>NC_064761.1:10051773-10689841 GCF_011397635.1 Epinephelus fuscoguttatus | reverse complement strand
CCTGTCGTACATATCATTACGTCATCTGTCGTTCATCAAATGAAGCATGATGAATACAGCAAACACGATCGGTAGGATGAACTCAACTGGAGACTTCATTGTAGATGCTGGTTGGAAATGTAGATGGCTCACGGCTTCCTGTTTAAAATAGTGACGTAGTGAGTGGTGTCCCAATTCCTAGGGATAGATTTCAACTCCTACCCCTCGTTGCATCATTTCGAGGGCCAAGGGGTAGTGGGCAAGGGCTAGGGGTTGGGCCAAGGGCTAAGGGGTAGTGGACAAGGGGGGGTATTGAGATTGGGCCTTATTATACAGCCTGGTATCATTCCAAAGTTGTTGAATATTTCAGTTTGGGCAGTGTCTTCCACGTCAGACAATGACGTAAGTGGTCCTTTCATGATACACGGTTGGGTACCATCATTGTGTAACAGCGCCTTATGGCATCAGGGAGAATGCTGCTGGACAACAACTTCAATTAAGCAGTCGTCAAGTAGGGTGGGTGGGAGGAATGGTGGATCAACAACCACTGACTGTTCACTTCCTGTATGAACGTGAACCCATCCCTGTTTTATTTCTAAACCTAGCCACTTGTGTGTATTGGCAAAACGTAATCACGTGCGTTTGTTGTTGAAGGAAAAAATGTCAATTTACCATGTTGTAATAATGTAGTACATTTATTTTGAAAGAGACTATATGCAAACTGCACATTTCCTGTGTAAATGGAAGTGTATCTTGAAAAGACACAAAGTGTGTAACAGGCTAAAGATGAATATATAGCGGAATCTGATGAAATTGAAGTGAGAATGTGTTATATTCCATTTATGCCAGTATATCCTCCTAAATCCTACATACTGGACCTCTAAGGTTCACTTAAGTACATAAGACATTGTGGCAGTTTTTTTTTTTTTTTTGTTTTTCCTTTATACATAATGCAGTCTGTCTCAAACACTAATCAAAACATTAAAATCAAAAACCAATGGCTTCCTCAAACACACAAGCTATTTGAAAAGCTTTGGAAAATGTTCAGGTATTAAATTATATGTTGTAAAATAAAGAGCTAAACCTTAACAACCACTGCTGAGGTCCTTTTAATGAAAATCCCTCAAAACCAGTAATAAACCATCGAGTTTAGAACAGACTGTTTCCACATTTCCAGTTCCAATTTGGAGATCCAACCATGCTCTGTTTTTCTATTTTCCTGCCATTACATTCAGACATTGCAAGCTATTTGGTTTCCAATCTTATTCATAGCGAGTAACAGTGGAGGACATCTATCGTAAAGTTGACAGCTGTGGTTGTAACAAGTTGATAATTCACTAGCACCTGTGCTGTTTGCCATACACCCCGCTGCTTCCTGTTGAAAAGAGGATGTTGCAACCACTCTGCTTCCCTGCTGTTTGTTTTCGAGTGCAAAATGAGAGACAGTTACAGGCAATATGCATTCAGTCCAGGAAAGCTAATGTGAAGCAGAAACTTTGCATCCACAATAGTACAAACTGAAAGAACAACAACAAAAACTTATCTGCAAAGTAAAAATTGCTTCTATTTTGTGATGATTGTCCATCCCATTCAGTCAATTGTGTCACAGTTAATGGCCACTACCCAGTCTTATGAATGATGGGCTTGTTTGCAATGGTCTTGGTAATACTTCAAAATAAGTGCGGTTAAAATGTATTCATCAAAATATTTAGCAAGGCTTTGCACTTGTACAACACATGTGATGGAGTCCTTTAACAACTTTTGGGAACCTCTTTTAAAAATATACTGGTAATCACAGAGTAGTGATTTGCCATCAAAAAACTGCATAAAAATAAAACAAACATCCTCACCACATTAGGCTTCAATGAATAGGATCTGACCCACAGGATAAGCTCCAGAAATAAAACTGAGTACATATAACTGATGCAGTTAAAAATCAGGTCTGTTCAGCCTTGAGTGATTGAAGTTGATCTGGTGCTTGAATGAAAATGGGTGGCAAGTCTTAAAAGAGAAGCTGGTAAAAAGTGACTCATTGACATGACAACGACACCAATACTTAGTGCCCTTGAGAAATAAAACTGCTCAGCTGATATGTAATTTAAGGCCTAGAGTGTTTTTTATTTTCTTCTTTTTTTATTAATAAAAAGTTAATGTTTTCTTTTACAATTAAACCAACGACAAACACAGTATCCTGTTTTTTTTAAATAATTTTGTTCATTGAAGATCACATTTTAAAGGATGAAAGAAAGGTTAGCATGTGTCAGTATCACAGAAATAATTTAAAAAATTTTTATATACTTTATTAATCCTAGAGGGGAAATTCAATTTTTTCACACTGTTGTCGATTACACATAGGTCCGAACACACACATGCACAAACAAGACCTATACATGCACTAAGTGGAGAGATGTCAAATCAAATCAAATCAAATCAAATCAACTTTATTTATATGGCACTTTTCATACAACAGTAACACAAAGTGCCTCACAGGTTAAAAACAGCAAAGAACCAAAACAGAAAACAAAAAAGAAAGAGTCAGAGTGGGCTGCCCATGACAGGTGCTCCGAGCGGTTGGGGGGTTCGGTGCCTTGCTTAAGGGCACCTTGGCAGTGCCCAGGAGGTGAACTGGCAGCTCTCCAGCTACCAGTCCACGCTCCATATTTTGGTCTGGACGGTCTTGAACAGACTGCCCTCCGGTTCCCAACCCAAGTCCCTATGGACTGAGCTACTGCTAATACATGGAACTGACACAATCTTTTAACAACACTTTATGTAGTGGTGGGCACAAAATGTGTTGAAATCATGTGCCGGCAACACAAAAAAATGGCAAAGCAAAATCTATTATGAGTGGTCACAATTTCAAACATGGTGCTAAAATGTGTCACTAGCGTGGTTGGTTGAAATGGTTTCATTTAGGGAAAGGGAAAAAACACTTTGTTAGGTTTAGAGAACAAAAAAGAGAAGATTGTCGTTTCATTTAAAATAACTATCCATGGGATGTAAGTGACATAAACCTATGTATTTTTATGTAGTAAGGTAAAGTCTGTCAAGTCTCGTAACTATGTTGACTTTTGGTTTGACTTGGGACACAAACAGTGGTCTTCTTTGACCCCACCACGTCTCCCACCCACCCTATGCAGACTTCTTCGCCTTTTTATACTTAATTCATGTGTCCACCATGGCAGAAGACCCTCACTGACTTTGCAGTGACATGGTTTTCTTGTTGTCAGCACCTAATTTTAACGCATTTCATGCCCACCACCACGTCAATATCTGTTTGAAGACAGTTCTCACTCACAACCTGTCAAATAAGGCTGTTTTGTTAATGATTTCGGCATTAAATACCACCATATGGAGGCACTCTTCATGACATGCACCGGGTGGCCAACACATTCTCACTCCGACCTCGTCACATATTGACATTTGGTCATGGACTTTCTACGTCCACATACGACATGCAATGTACCCTGGGTTTGTTGGTGACGTTCTGAGACACCGTGTCAAGTTCTGCCTGTTACATGCATTGTCCTCTTTCAAAATACACTTCCGTAGTAGATGTTTGTTGGACCCATCCGCCACCGCTCCCAGCAGCCCCAGTCAGACTTTTGCCACCTTAACTTTCGTCCTTGTCCCACCGTGTTTTCCCCTGACGCCGCTGTGCGCCCTTAAACTATAAAGGCAACCAGAAGAACACCTTTTTTCGTGGTTTTCTGATGCCGCAAATCACTGCCCAAGCACCAGATTTCAACAACTTCAGAGTAGGAACGGGCTCGGGTGGCAGCTATTTCTGACAACATCGGCCACAACTCAACTTGTCAAATACTTCCACTTTGACAGCAGATGTTGACATCAGACACTGACGCCCCAAGACATTCTTCGCTGGGGTATGATATACACAGGGCAGCTGCTATTTCTGATGCTACTTGCAACTACTCTGGTATAAAGAGTGAGACAGTGAGCATGAGATAGATGGGAGGGGAGGTGGATGGGTCAAACAATCACTGGATTGTTTTGTAACAACATAGCAACAATATAGTGTGCTAGTATGTGTAGCATACACCACTAGTAACATATGTTACGTGACATGACATTACATTAGTAACTACTGTACTTATTTAAAGCCAAACCATGATGTTTTTTCTCAGCCTAACCATGTGCCTTTATTGCCTAAAGTTACGGAAATACACTCAAAAATTTCATGTCCAAGACCAAAGCAGGGGGCATCATATTTTGATGTTTTGGTCCACTGTCAAAGCAGTGGTATACTTGGGAGGGGAACAGGTTGCCAAGTCTTTACACTCCCGTGACACACCCATACAGGTTTTATATTTACTTGTTTTGGCTGATTAGAGCTCATAGCTTTGTAGGAAGAGCACAAACTGTGCCTGACTGACATCTACCTCCCAGTTATGTTGCTTTCTGTTGTACCCTTTACAGCAGGACAACATCAGTTATATATATTGTTTTCTTTTTGAGCTTTTTAATTTTTTGTTTTGTTTGTTTTTTTTTTAAACCAACCAAGAACAGTTCACCAGTTTACCCCACACCTATATGCCCACAGCATACAAAAATATAACTGACCATACTAACAAAAAACAGAAAGCTCAGGTATGAATGAAAAAAAAAATACAGTTGAAATCAAAAAGTAATTCAGGTGCAAACATGCAATCCATTTAAACCAAAACTTTAACAGGTCCTGTATTTCTCCTAACAATGCAAGAGATGAAGTTTCTTGGAAACAAATGTATTATGATGCATGGATTATAGAGAAAAATAGAGACGACAGGTTTGTTTGTTATGAGCCAGACCTACACAGAATCAGTTATCTGCGATCACAGCACAATGCATGCTGGTAACATCTCTGTCCGACCTGATGTCATGTTGACATTAGCGATGGTATTCTCAGATCAAGGCAGCTGCAGGTTTCAGAGCAATAGTTGCTCTCAACTGACTACAAGACTTCAATACATGATGAAAAATGCCCGGCTTACCCTAAATCTCATTGTCTCACACATTTGCTTTAAAAGGAAATCTTCCTCTTTTTTTTTGTTTAATTGCAATTATTTCAATTTTATTACTTGCGTTTTTGTATTATGAATATTTATTCTACAAATAACTAAAACTTCAGTGATTTACAGCAGTTTAAGCATCCCAGAAAAGCTGAATAAACCCAGTGCAAATACAATAAGAGCTTTACCAGAATTTATTTCTTGTAGATGTTATGAAAAACTTGTGTACCAAGTGTGATGTGAAGACTTTTCTAACATAACCTCTATACAGTTGACTAAACCCAAATGGCCTAATTGTGCCCGACAGATAAATCAAAGAAACTGTGTCCCTAGCTTTTCCTCACCTTTGGTTAATTGTGTTGTTAGCCCAACCAAGAAGCAGTTGTTTTCTTAAAGGTCCATTTAAACCAAAGTAAACATTCCTGTATCACTGGAAAGTTTATTCTGCATAATTGTATAATTATAATCTCCCTACAGACTCTCTAAGTCAGTACCTATAATTTTAATACCAAATATGATTCATTTTTGGAGAAACCTTTCCAAGAAGTAGTTGCAGATCAGTTCCTTTTCTTGAAAAAATAAAATAAAAAAAAAATCCAATCCAAACAAGCACTGTTATTAAAAAATCTCTATCCAAGTGAAATTGCAAAACAGAACTAAAGCGGTGTCAAGGGCATGCAAATAAAGCAGGCAACGGCATAATCGTGACCGTTAAACCAGGCAAAGAAGAAGTGCGTCATAAGTATACCCAGTGGCCCTTTGGTGATTTCCTGGGCAGACTCCCTTGGTGCACCCGTGGCATACTTGGGCACAGGCTGGGATCAGAAAGAAGGCATTATTATCACAACTTCCGCCCCCTTAAATCAAAGCGCTCTCCCTGTCGTGACGCACTGGCAGTTTGAGGAAACTTGTTGTCTTTTGTTTAGAACTCAAACTATGTCCACCACATCGTGTTGCTCAATACAGCCCCACATCCACCCATTATTCTTATTAAAAATGTGGAAGACAACATTTTGGCCAGCTTGATTTGACAAAGATGATACATTTATCCAAGTTTTGTGTGAATACATTTGTATTATTTTGATAACATCCAACTAACTACTTTCTAAATGTTATCTCCAATGTCACTGCATCGTTGCGTCCCACTTTATCTGGTTTTATGTTTTATTCATACCCAACATGAACCTGAGCAAAGGTCTAATCAGCCTGAACCGAAACACCTGTGAGGGCTTCTAACATGACATGCAGTGAGGTTAAACATGCTGCTGTTGTTCTCCACATTAAAAGATCTGATAGAGACTTGATGCAGTGCAACACCTCTGCAACTCATTCACTGCTATGACTTTACATGCATTTCAAAACATGTCTTATGAATATTGTATGCCGGTCCCAAGAGAAAGCTTTTGACATCAGCAAAGCAATCAGGCAATGGCCACTTGTTTACTCACAGCTGCCTGTAAGAAAAAAGAAAAGAAAAGAACAGGCCGCTTTGTATACCCATCAAAATCATTTTTAAATAAATATTTTACCCTGCTGCCTTTCGGGCTCTCTTTGCTCAAACGTGCAGCGTGTGTGAGTGACATTTGCACAGTAAGGCTCGGGTCAAAGACTACTTGCAAATCAATCACTGTGTTTTAATCTGCGTGCAGTACATGATGGCAGGGATTTACCGCACCAGCACAATTAAGACTGTGTCGGCAAAGTCGACAGGTTGTCAATCACACAGAAATATACTAAATTGACTTTCAAATACTTTCCTGTTACTGTCAGGAAACTAATTGCATTGATCTATGGCAAAGCCAAACATCATGGCACTTAAAAACAAACAGAAGGTACTTGGGCTGTGGATGACTGATACAGTGGATATTGATGTGGATATTTTAGGACTGAGGCTTTTCATTTGCCAGTATTTTCTGCTGATGTTCAATATGTCTGAGTATCAGCACTGAAAAAAATAAGTATCCATTGCTTTTGTAGAATTGTGTTCTGGTGAAGGTGGATATCAGTATCTGTGGAACAACATTCAAATTATTAAAGGACAGGAAAGCTCTCCTCTGGAGCTAAGGTTTATGAAACTCAGTAATTCTGTACGGCAGGCTGACTCTATCATTTCAGAGTGGAAACACTTGAAGGAGAAACACTCATGATGACATGAATACATTGTGAAAATTGCAAGTAAAATAACATGTTGAATGTATGTTTTCTCTGAGTTCTTTGTCTCACAAGGCAGAAATCATTTTTGGCATCAATGCATGCAGTACTCTGGAATTAACATCAGGCGGAATATTTTGAAACCTGTTTGCATATTTCACAGTTTTTGGCCACTTCTGTGCAGAACAACTCAGCCCGACAGATTATGGCCTTATTATGGTAAACGTGTGAGCAGAGAGTTTCCTATTTACACATCTAACAGACTCGGACTAAAATTAGCATTCATTTGGAGTTGCATTTTGTCGACTTGATGAGAGTAAGCCAGATTTACCCAACTTTCAGCTCTGGTTTGGTTTTGAATAATGCCTGAGAAAAACTGTCTCTGTCTGGCAACACGTTTCACTTTCCTCACCAGATAGTCTCTAGGTCTAGTCTTTGGTGTTGGGCAGGTAGTGTATGCTGGATTTAACCAAAGTTCTTATCGCCAGGTTGTCAAATACTCATACTTTGTCACACTCTGTCAGCATCTGATCGCCCTTTTGAGTCTGTATGAGCTGTGTCCTTGGTGAAACACATAACATGTACTGTGAAATGGTCACCATTAGGTTCAGACAACAAAACTTCTTGATTAGGTTTCAGGGGGGAAAAAAAACATGGTTTGAGTTAAAATAGGTGCATTTGTTAAAATAAGACAATTATATAATAATTTAATGTAAATACATCATATAGCAGCTAAGTCTAAACTTAAAGCCACTGAGGGGCTGCATAGACATATTACTTACTAATCGACGTGCTCGCCTTAACAAACTGACCGCTGCTCTTGGGTGAAAACAACCTCTTCTTCTTTAATGCATAATTTATTTATCACCATTGTTGTCTTGAATGAAACATGCATCATTCATGAATCTGTGTCCTTAAAGCATTCAAATAGACAAATTTTCACCAATACATAGAGCACCATACACCTCACTCGATGTGACCCGGCAACACCTGTCTCTCAATGAATGGTTCCTACCTATATTGGCAGACACCCATGACAATACAGTGACCCCTACAGGACAAATTAGCAACTCACACACATTTTACACCGTGGATGGCTCTTATATGACAAAAATATGCAATGTGACTAAAATACGTGACATATGTATGTAACTTAAGTAGCATTACTTAAAAATAAGTCAACCTTGACTTATGGTTTCACACAGGACATGGACAGCAGTCCACTAGTGAATTTATACATAACTCACCCATTTATATTTTATCAAGGCTAACACACACACAGCTCTCCCCTGAATAAACATGTAACATATATTCAACATTGTGAAATGGTTCTCATTAGGTTTAGTCAACAAAACGACGTGGTTGACGATTTAATGTAAATATGTGATGTGTGTAAGTACATGACGTATGTATGTAACTAAAGTAGCATTACTTTAAAATAAACCAACACTGACTTTTGGTTTCACACAGGACACAAACAGCAGGCTTATGGCAACCCGGTCTCACTCTGAAGTCGTCAAAAGGACCAGGACAAGAACGAAAGTTAGGGTGGCAAAAGTGCGGGTAGGGCAGGTGGGAGAGGTGGTGGTTGGGTCCAACAAACACCAACTTTCACCCACGAGAGCGGTGTTTGCATTTTGCAAGATTATAAAGCCAAACCCTGTTCTTTTTTTTTTCTAAACTTAACAAATGAAGTTAACTAGTTAACTTAGGTTCGGGAGCAGGGTCACGCCTCAACCACACCTCTAATCACCTGACAAGCCTACATATACCTGACCAACCCATCCAGCCCTGTTTGTCTCAGATGTCTCAACCCGCCCACCCTTTCCCTTTCTCTTCATCATCTCCACTGCTCCTCTCATCCCTTCCAATTCCATCTAGTGCATATCTCTCCCATGTCTCATTCTAGGTACAGTCCGGGGGTCCACAGTCAGCTTGGGTGGAAAACGCTGAGATGGAACCCCCACACTGAGTCTCCTTCTGCCCAGCATCCAGCGTACCCTCCGGACCAGCCTGGCTGACGACATCCTCCATCCATCTTTGCCCCTCCCCTCTATATTCACTCACCATCAACATCATCTCATAACTCAGAACATTGATTAAAACATTTAACCTCATATTGTTGTGGTGTGATCCTTGCTAGTGAACGTGTTTTTGTTGCCTAAACTTAACCGTGTGCATTACATGTTGCAGGAAAGAAAAAAAAAGTCAATTTGTGGTGTTGTACCAATGTAGTGTCTGTTTGAAAGAGACTGTATGTAAACAGTAAATATTTTGTGAAAACGGAAGTGTATTTTGAAAGAAAACAATGCATGTAATAGGCAGAACTTGACACAGCGCCCCAGAACGTCAACAACCAACGCACCCAGGGTACCTTGCATGTCGTACCTGGATGTGGAAAGTCATGACCACATGTCGATATGTGACGAGGTCAGAGTGAGAATGTGTTGCTTCTAGGTGAAAGTCCTGTGTTTTTGTGCCATCCATTCACCCGGAAATCCACAGCGGTCGCACACTTTATACCCCAGTTGCTCTGAGTGTCAAATATTACCCAGAAGGGTTTACACTGGAGTTAGAAAAAAGCCTGGTGCATCTCATACAGACACTAAAGGGAGCCTTGTGCATTGGTATCAGGTGCTGAGGGACGTGACAAAGCATCAAAGTTTGATGTCCTGGGGGTGAGATCAGGCTGGTTTTTCTCCCTGCTGCAGCTGGAGTTGGGGCTTGATGAGAGTGCAGACAGAGTTAAGCATTTATACATATGTGAGATTTACTGTGCTTAAACAATTACTTCATTGATCACTTAAGCTGAAAATAAACCTTCAATTTTGATAAATAATGAAATAACTCAAGTCAAATAAAAATGATATTTACTAATACTGACTTCAGATGCTGTGTGCTGCTATTTCTTTTTATTTATTTACCACTTTCAAACATTTTATATACTTAAATGATATGAATTGAATGTTTAATGAATCAAATAGGCTATTAAAGTACAAATAGGAAATATAGCTAAAAGATTAATTGATGATGAAAATAACTGTTATAAGAATCAGAGTAATGCCATGTGAGCAACACTTTTTGTATTACAAATGATTATTTAATTCATTTCAAAATTATTTTTTATAATTATGTTAATGAGGCTCCAAATTAGCTCAGCCACAGCTGCTGTATTTTTCGCTTAAACAACGTTAACCTGTATGGTTGCTCTTAAATAAGCATAGCAGGTATGAGCATAAAGAGCAATATAGAAAATATTGATTGGTAGAGTTTTGAGCAAATGGAAAGGATGTAATTTGTCAAGTAGTGTGCCAGTAGCATAGAGTTCCCTCTTTCCAAAGCACGAATAGAACACATACAGTGTTGCACATAATCCATATGCACCCCAAAGACCTGGGAGGCTATGATAAAACAAAATTGATTAGGTAAGAGGTGATAAACAGGAGACACAATTAGAGGGAAAGTGAAGTATATCAGCTGATTCATTTGCTCAAATCACATCATACACTGACAACAACACACATGCAGGGATAAAACAAACTGGAAAGATAAAGGGCCTATAGATTTCTGTCCCTTCCTGTGCTGTCCTCCCTCAGCCTCAGGCCTGAGCGATGGCTCTCAGTAACTTATGTGACGCTGAAGTTATCGCCATGATTGATGGAGCCCCAAAGGAATCAATAGCATGCTTGCCTCCGACGGGGAGAAAATGCCTACATATTTCAGAGCCATTAACTGACCACAGTTACCATACTCAGGGCAATGTTTCTCAATTTGACCTGCCTCTTCATATCAGGAGGGAGGTTAGATATAAAAAAATATCAAAAGAATCAGATACAGAATGCAAAGGTGTACGCTTACCACTCCCGCTCTCTGCTAAAAGCGTCGGGGGGCGAGCAGGAGGGCCATCGGCCTGTTCCTCAGGTCAAAGGAGATTTGTTAACAGCGTCTGCTAGATCTCTACAATCTCTTTTTAAGTGAAAGTGTTTACAGGCAGGCTCGATGATTTATGACCTTGCCTCACACAATCCTATACATCGCTCTCCATTTCTGAGATACCACATGTAAAGCAAAGTCAATTAAATGACTTGGTGCCACTGTGTTTTATCAGAAGGGGCAACATTGCAAATTGAGGCACTACCTTGATCAGTCATTTGACCTTTAATTATCTTCCTTCAAAACTGGATTAGATAAAGCTTCGTACCCAATGGAAACATGTTGTTATCTATCCTTTCAATTACCCCGGCCCCTTGATGAAGGGGAGGAGGGATTACATTTGAAAGGTGGGAAAAAAAGGTTTCGAACTTCTTTGTGAGTGAAGGATAAAGTGTGTTATTTTAAGGAGTGACTTTCTCAAAGACGTCATTCATGTTTTGTCTGTAACTGAATTTATTCTGTTTTGTTTTCTAATGTGTCCATGCATGTGTGTTTTAGGCATTTACTCTCAGTCTCTGGATGTTGATACGTAAAATTGTGTATGAAGTTGTAGATATGTGTTTTGTGGGAGTTTTTTTTTTGTTCTTTTTGTTCTTTAATTCGTTATTTTTTAAGAATGAATTTTATTTGTCTTTTATTTTTTGTGTCACATTTAGTTGTTTTGTCAGTTGGATCATCTCTTCTTGTACCACCTGTAATTGGTTTCCTGTGATTGTTGATTGTATGATGTGTTCTGTTAATAAGGCAGAGAGTCCATTGTCCTCTGTGAGGCTGTTTCTATGCTGTGTCTCAGATTGGATACTTCTGCATTTATACTATATTTGAGTGCATAGGTGCCTTTAGACTGAGATTTATGACAAAATGCAGTGTACAATGAGTACTCATAATAGTGCACTCATAGCTGTAAAAAAAAAAACCCTTACCCTAAATGGTCACTATGTTGCGTACATCGCACCACAGTGGATACTGACTTCCATGTCCACATATGACATGCAAGGTACCCTGGGTGCGTTGGTTGTTGATATTCCAGGACGCCATATCAACTTCTGCCTGTTACATGCATTATCTGTTTTCAAAGTAAATGTACAGTTTCCATGCAGTCTCTTTCAAAATAAATGCACTACGTCAATACAGCACTGCAAATTGATGTGTTTTTTTCTTTCAACAACACTCATACGTGGTTGGGTTTAGGAAAAAAGAATAGGGTTTGGCTTTATAATCTTACGGGATGTGAACACCGGCCTCCCAGGTGTAAGATGGTGGTTATTGGACCCATCCACCCCTCCTCCTGCCGGCCCTACTCGGACTTCCACTGCCTTAACTTTCGTTGTTGTCCCGCCACATTTCCTCCTGACGCCATTAGGTGCTGTTAAACAATATCGGTGACTGGCCGCACATCATGCCAATGTGACAGAACAGCTTTTTTTGTTGATGTCTGGCACTGGGAGTCACTGACCAAGCAGCAGTTTACAATGACGTTGGACTTCACTAAGACTGTACTGGTATTGGATATAAGCTATCAGTTTGCTCATTAGGCTAGTATAATAATGATTTCATACCACCAACAATGACGCAAAGGCTAACGTTAGCTTGCAAGCCAGCTAACAGTGGCACAATTTATCATCAGGCGCTGATGTTACATGTGTCGCGGCCAAAGCCATTTCATGCTGATGCATGTTAAATTGTTGTCTTAAAATATTTTAAATATTAGATTTGTGGTCAGATGCTTGACAAGATGTAAAGATTCACAAAATGTGGCAGCTATCATTAAGTTGGTTGATCAGCTGGTGACAGTCACTCATTATCGGCTATAGATATTCACAGATATAGAAACATGCTATAAAAGCATGTTCATTTTTTCATACAATACATAATTACAGAAAAAGTCAAACAAGCAGATGTGGGAAGCATATATTTTGGTGAGGGGTAATCTCTTCATCAGATGCTGGTGCCCGGTTGCAATTCACTGAGCAAAAGAAGAAAAACTGTCAAATCTGGCATCATGATTTCTGGAAAGTGTGCAAGGGCATTGTTTGATTTATCACTACCATGGCAAAATTTGCACACTATATAAGTAAGTACATAGTATACACAGTGTACTACACTTAAGTATACTTACTGAAGTATGTGATTTGAGTCACAGCTGTGCTTTGAGATAAACTCTAAAGTCAGCATACTAACATACTTGCAATGGCATATGAGAACTCTATGCTGCAACATATCCTCACATGGGTTTTGTATGATATCTTTCAAAATAACACGCCTGATGGTTAGATTTGACAGACTTTCGGTTTCACACGGGACAAGAACAGTGGTCTCCTGGGTCAAAATCCTGTGCTGGTTTGACCTTTTCATCATGCCGCCCTTCCTCCCTATGTGGACCATGTCACTTTTTGTGACCTGATTTCCTCTTTTGCTCCTGTCATATGACGGGACAGCCTGCGGCGCATAGGTCATGTCATAACATCCTCCTAGCTCATGATTATGTGGTTTATATATGTGCATTACTCTCCACACGTCTAAGAACAGCCTGTCCAATAAGAACTTTAAATGGTAAATGGACATACATTTGTTTTCCACCTCTGTATTGCTTGGACCAGTCAAAGTGCTTTCACACTACTTGTCTCATTCACCTATTGACACGCCGGTGTGCCAAGGCTACCATACAAGGTGCTACATGCTACTCAGTTTTGGTTTTGTTCTGTTATTTTTGTACATTCAAATGCACTAACAAACTGATGGCATAGCCTTCAGGAGCAAATTACGGTTCAGTATCTTGCCCAAGGATACTTCGACATACAGGCTGGAGGAGCAGGGAATGGAAACACTGATCTTCCAATTAGTGGACAACCTCCTGTACCTCCTGAGCCACAGCTGTCCCCTTTATAACCCACAGAAACACATCAGCACATATGTAAGATTGCATTGTAAATAAAATGATCCAGATTTTTTTTTTTTTTTTAAAGCAATACGGGTACCATTGTAAAATGTAATGTTAAATTACTGAAGCTTACAAATAGTTTCAATGTTATTAAATGCAGTTGTAAATAAACAATAGCCTTAGAAATTATTACAGATAAGATCAGACCATTAGATTACGATTTGAATATGAATATATGAGAAACACCAGAGATTAAGTACAAAAACTGAAATTTCCTGTCAAAAGAATAACTAATTGGATTTCATCAGATAAAATTCAATCAGAGTGTTGAGTGAAAACTATCCACTTGTGTGGAAGCACTAACTTCTTTTCAGATCTGACAGCACATGAAAGCCCCAAGTGCCTTGATACCGAAATTAATCACAACATTTTTGGAAAGCAATGGCTCCGTAAACAAAATTAACAAAGCAGATGAGAGGGGCCAATAAGGGCATGTCCCAGTGACACCAAAGCATTATTGTCACAATAGACATGTACACAGCAGAATATTTCCTCCTTGGCATTGTATGTCATTATGAGGCCCAAGCAGCTGGGGCTCTATTAATTAACTTGGCAGTGGCAGCGTTTGGTTTTTGTTCAGCACCGAGTGCACAAGGGTGTTTTAGGGCTGTTAAATTAGGGTTTGGGAAACAGGGGAATGCTTGCACCAGATTCGGGGAAAATTACAGCCAGTCAAACCACGAGGGAAGAAGCCTCTTCTGGAAGCTCTCTGTAATTTAACATGGCTGTCAATCACTGTTTCTAAAGGGCCCCTCAATCCCTTGTCTGTAGTGGGGATAAAGCAACAACGCCAGGGATTGGCGACAGCTCTGTCTCTCAGTAAATATTCTCCAGAAACCCCAAAAACAGATGTCCAACATTCAAGTTAAATGAATGTTGATGGCCGATAGTTTGTCTTGAAAAGATGCCAGATAGCCATGTTCAGTGTCCCAATGAAAGCACATATCTGCTGTAAGTGGGGAATAGAAATATCCCTAATAAGTTCCAGAAGCAGGCGGATATATTATGAAACTGACTTTGAGTTTGGACTTAACAGTTCACTGGTGCAAAAAAATGCTTCTAGCAATGACCTTTCCTTGTTTTCAGGTTGATGACCATGTATTTTTTGGAATATTCTATTTTAGGTTCTTTGCACTCTGAGGATTTAACTGATAGTCAGTTCATTAAACTGTATGCATGTGAAGGTTACCGAACCTCTCAGCAGCAGTATTAGTGTTTCTATCCAGTACAAGAACTGAGTACTACTGTAATTTTTTAGTGACTTTGACTACAGATTTTGCTTCCTGAAAATCAGCCACTTGATTTATTGAGACACATGCCATCATTATTTGCTCTGGGGTGTGCTAAGGACCTTTGCAATACTTATCACCCCCATTTAAAGTGGCTATAATCAATATTTTTTAATAACAATATATTGGTTGACAATGTGACAGTGCTGTGACAATGTGAGAGGTCTCGCTTGTAGAACCTACAGAGCATTATTATTAAGTTTAGTTGAATATTCAGAATACCAGCAAACAGTGATGTTTTGATTTGCAGTCATGATCTGCTGCTAATCTCTTATTCATAGACACTGACAGTGGTAGCATGCAAGGGCAAGCCAACTTGTCTGTCTGTTCTGTTGCTACCACCTCATTTCAGTTTACTCGAGGAAGAAGAACTTTATTTGTCATTATATGAGCAGGCATACAATCACCACTTTTACCACTTCATTTCCCCTGATTGGCATTTATTGTGACAATCATTAACTCAGCTGCAACAACACTTTAGAGACTAACTGGCTGAAAGCACTCTCAAGGCATTAGAGTGTTGTCAGGCATATGACAATTGAAAAATTAATTATTTTTGTGGACCTAAAAAAACCCCTCATCCTATCAACATATGGTATTTAACATACCAGGACTTGAACCTCAAATCCTTGACCGTAAGAATAAACTACTGTGAGAAACAACCATCAGAGCAAAATATTTAAATGTTCAAAACATTATTAGTTACAGTATGTGATTAAAGGAAGTGGCCACTTTAGAATGAAAATACAGACAGTACTTACTTACCCTCATGCCAAGTCCAGTGTAGTTTTGTAATCCACAAAACTTGTTCGGGATATCGAAGGATAACAGCTACACTTGAAGTGCATGGAACCCACATTTTGAAAATGTTATAAAACTCCGCTAATGCATTCCAAAAACGTCAGAACAGCTCATCCATCGTAATCCAAGTGCCCTGCAATAATCTCCACAGTGTACTGTGAATCTTTGTATGTAGTTGTTATCATCCATTTATTTATTTATTCTGTAGTGTGTGTGTGTGTGTGTGTGTGTGTGTGTGTGTGTGTGTGTGTGTGAAGAGCCAAGTGTGACTGTAATCTGCGTGTTGATGTGAGACGCCAGTACTTTTTTCGTATGCCCAAGATGAATTTCTCTTGAGAGACAATAAAGATCAATTTTAACCTTAATCTCAATCTTAAATGCATTAGCGGCGTTTTATTACATTTTCAAAATGTGGGTTCCATGCACTTCAAGTGTAGCTGTTATTCCAGCTAGCTGTTATCCTCCAGTACCCCGAATGAGTTTTGTGGATTAAAAAACTACACTGGACTTCTTGTTGGCATGAGGGACAGTACCTACTGTCTGTATTTTCATTCTAAAGTGGCCATTTTCTTTAATGCCATCTGAAAAAAATACTATTATTTTAGAATATTACAGTTAGTAATTAGATTTAAACATTGTTTTACCTTAGGAAGAGCAGTAGCCTATTTAGGACTGATGACACAACTCGGTCTCAATCTGAAGTTGTCAAAATCCAGCGCTTGGTTGGTGACTTCCGGCGTCAGACACTGATGAAAAAAGCCATCCCTTCATGTTGGCAATATACACGTTGTTTAATGGCACCTGGCGGCTTTAAGGGAAAATGCGGAAGGGACAACACTGAAAGTTAAGGTGGCAATGGTCCGAGTTGGGCAGATGGGAGGTGAGTTGGATGAGTTCAACAGCCACCAACTTTCAACAGGTAGGTGTTTGCTTCCCATAAGACTGAAAAGCCAAACCCTGATTTTTTTTTTTTTCTAAACTGAACCACATGCTTTCGTTGCCTAAACCCAACCATGTGCATGCGTTGGCTAAATCTAACCATGTGACATTGTTGTTGAAGGTAAAAAAAACATCAATTCACAGTGTTGTACCAATGTAGTGTATTCATTTTAAAAGAGACTGCATGCAAATGATACATTTCCTGTGAAAACGGAAGTATATTTTGAAAACAGACAATGCATGTAACAGACAGAACTTGACACAGTGTTTCAGAACGTCAGCAACCATTGCACCCAGGGTACCTATCACGGCATATCTCTACGTTGAAAGTCTGTGACCCATCATCGATATGTGACAAGGTTGGAGTGAGAATGTGTTTGATGACAGAGCACATGAGAAAATCTGTGTCTGCCTCCTTCAGAATAACTGGCAGATTGCCCACTGCAAAGAAATAAATAATTCCATCTATTATAAATGCATAGTTGGAATGGGATGCTTTTGACTGAGGTCTCCCTGGACCCCATTACATTGGTACGTCTAAGAAGCTGCAATTAAAATAGAAACAGACGACAGTGACATGAAGGTATTAGGAACAAACTGATTGACGATCATGAAAAAATGATAGAATGCATCTGTGAGATATGACAAAAAGTATACTTATGGGATCTGCAGGTACTTGAGTCATAAGGATGAGGGTAAACAATCGCTTAGACACAATTACATACATTTCAATGATAAGGAAATTATCTCTAAAGACAGATAGAAGGAGAAGCTGTCTTTAATTCACTCGAGAGAACTAGCTGACTAGCATCACTTTCATCACATAGCTAGCTCCAGTCTGGCCCACTGGGTGACTTTGCATAACTAATGATGCACTGGTGAAGGTGCCAGGTTTCATGAGTAAGTTGAACAGTGAGTAAGTTACTTCATGTAAAATTCTTCATCAAAGGCTTTTCCACTCTGTTCTCTGAGGGAAAAGAAATACTATACTTACTGTGGTCCTATATATAGACTTAAAACCCTGTTGCTAAGGCACTGACAAAACTTTAAATTTGTAAATGGTTTGTGAGGCAGGGGATAACTTAACCTGCTTCCTCAATAGCTCCCACTTTAGTTTGGTGTGGTGATGCCAGCATTAACACACAGGAGTGGAACTGTATGGAGAAAAGCACATGTAATGACAGTGAGTAGTGGCCTGACTGAGACATACTGTTGAAATTGAACTTCGTGTTCCCAATACATTTCAGGCTGTTCATCATCTGATTTGTTAATGGACGACTGTTTTCAGAATGTACTTGTACTTCTTTACACTAAAAGAAGGGAACAAATTTAGAGGGGGTTATTATGCAATGTTTCTTTTACTGGTCCGGCCCAATGGAGATCAAACTGGGCTGCATGTGGACCGTGAACTAAAATGAGTTTGACACTTCTGGTTTAGATGCTAAATGGTCCTGCAAACACAATGCTGTCTGGCCTTGGCTTGTGTGCTACAAGCTTTGTTTACATTATGCCTGGGTGCTTCTGCTGGCTAAATGCTCACCCGTCTGGCCACTCAGAGGCTTGGAGGCTAAATTATGTAAGACCCTTCATGCTGAATTTTTGAGCAATTAAAAAGACTTCTGACGAAAAAAGGGGAAAAAAGTTAAAACATGCAAATTTCTGCAGATTTAAAAACAGATGTATTCCCTTCCCATGTTGCATCCTGTGCGAAAAACTTCTACAAAGGTGTTTAGTGCATTAAGTCTGCAGATTGTGGTGAATTTACCTCCATCCATTTTCTTTGCCATCTGTGCTCATGCACGGTGAATGTACTTACAGGTGTGTGTTGCAAGGCAATGATCATGCAAATACTGAACAGCTTGAATAGAGAACAGTGCAGGACGTGATATTGGAGAGCATTTTATGGCATGCACAAGCAGAAATACATGACCATTATATGAAACATCAGCGCAAATCTCATTGCATGACAAAGGAAGTCAGAAAAAATCATGGACTGGTAAGAAAAGTTGTCTTATTTAACACACATCAGTGAATGCAATCACATTTACTTAATTTCTAAAAGGACAAGTGCATATCTGCAAAGACATTTAACAAGATAAAAGACTAAAATTAAGCTTTGAAGCACAGAAAAGCCGTATGATCTTTATTTATTTATTTATTTTAATCCGGTGTCCATGAGTGAGTGATAGTCAAATAGGAGTGACTAGCTTTTGCTCTTTGGCCAAAAAAAAAAAAGCAAATCCATTTTGCTAAGCTCCACTGTAATTGAAGTAATTAATTTGGGCAGACAGATATAAGGGTATTATGGTAATGTCTAAAAAAAGAAATCAATTTCACTGCATAACGTTGGAAGCGCTGGTTTTAGTAATACTTCAATGAGGAAAGCCAGGTTTTAGTTATGCTTTTAATTTGTGTGTTTAATCAGGGCTCATAGTCCACAGAAGAAATTAATCAGTTCTATCCATGGTTTTGTGCACACATTGAGATCTGCCTGCTGCTTTTGGATACTTAGAAAATTCCCCTTTCTGGAATAATAAATGTTCCTCATCGCAAAGTGGTAGAACTCAGGGGTAATTCAGCTCGTACTCACACCTAATGTCCAGCAGAGACCCAATCTCACTCAGGCTCTTCCAGAGACAAATCATCTGCACAGCGAGTAATGTGGTACCTGACTCACTGTTTGACAAATTAAAACCCCGCATAAACCATAACTGTTGACTTTGTTACGACTTTACACAGAAACAATAAGTATCTAAGCAGCAGCGGCACATTATGATTATTGATTATTCAAATCAGTACCCATATAAATGTCTTCTTAACTTTCTGTAGCTAGCACATTCACGGCTTCTTCTCCTTTTAGCTTTACTGATGAAATGAAAGCTGGAGGTTTTGACATCTTTAATGACAGAGGAAGATTCAACAGCCGACTGGGCAGACAGTGCACCAGCCAGCTCATCCCTGATAAATTAACTGTGGACAACACAGTGCCAAACCCATCGCTGCTTCGACAGCTTAAGTAGAGGTAGGTGTAATAAATGATTCAGTAGTCCCGAGAAGTAGGGTGTCAATTTGTAATGTCCTCCAAATGCCCAACCACCTCTGCCTACAGCCACAGAGCTTACAGATTTGTCTGAAACCAGCTGTAAATTTAATTTTAATGGTGCGACACCTTTCGCTGAGTCATGCACTTTCCCCCCCATCTCTGCTTTTCCCCCGCTCCTCTCTGCTTTTCCCAACGCTGTCACAAAACAGTCTTTCTCTCCGCCTGGTATTATCTCTGTCAGGAGAGGGCCCATGGATCTATCAGGCCAAGCTGGGAAATACAGATAGTGACAGGGGTAATGTGGACCGGGTCACTTCACATGCCTTAACTTGTCCCTTCTTCCAACACTCAATCCTCTGCAAACCACAGGTTGAGAATTTATCTGTACGACTTCCACTCAGCTTTGTGTCATTTGTTTACTCTCTTCTAGCGGGAGCACAATGTTGGATGAGAAGAATACACAAGGAAAAAAAGACAAGAAAACCATTCAATCTTCCAACACTCCCCAGTCGCAGTAAGAGAACTTTTCATGTAAAGCCCCCTCCCAACCTTAATCATAAAGTGGTGCTGCGATTAGATGCCGTAGATTTATTTTACTTGCCAAATAAAATTCTGATGTAAGTTACGCTCATAGCGGATAAAATCCTTTCTCTCAGGAACTGACTATGCAGAAACATTAGATCATATTCTTCTACCATTTCTTTGGTTGGCCCGAGGCTTTTCTGGGGACCTAAGCAGTACTAAAGCCCAACACCACATTGTTGGTTCTCTCATTTGATTGACATTAATCTGATGATATGTCTTCCAACAGTACAAACACTATAAAGTGCAGATGTCTGGGTAAATAAAATCATTTATGACAGAGCAGGGAATGGTAATGAACAGCTATACTCCCTCTTACATAAGGCTTGGTCATGGCTTCAAACAAAGACAGTCAGCAGTCTTTAAAAGTAGGAAGCCAGTGAGGGATCTTGTCCCACCAAGTTTCAGTGTTATCATTTCAATAAATGGGTGTCATTAGTGGTTATTATAGATATGGGTTAGAGGCTGTACACATGCCAAGTTTTTTGCACCCTCAAATTCATTGTTTTCAATGTAGATATGTGGCAGGCACGCTTAAATGCCAGAGCAACGTCGTTGTAGCGCACACATGTCCCGAGCGCCTTCTTTTACAACACGTTCTCACTCCGACCTCATCACATATTGATGTTTGGTCATGGACTTTCCACGTCTAGATTCGATGTGCAAGGTACCCTGGGTGCATTGGTTCTTGACGTTCTGGGACACTGTGCCAAGTTCTGCCTGTTACATGCATTGTCTTTGTGGCGAGAGGGGTGTTACGGGGTGAAACAATATACGAGTTTTTGGTCAGATTATGCACTAACTATATTGTTGCCAACAACGCCACCTGGGGAGTTTCGCCCCAGGGAGTAGTTTCAAACCAAGTTCACCTTTAAGGCACACAAGTTCGTTTTACTCAAAGGCGAGGAGACACGTTTCCATTCAAAAGAACATATTCTTTATTTTAACAAACAGTTTAAAACACTGAGAACACCATTCACACAGGGACAACTTAACGGGGGAAACTAAATTAAAGCTGAGGCTTACTGGGGTGCGTGGGCTACTGACTGATGCGGAGAATCCCCAACCAAAAATATAAACACCCAGGCACACGTGACAGTCACACACAGCACACACTCAGTGAGGAGACCCAGAACCCAGGGAAGCACAGCACACGAGAAGGGGGGGAACCCCGCCACCAGGTCACCACCACCACCGGACCTCAGCAACTAAAGAGGAACACAGAAGGAAATTAGTGGGGTCACAACAAAATTCAATGAACAGAAAGATCCAAAACTTATATACAAATCAGAAACTACATACAAACTACCAACCACAAATGAAAGAAATAAGACAAATACTGAAAGAATAACCCTCTGCCCAAACAAAATATCAAAACCAAAGAGATTAGATAACAAATTAGGCAAACAGGCAGAGAAACTAAATAACTAATGAGAACAGAAACAAAAGAAATAAACAAATGTGAAGAGGAATCTAACCCCACTATTCAATCACTACATTAAAATTGGTAAATTAATGTGATTAAAAACCTTGGTGCAGGAGCAAACAAAACAGCTAAAACAGAAAGCATAGCACCAAAAGCAACACAAAGCAAGGACGAAGCAGCAAGAAAAGCAGAGCTGCAAACAAAGCAGCGGTCAAAAGCAGCAGTAAGACAAAGCAGAGAAAAAGCACGACGTCGTGCCGACGTCACTCGCGCACTATTGGGCAGCTGACGTCGCTCACACACTGTTAGGCAGCTGGGATCTGAGGACCCGACAAATTTATTATCACCTATACAATTGCGCATGCATACAATTTGGAGTCAAAAGAGGCTACATACCGGTTAGCCGGGTCGGCTGGGTATGACACACACCAGAGTAGAGGGGGAGAATCGCGCAGCTACCGGCATTCACCTACAATCACGCAATTGTTAGCCGCGGTCATGATTAGCTGTTTACAGAGAGGGAGAGAAACTCACCGCAGCAGGCCATCTAGGTGACACACACACACAGGAGTCTCTGAAAGCCCCAAGTCAGCCGCTCTGCAGGACACACAAACATTAGCTCCCTGCCACATGAGCCGAACACAGCAGGTGAGCAGACAAACCGCGTTACCTGTCCAAGCACAAAGGTCCGACCCGGAAGTGACGTCACCGTCAGGAGCAGCGAGAGAGAACTGGCAGGGGGGGAATCGACCCCTTTTATAGGAGGGTGCGCCTCTGGTGGTTGGCTGTGGTGTTGCTAATTAGGCAGGCTCACCCACAGGTCTCTATACTGCCACATCTTCTTTCAAGATACACTTCCATTTTCACAGGACATTTAACGTTTACATACCGTCTCTTTCAAAATAAACACACTAGGTTGGTACAATACCAAGAATATATGTTGTTTTTTCCTTCAACAACAAAAATGCATGGTTGGGAATAGACAACAAAAACACAGTTAGCTTTAGGCAACAAAAGGAAGTGGTTGGGTTTAGGAAAAAAGAACAGCGTTTGGCTTTAGAATTTTAAAGGACACAAACCCTGCTCTTTCGGGTGATTGTTTGACCCATCCAATACCCCTACTGCCTGCCCCACTCAGGCACCTTAACATTCGTCCTTTACCCACTGCGTTTCCCCCTGACGCCGCCAGGCGCTGTTAAACTATAACGGCAACCGGCCGCTTATCATGCCAACGTTAAAGAACGCCTTTTTTTGTTGGTTTCTGATGCCACAAGTCACTACCCAAGCGTTCTGACTTTGATGACTTCAGAGTGAGACTGGGCTTACTTTTCAAGGTGCGACAACTGTGCCCTGACATAAACAGAGCTCAACTTTGGGAACGCAGCTTCGCACACCACATGTCATGTGACGAGTAACAACCAATCACAGCTGGCAAATATCATTCCCTTCTGTAAATATTAGACTATGATAAATACGAAGAAGTTGATGATTTTAGTGCAGTGCTGCCAGAACTTTACATCTGCCCCATGGACAATATTTTTGGCCTAATACACACTAGCAAAGAAACGCTTGGAAGAAGATCAGGTCTGCACTCAGAATTACTGGTAAGTAGACTATGGTGCTGCTCAGATGCAACCTGCCTCCACGCCTTGGAAGTTGGCACAGAGTAGGCACAAGATTAGTGCCCAGTGCCTCACGTTGTCCAGGTGGTTTAAGATGCTCCATGTGTGCGGCCCCTCAGAAGGGTCCTGTCACACAGATTAGTATGTCAAAAAGGCCGTTATCACTAGGGATGAGAGGATAAACCATTATCTTTATCTGCGTCTGTATGTGGAATGGGCAGAGTTTAAGCGGGAGGTAGGTGTGGCTTAAATCGGAAGGGGGGGGGTCCCTATCAGAAGTTATTATTTTGAGCCTGTAATCGATATTGGTTGATGAAAAGTTCCCATATTTATTATTTATTAGAAAAATATTTACAGAACAATCTCATAATTAAGTTTCAGATTGTTTTGATCACAAGAGTAAGACATTGAACACAACAACCAAAATGAGGATTTTCCTTCAGGAGTACAGATTTTACCCCCAGCCCTAGCCCTTATAACCTCAACCTAACCAGATTTTACTCATATGATAATCGCACTTGCAAAAAGTACATTTTCTGTATTGGATACTCATTTGATCCAGCTATCCTGCTCAACAACTACCAGCACATTAAATGGCCATGCTTATTGTTACGCTACAATGGAGGACGTCAGCTGACATGATGTTAGTATAAACAGCAACAATGGCAATGTAGGGAGGTCAAACGGCATGGTAGAAGGACCAAACACAGGACTTTCACCTAGGACACAATAGTTTATGCCCCGTGTGAAGCAAAAAATGAACATTGTTTTAAGAGCATAATGTGTGTCATGTGAGGTATGTCGAAGTATGACTTAGGTCACTGCACATGTCACGTAACATGCTAATTTTAAACCAAACCATGGTGTTTTTTCCAAACCTAACCACATTGTCTTTGCACCTACACCTAACAAAAATAAATTAAAAACCAATCAAAACTGCTTCAGATAGCAGCACTCTGAACATACTAGTCAGTGTAACAGGACCCTTCTGATGCATATCTATAATGCAGGTAGCCACTAATAACACCCATTTAATCAAGCAATAACAATTAAAATAGGTGCTTGTCATTTTCTTTCTGTGGAAATGACTCTTAATGGTTGGACTGGGCATCAAAATGCACAAAGGATGGCTCAGTCTGGGGGGATCACTAATGCCTGGTGAAGCTCCTTGCTTGCATGTGAAAATATATCCTATGTATCAAATGAGACTTGTCTACACCCCAACCCTGTCTTCTGGACATGATTTTCATGTACAATTGTTTTCCACGATTGCTGCCTGGATAATATTCACAAGCATCTGTGTACTGCATCCAAATCATAGAGTTAGTTGTGGTGGGCGTACAAAGCCTAAGACTATGATACCAGGGGCCAGTGTTTGCATCCTGAGGTACTGCTTGTGGTTACATTTAGACAACAACTTTATTTGGGTTTAGAAATAAATAAATCCTTCAATCCTTCTTCCAAGTCACTGCAGACTTTTTCTGTATGAAACCAGGGCTGGGATCTTTCCCAAACCTTACCAAGTGCTGTAAGTGCTTATATGTATAAAAGTTTAATAATGTTTAAGTTTTATTTTTCTAAGGAAAACAAATGACAATACATTTAACAATGTTTCCTCACAATCCTGGCTGAAAAAAAGTAATCCAGGAGGCATTATTTTTCCTACAAAATATGTTTTGCTGATGCATTAGTTGTGTTTCTAGGGAATAGTGTTGGTACACCAGCTCAACATTAATGCCATAGGATACTTTATTCAGTTTTATTGGAAACCCCAAAATTAAACCTTTTACATAGGCTATATTTCTTTATGCATGGGCATTAACAAAATATTTAAATGAATATAAATGTTCTCATTACCTTTAATGCATGCATTATGTAATGTGTGTACTGTGCAGCTGTGCTACAGTGGTAAAATATTTAATTTTGTCTGCTGATAGAGGTCAACCTAATATTTAAAGGACTGAAATTAGGACTGTGGGCTAAAAAATTAATTGGGACATCACTACTTAAAAGGGCCCTGTTATTGCCAGGATATTATTATGAAACGGTATTGCTGAGGGTCATGTTTTTTAGAGCTTTTTGAAAGATGACTCATCTCTTCAGTCAACTGTGTTATGGACTGACGTAGGTTGAAATGTAACAGTTTACTGACGGCAATGAAATACTCCAATACAGCCTGTCCTTTGCTGCTTGTTTTCTCAGACTAGCGGTCAACAATGATATCAAAACACAAAATGACTCACCAGCAGTCTATTCATTATTGTCAATGGAGAAGGAAACCAGGTGCGATTGAGCAGGTAGGGTACAGGCTAGTGAAGACGCACATCAGCTACACAGTGAGTATAGCCTTCTGACTTCCCCTTCAAGCACCGATGTCGATGAAGGGAACTTTCCATTCCATGTCTGGAGACAAATTGTGTGTTTGCTCTTTTCTGTCAGTGCACACACACCACCCCCTACAAGTAATTGTGTTGATATGAGTTCCCTTGTACAGAGACAAGTTCTGACTGTTGTATTGAAAAGAGGAGGCTGTGTATGCTGGGATGGCCATGGGGGAGTTTTCGCTTTCATCAACGAGGTCAGCCTCTCAGCAAGAGCTTGTTGCTGCCTGGTAGTTTATCTGCAATACATCATCGGTGATGGATGGGTAATGGAGAAGCCGTAGCCTTCTCATTCACAGCACTATATCATTTCTGATAAATCTCCAAGCTATCTGTTCATTGGGTTTCAATGATAGGCTTCCTCCATGGCAGCATACTCTAGGTATAAAGGCACAGTGGTCTATCCATATCTGGCCTCTCAATTCCACCTTTTTTTTTTTTTTTTTTTTTTTGCGGGAAGAGAACTGACTGATGTCTGCACTGCTGAAATGTGTAACTACAAAGACAGACACATGCTGTGCTGTATTTTTTTTTACTTTATTTTAATGTTTTAAACATTTATACAAGGCTTGTTAAAAAAGGAATACATTACTGCAACAACAAGAGAGCAGTTGCAGTGGGGATTCGTTGTCAAATGTTTATTACAGCTCTGTTTTGTTGGCCAGTGAACAGCTTAACGGGGTAGTTGTAAGTTCAGTGCCTAACCTAAGGGCACTTTGACTGCAGTTGATGTTCAACTACTTCTTTTCATTCTTAGCCTATCCAGGGATTTGTGCCAACAACTTTTTCTTTTTTCTTTTATGGTCATAAATTTATTTTTCATAAAGAAAATGCAATCTGCATTCCCAGTTACAACTCAAAACTTTACTAAAGCACTCTAAGCCTGCAGTTCTTATGGCATCACATGAGCAGGAAGAATAGCATATTATCTGTATGAGATTGCGAATGTGATATGTGTTTACTCAAGGGTAGACAAAGCAGCTTACCTTCCTCATCCCCCCTCCATAGTTGTTTTATCAATCCTGCGATCCCACTGAATTAGCAGCCACGCTGCTAAGCACTGAAGCTGTCATACTATGATAAATATCTTGAATGAAAACACTGATTACTATCGCAGCATTACTGTTGTTGCTTTCAGCTGAAAACAAGGTTATCTCACCTTTTATAACACAGCCTCTGGTATCATCTTAATTCCTCCTTTCATCAGGGTCATCATTAAGCCTCGCATTGGCTATTACACAAAGTGTTGTTTATGGTATCATAAGTACAACAGAAGGGTGCATCTGGGAACTGGTTATGATATTATGAGAAGTTCTGGTAGATTAAAACATTAACCCTGAGTCCTATTATGTCTTTTTCAGCACCCAGTAAGACGGATTGTCAGTGGGGCTGTTCTCCAGATTTTGCTGCGTTCAACAAAGGGTAAATAACGATGATTGCTGCCCAACTTCTTAAGCAGTCAAGAGGGGAAGGAGCGGAATCTGCTTTGTGATGAGACAAAAAAGTTAAATCTTCCCTCTGACTGAGAAGTTTAAAAGTTCCTTCTGTTCATGAACCTTTTGTCCTGGGCGCAGGGTGATAAGCATACACCATAATAAACAGGGGATGATACTGCTGGCGCTGGCTTATATTCTAATACTGAATCTGTAGTGCAGCAATAGATAGAAGGTAACACAAGATAGCTTGAGGTAATCTGTATGAAGTATGAGGTATATTCATATCCTGCACCAAATAATCCTGGCTGTTTTAAATATAGAAGAGATAACTGCTGGTCTGATGGTATTCTGGGGGAAATGATAGACGGTGAAATGGAGCCAAAATGAATGGGCCCTTAGTTGAACAGGCCTAAATTCATTTCACAGGCCTAGTGGAATGGAGTTATCTGAATCAACTGTCCTCCATGGCTGCCTGAGGGATATTGGAGACGGCTAAGGTCAAATTATAGGGGATGGGGGGGGGGGGGGGGGGGGTTCAGCTTGTGTGTGACTGTGGAGGAATTGCCTTAAGAGTTCGCGGGAGCCTGACTGTCAGGCATTCTGCTCCAGTACAGATCTAATAAGATGGAGAACAAAATGTGGTGGAAAAACGCAAATCCTGTTGTGTGTTAAAGGGAGACTATTTTCTAATGTTATTATGTCTAAAGGACCGGACACACCAAACCTGCATCAAAGAACTAGTGGTCAAGAGTTGTGTCGTCTCATGTTGTCTGTGTTTTGAACAAAAAGTTGTCTGTGTCTTGTCCAAAAGTGGATGGGTCACACACTACAAGTCAGACTAGAGTCAATTAGCACATCAGTCTTCGCCCGCATGAGAGAAAACAACTCTTCATATATTCGCTACTGATTCAAAAAGGGAAACCGGAAGACCAACGAGATGGAATCTTGCCGGCTGTGGCTCAAAGGTAAAGGGGGTCGTCCACCAATCGCAAGATCAGCGATTCAATCCCCAGCTCCTCCAGCTCTTATGTGGAAGTATCCTTGAGCAAGATACTGAACCCCAAATTGCTTCCGATGGCTGTTCCATTGGTGTGTGAGTGTGTTAAACTTTGTATGGCAGCCTCGGCCACCACTATGTGAATGTGTGCGTGAATGGATGAATGTAACTTGTAGTGAAAAAAATGCTTTGAGTGGTCGAATGACTAGAAAGGCACTATACAAGTGCAGGACCATTACAATGAAAAAAAATGGACAGGGGCCAACTAGGGTGACAGACTTACCCACAGCTCGACAGTGACCAACAGCTAACCGTCAGCTTGGTGTCAGGGCCCTGAGTGACAAATGAAGACAACAATTTTTGAAATTGGTCCAGTACTGAGATAGACTGCTCCAGTGCATCCTTAATTATGTGCACCAAAAGTACTTGTTTTTGCCACTGACAGGCTCAGATTGTTATTAGAAGTGTTGACAACATTACACAAAGGATCCCACAGAGAAATAAAGCATCTTTCCTTACCTTTCACTGCTCTTTTTGTTATCTTCAATGAGAACTCTTGTTCGGAAATCTTGCAAAAGTTGACAGGAAAAACAACAGTGGAAACATCAGAGAGAGTTAGAGAAAGGATTGCTGTAATGAGTTTGTTGTGTTGGGAGTACAGAAAGGGTAGCTAAGTGTTATCTAAAAGATTATCAATGTCATGGCTGAATATTTAGCTGATTTCAGGCCCCCAGGAAGTGAAGCACTTTTAAGCCAATGTCCCTAGTGGCTAAACAGTGGAATTACAACTTCTGAGGCTGTCCGGTGGTGACATGGGGCCCAAAAAGACTTTTTTCCCACAGACTTACATTGTGGTAGAGACATCTATAAATCAGTGGATACATTTTTTTGAGTGCCACAACTCCACCAAATGACTCGTTTTACTATCAGAATTTGATCCAGTCAGTCTGATAACATTTTAAAGGTCAAAAAAAGAGTACAGTTAAATTATTCATTCATTTATTCATTCATTCATTTTTGCGGCAGGACAAGGATGAAAGTTAAGGTGGCAAAAGTCCAAGTGGCGAGGGGTGGAGTGGTGGTGGTGGATGGGTCCAACAAAAATTGACTTTCAGCCGAGAGAGTGGGGTTCACGTCCCGTTAGATTCTTAAGCCAAACCATGTTCTCTTTTCCTAAACCTTACCACTTCCTATAGTTGCCTAAACCCAACCATGTGTGTTAATTTGCAGTGTTGTGCTGATGTAGTGCATTTATTTTGAAAGAGACTGTATGTAAATGTTAAATTTCCTGTGAAAATGGAAGTGTATTTTGAAAAAAGTTTTTTGAAAGAAGTTGATACAATGTCTGAAAGTCCGTGACCGAGCGTCAATATGTGACAAGGTCGGAGTGAATATGTGTTGACCTATCCTAGCTGACATTGGGCGAAAGGGGGGGGGTCACCCTGGACAGATTGCCAGATTATTGTTAACATGTAGAGACAGACAACCATTCATGCTTACATTCACACCTAAGGGCAATTTAGAGTCACCAGTTAACCTAATCTGCATGTCTCTGCATGGGTGGAAGCCAGAGAACCCACTCTGACATGGGGAGAAGATGCATACTCCCAACATAGGGGCACCCCCACCCTTGATTCATATCAGGAACCCTCTTTCTTCGAGGCAACAATGCTAACCACTGCACCACCATCCCATTTAAGTAAAGCCTAGTTCACATTACACGATTTTCACTGCGATTTTAACGTCGCAGAGGATCTTGAGAGCCACCTTGGGTCGGAGGTGAGTCAGCAGATAGTCTGGCGTGATGAGTGACCCTTGTCTGTGACTGAGACTGGATATCTGGCATGCCAGAAAACTGGAGAAGTCTGACATGACTGACAAAGAGCATCAGCCAATGAGAGGCAGGATACGTCCCCCGTTAGCATGCAGGAGGACGGAAGAAATGTGAGGAGGACAAGCTGCAGGGTTGTCACTTGCCAGGTCCGCTTATTAGCCACGACTTTGGGCTTGTTTCTAAAGTGGAGTTGCTTATTTGGGCTTGCTCTCTAAACGTCACCTTTGTCTATATATATCCATCGCTTCTTTTGGGCTTGTTTACATAGCCCTGGTTGCTTGTTTCTCTCCCAAGATCTGGCAACACTGACAAGCCGGCAAGCAACAACAACAATGGCGGCATCCACAGGATCACGGGGAACATGTTGTGTTTGGACCCAGGCCTGATTCAACACTGGGAAGAATATCCATGCCTTTACGATGTGTCGTGTCCAAGTTTGGTGACATCACTGCGTTATCTGGGGCTCTGTCGGCAAGGGTTAGGTGGGGAAATCTTACGGTGTTCACAAACAGGTCGTAACGCAATTGGCGAGACAGAAGCACACGTCGCCAGATATGAACACTCAAAAGATTACGATTGTCTCTGCAACGCAAAATCAGGGTGAAAATCGTGTAATGTGAACTAGGCTTTAGTGGAGGGCTGAACTAAACGGTTTTGTCTTCATGCCACTGAGCAACTTTTAGAGGAAAGAACCACTTCTCTTTACACATGCATGGCTGATTTCGACAATGTGAAAAAGATTTCAGATGGAGACTTCTCCTTGAACAGCACTTGGTTACACACACTAACAAACAGCCCAGCTCAGCACAAGTAAGGTCTTTTCTGTTATATTGTCAGATACTTAATAATAATCTGAGCTTGTCAGTTGCAAAATAAGTGCTTTTAATGGATCAAATTGACAGTGCACAATTGCCTATAGGGATTACATTGCAGCCTGTTTTGCTGTTGCAGCTGGAGCGTTTTTTTCTCAATACTGGACCAATTTCAAAAATCGTTGTCTCCATTAGTCATAAAGCCACCAAAAAAAATATATAGGGAAATATGATCTAGGTTAAAAAAAATACTGAAGTTTCCCTTAAAATTCACTATTGTCATAAGTGTAAAACCAAACAAGCATGCAAGCTAAACTAAACAGCTCTCTTCCCTATAAAGATTTTGTCTCTGATTCAGGAATGACTCATCTCTGACATGGACATGAATTTTTTTTTTTTTTTTTTTACAGAATGCTGGCATTAGAAAATGAAGAACGACAGTGAGAAAGGCCAGATGTTACACGTGACAACCCTCTCTCTATTGGAGGAACATTTCCTGCACTCACCCAGACAGTCACAGAGCTAAAATGAATGTGATGCTCTCCAGACACTCCCAGGTCCTCTAATGAGACTGTGCTTAAGGTGTAAATTAGTTACACAGCCTTGCTCATCACAAACGCCCGAGCGGCAAATCCACTGGGTTGCTCCAGTTCCACCAGACATGATGAAGATCCATTTCATGAACATCACTCATTAATATGCTAATGGCGGTCATTAATGGTTGATAGCAAAATTAATGGAATTACGGTACTTAGCGGGTCGTGGCCGAGAAGAAAGGGACACTGTTTCTGACAAAGAGCCATTTGGAGAAAGAAGAAAAAAAATTGTTGGTGAAATGTTGGTTGTAGTGAAGTGTTTTTGTACAACAACATAATCACATTAAGTGGTTGGTAATTATTATGTTTTGTTTAATGTTATGTAAGGAGAGCACTCTTGGTAATGCTTTGCTATACTCTGAATCACTTATCCAATCAAGCATTTAAGTGCTTTTTAATCTAAAAGTTAAACTTTGATGATCCCGGGGGCTCCAAACAGTGTGAGGCTGGTTATTCAGCACCACGGACAGCACCCCATCCACAAGCTTATCATCTGCAACAACAACCACAGGGCTGGATAGGTTTAATATGGATGATAAATGGAATGGGATGGGAACAACGCTGTCGTTTTTCTAAAGTAGCATACAGATGGATGAATACACTTAAGGAAATGGTTAAATTAATGGCATTTTTCTAACAAGTTGTCACTTTTTGCGGCACCGTCCTGATCAGAATTGACAGTTAGGAATATAGAACGGAGTCTGTGTGTCACACCGAATCTGGCACAAATCTCTGCTGGGACGCGACATAAATCAACTTCAGAACCGCGGACAGCCACGGCACAGCACAGCATACTAAATGGACACTGAAATACACGGGGAACTGGGTTAATTAGCACCACACTGAGGCGGCCATGCCTGTAGAATTCCAAGACCTGATTGCTCTCACGGATTAATTTCTGCTGTTTCTGGGTAGACTTCAGTTTCTTTTCTGTAGGTCCAGCAGAATCATGAATTGAAACCCACAGACACCACCCACATGGTACTGTATATAATACAGCACCCAATCCCTGCACATTACTCACATGCCCCAGAGTTTATCAGCATCCACACATGCTTCTGTTGCATGAAAACACTAATTGCAACAACTATAGCATTTTGCAAGGTAATATTTGATATTCAATATGCATTATAACTATTTAAAATTCACTGGCAGCCATCATAGGCTTAAAACCCACTTACTCAGCTGAGTGCCCACATCACTGAGGGATTTAAAATTTCATAACTCAGACAAAAGACAAAAGAAGAAGCCAGTTCAGATCCTACACGCTCTGGGGCTAGTTTTGATCAATGCAATCTGAAATGAAATCAGGTACCTCAGCATACAGTTTAACAGCGCTGATCCCTGTTACTATAATGTGTGCTGTCATAGTCATTATGAAAATGCCAGCATCTATCCACTCACTCAGAGGCTATAGTCTCTGCTGCATGGTGATTTGAGCATCGCTGCCTTTGCAGTGCCACTTAATGACTCATGATTCATGCATAGGCATGCTTCACAAGACAAAACCAAAGAGGATTAGGCATTATGCTCAACACCTTCGCTCTCCTCTTACTAATGTGACAGCTCAGACAGATAATGACTTAAAATGTTGACGTCCTCTCTGGAGGCGTTTTTTTTGGGACCGACCAGCCGAGCAGTTATGGGGATGTTCAATTACTCCCGTTGCCCCCCTTTTATAAATAACTGCGACATTAAAAGAACTATATTAGGGCATAAAGTTAATGACAAGAGTGTCATTCCGCTTAGTGCACAGCAGTGCTTTTCATTTAAAGTGAGAAGGAGAGAGGGGGACTGTTAACAAAACGCTTGTTATCATTCTCGCCACGTCTCCTACCTTAGTCTACACTCCTTTGGCAGCTATTACAGAGGGTTACTTGTGTCTTAAACATGTGACTAAGTGAGAGAGGGGCACAGGGGAGAGCTGAGGCGCCCATGCCTGTTATCTGCTGCTGGGCGCCTACCTACAGTTTCTACAGGATCTCCGCTCCTGCGCTGCTCCACACAGCGATGCGGAGTAGGCGGGTCAAGTAGTGGGGGGAAAACGGCGCTGGGTTGGAATTCATAACGGGATATTCAACCATCTCGGTGGGGGTGGCTGTCCGCGTCCCGGTAGCAGCATTCCGTCGCATCTGTCCGACGCTGGACCCCGCCGGTTTGTGGCGGAAACGAATGCGCAAACGCGTCTTTTTAATCTTCTAATCGACAGCCCCTTTGCGCTCCTTGAGTCTCTCTCCTCCTCCTCCTCCTCTCTCTCCTCCTCTACTCGCCTCTCCTCTTGACTACATCTCCTACTGGATGATTTCATTTTGTAAAGTCATTATCACCAGAAAGGTCAAAGCCTCTGCTTCTAGGAACTGAATTACAGTGGGATAAAGCGACTTTTCACCCCCGGCAGAAAGTCAAAGTTTCTCAGTGGTGTAGAACCGTGCGGCGGATTGGTCCGGAGCAGCCTTCCCCGCCGATTACTTTCACCTCTTTTTCGGATCCCTGAGTGTGTACTTGTGTTTTTGGAGTGCTGTTTTTTTTCTGTCTCTCAGCGGAGTTGCTGTTGAACCCTGACAAACTGAAATGAGTTTACAATATCGGCAGTTGAGAGGCACCGAGATTCAGCAAGAGAATGGGAAATACTGAGTTAAACTTTATCTGCTGTTCCAAACCGCGGTGAGTTCTTGACATTATGCATTTAATTTGTCGGATTTGGATGTGTATAATATGAAGTAGAATTCCTAAACATGTCAACAACCTACCTGTGGATATTTTCTGCCGTTTTTTTGCTGGAAAATAACAACATTCCTGCAGTGTACTTGACCTGGATAGCACTCTAAAAATCTGCTGTGCTGTGACATGTGTGAAATGCTTTCTAAGGGTTGACCACGATGCAAAGATAAACTCCACAAAAACACAGATACACACACACACTCTATCCAGTGTTGCTTTCAGGAAAGCTTACACAATATTGCTTTTCATGCCTTGTCAGTATATACATGAGCACAATCACACTCATCTCCTCCCTTTTTCACTGCCTCCCTCCCACCTAACCCCCTCCCCAACACTGCCACCCTTTATCTGCCTTTCCTGCAAACATCTCTAATCTATATTCCTTAGGGTGTATTGGCATTCTCGCCTGTAGAGGATCAGATCTCTAACACTGATGTGTGCACGGAGAGCACTTTGCCAAGCACCAGCGAGCCAGAAAACCCAGCTCGCTCTCAGCCTGAGAAAGAAAAAAATATATGTGTTATAGAAAAAAAAGTCCCACTGATTTCATAATTATACATTTCTGCCTCAAGCGTCGCCCTCAAAGAAGGCACATGAGTCAGGGCAGCCTTTTGGGATCGTCAGTGGAGGCTCTGATAACGAGCCAAATGCCCTCGAAGAAAACAAATAGCATTTTAAATGCAATCACACCGGCCCAAGGGCAGGCTGGCATAGGTGTTATTTGCAGTATTTTAAATTCAACTTTATATTAAACCAGTATCTTAAAGTGAATAACCCACTCCAGTGACAGAAAGGTAGTTTTGTAGCTGAGCTTTATGATAGAAAAAAAAGAAGAAGAAGAAAGAAACAGTGAATCACCGCTGTAATTCTCATTGCCACTTGCCAGTGTTAGGCAGAGGTGCCAAAGCCTCAGACTTTTTATAGGGCCACAACAGGGCCACTGTTCAGCAGTGTCCTCATCTATCCTCGGAGACTGGTGAACCCGACCGTGTCTAGGCCTGAAAGGCACACTGTCTCCTCCTATGAAAAGAGAGATTTCTCTCCTTGTATCGCTCACCTGCCCCACAAAAAGAACCAAGTAACCAGCTCAACACATTTCAGCATTTTGTCATTGTTGCGTAGTCCAGCCAGGATGCATGTTTGTGTGTCTACTTTTATGCTGGCAAGTGTGCGTATTTGCTTGTTTATGATAAGACCAGCTTCCTGTGATGGGCATATACTTGAGAGGAGACAAATTGGGCTTGAAAAGCACTTTTTACACAGCAAGTGTGACTGAGCAGAGAGCCATCTATAGGCTTCTAGACTAATGCCAACGGGGAGAATTACATGCCTGAGAGGGCTCCTTGTTCTTACAGTTTAGTGTTGGATGCCTGATAGGACTGGATGAGGCATCATTCGTAGGTGTGATGGCTGAGGAGAGAATGGGAGAAGAGGGAGGGAACGAAAGCAAATCCGCCACCCCCCTCCCACAGCCACTGTAAACACACCACAAGGGAATGAAAAGACTCTGTGGAATAAATGCAGTTTCAGTTTGATGCAAAATGCTTCTCCATTTCTTAGCTTTGGGTAAGGGGCGGCTGGGATGGGAGGAAAGCTAACAAGTGTTTGGCTTAATGAATAAGGGCCCTTTCTGTGTGAAATACAGCTCTAGTGTATTTGATTGTAGCACATTTTTGCTGGGAAGCGCGAGTTGGAGGAGGCAGGTAAAAATTAAGCCGGACTTAGAAGATAAGGGGAAGAAAGAGGAAAGAAGAAAGGAAAAGAATTGAGGATGAAAAGAAGAAAATGATTGACTATGCGGGTTTTGGTGGTATTTCAGGGTCAAGTTTTGCCAGGATCTGCTCAATATCCACAGCCCATTATTTTATGATAATGAGCAAACCAACGAGTTTGACTTCAATCTAAAATGACGGAGAGGAGCGGTTGGAGGGAGAGAATGAAAAGTAGGAGAGATGAGAAGGTGAAAATATAGTAAAAGAGGAGAAAATCATAAAAAGTGCGGGGAAAAAAGCCTCATTGAGGGATTTCAGACTGACAAGGGCGTTAAAATAGAATCTCTCAGATTAAGTGCGACTGTGGCATTAAACCAAAATCTCTCTCTGAGGCAACTGGTAATTGAATGTTGAGTCTGAACATATTCTGTAAAAGTGTGTGCACACACACTCACACACACTAATGGACAGACACGAGACCGCTCTCACAGCAAATTCGCAGTCAGTCACAAAAAGTAATGTTCTGAATTTCATACAATGCTTTACAAAGGTGCAGACTTCTGTTCACTTAAATCGGTAAGGGTCAGGCATTTGTAACCACGAACAAAACCATCTAGGAGCATGACAGAAAGCTTTGCTGTGCAAATGCAGTCATATAACTCATCCCTAAAATTAAGCAAATCATTGTCATGTCAAATGGTAGTTAAAGATGGCCTCAAGGGGAGGTTGGGAGGTTGTGTTTTCGACATGAGAGGCTGGGAAACTCAAAAACCTGTGCTTCCCGTCCAGATCATGGTTAGTTATTTTGTGTATTCAAATGTATTATATCCAAACAAAAAATCCAAAAGGTGTAGCTTCAAACATGACGACAGGAACTGCATGTTTTGTACATCTACTAGTCGACCTCTACTTGAGTAAAAACTTGAAACCATATTGCGATAGGATCACATCAGCTGCAGTACAACGTGGCTGATCCAGATCTTAAAGAAGTGTTTCACTGCTAGAAAGATGCTGTGGCATTAACTTTTGCCCAGAAGAAGAAAACCTACAGCTACCAGAATGCACTGTGCCACACCAGACCAACAAATGCTCCCGCTGGTGGGTGACATAATGTAAACTCGCCAATGATGGCTGGTAACAAACCATCTTGCAGTACAACAGTAAGCTAAAACATGTATCTGAAAATATTGGCGGTGAGAAAAATGCGACTCAGTGTATTTGATCAGTGCTGTTTGGTTTGACAATTTGATCTCAGTTTTTGCAGCCTCTGCTTTCACTACACAGGAAACAGGATGGCACCCACTTCCTGTGAAGAACATTTTTGGTGTGAGATAGGCAATGCAGTAACATAATATCTGTTTGATCTGAGTTTGTGGGTCTGTGTCTTGATCTGCTTCTATTTTCTTTGTGTCCACTATGGTGGGCAATTTGAAAATGTGAATGTACAGCCTGTACATGTGTTTTCACAAGGAGGGGAGTGGGGAGATCCAGGCACTTGTTAGATGGAGAGAAGGTCACCATAGTTCATTTACAAATGCTACCCTCATTGTTGTACAAACCAGGTTGGATAGTCAGTGAAGTACTCTTTTAAGACAACTGTGGGCCAGGGGTGTAAAGTGAGGGGGACGGTGGCCCCTTTCTTACTTCCTACCCCCATACGTCTGGCACCCTTGCTTTGACCTCACCCATCCTCTAACTTTGCCTTTATTGTGATTTCAGCTACACACCTGTGAAGTTACATGACTCCATCTTGCCTCAGATACCGTCTAGGTGACAAAATCTGTCCACAGACAGACAAAGAAACACCTGGCAAAGTACTCAAAATGGCATATTTTGTAGTTCCTTCTACAATACGTGTCTCCAGAACCGCATTTTGCCATTATGAAACACACACACACACACACACACACACAAGGTGAAAACAATACAGCCCCCACTGTCGTGTCTGGTAATTATATCTAATTTGCTCCATTTGTGCATATTCAAAAAGCCACTGTAGCTGTACAAGACACCAGCAAAAAAACAAAGAAAGGACTTGGCCAGAGAAAAGAGTGCAAGAGGAAGCTGACATTAATTTAAGAGCAACCTTTGTCCCTGTTTGTACAAGGCCACCAGCAGAAGAGGTCTATTTGTGTTTTACTGTGATTTATAGAAGCCTCTCTCTCTGTATGTTCTCGGCCACTCGGTGATATGCAGCCATATAAAAACCTGCGAGTGAGAACTTTACAGTCTGGGTAGCAATTATTAAGGTGACTTTTTCCCTGTTTGCTTTCAACTTGAGTTTTTATGTACAATACCTTAAAAATGATTTGCTACAACACCCCTGCGCATTAAAAATTGCAAACTTGATTTAAACTTGTTAAAAGCCACACATACACACGTATAGACTGCGAGGGAGACCACCAGCTGAGTAATTGATTGAATCCGCCTGAATAATTAATCTCCCATTGCTGCCACAGCATTCGAGGAGAACATACACACACACACACACACACACACACACACACACACACACTGTGAATGCAGCCTGACAACATCACACACATATTTCCTGTCTGTTCTGGCACAGTTTTATTGATTGTCAGCACTCAGAAATCAAGAATTGTTAAGAATTGATGAGAGGGAGCTGGAACAGACGAGAAGCAGCTTTTTGAATATATCTTCACCCAACGGCTCGTATGATATCTCACAAATTAGTGCTTGATTAGGTCAGATTTAGGAAAAGAATCATGGTTGGGTGTTATCACTTCATACACTTGATGTGTTGTGACGTCTTTACTTTAAATATAGATGTATGGCGTTACGTTAAGTCATTGCATACCTACGTAATGGGATGATAAGTTATATACGGTTTCTACTTTTGGTTTTACACAGACATGAACAGGTGTTTCCTGGGTCAAAATCCTGTGTTTGGGCTTTGCCACTCTTTATACTACATGACCTGACTTCCTCCTTTGTACCCGCCTTATGAGGGAGGACAGCCTGCAGCGCGTCGGTCACATGATTGCAGCCTTCTGGCTCACGATTAAGTGGTTTAATTACAAGTAGTGAATGAGAACAACCTGACGTTTTGATGGTAGGGTGTGAGGTGACTGTTTGCTGCTATCCCTCTTACATAAAGAACTGTAACTTTAAAAAAAAGGAGATTGTGTTTTGCTTGTGATCAGTTTAATGCCTCCTTCAGCCAAATTTCCATCTCGCTTCTGTGAGAGGAAGGATTTGTTGGCCCGGTCTCTTTCCATGCTGGCCTAGAAGACGTCTGCTGTGGAGTTTCTCCGCCTTAATAAGCTACTGTATTGTTTTGTAAATAGGGGTAGAAAGATGAAATCGGATTTCACAAAGACAGTTTCTGATGTGACGTATGCTTATGCTTAAACAGACACACACACTGTAATGAACTGTTTCACTGTGAAGTCCCACAGCATTTGTGGCGGCAACGCTGGCCGGTTTATTGGTTTATCTGCTGTCTGGCTGCCCTGTTGATCAGCTGCTTTCATCTCATGTAGAGAAAACAGACATTGTGAACTGTTTGGAACTGTATCCAACAATAACAACCAAATTTGGAGCAAAAAACTTTTAGCACGTAACTGCGAAGCCTTGTTTATATTTAACATAGTTTTATGAGCTTGCTACTTCATGACTTTCACTAATTTTATGAGAACGGCTTATTAACATGATTTGGATGACAGCTACAGAAAATTACTCCTGTTTGGGATCGCAAAGACTCCAGCTGTAAAACAAGGTTAGATACAATGGATTTTCATATGCTCTATAACTTTGATTGATGTTGGCAGCGCTTTTTTTTATGCAGCACTCTCCCTCCCACGTCCCCCAAGTTCCCAATTAGTCTTTCTGGGCTTGTGTTATCCGAGTTTTATTTTAGCTGCGACCAGCAGCTCTATAGGTCGTTCTGTGGGATGGTCGGTCCACAAAACTTTCCATACCCTTTGGCGGCCACAGTTTTTGTCCTAGGAGGCTAAAATTTGGTATGGGTGTGTGTGCTTGAAGGTGTGTGTGTGTGGCATGTAACTTCTAAGCATATTCATGTAACACGACCAACCGCGATGGAGACACACACACACACACACACACACACACACACACACACACACATACTGTATATACACACCCTTTTGTGACTAATGAGCTGGTTGTCATAGGGAGGCATCACTGGACTGACGAATGTTTGTGAGGTTGTGTGTGTGTGTGAATATATGATCTGTGGAACGTGGTTGCAGCTATTGTGAATTCATAAGAGCTCTGCCTGAAACACGTCACAACACAAGACATGTCAGTATGTAGGATAATATGCAGTACATTTTTTGTCCACGAATGACGTTTGGCAAACAAAGAGAATATATGGTATAACTGCCGATGAATACCTCATATAACACAAGGCACGTTAAATATCATCGTATTTTCTGTAATAACTTTATGACAATTTCTGTATCTCTGCTTATTTTATGAAAAGACACCATCAGCTATCATGTTTGGTTAGGTGTAGGCAGAGAAATGACTTGACTGGTTTACCTCAGTGTCACTGTGCAATAATGTCCTTAGAGGGTTCAAGTCACTTGAACATGGACGAATGTAATTTTAGGCGCTTGTGGAAATGAGTGATGCCATCATTCTACTTGAAGGACAGTCTCTGTATACAAGCCCAGACTGAGGCGAATGGAATGGTTACCACTTCAAAAAAGAAAAATAAATGAATGAATGAATAAGATCAGAAGAAAAGGGGAAAAAATACATTAAGGTAAAAAAAAGGCTGATTTTTTTTTTTTAATATAGCAAACAAAGAGGTATATAGGTTTAAATATCTTTATGCTCAGTGGACTAAATCACTATATCAGCAGCCCATGTAAATAACGCATGTAAGTAAGTTGCTTTGTTGTGTGGCTTCACTAAAACTCATTTACATACAAAGAGGATTATAAGAGATAAAGAATATTGCCGCCAAAATGCAAATCATCATAGTTAAAGTCAGACTTTAAAGTGATAAAAATGAAAATTATTCCCCAAAAATATATATAAGTAAATATAAAAAGATAAAAAAAAAAGAGTTAATGTGCATGAAATTAAAGTTCATAGTGTCCTCTACTTTAAATCCCATTTTAGACTTGAAGACCACAAAATATGTCCTGGATGGTTGAGGCAAAGGCTTTATTTATTTATTTATTCATTTATTTATTTATTTACTTAGTTAGTTTTTATGAGAGCCTTCAAAAGTAAATCCATCAGAACACCTACACAACAAAAATACATGCCCTCACACACCAACACTGTACACACTCTATCATTTGACCTTCCCCATAGCAGCTTAGTGTTGCTGTCCATGTGCTATATCTGTGAGTCTTCATGCCTGATGCTTATATACGCTTGTAGATCTCTACATATCTGTGTTGTGCATGTAAGCGCTTACAGAAGTGACACTTTTTGTCTTTGATGTTTTCTGCCTAGGACACCGCGGGAGCTTATCCTTTGTATTTGTTTGTAAGACAGCCGGATGAGTGCAACTGGCAGTCATATATTATAATTTCACAAAGGCTGCGTTTTACCCGTGGCGCTGGTATGAGAGGTATTGTTGACAGTTGTAGGAGGGAAGATAACTGGGTTAATTAGGGCCAAAAACCTCATTAGTCAGCACGGAGGGGAAGATGTAAAGTTTATCAGTTCCTGTTTCCCTACTTTGAGGATGGTTTTGGGGTTGGCTCGCAGACAAGTTACAAAGTGGATCCTGTTGAAGAAATTCTAATGAAATGTTTTACTCAAACCCCCCACCCATCCTGCAAAACATGTGCCTCCCCTACATGTTCTTATTTTACCATCAGTTCCCTTCAAACGTGTTCATAGTGTGAGATATCACAAAAAGGGACTCGTTTCAATTTGCATACTCGCGGTGCCAACAAAGAGGATCTGCTGCGGTGAGTGTTCCAAACGTGGATATGGACACACACTGCGAGAAACCACACACATGCGTACATCTGCACACAGGCTCAGAGGCTCAGGTAGGTGACCGTTACAGCTCTGGCATCCTACAATAAGCGAGCAGATGTTTAGGGCCTGAATGCTCTGTTTTGTCCTGGTCTCCAATGAAAACGGCTGCTGAAATCCTCAAGAAAGATTAGGCTTGGGAGTTCCCACATCTCATCAAGCTTACTGTATCCTCCGAAATACAAGGTGAGAGTCAAGATCCAACACTGCAGTCAGTAGCCAGGCCTGTAACTCTGGAGGGAACATGCGATTCTGGCAGTAACACAAAGTTACAGGAAGTGCTGCAGCACAGCCTGAAAGATGCATGCTGAAATCTTGTAAGGACAGATAGATCTATTCGTCATGAACACCACATTGGTAGGAATTTTGATGTTCTCTTCCGCAAACTTAATCAACGTATTAACTTAAAGTGGCAAGACTGGCAGTTTAGTTAATTCAGCTGAAGAAATCTGAATCAATCCCATAATGTCAAACAATGTCAGAATAACAGCAATCATTGCTTCTATGGAATTATCTCTAACTGGATCACAAATTTGCACACATTATGTTTTTTCCTTTGGCTACAAATTTACAAGACTTCAACTCAGCTGAGGACCCAACTTTAAAAATGTATTTCTTCTTCTGTTATTTAAATGCTTCCGTCTTGATCGTTCAGGGGAAAAGTGGAAAAACAAAGTTTTGTTGTCATTTCCCACAGTGGTGCCAAACAGCCGGAGGACATGCCAGGCCCACACTGTGTACGTCATACCTTAATGTAACCACCGGCAGGGCTTGTAATGAAAAATGCCTTTGACTCACCGTCTCATCATTTTGTTGACTTTTTCAAACATCATGCCTCAGGGAAGAACACTTCGAGATATGAGTAAGTTATGAGCATGTTTTTCTTTTTGCCTGACTGGTGGTCTTCCAACACGGACTCCTGTTTTTCAATCCGCTTCGATTCCTCGAATGAATTTATTGTGCGATGATGCCCAAATCTGTTTTGTTATCGAGTCATAGCGGGTCGATGGGCAAATAGCTTGTCCTTGGTTAACAGACAGTGTTTTAAATTCCTCTCAGAGAACTTCATCTTTAAATCATTTGACAAGTGTGTGCTATGTGTTTTAAATAAAATGTAAATGGCATGAGAAAAAAACAGGCTGGATACACAGCACTCAGCTATTGATTCGCCGGGCCTTCTGGTCACGTAATGACAAGATATTAAACCTTTGCAGATGACAGGAGTCATCACAGCCGACTTGTTAAGTATTTTTTGCCACTGAGGTATTTGATATTCAGCGGTGCTTACTGAATATGGCCTGTCATTATGACGGGCGGTGGGCGTAAAAATGTTGTAGAGTTTGATCCACTGTTGGCTGTGTCTCACTCGAACGGCCATTTGTTTAACACCCTTCTTTCTCTATCGAACTGCCAGAACATAAAAGACTTCCAAACGGATATTTCCTCCCTGTAGAAACAAACAGGACCTTGTCATAGGTGTCATTTAAAAGATAAATCCCTGTGCTTTGTGTCAACCCAAAGAAAGGTTATTTTGTTTCCTGTGCAAATGTGTTTTTGAAACATACAAAAGAAAAATTGTGCGTCACATGACAAGGCTGAGGTGATTGTGCATGTGGGGAGAACATGCTGACTGTTTATTTCACCAGAGAGCCATTTCTAAACCTTGAGGGCCCCAGAACGGATGTTTTCAGAAGCAGGAAGAAATGCTTCTGACAGCTCATACCTTGATTTTAATTTAACTTAAAATTATGATTACCTCGGTGCTCTGAGAGTACGTCTGGCAGTGTTTTCATAATTTGGAGGGAGATTATGAAAACATTAGGAAACAAAACAGTCACTTAATAGCTAAAACCTACATGGATAATTGGTAGAGGGCTGCATATACTGTATGATGCCACGTCTTGCCTTCTGCTGATATCATTCTTGGCATTTGCCTGTTCAGGGAACGAGTCCGCATCACATTCATGTGTGGGAAATCTATTCCCCCATCATTTGCACTCTGCTCACAATTCCATTGAGAGGACCTCACAGGAACAAACAGAGCTTTCATTTTGTACAGAGGCTCCAAACAGCCCCGGGTTATTGGTGGCCCACGTTGTGCAAAATCATATTTGAGTGGATGCACTGGGTGCCCTGCTACCGCTTGAATTGAAAATTCCTTCTTGTTGCATCGCCCGACATTTGATTTGTTGTTCCTAGATTATGTGCGGGCTTCCTGCCTCAAGGAGGAGCATTTTCTAACATTGTTTGATGAAAAGCGGTGTTTGCATAAGGTTGGAAATGTGACATAATGCCCTTGTAAGTGAAAATGGCATGTATCTGATATCTTCCAGGCAGCTGATAACAAAAGGCTTAGTGGATGGCTTTGTTTGGGGCGATAATGTGATTATAAGGCTGGCGAAGACCTGTCTGAAAACAATGAATGTTTACAGACAAGACTGTCATAGCAAGTGTGTGGAAAGAAGAGAAAAGGAAAAACACGGCGGATGTGAGTCAAAGATGGGTTTTTAGAGGTATTTGAGAATGCAGAGGAGGACGAGAGTGGGTTGTTAGAGGAAGGAGAGACAAAAGGGAAAGGAGACAGAGGGGTGTGAGAGGAAGGGAAAGAGAACAAGTGAGCAACAGGGAACAGAGAGCGTTCTCCTGCATCAGCGTTTTGGACAGCTGCCTGTTGGATGATAGGATTAAAGAGTCTTTTAATATGACCTCTGTGCTCTATTTTGCTATTAACACACCACTCACTCCCCTCTGAGATAGGTCACTCTATACACAACATGCACCGTGTAAAGCAAGGCTGTGTTTCACCTATAATATTTAGTCAAAGAGGAAGCAAAGGGTAGTTTTGGATTCGGCTGCACTTGTAGCGGTTTGGCAGCCAATTTTATAGCAGTGCAGACACATCTTCATACATTTTCATTCGGCAACTTGTTCTCCTACCCGATGATTTAAGATAATTAGACACAATTTTTAGTGTCAGATTTTGTCAAACCACACACACAACTCCACTTTCTGTGCGGCCCTCGGCTGCTGTAGGAACACAGAAAAAAGTGTGATGCTCGAGTTCGAACATAAAGCGTGGCAGAAGATAACAGAAAAGCCGAGAAGACAGCTCTGTCTCGATGCAAATAAACTATTCAACACAGCTGGAATGAGAACAAAAGATTCTAATGGACTTTTTCACATTTTAAGTGCATCAACGACAAAAGAAGAGAGAATTGGAGAAATTTTGCTCCATTTCAGTCATAGGTAACTTCATCCCTGCCACTATTTTACTGTCAGTGTTGCAGTGCTGTGTAGGTTTATACCTGCACTTCATACCATATGTCATGAATCAGGTGTAATGTGTACGATACTGCAGCCTCGCAACTGGAGACATTGACCCGAGTCAGAGTCAAGGAAGGGACATGCATTGAGATTATTGTGACGGAAGTGATTTGGCAGCATGACCATGTTGGATCATCACAGTCTGGACCAATTGGTGTGTTGACAGTTGGGATGTAAAATAATATAATTTGTGATTTTTATTTTTCATTATAATCATGGGCCGTCTGGTCAAGAGTCTGCCCGTTCTTCCCAATAAGATTATGTAAAATGTGAGATTTTTTACAACAGGAATCAGGACCAATGGGACGAAAAGCCTAGAAAATGGAAAAAAAAGAATTGGGGTGCAGTAATTGAGAATTAGGGCTCTAGTTTCCCGGCGCAGGGTGGCACCGGGTGGCACAGGGTGGCGAACCCTGCGCAGAGCTAGTTTCGAGCAGCACAACCCAAGGTGCGCTCAATTTGATAGTTTGGCAGAACGAGGTACGCAGGGGGAGGTGTTGACAGTTTCGTGCCAAAAGGCTTTGCTGAAGATGTGCTAAAAGCTCGCCAGCTGAAACCAGGGCTACTGTCAGCGCAGGTGGAGCGCAGCCGGTGTAAGCCGAAGTTTGGCTGACCGGCGGACAGTGTGCACAGGTCATCAAAACCTCACAGGCAGGTTTCCAGAATATCAGGCACATTAATAATGCAATAAATAGCCACAAAACCACTATTCAATGCAACTATCTGCAATCAATTTGGCCGTCTGACGCTGCTGCTCTCTTCTGCCATGGCGAATTGAGTAAACTCTCATTACGCCTTCACGCGGCGCATTTAAGGGTGAGGAGAGGAGCTCATTTGATTGGTGTGCTGTGTGTAAAACCTACTCCACGCCTTCTCTCCTCCCTCTTTCCTGACTTGCGCAGATAGGAGGGACAGAGGTGGGAAAGAAGAGTAGCTACCCCAGCACGCACAGTGTGCCAAACTTGCAAAATCGGCCTGGCCACACCCAGTTGGCGAAGCGCAGGTGCGCTGCGCCTCCGCCGCGCCCGGTCTGTGAAACTAAAGGCCTTAGTTTTAAATCCGGTTCACCATCTCATCTCATGCAAAACAGTTTTGTTCCTGTGCCCCTTCAGGGCAAAAAAATAGCATGAATTAGCAAGACAAACACTTTAAGATGCACGTCCATGTCTGTTTTGGTACAGGAACAAGTGATTGTCTGTCATTGTGGTATCCTCCTTTCTGCCTGTTGAGAACTAAGAATATATGTGTATGTTGGTGTCAGTGATTTTATTGTCAAACTGATGTTGCACTGATTGGAATTCAAAGCATGACTTGGACTTGACTGTTCTGACACTTGACTTACTCAAGACTTTACACAGGATAGTGCACCCAGAAATGAAAATTCAGCCATTATCTACTCACCCATATGCCGAGGGAGGCTCAGGTGAAGTCCTCACAACACTTTCAGAGAGAGAAGGTAGCAACACAACTCCACCTAATGCAGGCTTAAGGTGCCCAAGACGTCCAAAAACACATAATTGAAACCACAAAATATCTTGGTGGAGTTGTACTGCTACCCCCTCTCCCCTTGGATCTCCACAAGTGATGTGAGGACTCTAAAACTTCACCTGAGCCTCCCTCGCATGAGGGTGAGTAGATAATGGCTGAATTTTCATTTTTGGGTGCACTATCCCTTTAAACTCAGACTTAATAAACAAAAAATGTAGTCCTTGTTATATTAGAGACTCTTTAGTTTTGACCATGTAAAAGCACCATGAGCTTTGAAAGGAGTTTGTGACTTGCACTGTAGTTAGAGGAAGTCCGCTGGTGTGTTTACAGATCTTAGGAAATATTACTGCATATGTGAAGAAAAAGTTGTAGGAAGCCTTTTGTGGCTCCAGCAGGAGCTGCAATCTGATGATCTGATGTGAACTGCCTTCACGTAACATCACTTAAGGCAGTTTATAATTTTTACAGCCCGCTCCTCATCTCTGCTTGAGGCTAGAGGTTTGAGGCTACATTGGCTGTTACCAGCATACCACACCTGAATCTCCTGAATCTCCGACTGAAATGTTGCGGTCAAGTTGCATCAGGATTTGAGACGGAGGAAAAATGTATTAAATGAAAGAGACAACATCTCTGGTCCTGCTGAATTGATTTGGATTCGTTTATTTTTTTTTACTGTGCATTGTGAGTGCGACAGCATTTTAGGAGAGCAATGACAAAATGATGATAATAATAATAATAATAATAAGAATAAGAATAAGAATAATAAGAATAATAATGGTAAATTAAGACTAAACTGAAGAAAAAAATCAGAAGTGGCTGCATGTTTGTTTTCTCCCCAATTTTTTTTTGATTCATGAAAACAGTGAACAGTAAAATCAACACATATTGGCACTGTAATCCCAATATCATGACAGGACACCATAACATAAAGATTGCGTCTATATACACTCACACTGGTGTCAGGCAGGCCGAGTCTGGGCGGCAATGTCAGACTGATATCAATTTCCAAATTGCCACCTCATCACATCCTTTAAAAATTAATCAATTTAAATCCTCCTGCTTTCAATAACAAACCCTTATCTGTGTCTCTTTCTGCGTACGAACCTATGATAGTATTTAGTAACACATTTTAAATCTGTTTCAGCTCTTTCTATCCACCTCCAGCTGTTGTGCGCTCTTCCCATGCTGTCTGCTGTGTTGACTGAGAGTAATGATTTTTGAAACCCACGCACATCTGCACACACCCACACACACGGTCATATGGCTGAGTTAACTTGACAGATTGTCATCAGAATACTGTAATGGGACTCAAACACACCTCCCTCCCCTGCACCCCGACACACACACAGCAAAGGAGTGTGTCACTGCGGGGGAGATGATTGACGGGTCTCGAGATAGTGATGGAGACTAATGTGAGCTTTGGACAACAGTCTGAACAGCAGGTAGTCTGATAAAACACAGCAACAGAGACTTTGTGTTTAAGCAACAAAAGTGTGTCTGCGTCTGTGTGTATATTTCTCCCTTGATTTGCATGTGAGAGCAATTCTTAAAAGTTGCTGTGTTACGGTAAAGCCAGTGTTGAAGTATGGTGAGTACAAGTATAAAAACGGCAGCGCAGCAATTATATGCTGACTTAAAGGATTGAATGCACAATCGAAATCATAACTTTTACCAGTTTAAAAGCATCAGAAAGTCGACGTGAATCATAAAGTGAGCCTGCAACAGAAATGTGTAACATTACTAATCAAGTCTGGAAAACGTTTGTGCTTTTTACCCCCCAAAAAGTTCTTGCTTTGTACAGGAAAATCCCAACTTGCAGGCAGCGGTGACTCATAACTTAAGTGAAATATTTTGTTCTAAAAAAGGAGCTAGTCTATCTCCAAAGGAACATTGATTCAAAGCACATTGCAGTGCATTTAACTCTAAAGTGCTGTGATTTTCTTTTATTTGATGACTTATTTCCCCACCAGCTGCTGAGAAAACCAATTTTAGTTTGGACGAGTGCAGGGTGCAACTAATGACTACTTTTATTGTTGATTAACTTTTCACTGGATTTTTTTTTTTTTTTTTTTTTTTAACATATCAATAAATCCCAGGTCTTAATGTCTAAAATAAGAAAAACGTGTCCATCACAATTTCTGAGAGTCGATTCATTTCCATTTTGTAATTCCAACAGTCTAAATTATTTTCTCTTGCAGTGTAAAATGTTTAATTTTACCAAAGGCTTTTGATCTTGTTTGGATCAGACTGAGTTTACAGTGGAGTATTAAAGTCAACCTTTTATTATCTTTTCATATTGATTAATGTTGCAGCATTCCAAGGCAGGTGTGCGGGGAAGCCTCCCAGCATGCACCAGGGCATCAAACATATTGATTTCTTGCATTGTCACTGGTGTTTTTCTGTTCTACATCGTGCTCTGAGCTACTGTAAGATTTAGAGAGGTGTTCTTCATAATTAATGTGGACCATGAATCCCAGCAGTGTCAGGCCCACCCAAAATTTGTCCATGTCCTTCCTGACCCTTATTAAAGCCCATAGTGAAAGTTTTATTGCTTGTAATGAAACGCGCTGTAGTTAAATCCGGTGAAGTTGAATTAAATGATGGAAACGAGGAAGGAAAGGAGTGAACTTTCATCCGCCTTGGTTGAATTTAACTTGAAAATGTATGTATATCTGTTGTAATACGTTGATTTAGGAACAGATTAGAGTTGAGGTCATTCTAAGGGCATTTTTATCCTGAAGATATATTGTATGTGATAAGGTCATCTGAAAACTACTGTGGTGTGACAGTAATGTTCACAGCTGCAGCTGCAGAAGGGTTTTTTTAATAGCCGTATACTTTTCTCTGCTAACTTTTTGTATTGTAACACTAAAATGATGTAAGGGAGAAATTTAATTCAGCTGCAGTTCTGATATAAGTTCACACAGTGGACAATGTGCTTTATGGAAATCCTATTCATGTTTTTTCTTTAATAGGCAGACTGCATAATTTGGTATGTGTTGTCATGCAGAAAGGCTTTCTCACAGCCAACGCTCAAGATATCTGGCACATGCTGAGACAGAATCATGGTGTGTTTCATGCTGGCAGGCTTGTTGCAGGCATGCTGTGGTCTCCTAGCTGTACGTCACATTTTGCTGCCTTCCAAACCCTCGGGGAGTCACCTGATCAGGTGGTCAGCCGAGATGTGTCGTTTAGCACCGGATAAAAATGATAATTTGTCATGACATGGAGTCTGATTACTTGCATTGTTACTGGTGTTATTCTGCTCTACTACAGTTTCCTCACAGCAACTCTTGACGTAATTAGTTCTTGCCAGTGAATGTGATTGGATCACCAGTGACCTTTTGTTCACAATTGGTGAAGTTTCCCCCAATCTGGGCACTTTGAGCAGTGTGGATCAAAAAAAAGAGTTAGGCTGTCCATGAGTCTGAGGGTTGAGCCCCTGGCTCTCCCTGTCCACATAATGATGTGTCTTTGAACAAGACAGTAAACCCCAGTTTGTCTTGTTCTTAATTAGTAGACCTGTGCTTGCATTGCATGGTGATATGAAAATACAGTACACAATTGAAAAACATAATGTCATACTCCAGAAAGTGTGAATCGTTATCTCAGTGTCTAAAAGTAGAGTCAAGGTTATTCTTTTGTGTGAGGTAACAGCTTCAAGTTTCTTGTTTATTTTAATCAACAAACAAAAAAACCTGCAAGTAAAAACCTTTCATTTAAGAAGCTACAGCAAGTTAATTTCAGACATTTCCTTGAAAAATTAAAGAGACAGTTCATTCCAAAAAATATCAGTCTACATTGTATTAGTATGAGTTGCAGAGTGCTGACGATATCGGCCGTAGAATTATATATATATATTTGTTGGATATATATTTTTTGGCACTTGAAGCACCACAAGCTGAGTGCCATCCAGATCTATTATATTCAAGAGAAGGAGGACATCTCCTGGACGAGAGGCTTGTGCTTGTGTCAGTGCAAGGCGTAAACACTAACGGTGTCCCCCGCGGCTGAGCTGTAACGTTAGCTAGCTCATTTGTGCTAGCATTAGATGCACACTTCCTTCTGCACGGTGACATGGTTGGCAGGTGTAGTTTGGTAGAAAGAAAATAGTACCTACATGAAACTGCTTACAACATGGTCTGTGGATTATTTTGAGTGACTAGGTCATTATTGCTGCTGAGTTTTTCAAATGTAGTTTTTGAGCACCACAAACTGTGCCAGTATGTTGGAGTGAGAAGACATGGCAGGCATATCCTCAGCCAGTATCTCCAACACTTGGCAGCTCACATCAAAATAGTTTAGATTGATAAATATCACTACAGGTAAGAGGAAAAATATTGATTTTTGATTTTGTGGTGAACTGTCCCTTTAAATAAATACTTCATTATCAACAATTATTTTCTCATGTGACATGTCTTTGTGATGAAACCCCTTCAGCCAACTGAAAATTAAAGCATCAGTATCTTCCGACCACACGGAGCTGTCTTCTCTGACAGACGTGGGTGTTTGGATGTTTCCTTATCTGTGTGTTTGTGTTTTTTCCTGTAGGTGTTCCGGGGGCGTTGAGGTGATGCAGGTCCCCCGGTCATCCCAGTGGAGGAGCCAGCTAACGACGAGTGGCTTTGGCTGCTGAACGCCCCCCCACTATCCCCACCCTCATCCCTCCCTCGCTCCCTCCATCTCTGATGGCTCTATGGGGCGTCGTCAGCCTCAGCCTTCACTGCTGGGTGTGTTTACGGTCTGCGGTAACAGCAGCAGCAGCAACAGCCAGCCTCCCCAATGAAAAGCCCGGGGGCCCCCTGGACTGGCTCCTGTCTGATAAAGGGCCTTTCCACCACTCCCCAGAATACATCGACTTTGTGGAGAAGAACAGGCAAGGCTTCTCCACCAGATACAAGATATACAGGTGAGTCACGATGACAGCGGGATGAGGAGGCACTTTACACTGTATTTACTCCTATTATATGCATGACAAATCTCCCAGCAGCCACATCAAACAGTCTCTGTGGTTGTCCTTTGAAAGATCGGCCGTTTGTAAATAAAGGCCACATACATAATATGATTATGTTTATGTGTTTACATAATTAGATTAGTATAACTCACAAAGTCACAGTATTTTGTCCTTAGCCACAGCCTATACTCAGAAGCACTTAAAGCTGTAGTACAAGATTCAGCTCATTTAACATGAGCAAACAGTTCTTTGTTGATTTTAGGCATTATCAGAAACCTCTGTGGTGATGTGAAGATGCAGCCAGCTACTGCTTACATTGGATTCCTCTCTGTATGTTTGTGAGTTAGCATGCTACTCAGACTTTAGCCCTGCATGGGCCTAAAATAATTCCTGACAGAGCTTTGATTCTCTGCTCTAACCTGATTGAGCCCGACCTGACCTGCCGGGTCCAGGCTGTAATTTCTTATTTCTTAAGTTTCCTGCAGACTCTGATGGGGTCAGATTCACACTAATTTCCCCATTCCAATATAAATTAATGAACGCTCAAGTTTCAATTTCACTGTGCTTCACATTCCTGCTCCGTCTCCTCCAACAGAGTGCCCAAGGCCTCTGTGGCTGGTGCTCTGAATAACTGAGAAGAATATTCCAACACTGCTCTGGTGCTCCGAGTGACTATTTACAAACACACCCTGTGTTACAAATGTATGTCGCTGCCCTGAAAAGACTTTAGTTGACTTGACTTGTAAATACATACATGCACACACGCACACACACCTATATATATATATCTATATATATATAGATATATATATATATAGATAGATAGATATTATTTGGTTTTTTTTACAGTGGAAATTTGGGTTTTGAATTGGGCTCAGGTCCAAAACTGCTGCTGTGGTTCGGGCTTTGGTTGGGCTTGGACAGAAATGTATTTATTTTGGGCCCAATAAAAGCTTTAACACCAGCCCTAGCCCGGTCCTGGCCCACGATGTTCAAGCCCTAGCCTATTTTCAGCGCGAGCTTTACCAGGCCCAAGACTAACACCAATGTCACTTTAAGCTCTCTCTGTCGTGTACCCTCTCTGATACACACAAGAACACACACACACTATGAAGAGGTAAATTTATTGTAGGCCTAAAACATCACCATAGTGCAACTGACTATCATACACATTACATTGAAGCACGATGCAGTAAAGAATATAGCCCTCTCAGTTCATTACTTAATCCTGGTACCTGACCTGCTGGACTGTGCGTGAGTGACCTTTTGGATGTGTGGGAGAACATAGAACATTAATTAACATTAAATCCTGGCTGATCCTGTCGGCGTGTCTGAAGATGTAAAGAATCAATGAAGTAATGATGCCATGCCTGTGCATAAATGCGCATAGTGTTTTTCTTAATAGGAGACACACTTATAGTTTCTGCTGTAGTGGGATTGTTTCAGCAGATATAACTGCAATCCACACACCACGAATATACAACCTGATAAACCTCACAACTGCATGTGAATAATACGTGTGTAATGCACATGAAAAAATGCATTTATGTAATGTTTCTATTGGAATCAGTGTCAAAGTATTTCATACAGAGGCCTACGTGTGCTCTGCATGTGTATGAGCATAATGAAAAGAGCGAAGTTGAATGAGCCAGAGTGAGACCCAAGCCCAGCCCAAATTGATTCAGGGTACGGGGGACAGCCAGGGCCCAATGGGCTTGCAATCATGTTTAGAACAAGACAGTAATGCCAGCTGACTAGACACTACTTATTGCTAGCAGGCTGACATAGCAATCACAAACCAATCAGATGTACCGCTATTTAAATTATAAACCTGCAAGTTACACAGCAAAGAAATGAGCCCTATCTATCAAAGGGATAGTTCAACATTTTGGGAAAGACTCCAGACTAATTTGCTTTGTTGCCAAAAGTGAAATGAGAAGATCAATACCTCTCTTGTGTCTGTGCTGTAAATATGAAGCTATAGCCATCACACCATCCAGTTAGCTTCACATAAAGACTGGAAACGCCTGGCCTGGCTCAGCCCAAAGGTAACAAAATACATCTGCCTCCAAAACTTTCTAATTAACAGGCAGTTCTTTTAAGCGGTAATAAAAAATAGCCACACAAACCCCACCTTTTTTTGTGCAAATGAAACAACTTCATATTTACTTCACAAACAGTAGAGTTGCATATTCCCCAAAAGGTCAAATTATCCCCTGAAATCCATTTAGCACAGCCATGACGCAGTTACTGTTCATAACCACAGTTGCCCAAAGGCTGAGGACCTCCAATAGCAATCAAACACAGTCACTGCAATTATGATATGCAATGGTAATACCATTAGCATTACTTTCTTTGTGTATACATGTCTACATCTTACCCTAGAAATCCAGAGTTCTCGCGAGAGCACAATTTGAATTTGTTCAGCGAGTCACTCTGGCAATCAGTAATGATGCTCATTACCCATGCCCTTGGAGCCGAGCTGCACCAATCACATCGGTGTATCTGATATAGGCGGGCCAGAGGCGAGCTAAACAGATGACGACAGCGCTGCGGTGCCGAAGTCCGAAATCAGTCAGTAAACATTGCAAGATGGCTATGGATGAAGACCAGTTGTTTGATACAGCTTTGGCTGCAACAATGACAGAGTTAGACTTGACTTGACAGAAGACAGCGCTCAAATCTTTCCTTTGCAAGAAGGACATTTTTTGCCGTTTTGCCAACCGGATGCGGCAAAAGTCTAATCTACCAGTTAGCTCCACTGGTAGCACTCTTGATATGTATTGTTCTGATTGGTCGTAGTGTTATCCAATTGCATGCAGTGATATTTTCAAATGCATGCTTGGTGCTGCCCCTCGAGTTGGGCCATTTTAATTACCCTAAATCTTTTGGGTCTGGATTTCCAGGCTATCTACATGTTGGTTTGGGGGGGAATTTTCTGTACAGGTTTTTTTTTTTTTTTTTTTTTTACAGTACAGATGAAATGATTCAGCATCAAACCGATGCTGCAGGAGAGAACTGCATGTTTTCACTAATACTGAACATTTCTCATGAGTACAGCAAACCTATTAGCAGTCAGCTGTTGCATATTTTGAGATGTGAAGTAAGAGAAAAATTAGGAGTAGAGAAGTGTTCTTCATAATTAATGTGAAGCATGAACCTCAAGCCCATCCCAACTATGTCCTTACCTGACCCGTATTAAAGGAATCTAGTAAAAATTATACTGCTTGCCATGATATGTGCTGCAGTTAAATCAGGTGAGGTTGAATTAAATGATAAAGATGAGGAAGGGAGGGAATGAACTTTCATCTGCCTTGATTGAACTAACTTGCAAATGTACATCTGTTGTAATATGTTGGTTCAGGAACAGATGAAAGTTGAGGAAAAGGTCATTTCAAGAGTGTTTTACCCTAACAACATTATGTGATAAGGTTATCTAAACACGAGTGTAGTGTGACAGTTGTGATCCCAGCTGCTGCTGCAGAGGGATTTTTATTAGCAGTACATTTGCTTTTCCCTGCTAACTTTTTTATACTCCAACATCAAAATGATGTAAGGGAGAAATTCCTTGCAACTGCATATTTGATATTATTGCTCACTGTGGACAATATGCTTTATGGAAACCCTATTCATGGTTATTTAGTAGGCAGCCGGCATTAGTTAGACTGTGTTGTTATGCAGAAAAGGTTTCTCACAGCCAGTGTTCACAAGATATCTGGCACATGCCTAGACAGAATCATGATGTATTTAATGCAGGCACGTCGCTATCTGCTGGCTGTACATCACATTCTGCCATCCAAACCCTCAGGGAGTCACCCGATCAGGTGGTCAACTGAGATATGTTGATTAGCACCGGAAAAAAATGATGATTTGTCATGACAGCAACACAGTCTGAGGTATCGGCATGCAACCGAATTAGTCGAGATTGTGTCATGAATCATAACCATCGTCATTTAGGAGGACGTTGTCCAGGCTTCTGGAAATAGACGGACAGGGTTCCTGACATCTATGGATCGGTGCAAGGATGCTTTATGGCTTCGGTGATCGGTTGCCGCGTTAGAGCTTTTTAATATTTCCTTCTCTGGCAAAAGGCAGCGATCCGTTGGAGCTGAGCTGCATGGGCGGCAAGATTAATAGTCTTATCATGTGGCCAAGTGATTAGTGAGCTCTTAGTACTTATTACTCTGCATTATCACAGAATCCCCAGAGAGGCTTCTGTCAGCTGCAAGGTTGTGTTTGAGGCTCTCTAGATTACCACAATGCGGCATTGATTAATAGTGATGATATTAAAAGGAAAAACTAACCTAAAAAGTAAATAGCCTGTAAATCTTCCTAAATTGAATTCGCTTGGATTCAGTCCAGTTCGATTTCAGAAAGAAATCTGACGGAGACCGGAGGGATACAGCTGTGGGTGAGCTTCTGTTTTTCTGTTTTTGGCAAATAATAGCTCTCTTCCAGCGCCTGCGTTGGTGGGGTGAAATGTGGTGATGATTTTGGGAGTTCACACCTGGAGCTGGCTCATAAAAAATTCAGCAGGGTTGTTTTATTAAAGAAAGTGGGCCCACTGCAATATTCTCTCAAGGGGGCCAAACTTGATAGCTATGCTCCCGCTGTGTAACAGAAGTCCTTAAATTCCCAAATCAAGCTCTAACCCTCATGTACAAACAAGACGAGGAAGTGATTCTTGGTGGCAGTGATTTCCAACCTCTCTGCCTTTTCATGTAATAGGCAAAGACGTGTACATGACGATCCTCGGAACAGGTTGAAAAATGCGTCTGATAAGGAAACATCAGCCTTTAGTTGAACTGTTCGCAGCTCAGAGTGTTTCACTTGAATAATTCAAGATGATACTTTTTACTTAACAAAATATGCTGAACCTCTCAATGGATCAGTGTTTTAGCAGCTGTGCAGGGCAACCCGAGCCTGAATAAAATAAATAGCAAAGTTATGTGGTTTAGATGAGAACATCTGAATAAAGAGCAAATAAACAAGACTAAGAATATGCCAGCCTAAATGCTGTACAGTTTTTGAAACATGATGCTGCAGACACATCAAATATCATTGTGTACCCAAAAAAAAAGAATTGATGTTTGATACAAATATTGATAAGACAACAAGTTTATTATTCAACTAAAGGACTAGCCCATTGACAGAATGAATGTTCGTACTGTACATTTCTGCATCCACAGACTGTTTACATTTAGCGACTCAGTGATGCCCCCAGAATTTTTTTTATCCGGGTGGCCAGGTAAGGTCACTGAAAATCATGGGTTGGCACATCAAAACCAAAAGCCTTAATTGAATTTCTGGAATTTGATTATGCTGTTGAAGTATTTAGAGTAGTTGAAAACTATGTCAGGCTGGTTGTCCTTTTCCTTGAAACAAACATTCTCAAGTTTAGAGGAGACTTGTGGGTATCCACAGAACTTATTTTAATTCAGATATCTTGGGGTGGGGGTTCAAGGCAACCCTTTCAAAATGGCCCTGTCAGTGGCCAAGCCAAATCCCTAAAGTTTAGGCTAAATTTGAAGCGTACTTAGCCCCCTTCCTGACAAGCTTCGTTACCAACAGTGTTGGACACAATGTATAACTTCGGTTGTCCAGTTTCACAAGACACCGGTATCAAGTACACTAGCTTAAAAAAATAGTGGGTGACAGACTCTGAAGGCCCAGACTCACCAGTGGATGCAGCAATTGTTTAGGGTGCCCATGGGCCCCCATTAGGGGTGCTCAGTTGTGGATATGTTGAAACTTTACATTATACATTTCAATTTTTGGTTTTATGTTGCAACAACGTTGTGGTTATCTTTAAGCCCCAAAACTATGTGGTTAGGGTTAAGAAAGCATCATGTTTTGGCTTGAAATATCCAATTTTGTAATGACAAACAGCACAGCTGGAACTGTGTTTTTTACAAATACGCGGTTTTGTTGCAACAAAAATGGCTAAAACTGTACTGCTTTTGTTGTTGGTCTCCAACAGTGGTGTACTGCTGGATCCACCATCCTCTACACCTCATGATGACAAACTAAGCTCATATACATATTATCCAAATTACTTCACTTTAGGAGCTCTGATGTCATACATATGAAACATACAAATGTAACATAATTGTGGTTTGCTGAAATGTAAAAACAGAGATGATCAGATTTGGTGGCGTTTCACAAAAACTTAAGTTTACACAGAAAGTGCCAACAGATGAGATGAAATAAGCAATGTGATAAAAATAAACACCAGACGAAAAAGTGTCTAAAAGCTTGTACAGTAATAAGATAGAACACGATGATAAAACTGTCTAAAATAAGATGTATCACTGGTTTTAATAAACTCACACTGACTGTGTTCAAGTGTTAAACTTTTAACTGCCACATTTGGAGCCTTCATGGTAGTTGGTATTAAAAAGATTTGTGTGGAATATCACTTTGAGGTCAGATATAAAGCAATCCACTTAGTCTCTTACATGAAAGTTTGAAATGCAATTCACAGTGGAAAAACAAGGTCAGGAGTACAGACGCATGTGTATTCAGATAAATGCTGAACTAGATGGAGGCAATCACTCCAATCAAAACCTCAACAACAAAGTTGCTGAAGCTGCTGTCAAACACAGATATTAAAATCATCAACAATAAATTACTGCTTCATACTCAAACTGAAGGACACTCAATTAAAAGTACTGCAGAAGAGAACTCTCTGGAGTTCAGAAATGAGTAAATTACAGTGTAGATAGTGTCATCAGGCATCAGTGTGCATCAGCACATAATGAATTAAAGCAATGGGACTGTAATAATTATCTGCAATTAGTTTATGCTGTACACCGGAACAAGTCGGACACGCCCACCCTTTGAGTTTAACTTGATCAAAAGGAAGCAGCTTCCTGTTTGATATAAGAGCCACTTCCAGCACAATGAACAGCAGCAGATTTCCTAAACCACAGGGGAGTCTGCAGGTGCTCTGAAGAGGGTTGAGGTGAGTGTTTTAGAGCAGACTCCCTCAGCGGTGCTTCTCAACATCCCACTGCTACATTCTCACTGATGTTCTTTGTCTGGCCTCCTCTCCTGAAATTCCCTCAGAGGTTTTGGCAGCTCCAAGTTGCTCTTTGTGGTAAATAGGCTGGTGAGAGAACGATAATAAATAACAGTTTTCCAGCCTTTAAGACACTTTTTTCTCAGCAGCTGTTTGAAATATCAGAAAAAAATATCAGTCTCTGCACAAGTCATAAGAGACATAACGTTAGACATTTCCCCTCAAATCAGCCACATTAATTTCTCAGTTTTTACTTTAGTTCTCACTTTTATTCAATTTGTCAACGCTGCAGGCAACTGAAGGCAATTTCTCTCTAGTTAAGCTGTCTCGCTGTAGTTTTATTCAATATTAAGCACAAAAGTGTAAAAAGGGGTGATAATTCAACTGTAAATATGGGGAGGCCTCATTGTGGCTTCTTTCTGTTTTAAATCCTCATTTAAGGCTCTTTGCCACATTAAGACCACAGAAAGATGGCAGTCTGTCAGTTGGTCTGATATTTTGGTCCTGACCAAAACATCTCAACAAATATCAGATGGATTGCCATGAAAGTTTCTATAGATATTTATGGTCCTCAGAGGATAAGTCCTGCTGACTTTAGTGATCCCCTGACTTTTCTTTGAGTGTCTCCATGAGGCTTTGGTTTTGAGAATGCCACAATTAACCATTAGCTAAGTCCCGCCTCTCAAATACAGACTGACTAATCATAGCATAGCATCTGCCAGCTCCTGCAAGGATCCGACAGCTACATGGCTGTGCTCCTTAGCCTATCATGCAATTGTTTCAGAAATCCTTCACTTTCAGCCTGGTTTTGTGGATTTCAAGCTAAACGTTGTGCCTGAGGCAGGTGTAATAATGATACTTGTTACCGGGAGAGGTTGGAAGGGAATGATCTCTTCCCCATTCCCAAACCAAAATCAAACACTGAAAAGTATAGGGAATAACTCTGATAATCCCTTAACTTTTCATAGAGTGCCATCATCAGAATTCCTTCAGAATTCAATCTTACTATGTAATGATGAAAACTCTGTCTGTGTGTGTGTCTGTGTGTCTGTTCCACTCTTTACTCCTCACTGACTTGGTCAATCCATGTGAAATTTGGCACAGTGGTAGAGGGTCATGTGAGGATGCGAATGAAGCAATATAACATCAATTGGCCAAAGGGGGGCGCTATAGCAACTGATTGAAATTGCAAACTTTGAATGGTCATATCTCATGCCCCGTATGTCGTAGAGACATGAAACTTTGCACAGAGATGCCTCTCCTCATGAGGAACAAATTTGCCTCAAGAACCCATAACTTCCAGTTATATAAATTTTCTGCCATTTTGAATTTTTTGAAAAATACTTAAAATCGATCTCTTCCTAGGAAGTTTGACCGATCTGCATGAAACTGGGTGAACATAATCTAGGGACCAATATCTAAAGTTCCCTCTTGGCAAAAGCTGGAAAACTTACTAAAACTGAGCTTCTATAAGGCAATGAATATTGCGGAGGGCGTGGCTCATCACATAAAGGTGTATAACATCTCAAGGGTTTCACCGATCACCACGCAACTTTGTAGGGAGGGGACCCCTCCATTATTTACCTGATCAAACAAAATGGGGGCGCTAGAGAGCTAATTTCTTATCTAGACCTAATATCGACTTTTACTAAACTTGGTAGATATGTAGAACAGGATGCCTCAAGTTGACTGGAGAAATTTAACTCTAATTGGCAACTGGGTGGCGCTATAACAACAGAAAAATGCTTAAAAATGGCTCCCCCTGTGGCCCAATGTTTGTTTTGCTCTTCTTAATGGGTTCAGTTGACTATTTAATCTGCAGTTTCCTATGACCTGTATCCCAAACACACACCATGTGAAACTGTACGTGGGCAACTGTGCACTCAATGGGTATGGACTAGTACTCACTAAACCTTCAGCACGTTAACATTGCCATTATGATCATACTACCATGCCGATGTTAGCATGTAGCTCAAAGTGCAATTTCACAGAGCTGCTATTATTGCTGCAGACTCTTGATCTTGCTGACTGAGTGCCATGTGAAAAATCGAAGGACCCTTTAAATTTACATTTTAATTGAGCTGCTTTTGTTCATCAGCCTGTGTGAATATTGTTAGCAGTCAGTGTCACATTTTGACCAAATTTATGCTACAGATTTGTAGGAAACTGTTGTATAAATGGCAGTGTTGCAGCCATTTTAGAATTAGAAAACTAAAACAGCTTTTCTGGCTTTAAAAGAGCTACATTATGTTATAATTATGGAGCCAAAAATAGGTACAAAGACAAAACAAAGTAGCACTTGCTAACACCTCGTTGTCCCAGCAGTTTCTGTGCTGAGTACTACATGTTGTGTTTCTCATAATGAAAAGAACTTACATCAGTAAGTGTCAGTGGTCATTGTTCTGTTGCAACAACAGTAATGCAGACAGATAAAGTTTAAGCCTGCGTTTGTTGTGTATGATCATTTTTGACTGGCCATTTGTGGTTGAGATGCACATTACTTTGTGCAGAAAAGAGGGCAGAGGTGATAAAAAGTGACAACATTATTTTCTGGTCTGCTCCTCCTCATGCGCAGTCCGGATCTCTACTAAATTCTAATAAATGCTCAATGACAGCAGAAGATGGATCACCGGAATCTGTGCTTGGAGTTACAGTGTTTGAGCTACGTCAGCAATGATGGAGTAATGAATTCACACCACGTTAGCCCTCCACTTAATTTCCCCCTTTCTTACCGATTGAATTTCAAAGATTTTTTTTCAACAAGTCGTCTAAAGGAAATGAAAGAGGGTTTGTGTTCTTGTGGTGTGTGTGTTTTAGTGATTCAGTGGAGAGCATACCCAGTGCTTCCAGTGCAAACACAATGTGGGCCTTCCGCCTCAGCCACCTGTCCACAGGAAACATTGCCAAGGGAAAGCAGCCATATTCACCAGGGTGAAGGCAGGAGTGTTGACACGTATTTGGCCGCATTCTGAACATATTGCATTCGGATAATGCATGTGATTATTTTTTTATGGGATAAGATTTCATTATAAACACCATTTAACTGTGGAAAATTCACTATGCTCATTAAATATTATTTAACTGCTTACAGATTAGGCAACATGCCAATAAATAAATGTGGATATAACAAGTATCAGAAGCACAGTCGTGGAATAAGTATTTACATCTTTAAGTAAAAGTACCAATTCACCAATCTAAAAATACTTCAATCTAAAGAATTATAATTAAAAGATCTGTTTTCAAAATCCTATGTATTATTACCAGCGAGATGTATTAAAGTATCAAACGTTAAAGCACTGGCCGTGGAAAAATGATCCTTGAAACATATAACATTATTAGATGCCACTGATAGATTGATGCATAAGCTTCCTGTAGCAGCTGTTGGAGGTGTAGCTCATTTTAACTCCTATATATAATCAGGTATAGTCCAGTGGTTCCCAACCTTGGGGTTGGACCCGGTCCAAAGGGTCACAAGATACATCTGCGGGGGCAGTGAGATGATTAATGGGGTAGGAAATAGGACATTTCTGCTGAACCAATGTATACTTGTATTTTGGACTTTTCTCCAACTGTTGCTTTTTGTGAACTACTGAATAATTTTACCTCTTTGGACCTAATTATAATCATCTGAGAGGGGAAATCAATCTCTGGAAGTGCTAATAACACAGTGACATCTGACTGATCTCAAATAGACAGTGTTTATTCCTAAGGGGTCATAGCCAAAAAGGTTGGCAAACATTTAGTGTTTAAAAATACTTTGTATTATATAAGCCTATGATATGTTTATTGGTAACTAGCTGTGAATTTAATACACTGAGGTAATAAATAGAATATAAGCCTGTCAATCTGATTTGTAGTGGAGTGATAATATAAAGTAACAGTCCAGCTGCCAGAATAAAATGTTGACAGTGTACGTTTCTGCAAACCACAGGCATGCTGCAGTTGTACGTTTCATGCGTATGACATAGTTCAGATTTCATTTTTAAGAGTTGAATTTCCAATCAGAAGGAAGAGGGGATGGTGGAGGACGTGACATTTCGGTGAGAGCTGACCGCAGAAGACCGCCGTTTGAGACCAACAAAAGCATGCTTCTTTTTAACGACAGTTTGGGACATGTCCAGCCATATTTGTAGCAAAAACCAGGTCTTTTAAACAACAGTTTGGGAAATGTCCAGCCATGTTTATAGCAAACAAAGTCTTTGAGTCTTTTTTATGACATCTGGGACAATTTAAGCCGTATTTCTGGCAAAATACCAGGACAAATCCAGCTGTGTTTGTAGCGAACAAACCGGATCTTTTTAACAACAGTTTGGGACATGTCCAGTTGTGTCTGAGCAACCAAACCAGGTGTTTTAAAACAACAATTCAGGACATGTCCAGAGACATTTGTAGCGAACAAGCCGAGTCTTTTTTAACAGCAGTTCCAGACATATTTCCTAATGTTAATAATAGCAAACAAATCGGATCTTTTTAAACAACAGTTTGGGACATGTCCAGCCACGTTTGTAGCGAACAAACCGGGTATTTTTTAACAACAGTTCCAGACAGTTTCAGCAATGTTTGTAGCAAGCACACAGGGTCTTTTTTAAAACTGTTTGGGACATGTCCAGCCTTGTCTGTAGTGACCAAACCAGGAATTGCAAGCCAAAGCAGGATCTTTTCCTAACCCTGACCAAGTGTTTTCACAGGCCTAAAACTAACGGCACATTAACCACAGCATTGTCAAAACATAAAATTGAAAACTGAAACAAAGTGTCAACATATAAACTTGATGTAAAACCTGCAAATGTAACATATCTGTGGTTTTCAGAAACATACAGAGCCAGCACTGTTTCTAGCAATTAGTTGAAAGTGAGATAAAACATAAATGCTCAATTAAAATGTTGCAGCATTTGTACTAATCTAACTTGTTGCTCTCCACCACTGCTGATGCAGCCATGCTGAACCTGCCATGAAAGAAGGTGCTTCTTTGATTTGGGAAAGAATTCAACAGCTCAAACAGCTCGGCTATGATAGCGTCCAAAGTGTTAAACTGATGGAACTGATGTGCTTTGGCAAAAAAAGGAGCAACAAATTTGATAATAATAATGACTGAGCTGGTTGTAGGGAGGATTGCAGCCCCTAAAGTCAACTCCGTGGTGAAAACCATTTCATTTCCTTCTCTCCCTGTAGGACGAACCATTTGGCCTATCGGGGGTTTAAGATAAGACGGGGCTAGCTTATCACAGTCAACGATAACTGAAGAAACGAACGACAGCAGGGATTTGCGAATACTCTTTCTATACCTGTTCTCTGCCCCCCCCCTCCCTTGCACTCCCTCCTTGTGTATTCCTCTTTTTTCCACAGAACGTGCTACGGCTTTGAACTAGTGCTTTCAAGCTGCAAAGCACAACTCAAGAGACACAGTGTCCCATTTGAAGAGGTCATTTATTTGTATGGCATGAAATGAGGTGAAGATTAATAGCTACACTAGATATATCTGAGCAAGAGATTAGTCAAAGGCTTTGTCTGAATACTACAGTGTCAGCAAAAAGGTCAGCGGGCACCACATATCCATTTAACATCATTATGTTTACTTCCCACACTCTGCCTACACTTTCTGCTTAATATTGTGTGAATCAGTGTCTTGGTGTGTGATTATATAACAGAAATTGAAACTGATGTGTGTTGCGGTTCTTTGCCACAAGAGCTTGTTCTGACTTTCATGTGCAGCAGTTTGAATTCTCTGGGAATTACACTGTGTATCACTCAAACATCTGGGTGTTTGAGCTTTCCTCATTACTCCTGGTTTAATGTGATATATACCCTTTCAAAAGGCCACACTCCCTCCATCCATCATCAGCAGCCAAGGTTGCTCAACCCGTTCTGATTACAGCAGTCAAGCTTTTATTTTGGAGAGAGAAAGGTGCTACATTTGACTGATCGAACAATGCACTTCTCATAAATTCACTGAATGTTTATTTTCTTGCCACACAGTGTAATCTGACAAAAATAATGCCTCAGTCAGGACAATTAATCACGTTCATTTCTACGTGACTCCTTTGTGGTTTTGATGTCCATGTACAAAAAAAAAAAAAAAAAAGGTTCTTTTGCTTTGTCTTTTAAAAAGCATAAGGACGTAGCCCTTCAAAAAACTTTTAAAACGAACCGAGCGCGCTCTGAAAAGGCAGACGGCTCTTTGAGGAACATTTTTCCAGTTCCTTTCTTCTCATATAAGCATGATTATGTGAGTAAATTGGGGGCAGTGGCAGGCGGATAGCAAAAAATTGGCACCACACTCCTGTAGTCTCCCCGAGAAATTTCAAAGTAATCACAACCGATCTGTTATAATTACAGCTGTGATATCCGTCCGTGACTTCATAACTGTCTCTTTATACATTCATTGCTATGCAGATTTGTGACAGAGCGAAAGTGCTCGCAAAAAATAAATACAGTCTTGCCCATGGCCTAATATCAGAGTTGTACTTTTTTTTTTTAAACATCAAAGATAGTTATGGTCTTCAAACACTGTCTCCATTTTGTAAACACATATTTAATTAGTCCTAGTTACAGATGCTGAAATGCTAAAACAGGTTACTTCTCTGTAGGTGGGATTTCTTATATGTTTAGCTAATTCCCCTCTGCTTTATGATTTCACATTTTCATCATTAATACCCACACATGAATAAACTGTCTGTATCTTTATTTTTGATATTCTCACTTTCTCTGACTGTTGCTGAGAAAGCGGAAGAGCCCAGCTGTTCTTCTTATTAAATTTTGGAGGTGTATGAGGGATCACTTCCTTTGCCAACAGAAGATTTCATGAAGAACTTATTACTTTCTAGACATACAGAAAAGTAAACTGTTTTTTGAGAGGCAAACAAACAAACAAAAAAAAGCTTTATACCAAACCTCCCTTGGGTTTGAATGTCCTTTATGCCTCCAAAATGAAATGTCAAAGAGATACCTTTTTTAACACCGCAAATACAAGCAACTCTATAAACTTTGTAGGAAAAATACTGTATGGTGCCCTTTCATAGTGAGCCATTTACTAAATAAATAAGTTGATGAGCCGGAAAGTAAAAGATAAAAGATAAAAGACAGCTCACAGATGACATACTGCGTGTGAGCAAAAGTTGTACTGAAAGTGTGAATTTTGACATCGGTATTAATATGGAGTCTCCCTCATTGGCACCTCTTTTCAATTCTTTGAGGTCATGGCCTTTCTCCTCCTGTGTCGCTGGATCACACTGAATTCTGAAACGACGTCAAGAAGGTTCGCATTACGTGCTTAAACTTTTTATTTAATGTCTCCAACAGTCGGTATTAAATTGAGGTAGAGCAGCAAGAATATTAGTGAATTAACCGACCATTTAGATGCTTCTAATGTGGATCTACGGGTAAAGTGTTTTGCTTTCTGCCCTATTGTTACAGTAGTTATCTAATGAAACCTGAAACACATGATCAGCATGTGTAGCGAAGAAGTTATGTCCTTCTCACAATAGCTACAGCTATATTTGCACTAAATAAGCAGCAATTAAAGTTACATCTGAACAAAACACATGATAAATACCTTCATTCTTGTAAAAGGAGTAGGCTACATGGCAGATTGGGCAGATGTATTTCCCTGGCAACATCAGCTAAAGACCTAACAAATGAATAATGAATAATAAAACGAGTGGCAAAACAATCTCACCATAAAAAAAGCCTGAAAATGTAACAGCTGACATCAGATTCTTATCTATATATTATTCACATCTAACTGGTACGTGGAAATACATGGCATCATCATACTTTAGGGCCCTTAAACCCAAAGCAGAGGTACTGATTTGGAATTCTTGAGCTGAATGCTCACTTCTGAGACCATATTTTCTGTAAAGCAAGCTGTTTTGACCTTGCATTTTTGATCTTGTGCTGCCTTAGTCATAAGGAGTTTGGCCGTTGGTTCTTTTATCCAATTTGTTATGACAGCAGGTTAGCAGCGGTCAGAGTACAACTTGTAGCCTCGCCTGCTTGGGGCAAGTGGAAGCACTTTCATCAAAATTAGTTCATCGAATTTTTCTTTGGGAGGTACTGAGCTAAACGACCTGGCATTGCATTGCTGGGTACATGTGCAGGCAACTACTGGCAACGGTGTGTGTGTGTGTGCGTGTGTGCGTGTGTGTGTGTGTGTGTGTGTGTGTGTGTGTGTGTTTGGACGCTTGTGTTCATATACACAAGGTTGGGGTTATCTGTTACTGAGAAACATTGGAAGTAACAAAGGGCAGAGCCTTTACAAGATGGATGTATCAGCTAAAAGGTTTTGTTTAACAGTTTCCATGGTTCTTATTTAGCTCTCCATTAGCCTGTTGTAGGTACAGCAAGTTTTGTTACCATTTCCACTGGTAATATTGGATTTTCAGACATACTAGTGGCATGGCTCTAGGGATGGGGATGTCTGTATTTCAGGTGGTCCAGATTGAAATATCTATTGGACAGATCGCCATGGAGTTAGGTAATTATGATTTGGTGATATCCTGCTTCTTACTGTAGTGCCACCAGCAGGTCAAAGTTTTACCTTATCTTAGGATATTTTTCAATGATGTGATCCAGTTTTTCCCTGAGGCTTCACCATGAGTTGGGTAGTTGTGAATGAAATGTCTTCATGACTGTGGGATGGATTACAGAAGAATTGTAATCACTTTGGTCATCTCTCAACTTTCAACCATCTAGGCCAGAATGTCAGTTTGTAAATAGTTTGGTCAATGTTAATACTTGCAAAACTAGGAACCTTCTCATCAAACTCAGCTGCACTTTGTGTGAAGTGCTAACTGGCAAATACTAGTGTGATAACATATATGAAATAAGCCATATTGTTACCCGTTTTCGGTAGCCCGTTTTTACTGGAATCATGATCATTCAGGTCATATCCCCTGACCAATGGGCTGTCATGACCCTAATCAATTGAGATCAATGCCTAACAGTAACAATCTTTTTACGTGTGTGTAATACATCTGGTGTCTGTGATGGATCACAGTAGTGGCCCTAAACGGGGGATATAAATTGATGCTGTGAGGCGCTCATTTTTTAAACTAGCGCAAGGGTAGTGGCATCTTGTGAACCCAGACAACCAAAGGCACCCATTTGTACCAACCAAGCGGCATAGCTTGAAGGACAGGGGCCAAAATTTGCTCCAGATTTTGGCAGAATTTTGGTAAGATGACCGCTGACATGGCCATTTTCAAAGGGTTCATTCGTACTCTTACCTCAAGATATCTGAATTTAGTAGAGTCCATGAGTACCCACGAGTCCCCTAAAATGGATAAGGCTTGTTCCCGGAAAAGCTTTATTGCTTACAATCAGTTTATGCCTTCAAATTAAAGCCGTACATTTGTCTTTGTAGGAAAAAGGACAACCAGCCCATCTAAAGAACAATAAATCACCACACTTGTATAGATACATAACACGTTAAACAGGATTGTTGTAGAACTCTAAATGTTAACTGCACCAGTATTAGTCTATGCACATCAGATCATGAGTGACAAATAAGAAACCAAAGAAAATCAGAATGCAATTCCTACTCTTCATATTGACATAGTTTTCAACTGGCCTTAAAACGAATAATAGGATCCCTGAAATTCAATTATGGCTTTTTTTTTTTTTTTTCCAGTGACCCCAAATGGCCACCCCTATAAAAAAAATTCTGGCGGAAACATAGACGGATAGGGCAGTGACAGCCTTGGTAAACACACATGTTAAACATCAGCCATGTTGGCATTAGCTTTTCTCCCAAGGCCTAAATACAGCCTCACAGAGCTGCTGGCACAGCTGTAGACTTCTGTAGAATCTCAACTCTTAACATTTTATGTCAGAGCTAACAGCTCATCCTCCAAAAAGAAGTTGGTGATTTAATTTTATCTTTCCTTTTCCCCCTTTGGTGATTAACTTCACACTCATGAGGCTTCTTCAAAGCTTTCCAGTCATTAGTGTCTTGGATCAAAACTAAAATGATAAAATGAGTTACTTTCTGCTATCAGTGTTACGAACAGGGTGCTGACGTACTTTCCAATTCCAGCTGCCATAAATGCAGCGTCATGTTGACCAGAGTGAATAAATAGTGGTTTACCATTTCAGTGTATGTGATCAATCTAGTTCTGAATCAAAATGATAAATAAGGGTGGATATTTTTTTTTCATGTTATCAAACTAAAATACATTATATCGAGATTCAAAAGCAGTGATTCAGCTTGCTTTTCTCGGATGACTGATTTGACTTTGCAGAGCTATTCCGATGAGGGATGCCATGCGCACCTTTCTTCTCTAGACACATTTTTTCCCTAAATTTGTCCTGTTCTGCCAAATGTCAGACAAACAAAACACATGTAAGTCTAATTTCAATTCATAGCATGCTCTCTCTGTTAAGCCGAGTATAAAACTGCAAGTCAAGCAGTGCACAAAAGTATCTGTGAAGGACACTTCACATGGAAATCTCCCACTAAACACCTTGAACCTTTTGGTTGTAGAATAACTTTGTGCATGAGTGAAAGCACTGCCAAGTGCAGTATCAGTTCAAAGAGCTTTCCCTTTGGGAAAATGTTCTACAAAAAAATACTAGAAAGAATGTGTGCACGGTGCCAGGTTGGTCTTTATTGATTGAACATCCGTATCCTTTGGTTCCTTAAGTTTCGCTCCAGTTCAGCTTACCATGCTGCCTTTGACATATCTATTTTTTTTTCCCTTTCTATAATGTATGTGTTAGGTTTTTACATGAAAGAAGAAAGTCACAGCAGCTTAAAAGCTGTAAGAGGGAGATAGGCAGGAAGAAAAACCAGCCTATACAGTATACAAAGCTTTATTAAAATTCTGCTCCCTCCCCGCTGCCAGGAATAGCATCATGTTATCATCCTAAAGCTGTCAAACATGTGATACAATCAAATATGAACATGTCAAGATATATTACAATCAATGATGCATTATGGATTCATATAAACGCAGCATATAAGCTGCACTTATGTGTGAGGTCACACATATTAGTTGTCAGAGGGAAAGACAAGTACATGAAAAGGCAACAAAGGCTGACAGAGTCTTTTGTTCACACTGCTTTCACTTTGGTGACATTCTTGCTCCCACTTTGTTTCTCTCTCATTGCAGAATACATTCTCTATTTGAGCAGTGGGGCTGTTTCTTGTACCACCTTGTACTTTATTCATTTCAATGTATATCTTAGTCATGATGGGCTATTAAGGAAAACATCTGTCAGCTGTTTAGAAGGAGCACATTTCTGTCCCAGGTGACAATCATGGTTTCAAATGAGATCAGTTTTTTTTTTCTTCTGTCTTCTCACTTGCTTTCTCTTTTTTTTCAGTTTCTTTCTTTCTCCATCAATTCACTTTTACTTTAGTTCAGGCTGTGTCTGCATGGTCGAGGGATTCCTTACATTGCAAAAGCACAAAGTGACATAATGAATTAAATTTGCTCCTCTCTTTTTTTTCTGTCTCTCTTCTAGTCATTTATTCTGCTTATGTACTCAGCTTCATGCAAATTATGTACCTACATAATGTCAGTACATAAGAAAGAGAGAAGGTAACATCGCCCCTTACAGGTCCACTTCCTCTACCTTAGAACTGGGCAACCTGATCTGACAGAGAAACATGAAATGACAACGACCTCTTAACATTGCAGTACCTGCTGGTGGCACGTAATCTGTTAAAATTACATGCTGGAACGTTCGCAGTTTTAAACACAAGGTTAACGTTGTGAAACGGTCACAGTTTCATTAGGTTAAAGCACCAAAACTACTTGGTTAGGTTGGGAGTGGATCTACATTCCCAGGGTCCTATGTAGGGCTGTCAAAATTGCTCAAAAATGACGATCAAATATTCCTAAAAATAACTCATAGGTTTTCGCATTATGTCCACAAGAGGGCAAACTAATACAAGGAAACATACTTGTATATGTATTAATGCAAGGAAACATAACTATCCATCCATCCATCCATCCATCTTCTAACCGCTTCATCCTCTTGAGGGTCGCGGGGGGGCTGGAGCCTATCCGAGCTGACATCGGACGAGAGGCAGGGTACACCCTGGACAGGTCGCCAGACTATCGCAGGGCTGACACATAGAGACCTGTTTAGAAATTGGAATAACACCTGACTTCTTTACGACCCCAAGCCCCCTTCTATTTTCCCTTAATTGGTTAGCTTTTATTTTTCAAATAAGTTATTGTCATAACAGTTGTTTCAATTATTGGGCTGTAATTAATTGTGGAACTTTTCTCCTAACAGACAGAGCAATTATATTTAGACAAAGTCCTGTGCCAGTACAATTTCAACACTCTCAGAGTCATGATTTCAGTCCCCTTACATAACCCATGTTGTATTAAGCAAATACAGAGATGGGAAGCATATTTTTCAGAATTCCATTATGTGCTATATAAAGCTGGGGAACATAGGACCCTGGACCCTAGAAATGTTCTTCATTTATTTCTCTGTTTTCTACTTTACATAGGGACATAAGTGCATCACATAATCATGTCGTTACATTAGGTAGTTACGTCACGATGTGTGATGGAGTAATCAATAGGTACACAGGTAAATGAAGTTAAGAAGTGTCAGTGTTGAGTCTTGGTCTCACACTGGATATAAACAGTGGTCCCTTGTTTGACCTGTGCGCCACTCTGACCACCTCCCTATGTGGGCTCTAACTCTTTATACCACCTATGGGGTCCCAACATTAACCACCGCTCAGTGGGGGACATTGCTGAACTTGATTTGTTTGTCCACTACGACAAAGAATCCCTATTGACTTTGCATTGGCATTGTTTCCGTTGTGCCAGCAGGTGATTTTAGCTCAGTATGTGCCACCACCACATAATGCATTGTTATGAGATTGTGGTCATTTCATGTAATTCTGTTAGACCAGGGGGTCAGTTGGTCAGGCTGCACTATGGCTACTGTAATTATTGTTTTCATTATGCATTAATCTGTTGATTATTTTCTGAGTAATTATCAAGCCTTTAGTTTATTCAGTGTTTAGAGTCTGGGAAAATCTAATCACAAATTTCAAGTTCCCAAGGTGATGTTTTTAAATTGCTTGTTAGGTTCAACCAACAGTCCAAACCCAAAGACGTTCATTTTACAATGAATAAATAAATAGAGAGAAAGCAGCAAATCTTCCCATAAAAGAAGCTGGGACCAATGTGAGGCATGTTCGGTGCATAAATTAGTACTTTAAGTAATTATTAAAATGTTCTGCCACCTTTCAGTTATTTCCCCAGTTATCCCAACCACATTCTTAACCAAACTCCACCATTAAGTAAGTGTATACTGACAGTGTTTTTTTGTTTCTGTGTTTGTTTTTTCCCTTTAGGGAGTTTGGGAGATGGAAGGTGAACAACTTGGCAGTGGAAAGAAGAGATTTCTTAGAGTCTTCGTTACCTCTGACTCCTGAGTTCATCAGGAACATTCGACTCTTGGGCCGCAGGCCCACAACCCAGATGATCACTGACAATCTGATAAGGAAGTATGGGACTCACTTCCTGTTGTCAGCTACACTGGGAGGTAAACACAAACAGTAGTTTTACAGACTATATGTTGATTATATTGTTAAGATTTCTCATTTTATCATGGCATACATCAACAACCAGTATTTTGTTGTTGTTTTTTCATTTAGAGTCTTGCATTCTAGCTCTGTGTGTTTGCAATTTCCAATAACAAAGGTGGCACATAAAAAAAAAAAAAAAAATCATAGTAATCCTTGGAACAATGGGTGCTTGATTTCAGACAGGCGTAGACAAAAACAGTCCTCTCATTTTAGTGAGCAACCGTCAATTTTGCTGGATGAAATGTTTACCATTGCTGGCAGATTGTTATCATCTGATTATGTAGCCAGCTAAACAATTAAGATTTATTGTTGATCTGTCTTTCATTGATTTTGTGATGTTTCAACTGACTTGATTGAAAATGACAATCCTGCAATAATGGCTACATAGATGATAACCATACTAACTCAGTACAGCAAGTATGCAAAAAAGGACCAAGGTAAAGACAACATTCTCACCCACTGATGATTCATGTAGACACAGAAATTAAGGAGAAGTACTGTTACTTTGTTCCAGTTTGAGAAAAAAATAGATTTTAGGATTTACTTCTTTCCCAGATGATATAGGCTTTAGTAAAGTATACAGTTTGTGTTGATAAAAGCTTTTAGAGTTTGCTCTCCCGGGCGTTGCATATGGAAAACAGATGGCCATAGCACAATAACTCAGCCACAGTAAGTAACTGAATAACACATCATAGCTAAATAATATGCCACTGGCAACACAGATATCGCTCTGAAGAGATGTATGAATACATGTAAAAGCTTGTGTACTGTAAAACCTCCATTCCCCGTCACAGTCACCCCATTTTTGGTTTTCGGCAGTGTGATGAATGGACAAGCATTAATGGTCCTCTGAGTGAAGAAAAAGAAGGGGGGAAAAACTCATTTAAGATGCCAGAGAGGTCCAGGCGAGTCTTGCAAAGCTGATTTGCTTTTACAGAGCAACACTTGTCAATTATTTTAGACCTGACTCCAGGATTCAAAAAGGTCGCTGTTGTGAGTGGCTGCATATAATGCAACCCTACCAGCTGCCTGAGCTGATGCAGCCCCTCACTCTGGCTCCCAGCCAGCACTTAGTGGTATGAAGAGAGGGGAATGAGGAGTTTGCCTTGGATTGTTGCCAGAGATATGCCTCCATGGTTCTGAATGGATTGCCTCTGTGTTCGGAAACATATGGACTTAATGAAATTAATAAATAGATTGTGATATTAAGAGGGTGCCCTTCAGCAGCTGAGGAAGAAAGGCAGTGGGCAGAGAAATGGCCCTGAAGCATTAACACTGCATTATGATGAGGAATATGATGTGCAGTGTCTTGGGGACTATCAAGCAAAGTGTGTGCCGCGCTGCAGCCCCTAGACTTATGAAGTGCTGATTGCTATGATCCGTGGTGATGGATACAGGGTGACGTGGCTTATCCTAATTGTGGTCAAGTGTCTTTGTGCTTCAGAGGCTCCCGCACAGCTACTCCTGTGCTCTTAACCGCCTTGTATTCAGGGCATGTGTCTCTCCCAGAGTGGAGCAGGTGGCAGGTTTTAAAATTGTTTTAAATTGTAGATTAATTGGAATAAATTCAAAACAAAAGAGGTATCATGAGCCGGCATGAAAAGAGTGCCAGATGCACACACTCAGACCTCATTAACAGAAAATCCAAGTTAAAAGGTCTGATATAGTTGGCACACTTTTAGATTGACAAGTGATTTGCGGGAATGCGGTGCATAAACACCTCAGGGATGAGTGCTCAGCACCAAAGATAGAGACAAACACCAGAAATCACTTAAACACTTAAGATATTACCTCTTTGATTTTATGTCAGAGAAGCGCACCTCAGCTTTCGAGAAGCCATTAATAGATAATGTGCACACCCAGTCCCTTTCCAAAAAGTATGGTCCAATAAGGTTATGTTTCTGTGCAGGAGAAGAGGCCTTGACGATATTTGTGGACAAGAGGAAACTGAGTAAGAAAGCAGAGGTGAGCGATTACTCGGGTAACTCCTCCACTGTGACTCTGGAAGCTCTGCACCAGCTGGCTGCCTCCTACTTCATCGACAGGGAGAGCACTCTGCGTAAGCTGCACCACATCCAGATCGCCTCCACTGCCATCAAGGTAATGCCTCCGTATCGCTATTGTTGAGTTCTTGGGGGTGCACTCACAGCCTAATGTATTGGTTGTCAAAGATTCAATCTTCTTTAATCTTCCATCAGCCTTAAAATCAAGTCAGTATCGTTACATATGACATTAAGCTGTGATGGTAAACAGCTTCAGGACTGGTTGTCTTGGTAGATTACTGTCTCTCCTACTCCTTTAGCAGCCTTTTCTTTGGCCTTCTTTGGCAGCCTTAGCTTGCCTTTGTTCCTTTTTGTCATATTCATACAAAACTAAATGTTTTGCATGCAAATTTTACAAATTAAGTTATATCGCTAAAGCCAAACTATGACCATTTATTTTCTGAAAATCAGATAAATTTGAACATCAAATATCTACAGTGACCACTGGAGACATTTGGCCAAATCACTTTCAAAATAGCGGTCCGTTCACAATGCTCACAGACTTCAAATAAGCAAAGTAGCAAAATTATGTAAAATTTGGATGTAATAAAGCAAAGTATAGATGATCAAATTACACTGGAGTTGGTATTATGAATATTAAAAAAAAAAAAGCTCTCCACAAACAGCGGAAGTATTTTCTTTAACAGCAGAGAGCAAGTGTTTTATTCTAAGAAGCCTGGAATCACAAACATAAGACCTTGTGCTCTTGTCTCTTTTCTATATTTTGTTAAAAAGCAGCAGTCAGGCTTTGATTGTAAACATGAGAATGCACAAAATCACGGTACATTATTTCTGGGTTTAAGGATTTAAGATTTACCTCTCACTGCCAAGAGGAGCTGCTAACATGGGAAGCTGCCCGGAGAAGCTTCTTATGAAACCCATCTTTGAAAGAGAGAAAAGCACAGTTACCATAGCTGGAAGTGGCATGATGTGATATTCTGCCCCATACTAACTACATTTGAACTCTATCAGAAGCATTTAAATATATGGTGCTTTTGGTTTGTAAATAGGACAGTATGAAGAACACCCATGGTACAATAAATGCCCCAAATTTTGTGTTTCACCACAGTCCATCAGTAATTATATGGACATAGTGACAATATATTTTGTCTTTGATAACCAGATTGCAATGCAATTCCCTGCAGGTCATAATAAATATATTAATACAAAAGTTCAAATTATACTTACTTTATTATCATCATTATCATAACTTTTCATTTATTCAATTTATTTAACCCATGTTTAATGAGGCAAGTCCCACTGTCTTTTTTTCAAGGGAGACCTGGTAAAGATAGCAGCATAAGCAAAAACATCAATTACCACAATAAAAAAAAACATAGAAGATATACAGTAACATGTTGAAATATTAAAATACCCATGCACATTAATAAGTGCCACTGTACTTATGAGAGCTTTAAAATCAGACAGAGGGACCATTTCTTGAAGTTTCAAATCTTTTTGAAGGCCATTCCAAGTGAGGGGAGCAGAGCATATAAATGCTTACTTTCCCAGCTCAGTCTGTGCACTGGGAACAGACAGCAAGACTAAATCTTGAAATCTCAGACTATAACTACAGTCAGATCATAACCTCAGTCAATTTTTGAAGGGAGTTGACTGAGCCTACAAAAGGTCAAAGATGGCCAAAAAGCCCTGGAGTAAAGCGTACAGTGATGAGTGAGTGGTTTACAAGTTATTACAAATCTCAGTGCATTATTATATGCAGCATCAAACATGTGCAAGTGCTGTGTAAATATACCCATGTACAACAGATCACCATAACCCAGAGCCATTAAAATGTAGTAGACACCAGTCTTCATCTAGCCTCAAAGGAAAAGCAAGACTTATTTCTGAAATAAAACCTCAACAACAGCCTCAGCCTTCAAAGAAGATTATCAATTTGAGGTTTAAAAGAAATGGAGTTATTAAGGCAAATACGAAGATATTTGTAACACGATACAACTTCTAACTTCTCTCCCTGAGTAAGTCTCCCCAGTAGTAAAATCAGCACTGTTCACAGGCTTCCTCCTAGCATTTGAGAAATGCAAGAAATGCATCACCTTAGTGTTATCAACATTTATGACCAGTTTTAGTTGTGAAAGCTGAATCTGGATAAAATTAAAGACAGCCTGCAATTTAGCCACAGACTCTGTGATGGAGGAACTGGTACAATAATTACCATATCATCTGCATAAAAAAATAATTTGGCACCGTCTAAGGTTTTACCAAGACTATTATTTAAACTGAAAAATAACAGTGGACCTAAGACAGAACCCTGAGGTACACCATTACAAGCGTTTAGCCAGTTAGAGGTGAGCCCATCAAATTGGACATACTGAGACCTTTGTGAGAATTAATTCACATATCAGTCAGATATACCAATACTAGTTAATCTCTGTATCAAAAGATGTTCAACAGAATCAAAACCTTTTCACAGGTCAATAAATAAAGCGACACAACTCTGCTTCTTACATTACATAACAAGAAAGAATGCTACTAAATTAAAAGAAGTATCAGTGAAATGATAAATATCATTAAGGAGTACTGCACTTAATAGATAAAGTGAGTCTTGAAATAGATTGGTATGTTTAAAATTCTGTAATCACTCGGTATACCAGTTAATCTCTATGTGCTGTGCACATACTGTTCATTGGAGAGTATCAATTTTTATTTCAATTTCAAAGTTAAAATTTGTATTGCTTTCAGGTGTAATTTGCACTGTGGTAAACTGCATCTCTAAAAGTCATACATGTTAATGATTTTCTTGCTATGATACAACGATAACAGTGATGAAAATAAAGTGGAAGATGATGGTTTTTATCAGCTTGCTTGTGATGAGATATGATCTCCAGCTACCGTGAGCACATCCGGTCTGGAGGAAGCTTTGTGATGAGCACATATGGTGAGGGGAAGATAAATGAATCTTGTGAAACACAGCTCGCGACAGGTTTCTGCCTCTGGTTGGCACCTTCAGGCAGCATGGGGTTAATAGGGCTACGGAGCGGAGGATGACCCTTCTTTCTGCCTTTTTCATTCCTCGGAACACAGCGGTAGCCAGCTTGTGAAGTGTGGCTTCTGCTGTAGCGGAACATGAATCAGACTCCCTGTACTTATATCAAAGCTCTGTCCTCTCACTACATTGTGTGCAGGGAGGGCTGGGTATTTCTTTTGCAGCTAAGGTGGGCGCATCAGAGGTGCAGAGGCAGATGCTTTTGTCTGTTTCATTTCTTGGGAATTAGGGTTTCTTTCTGTAGCTACAGAGAGGAAGAGAAGAAGAGAGAGTGCGCTTTCATGCTCCAAATGCAGTCATCTGGCGTAACTGACAGGTAGGAAGTGGGAAGAGGCGAGATTCACCTCCATCACTGGTAGGAAGTGAGTCAAAGGAGCGGCACATTCCTCCACACTCGTGCATCATTTCCACGAGGCGTTGACCCACACAGCGGCGGAACTGATACAACTAAGCAGTCCTCTGCATGAATTTAAAATCAAACAAGTTGAAGAATGAATAAGAAAGGGCTGGCAAGGCAAAGACCCCCCTGCTGTCTTCATGCAAAGAGGAAATTGAAGCTCATTTTGGAGAAAAAGCCTGTTACTGTTGTGGTGTGGTGGGGATTGGCTGTGGAAATTTGGACTCTCTTAAAGAAGTCACGGCCCAGAGCAGAGTCTGTGATCAGGTCGGCTTGTTTGTACAATGAGTAATGACTCCAGTTGTTCGAGAGCGTTGGGGATCATTTTTGTTATGATTTGAGAATTTCATGGACTGAATCGATGGTGATATCCCCACCTGACTCAGGCAATATTTGCCAGTCGGTTTGCACACAGTGATGAACAAGGCGACAGGCTTGAACGAGGAAACAGCAGGAGTCTCTGGTTTCATATTTTCGTCTTGTGGGCAGCCTCTCGATTTTATTGTGTTCTCATTATGGCAGAGAAATACATTTTTGTGTTCCCCTGTCAGACTCGATCGATCATTGTTTGGAGTCTTGCATTGTAGATACAGTTGAAACCAGAAGTTTACATACACCATATAAAAAGGCACATAACCTTTTTTTCTCACCATCTAACATTAAATCAGATTAAACTTTTCCTGTTTTTTGGTCAATTAGGATTACCAAAATTATTTCTATTTGCTAAATACCAGAATAATGAGACAGATCATTTTTTAGACAATTTTTTATTACTTTCTTGAGAGTCAGAAGTTTACATACATTTCATTAGTATTTGGTAGCACTGCCTTTAAACTGTATGACTTGGGTCAAACGTTTTGGATATGCTTCCACAAGCTTCTCACAATAGTTTGCAGGAATTTTGGCCCATTCCTCCTGGCAGAACTGGTGTAACTGAACCAAGTTTGTAGGCCGCCTTGCTCGCACATGCCTTTTCAGCTCTGCCCATAAATTTTCAATAGGATTGAGATCAGGGCTTTGTGATGGCCACTCCAAAACATTGACTTTGCTATCCTTAAGCCACTTTCTAACCAGTTTGGCAGTATGCTTAGGGTCATTGTCCATTTGGAAAACCCATTTGCGCCCAAGCTTTAACTTCCTGGCTGATGTCTTGAGATGTTGCTTCAGTATGTCCACATAATGTTCTTTCCTCATGATGCCATCTATTTTGTGAAGTGCACCAGTCCCTCCTGCAGCAAAACAACCCCACAACATGATGCTGCCACCCCCATGTTTCACAGTTGGGATGGTGTTCTTAGGCTTGCAAGCTTCCCCCTTCTTCCTCCAAATGTAACGATTGTCATTATGGCCAAAAAGTTCAATTTTAGTTTCGTCAGACCACAGGACATGTCTCCAGAAATTAAGGTCTTTGTCCCTGTGTGCATTTGCAAACTGTAATCTGGCTTTTTTATGTTTCTTTTGGAGTAATGGCTTCTTCCTGGGAGAGTGGCCTTTCAGCCCATGTCAGTACAGGACTCGTTTCACTGTTGATAATGACACACTCTTACCAGCTTCAGCCAGCATCTTCACAAGGTCTTTTGCTTTTGTTCTTGGGTTGATGTGCACATTTCGGACCAAAGCACGTTCATCTCTGGGACACAGAACCCGTCTCCTTCCTGAGCGGTATGATGGCTGGACATTCCCATGGTGTTGATACTTGCGTATAATTGTTTGAACAGATGAACGTGGCACCTTCAGGCATCTGGAAATTGCACCCAAGGATGAACCAGACTTGTGCAAGTCCACAATTCTCTTCCTGATGTCTTGGCTGATTTCTTTTGATTTTCCCATGATGTTACACAAAGAAGCAGTGTGTTTCAGGTGTGCCTTAAAATACATCCACAGGTGTGCCTCTAATTAACCCACATGTTGTCAATAAACCTATCAGAGGCTTCCAAAGACATGACATCATCATGTGGGCTTTCCCAAATTGTTTAAAGGCATACTAATCTTAGTGTATGTAAACTTCTGACTCTCAAGAAAGTAATAAAAATTGTCTAAAAAATGATCTGTCTCATTATTCTGGTATTTAGCAAATAGAAATAATTTTGGTAATCCTAATTGACCAAAAACAGGAAAAGTTTAGTCTGATTTAATGTTAGACGGTGAGAAAAAAAAGGTCATGTGCCTTTTTATATAGTGTATGTAAACTTCTGGTTTCAACTGTAGATGGTTAAGATGGTCATCTGTGATCACACTCAAACCAAACTATATTTTGTAAGGCATATTTCTGGCAAGGGACACCAAACAGAGGAATAAGAAAGTAGTGTATAACTGCCACAGCAATACACTTAAGACAGAAAAACACTCGCTAAGTGAAGTGTCTACATATTAACACACTCATTAGCTTAAAACCTGAAAGGAAAAAAAAACACAACAAATCCCACAAAGGGACAGTTCATCCCAGAATCCAAAATACATGTTTTTACTCGTACCTGTGGTACTATTTATCAATATAAACTGTTTTGGTGTGAGTTGCCACGTGTTGGAATTTTTGGCTGTAGAGATGTCTGACTTCTCTTCAATTTATTGGAGCTAGATGGCCCTTGGCTTTGGTGTTCAAAAATACATTTGAAAAACCTCAACAATCATGTCTCTTTCCAGAAACCATCACCCGTTTACTCAAGATAATCCACAGACCGTGTAGCGAGCAGTATTATGTAGGAACTACTTTCTACCGAACTGCACTCACCAACTGTATCACTGCATAGAAGGAAATGTGCAATCAAACACCCATTTCCACCAAAGCAGCTCTCATGAACACATTATTTGCCATCTGACCAGCACCAAAGAGCAGAAATTCAGAGTTTGTGGTTAGCTGGCAAGCAAAGGTTAAGATCTAAAGGAAAACAGTTTATTCAGGAGCTGGTAGAGACCAAACCAGAGCTTAAAGGAGAGGATAATATTGGACTTACTCCGACCTAGCAGCAGAATGCAGAGAGGGAGACTGGGCTGCAACCATCCACCCCATAGCAGTCGGATGCAGGGGCTTTCTGGGGAAGTCACCAATCCAGCTTCTCCGAAGTGCCGGAATGTCTGGGACAGGCCTGAAGAAGGCGATCAAGGAGCTGGCAGAGGAGGCGGAGAAGGCGAGTTATTGGTTGTGGTTACGGAGGAAGGATGGGAGTTGGGGCGCAACACCCCAATGAGGGCAGCTGCAGGGGATGGCGGGGAGACGTCCCCATCAAGCCACTGCCCCCCCACCGGGAGACGTACTGGCTAGGGGGCGAAACGTCTATGAACGGTGGTACCAGCTGACGACCCTGCAGCTGCCTCAAAGTGTGCTGGAGGAGGTGCGGCAGGCAGAGATGCCCAGCAGGAAAACCATAACCTGTACACTACAATGACTTATAGTCATCAGGTGGAGTGAACTAGGCTAATGCTAATGTTACATAGACAGTTACATTTACATCCTGAATTTTCTTAAGATAGAAATATGGGAGTCTCCCAGATAATATAATAGGATGAATCAGAGCTGTAGTTACTGTGAATCTTTTGTTGTTGAAATCAAAACATCACATCGTTGTTGCCAAATTCATTGAAGACTGCAACAGAATCTGAAAGAAAGTGTATTGAGGCTGCAGATTATTAGTTGTGGTCCACATAAGTAATTTAAGATCTGTGAGTTTTTCTCATCAATGAGCTTTGTGAAACTTGGTTAACTTCTACAGTATATTTTTATGTATGTATACAAGCTAGTGCCATTGTTGATTATATAACAGAAAATATATTTTCAGAAGTAGTTCTTTAAGTTGTGTGTATTTCAATTCAATTGAGACCTTGATGCCCACTCAGTTGTTGAAGTGCTTCCAGTATCAGTAACCTAACATTGTAAATGTGGTAAATAACTACAAGCACTACCCAAAAATAAATCCACCTGCTCTGCATATTTGTTTTGCTAATGTGTTATCTGTAATCATAGACTGTACAAAAATAATGGACACTGCTGCAGTGACATCACCTTGTAACAATTCCCCTTGTAAAAAATTAACCAAAGGAAAAGTTACAACGTTAATCTAAAGGTTATGGGTGGATCAGGTGCGAGGTGTTTGAGATACGAAAAAAGAGATCAATTAATTTTGCTTTATCACCCAAAACAAACTCAAATTCTCACCCTTGCGGTGTTAAAATATTCAGAATAAACGAAGATTAACGAATGAGTCACAATAGGTTGAGTCAATAATCAAACTTTAGTGAAAGAAAATAAATCATGTCCGCGTCCGGACGGAGATAACACTTAAACAAGAAACGGCGTGGGCGCCGGTTCACCAAACAATTCACAGATAATCAAACACTTTTTCCACATTATCAAAAAACACCCCCTTCACAAAATAACCCGAATTACCACCCCCCCAGCAGTCAATCAAAGTCCCAAAAGCCGGCAAAAAAAGAAAACATGTATGTTAAAGGGGAGTCTGTTGGAGCGTAATGAAGTGCCGCAGTTCACAAAAACAAACAAAGAACCACGCAACCTCACCACTCGTCCCGCTTGGCAGCAAAGTTGTGTCTTGAGGTAATCCACAAGGAACAAAAACAATCCGCTGTATTTGGTTTGATCCTTTAGAGACGGGAAACTCCTCGCACACCTCCAAACGCCGACTGCTCCGTCCTCCCGTAATGCATCACTTCCCCCTTATATCAAGTTTTGGCATCAACATAATAACAATATTTCAGTCCATACCATACCCGTGTACATATAAATGGCATCTGATAAATTCACCATACAGCATTAATAAATGTGACAGCGGAACATGAAAAATTATAAATTTTTTCCGTCACTAAATGCCTTGTGTAAGGTAGAACTAGCCGACCTTTACAACCTCTTGGTTTGTGAAGTCATGTTTTGAAGCCTTGAATTCAGCATTTTGGCTGTGACCATCTTGGAGTTTTGAAGCCAGAAGTGACCATATGTGGAAAAGAGGGTGCCGCTGTAGAGGAGTTGAGGTTGATCTGACTCATAGACTTTGGTGAGCACGCAGCCTGTCACTCAAAGCAGTCGCATCCTTAGATATACGTAACTTTAAGCCTTGACAAAGTGTAAATGGATGAGTTATATAAAAATTAACCTCTTGTACAGTTGTCATGAATGTGAAAATTAGCTATAGAGACCAAAACCGTCTCAGTTTTGGAGCCAACCTCAAGTGGCCATTTGAGGAACTGCAGTTTTTGGTGTTTCTGCATTGGCTTAATTTTTCAGCCCTGGAGGTTATTGCTGCACTACACCACTTATATAAAATGACAGTTTGTCTGCTAGTGTGTCTACTGTCCTCTAGTGGCACGAAATAATTTAATGTGATTCATAAAGTTGGAGTACATCTCAACCTCTCTGGCAGGCTATCTCAAGAACCAGGATCATAAATAGTAAAAATGTATTTTCCAGTATGAGCTAACAGTATAGAATAAAGAATAAAACAGAATTACTCATCCACTGCATGCGGCAATGATCAAAACTTTCTTCTTCCTGTGCTTCTCTTGCTCCCACTGTGCAGTTTGAGTGAGTCAGTGAAATACTTTTAGCACTGGAGCACCTAAACTTGGAGATCACATCATGAAATAAAAATGAAAATATACCAAAGAAAAGCAAAAGTCTTCCACATAACTCCAGCCTTTGCTTCATTCCCTCAAACAACCATGTGCCAAGATACAGGTGGCCAATAATGTCCTATTAAGTATTTTTTAATATAGCAGAATGTATCTACAGTGAATAGCAGATGCTATGCAAAGCGGAAATTGAATGCTCTGCACATCAGTCAATGTTTGCCATATGGCATATCATATGGCATATCAAATAATTCCTTATAAGGATTCAATATGCATGTGGTCTGAAACCCAGGGTTGTATCTCATTTCCTCACATTGATATCAGCATTAAAATCCCTCATGAGGGAAACAAGGGATTTATAATGTGATATGAATATTATTGTCGAAGAATTGCACTCAAATTATCTTCATTTTTCTTTTCTCATTTACAGAGGATATTTATTCTTCCTCTCACAAACCCCTTTCTTCTGGATTAGGCTTTTGATTAAAGAGCCCCATACTGAGTTTTCACTTCCCTGCAGCACTGGCCTCATATAAGTTCCCAAGCCCTTCAGCCCTCTATGATTGTGTTACTGATCGACTGACCCTCATTGTCTTGCCTCATCCATCTGTCACTTTACACCAACTGTCCTCTGACAAGCCTGACCAGGACAAATCGCTGAACAAAATATGGTGTCCCAGAACCACAAAGAGAGAAAAATGAGAATCAGTTAGATGCTCTGCACCGTGTCACAGCAAGAAAAAGGAGAGCGCTGAAATAAGATCTCTTCTTGCAAATGAAGTGAAAAAGGATGCTTTGCTGGAGCTGCTTTGTGGCAAAGGTCAATCGAAAATGTCTTCAATCAGTGACTAGACAAAAAAAGAAGCGTGTAGCATTCTTGCAGATAAATGAGTGCAGCACTCTTACAGCAATTTAGAGGAATCTAAATGAGCTTACCCCAGTTTTCCGTTTCTTTCACATTCACAATTGATTATGTAGAAAGTGCTTTATTTAAACAGAAGAGAGAAAGCCACTTATATTACACAAAGCACATTTTCTGTGGGTCCCGTCACACTAATTTTGTATCTGACATTCAGAAGTACTCTTAAATATATGTATATATATATATATATATATATATATATATATATAAAGTAAAAATATATAACTTAACCATGTTCTAAAATGGATGCTGCCGAACATTTATAAATGAGCTGTTTATTTGTTGTTGCCCAGGTGACAGAGACCCGCACAGGTCCTCTCGGATGCAGTAACTATGACAACCTCGACTCTGTTAGCTCTGTGCTGGTTCAGAGCCCTGAAAATAAAGTCCAGCTGCAAGGTTTGTTTGATTTTTACTACTTTTATTGAGCTTGTCATGATAGGTTTTTACAAATTATTTTGAAAATTATAAGCACAAGGGAAAATAAACATCAGTACAGTTCAGACTTGTAGATGTTATTAAAGGGGCCCTATTATGCCTTTCCTTATATTCTGTCATGTACAGTATATGATGTCACAGTGTTGAATGCTCACATGAAATGTGGCCTAAGTTAAAATATTTAAGTAAATGTATGTAAAAGTAAAACATGTAAGCAGAAACCTCAGCCTTCAGACCCTTCTGAATACCCTGTTTTCAACATTGTTTTCTATTTTCCAGACAAGCTGACATCAGCTGTTTATAGATGCTTTATATGTCAGCAGGCATGCTACTGCAAGTGTTTATGTTACCTAACCTGCACTGCTACATCTAGCAGTACGTTGCAATGTGAGGAAAACATGCTATCTTGCTATCTATTCCTGTTGGAGCATGTCCGGTTGTGAAGGTTTTGGTTTAGAAGCTTTTCTTGGTGATTTTTCATTTTAGAAAGATCATCTATAGTCAGGTACAGTCATACACGAGGCTGCAAGTACACTGCTTCATGTAGCTACATGCTGATGTCAGGGAATCGTGTAAACTTGGTCGCCAGTGTTTTTAGTTTCTCCCCAATTTCAGATCAGGTTCCTGCTGGAACATGTCAGGCTGTGAAGACTTGAGTTTAGAAGCTTTTATTGGTGACTTTGAAGGGTAGAAAGTGCTGCCACAGTCAGTTACAGTCATTTTCTAGCTGTAAGTTCAAGGCTACTTGTGGCTACATGTTAACATAAGGGAATCATGTAATCTGGGTTGCTGATGTTGTTAATTTCTCCCTTCATTCAGATCAGATTCCTGCTTGAACGTGTCTGGCTGTGAAGATTTTGGTTCAGAAACATTTAGTAGTTATTCCTCAAATTAGAAAGTGCTTCTAATTTTTTGCGTTACAGTTATTACTCCTGAGATAGCTTGCGGAGGAGGTCTTAAAGAGACAGGCACTAAAATGGAGAGTTTCAGGCAGAGGATGAATACAGGTGCTCTACCACAGGCAGTGTTTTTTGAACATTTAAACATGTAATTTTTTTCAGTAAAAACCCAAAATAAAATTATGAACCTGAAAATGAGCATATTAGGTCCCCTTTTAGTTATAAGCTCAGCCAGCACTATATTGCCACTGCACTGTCACTCCCCTGTCAAGTTCACAGTTCGATAAAGGCAATAAATCTGGCTTGGTTTTACAGGCTTACAGGTGATCCTTCCAGACTACTTGAGAGAAAGTTTTGTGCAGGCTGCTCTCAGCTACATAGCCTGTAATGGAGAGGGTGAATTTGTCTGCAAGGACAATGACTGCTGGTGCCATTGTGACCCCAAGTTCCCAGAGTGCAACTGTCCCTATATGGACATCCAAGCCATGGAGGAGAGCCTGGAGAGGATCACAGAGACATGGGAGATGCTCTATAAGGAGTTTGAAGAATCTGGTAAGAACGCCCTCTGGATAATGATGGATTTTTACTCCGTTTCATGTTGCATGCCTCATCCTAAATGCAGGAAAATCAACTTTTAGAGTATAAATCATTCATATGAGAGGGAGTGAGGATGAATTCAAGTGTTTTATCTGCACCGTTAAATCAGAGTGAAGTTCCTATATGTATGTTCCTCCCTATTCTGTGATTTATAGGTGAACTATAATAACTGGTTGTGAATCCTGGGTCCTGGAACACTATCTGCATAAAGGAAATTAACAATGCGACAGGACCGGATTAAAAAAAAAAAAATCAACAGCTTTCGGCTCAGGTAGTTTACAATATGTCTAGAGCACATTAATCAGCTATAAAACCCATTTATTGCCAGTCCAGCTTTTCATTTCACCGGGGAAACAGAGTTTAAACGGAAGCTCTTAGCATAATGTTTGGTTATTATTGCTGTGCTCGGTCACCCTGCCTTGGTGATTATTACTCAGGTGAAATCAAAATGGCTGTCTTTTTTCCACTCCTTAGATTTGGCTGAAATATCCCTAAGTGCAATTACTTTCAAAGTTTATGTTTTAATAGCTGGGTGTGAAGTGAGGGCAGGAGCGTGCCCAGAATGCAGACACTCGCAAGAGTCATAAATGTGTCCTTCAGCAAGGGATATCACAGATTTCTAGCTCGCTGCTTTATCAGCAAAGGAAGATGCCAGGAAGAGGTCTAGCCCTTGAAAATCAAAGAGTGATGCCTTCCTACTCCCAGTGCTATTGTTAACCTTGAAGCAAATGGTGACTTAGGGGATAGTGCACCCAAAAATGAAAATTCACCCATTATCTACCCACCCATATGCTGATGGAGCCTCAGGTGAAGTTTTAGAGTCCTCACAACACTGCAGCTCTAACTGCCTCTCTGTGCACCATGTTCATGTGTGCACGCTTGTGCGCGAGACCAGCGAAAGCACGTGAACACACGTGAACGTGGTGCCCATGTCTCACGGTCTCGCGCAAGCGCGCACACGTGAGCTCAGTGTACAGAGAGGCAGTTAGGGCTACAGGCTACAATGAGGCTAAAAACAGAGTTCAAATGACGTTTTTCCAAACAACTTTTTATGTCGGGGCTTCAGGACACTTGGATCAATACGGACGAGCAGTATGGAGATATGTTGTGGATTCAATTATGTGTTTTTGGACGTTTGAATCTTGGGCACCATAAGCCTCCATTAGGTGGAGTTGTGTTGCTAACTCCTCTCCCCTTGGATCTCCGCAAGTGTTGTGAGGACTCTAAAACTTCACCTGAGCCTCCCTCATATGGGTGAGTAGATAATGGCTGAATTTTCATTTTTGGGTGCACTATCCCTTTAACAGGACATAACAGAATCAGAAATCCAAACAGTTACCTTTTGTTTTATTCATTTATTTAGGACTATCTGTAGCTTATTATTACAATACGTGACTGTTGAATTCACACTAAATATAATTCAGTTATGTCATCATATCATATTATCAAAAGTCATCATATTTTTCAAATCAAACATTTTAAACTCAAATAAAATGATCTTATATGTTATCTTAAGTACAGTGTTGCAATGTTATAGGAGAAGAGTGTGTGAAGAAGATTCACCTTTGAAGCTGCAGTGTGTAACTTAAAAATTAACTTTGTGTCATATTTACGGAAACTGTCAGTTTATCCATCTGATTCTTATTCCTAAGTCATCAAATACCTCCCCTTTGTCAGAGATTTTGGTGTCAGACACTGATGCCTAAAGGCACCTTTCCCTGTGGTACGATACGCCGCCAGGTGGCATCAGTCTGCAACACTGTAATATAAGGAGCTGGAAAATTCCTATAGGGAAGGCGGGAGGGAAGATGGATGGGTCCAAAAAACCCAGGACTTGTACCCGGGAGGCTGCTGTTCATTTGCTATGTGAGTGTTGAGCCAAACCGTAATGTTTTTTTTTTTTCGAAACCTAGCCACATGCTTTTGTTGTACAAGGAAATAAAATATAAATATGAGGTTTTTATCTCGGTTTTAAATATTGTGAAAAGACACAATCCATGAAACAAGTGTAAATTGACACAGCTTCCAGAACATCAGCAACAGAAGAACCAGAAGATACCATGCATGTCACAGTCGTCATAGATGTCAAAGTCCACTGACAGAATGGTGATATCTGACGTGTTGGGCCTTAGAACGTGTTGCTATATCCTGAAAGTAGTTTGTAAAAACAAACAAAACGAACATTGTAGTGCACTTAATGACATCTGCCGGAACTCACCATGGCTTAACGAAAGCAACCAGTTAGAGCCAAGAAGTTTCTAATGCAGCTGTCAATCATGTCAATCACTGCTCATGAGTATAAGTCATTCTCTCAAACTAGGCAGCGATGATCAAATATGAATCAAGATTCTGTTACTGTATTGCATACTTCTCAGCTCAAATGTTTTCACAATTTTTTTTAGTGTACTGTTTAGCTGTAAAATGAGAAAGTTCGTGACCTGGCTGCCACATTGAAAACAGTTGAGCCAAAACCAAGCAACGGCCACTGGCCACAGTTGCTCCAGCCAGGGAAATATTATCTAAAATAACTCAAAGTAACTTACTTAGAATAAGCAAAACTATCTGCCAATGGAACAGGAACATTTTACTTGCCAAGATTTTATTTTAAAACAAGTAAAAATATCTAATCTCAAAGAACCAACAGATATCTTTAAACTAGTGCAGCCCTGGAGGGACTAGGAGGAAGAGATGGTGGGTCACAGTTGCAATCGGTCAAGGTAACGTATGATGTAAGACCTGTACAACAGTTCACATGACTCATAGTGTGTTCCCCAGATATGAAAAGCCCACTATCTTTGTTCTGTATTGTTTTTTGTTTGTAAGAATACATGATTGCTGAGCTGTGAGATTAACAATGAAACAGTGGATTCCATTATGTCATTATCTGCTCTTCATTTGTGAAGAGATGAAAAGGATAAGATGCTTAAAATAAGGATATCTGACTGACAACAAAGCGGTTTTGTACTTGTCAGTGCTGATCAAGCAGCTTAATAATTCTGGTAATTTTAGTTTCAAGCTTCAAATTACTCAGACCCAGTGATGAAGACTCAGTAACTAATTAAGGACAAGTGAAATGCTCAAACATGAAAACTGCTCCATATCTTGTCAGATTAAAAAAAGAATATTGACTTGATTTAACATATTTCATCTGCCTTTGATTTCATTTTTTTCAGTGGTAGTACAGATTGTTGCAGTAGTAAGGCTGTATCAGTCGTTCTGAAACAATAATATATCATGGTTGGTTGGTGTTATGACACAGAGTAGACTCTGCCAACATATCATTAATGTTTCAAAGTCCCCATTAAACATTTTGCTATCTGCTTCAAAGTGGACCCTCTCATGACTTTGATCGTCTTTAGTGTCATTTTGGATGCTATTGGTTTCCTTTTTACTGAAAAAGATAAAAATGTTTGAGTTGGTTTTTCAAAGCAACAGCTGCCAGATGCTGGGTCCCAATTCAAGGTACTCCAAAAATCCACATTTCAAGCCCAAATACAACAGGCTGCCAAGGTCTGTCCAATTTCAAAGGCTCCTTGAAATGCATCTGAGAAATACACCATCTTTTGCCTCAAACTGAAGGACACAACTGGTGAATCCTCTGTGGTTTATAGCATCCCACGATGCTCAGTGTGTGCTGGTCAATTATTTTTAATGGGCGCTGAGGGGATCCTTGTCAAGGCAAAAAGTCTGAAAATATCATGTGACCCAGATCGTTCGAAGTCTCAACTCATTAAATACCAGAGCTTGGTCAGTGGCCTGCTGCTACACCCTTTAGTATATGTCATTATTGGATGTTCTGACTGAGCAACTGATGTAGTATAAAGAGGGAGAAAGTCCATGTTGGGTGGGAAGGTCAAACAAACACAGCACTTTCACCTAGGAGACCGCTGTTCGTGTCCTGTGTGAAACCAAATCAACGTTGAGCTATTTTAACGATTTTAATCTAGTATGTCACATGTTATGTAATGTTAGGTAAGTAACAAACATATTGATTTTAACCCAAACCATGATCTTTTCTTTTTTTTAATCCAACCAAATACTTGTGTTCCCTACAATGTAAGCCTACCTTAGAGATATTTGAAAAGAGACTGCATACATGTAATAAGCTGACACCGTACATTTCCTGTAAATACCAAAGTTTATTTTGAAACGAAACTTTGCATATAACAAGCAGAAACTGACAGGCCATCCCTTACAACTCAGTCTTACTCTGAAGTCATCAAAATCTGGTGCTTGGTCAGTGACTTCTGGTGTCAGACAGCGATGAAAAAAGCCTTCCACTCATGTCAGCGTGATACGCAGCCAGTCAGTGCCCGGCAGCATCAGGGGGGTGTCCTGCGAAAGTTAAGACTGTGGCAGTCTTAGTAGGATGGATGAGAGGGGTGGCGGATGGGTCCAACAACCACCGGCTTTCACCCGTGAGGCTGGTGTTCGCTACCCGTGAGATTGTAAAGCCAAACCCTGACTGTTTTTCCTAAACCAAAACCATGTGCATGTGTTTGCAAAACATAATCATGTGTTTGTTGTTGAAGGAAAAAATGATATATATATATATATATATATATATATATATATATATATAGTATCCAAGAACATCTATAAACATACCGTACCTTGCACATTGTATCTCGATGTTCAATGTCCATGGCCAAACGTCAATATGTGACGAAGTCGAAGTGAGAATGTGTTGTCATTGAGCACCCAAATCTAACACTAGAGGCATGCCTTGACAATAAGAGTTTGAACCCGTAGGCCCACTGACCAATAGTGGTTACTTGACATGTTGGGAGTGTGGGTGTTCCTTGACCACACTGTATTTACAAGATATTTCAGGTGGTCATCATTGATTGGTTAATGTATTATATGAAAGCAGGCAGTTGATAAAGGAAGCCAAGCATGACCTTAACATGTATTGTTAGCAGCTGAGAAAATCTGTAATCACAGGAACGAAAAATCTAAGAAAGGGCACATAGATGTGTTACTGTTAGCATGCTACACTTTTGCCAGTTGCTCATCATATATTGCAGTATTATTCTATATAATTTGGTATCATCAATAGAGCAATATTTGTCATGGTATTGCTGTATGCAGTATAGGGGATAAGGGATGCTAACAATCTTCTTGGAAATAATAATGGCAATGCGGTATTGATGACAAAATGATAAGATACCCCCTGTTACATCTCTTATCTGTCGCTGCAGATGAATTCAAGGCATTCTATGCGAGGCTGCCCCAGAGCTACTTCCTGAATGTGTCAAGCATCCAACACTTGTGGTCAATGGACAACTTGTTTCAGTGGCGATATGAGCAGCTGGAGAACAGCATGCGGGTCCTCTCCAGACGAGCCCAGAGAGTAATCTTCAAGCTCTTCAGTCTCAGTAAAAGATGTCACCGACAGCCCCAAGTCCGCCTACCAAGAGAACGGTGAGCACAATTGCTGAAACACACATGTATGCTAACTGTGTATGTCTTATTTGACAAAGCTGCATTATATTTTAGCCAAGGGTACCTTTGATCCTGCTGCAGCCAACATTTTTACAAGGCGATGTCTCTTTGTAATGTCTTTCTCTCTTTGTACATTCTTCCCGTTCTGTTTGATGTATACCTCATGAGGTGCTCGCATTTTTTTTGCCCAAAGCTACTGTACATCGAGTCACAGCCTGCAGTTCACTCTATAGACTAATCCAGGGATGTAGGTGGAAGTAAACAAGCTGCCATTGCTGTGGCGGCACTGCACTTGCAATACCCCTTTTAATATATGTAGAGGATTTCATTTTTATCTCTTTTGTACAGCTTTCACCAAGAAATATGTGCATCCTGCTACATGTTGAAATGCAGTGAAATACCATTAAGATGTGCCAGACATCTACTGTAAATGAGCTTTACCTCTTCAACCACATGTAGGCCAGTTTATATTGATGAAGATATGTCAGCCTACCTGGCTTATTTTGCTTTTATCAGCTGCTCCAACAGTAAAGTTTAACATCAGAGATCCACAAGTCTCCGCTCCATTAAATCTTTATCAGGGTTCATGAAATCTTCATGAAATCATGAAATCTTCATTTCATTTCATTGGACTTCATCTCCATGAAATCCCTCTGAAACCAAATCCTCTGCATTGGCTTCTAGGCCATGAAGCTCACAGTTCCACTTTTACAATTTTGTAACTTTCTTAACTTCAGAGGGTTATCAAAGTCTCTATGGTCAAGGTTAAGTTAAGGGAACTAAAACTTTCAAGTGTAGGAGGTAAATATTGCCCCCAAGGATTAGTGAAATCAGTGTTGGCTGTTGTTAGGAAAATCTGTCTCTTGTGTCAAAGTTTGATATTTATATATATTTTTTTTTTCACTTTGCTCTCCTCTGTGACTTTTGGTGGTGTTAAAAAAAACTTCACACGCCTTCAGCCTTTGCTGCTGAGAGAGGACAGTCATTTTACACATGCCAGCAAGAGGTCACTTGTCAGTAAAAACAAATAGGTTACTTTAAGTGTTTGACCAATGCTGGTGAGGACAGTTTCCAAATTTCAGCTTAGTGTTTTAAGACTGAATAAAATTCACATTTACTCAGGCTACCATTCTCCTTCAGAGGGGCTGATTGCCGTAGGTGATGAATCCAACCATTACTGTCAGTCAGAGAGCGCTCAGATCGACTGAGCTTCCAAAGTAATGCTGGCGATGCTAGAGAGCACAACACATAAATCAACCGGCAGATTAATCTATACAGTGCAATCTGTTCAATGTCCAGTCTTTCCCTTGGTTTCTTTGCCTCTTCTTTCTGTTCTCTGTCTCAGCCCTAATCTGTGTCGTCCTCTCCAGCACATTGCCAAAACACACATTAATCACTGATCTATGCAGCTGATATTCCCACCCACTTGCGAGGAAAAGGAGTGGGAGCGTCATCACCCTCATCCAGGCAGTGTTTATCTATGTTATTACCAGCGCGTCAACTATGAAGCTCTCCGTTTCTCTTCTCTCTTCACAGAAGTCTTCGTACTCAGTGGAAAGAGATTGAGAATGGGATGTTTGTCAGTTTTGCTTGGCAGAGAAACGGAAGCTCTCCAAAAACCCCTCACTCTCCCTTTAACATCCTGTTTGAGGCACTTGAGATAGATGAGAGATATGTGATTGATTTTGCCTCCTGAGGGCTACTTTTTCCTCCGCGCTGACAATTATGAGCGAACGAGTCAGTTGAAGCAGCAGTCAGCTTGGCTTTTATTAGGCGGGTAATGATAAGACTGAACAGCACACTTTGTGCTCAAAACTTTTGCCATTAGGCATAATGATACACATTGTCATTCAAGTGATGTTTTCAGTACTCCGAAAATTCTTGTGCGTAGGTTTCCCAACCAAAAAAAAGGTGGCAGCTTTTTTTCGTGTACGCCAAGTTCTTAAATGCTGCACTGGAGGAGTCCTCTCATCTTTGTTTGACTACGAAGAGTGCAATTAAGATTTGACTCCAAAAATGTTGAATAGCTTTTTAATTAACTTGTCAAGGGATTCAGTAGATCAGACCAATTTCATCTTTGCAGCCTCATGCTGTTCCAATTACATGATTTTGTACAGAGGAAAAATGTCCACAAGGCGTGATTATTGCATATCATGACACTGGTCTTTTCTTCCTCTTCATCATCCATAATTATGACTTTTTCTATTTTTTTGCTTTTGTTTTGGTTGACTAATTGACTGCTTTGCAAATTTCTGTTGGTATACATACAGTATATCTGATAGAAAGTAATTATGAGATAATCGGAAAGGTTCTGGAAAGAGGCACAACTATGGAAAATGACAATTCTAATTATAAATTCAATATTACAATATGATATTAATAATGTAAGCATCTTATTGTGAAACACAGTTTGTGCATACTCTAAATTATGGAAACCCCTGTCTGAATACTGCATAGCCCCTTTAACACATTTGCAGCAAACCTGATATTATCTAGACCCAGAGGAGCTGTCTGTGAGAGCTGTCTTTACCCTGCCAACTCCAGTAAGTCCATGTAATTTCCAATTAAACCCATGTGTGAATAGAGCAGGTAATTGTCCAAAGAATTCTCAGCGAGGGAGTGGACATGTTGATGAGGTTTATATAATGCAACTTGCCCAAAACTGAAAGAAAACAAACATCTGAGGGTGAAGAAGGGTAATTTACATAAAGAAGGTGATGAAAACGTCCAGCTGGAGAGATGAAGGGATTTGATGAAATCGTCAGAACGGCAAGACACTCTGTTCACGACCAAATTACGAACCGGCTACGTGACCACAGTGTAATCCGCGTTACGTCCAGCATCCTGCACACTTTACCCAGGTGCCACCCTTGGCCTAAGCCAAATGGAGTATTTCCAGGAGGTGACAACACTTCAGACATAGGCATCTCCTGTTGTCTGCTGCTGAAAGGGAATCTCTGGACAATGTCTGGACCCGATTCTTCAAACATTGCCTGGAGTTCTTGTGAGAAAACAGCGTATGTGTACTTTTAATCTGTGGCCAGTTGTGGTGATATTTGAGACAATATTGTGTTTCCAACTTTGAGTAGTTTGGGCAACAGACTTTTCCTGTTTCAATATAACAATGCACAGAGCCTGGTCCATAAAGAATGGTTTTCTCAGTCTGAAGTTGAAGAACTTCACTGGCCTATACAGAGCCCTGACCTCAACCCCATCCAACACATTTGGGATGAACAGAAATGTAGACTGTGAGTCAGACCTTATCACACTACTTATCATATCCTATCCCCTTACTAATGCTCTTAGCAAATCCCTGTAGCTAGGTTCCATGCCTGACACCAGAAGAGTACAGACTGTTATAGCAGTAGATTAATGACAGCAGATTGAGAATTACATCTTCGGTTATCACATTTGAGTGCAAAGGTTTTTAGTTGTTGTGTTTTTTGGGTGGAATGTTTTTTGATTTTTGTGTGCGTCCACATACTTTTGGCCAAATGTTGCACTGTTATATTACATCAATCAAACCTTGCATATATATATATATATATATATATATATATATATATATATACAGTACAGGCCAAAAGTTTGGACACACCTTCTCATTCAATGCGTTTTCTTTATTTTCATGACTATTTACATTGTAGATTCTCACTGAAGGCATCAAAACTATGAATGAACACATGTGGAGTTATGTACTTAAAAAAAGGTGAAATAACTGAAAACATGTTTTATATTCTAGTTTCTTCAAAATAGCCACCCTTTGCTCTGATTACTGCTTTGCACACTCTTGGCATTCTCTCCATGAGCTTCAAGAGGTAGTCACCTGAAATGGTTTTCCAACAGTCTTGAAGGAGTTCCCAGAGGTGTTTAGCACTTGTTGGCCCCTTTGCCTTCACTCTGCGGTCCAGCTCACCCCAAACCATCTCAATTGGGTTCAGGTCCGGTGACTGTGGAGGCCAGGTCATCTGCCGCAGCACTCCATCACTCTCCTTCTTGGTCAAATAGCCCTTACACAGCCTGGAGGTGTGTTTGGGGTCATTGTCCTGTTGAAAAATAAATGATCGTCCAACTAAACGCAAACGCAAACGCGGTCCTCATGTGTGCCAGTTTCGTTGTAGTGCTTGATGGTTTTTGCGACTCCACTTGGGGACACATTTAAAGTTTTTGCAATTTTCCGGACTGACTGACCTTCATTTCTTAAAGTAATGATGGCCACTCGTTTTTCTTTAGTTAGCTGATTGGTTCTTGCCATAAAATGAATTTTAACAGTTGTCCAATAGGGCTGTCAGCTGTGTATTAACCTGACTTCTGCACAACACAACTGATGGTCAGAACCCCATTGATAAAGCAAGAAATTCCACTAATTAACCCTGATAAGGCACACCTGTGAAGTGGAAACCATTTCAGGTGACTACCTCTTGAAGCTCATGGAGAGAATGCCAAGAGTGTGCAAAGCAGTAATCAGAGCAAAGGGTGGCTATTTTGAAGAAACTAGAATATAAAACATGTTTTCAGTTATTTCACCTTTTTTTGTTAAGTACATAACTCCACATGTGTTCATTCATAGTTTTGATGCCTTCAGTGAGAATCTACAATGTAAATAGTCATGAAAATAAAGAAAACGCATTGAATGAGAAGGTGTGTCCAAACTTTTGGCCTGTACTGTATATATATATATATATATATATATATATATATATATATATATATTTATTATTTTTTATTTTTTATTTTTTTTTTAAATTTAAAAGTCCACCAACCTCTGGAAAGTACTTTTATATTTTCTAAGTCCCTGAGTTTTCTGTTTATTACAAGAAAAAAAAAAAGAATTTAGAGCTTGACTCAATGAGTAACTCAATCAGAGCTGTTTTTATGCTATTTCCAAAAAACAGCAACTGCATATTTGGCTGATTTCATTTTCCGCTCCCTTAAAGGTAACACAGAAGTTAGTAGACACTTTGATTTACAGCAGCGGTTTGGAGGAAGAGTTGCAGGGAGCAGGAAGGCCGTACATAATCACACCAGGGAACTAACAGTACAGCCGCAGTCTTGACTCTGCGACTGCTTTGCTCTGATGAAGCTGTTGGAGGTGAAATGCCTTGCCCACAGGTAGCGTGTGATGGAAAGGAAGAGCCCTTTCGGTTCATTTCCCATGACTGCTTTTCCCATTAGGGGTTTTGATATTCAAATCAGTGATTTTCTGAACTCAGACTTGCTTCCAACTGCCAAGCACACAATAAAATTGGGATGCAGAGGAAGGATGCCCCAATTGTAATCCAGCAAACATTTTCAGATTAGCATAAAGTTTACCACAATACATCCCCATCAAAGAAAAAGGTTTTCTTTTCTTTTTTTTCTAAAAGGAAAGCCAGCGGTATGTACTGTGCATTTCTTCTCTTCAGCAAGCAAAGAGGATAAGAGGCATAAAGGGATCACAGTCAAGAAAGTGCTACAGACGGGAATCAAACTCTGGCCCACATGGGGGAATTATATGTATGTCTGAGAGTCAGTTACCCTACGGCTGCAGCACACTTCTAATATTTATGTCACAAACTGATCAAAGACAACTTTCTCTCTCTCTCTTTCTCTCTACTGTCTCTCGCTTTCGCTTCTTTTTCAAACGCCGCTGTTTGTGCTCATATTCTTTGCATGTGTATCCTACGCTCATCGGGCACTTCATGACAACAAAAAACTGGCGTACTCCGCAGGAATGTCAGGCCAGCTTGACTCAATAACATGGAGGTATTTCTGCAAACACGTCCATGCAGTTTTGAGATCATTATCCTGTTGGAAATATCCAACTAAAAAAGGTAGACTGTGGATTCACTGGGTAAGCAAGAGTTTGTAGCTGTGAAATTAGAATAAAACTCTGAACTCCAAAGTATGCGTTGAAATAAAACGATTGAAAAGCTGCTGAAATAATGGAATGCAGCTCTAAAAAGCCTCATTCACAGAGGTCTTTTAACCTCACCTAAACCACGCTTGCTTGAATCCACTCTGGCCTGTCTGCATGTCTTGCATTATGCTGATTATGCCTTCTCTTTCTTCTTTTTTTTTTTTTTTAATGAGCAAGCTGTCTGCACACCCAGACAGGTGTCCTGGACCCAATAAACCAGCTCATCTTATAAGCCCTGTTCAATAACCAATCCCTCTCTGCTCCTTCTGTTTTTCTTCCTTCTTGGTGCAGACCTCAGTCATACTGGCTGAGTCACTTGCAGTCTCTCCTGTATTGCTCAGAGAACAACCAGCTTGGTGCATTCTCTGAGGAGCTCCACAGCTGCAGCTGCCGATACGAACACAGCCCCTGTCAGCTGCCGCCGCCCTGCACTGTTGGGGAAGGCTCGGCCTGCGCAGCATGCGCACCAGACAACCACACCCGCTGTGGGAGCTGCAACCCGGGCTTTGCCCTGACGCAGGGGGCCTGCAGGTCCATGGTGGCCGACTCTACAGAGAACTACCTGGGATTTGAGACCGACCTCCAGGATTTGGAGCTGGGCTACCTACTGCAGAGAGCTGACCGCAGGCTCGAGGTATTTTTCTTTTAGCCTTTTGTTTAATCGTGTCAGCCTGACCGAGAGCTGAGCTGTCTTTCACAGTGGTATCCTGGGGAGGAAATACTCACTCATGGGAACTACTTAGCATTACAAAGTCTTGCCCTTCTGGTTACTGAGAAACTTCAGTTTCCCCATGTTTTTCCTGGTATGTGTTGAAACATGTTCTACATCTGAGGCAGCTTAATGGTTTTAAAATAGGGAAGAATATTATAGAAACCCAGTTCAGATTTTGGTAAGGATTTGATCTGTAGAAAATCATATCTGGTGAGCCCGTCATGGCCAAAAATAGATTTGCTTTGTGTTACATTATCAAACTATAGGCACTGTTTGACAAAATATGCCCAGCAGTGATGTATATTATACTGTGCCATTACACAGTTACTTTTTATAAATCAAAATAGGTGAGCTTGAAGGGTCATTTTGTCCTTGGAAACAGCAGCTTGATGTACCTTGCATCTTCATCATCTTTTTTTTTCAAATTTAACCAAGTACTTTTGTTGCCTAACCCTTAAGAAATAAACCTAAATCCTTAGCAAACCTACTTAGTTTAAGTTTCTTTTGAAAAATCACTGTGCATGCAACAAGCAGCAACTGACACATCATCCTTGACTGTCCAAAGTGGATACTAGGGGGATATGTAGAGTGTCATCATAGTTTGACACGTAGCATCACTAGCCAAACATTGAGCACGTTTACATGTGCACAATAATCAGATAACTGGGAATAATCAGGTAACGGTAATAATCCAATTTGACGCATTTACATGCACTTCAATAATCTGATAATCAGAAAAACCTGGTTTACATGATTCAGTCCTTCATTTGGATTTCTCCCCAAGTACATGACATAAAACTCAAACTTCCTGTTACAGTAGGTACTCATATCCTTGAAAAACCTCGAAAAGTATGCAAGTCATATATTTGCAGAATAAAGCACACATCATGCTGACAGCTTATATTCTTACAGTACTGTTTTTATCATTAACAAATACATGTGAGAGCATTTTATGTAAAATCTTTATCTGAAAGGAAACAAAAGCTGTCAGATTAACGTAGTGGAGTAGAAAGTACAATATTTCCCTCTAAAATGTAGTGGAGTGGGAGTATAAAATAGCAAAACCCAAAAGAAACCAGATTAAAGGGTATACATGCACCGAATAATCTGACTATTGGGGAAAAAGCTAGATGTGTTTATCTGATTTCTCATTATCAGATAATGGCTTTTATCTGATAAAGCCTATCGGATTATGTTGTTTACATGACCACTTGAATAATCAGTTAACTCTAGAAATCAGATAATGATCGGTTTATTAGTGTGCATGTAACCGTGCTCATTGGTATTTGATGAGTTGAGACAAGTGGTTCAAGGTGGGAATGCTGCGCCGAAGTTAAGATATTTATTTCAATTAAAGTTGCTCACTGGGCACCAAAACTGAGTTTGTGGTGCTCAGATATTTTTAACAGCTGCTTCTTTAGACATCTGTGGGAGAAACAATGTTTCTGTTTTGACTTGAGCGGCAAGGTACCTTTGTCGTGTGACGTCCCCTTGGCGAAAATGCCAAATTGTATACCTCACAGAATTTATGAGTATTTCACAGCAAATTCTTAAAACTCATACAATTGCAATCTTGCTCTTATGCTGATACACTTTAAATTATCCACTGCCTATTTGTACTTACTGAGTTTGTGAGTGTGGTACTTCTATACTGTTTTCCTGTCTATGTGTCTGATAGGTCCATGCGATCTTCATCAGCAATGACATGCGACTTAACAGCTGGTTTGACCCATCGTGGAGAAAGAGGATGCTGCTGACGCTGAAGAGCAACAAGTACAAGTCCAACATGGTCCATATGCTGCTGGGAGTATCCCTCCAGATCTGCCTTACAAAGAACAGCACCCTGGAGCCTGTCCTTACTCTATATATCAACCCCTTTGGAGGGAGCCACTCAGAGAGCTGGTACATCCCTGTCAATGAGAACAGTTTTCCAGACTGGCAGGCCACCAAGCTGGACCTGCCCTTTGAGTGCTACAACTGGACTCTGACACTGGGAAACAAGTGGAAGACGTTCTTTGAAACCATTCATATCTACCTTCGGAGCAGGATAAAGACTCAGGATGGAGTGAATGACAGCATATATTACGAGCCTTTAGAGATGACAGATCCTGTTCGGAACCTGGGCTACATGAAGATTAACAGCATCCAGGTGTTTGGTTACAGCATGCACTTTGACCCAGAGGCGATTCGTGACTTGATTTTGCAGCTTGACTACCCGTACACCCAAGGCTCCCAGGACACTGCCATGCTTCAACTCTTGGAAATACGAGACCGGGTGAATCGGCTGTCCCCTCCAGGTCAGCAGAGGTTGGACCTGTTTGCCTGTCTTCTGCGGCACCGCCTCAAACTGACTGCCAGCGAGGTGGTTCGCATTCACGCCTCCTTACAGGCCTTCAGCTCACGTCTGCCCAATTCGATGGATTACGAGACCACCAAGCTGTGCAGTTAACAGCTACTGGAAGGAAGATCTGGACTGCACATGGCCTCAAGGAGAACTCCTGGACATAAAAATGGTGCCCATTGTGGTGCAGATGCTTATATTTGTGCTCTGTCTCTATGGATTACCAATCTGTGTGGTAAATCAGGAGACAAACAGCTGTGGACAGCTGAAGAATGTACTCATCCGGTTCTTTTGGTTTCTGTTTTGTGGCAACTACCTTCAGTGCTATATTATAAAGAATGAGGTGGAGGAAACGCACAACAGTTTCACAAGAACAAACTGTTCAACAAAAGAATTCTACAGTAGAAATTCAAATACCGCTACATAAACGTTGAACCATCTTGTTTCAATATGACTCTGCTCATTTATACTGTAAGTACCAATGACCAAATGAATGGACATTTTATGGTAAAAATGGTACAGTCTGTTTGTTTGTAACTTTTATATGTTCCTTTGCTTCAGTGACAGTGCACTTTCATGAAGACCAGAATACAGTGGTGTCAGTAAAGATTTTGTAGATAAATTGATATTAAAACATCATGTTATAACAGAATCCAGCTGTTGGAATGTTTTTCATGGTACTCTAACTCTCTTTTTATTTTAAAATATACTCTTGACAAATTACTGTCCACACAGTCATGTTCAACTTAGTTTTTTCTGCAGTTATGTTCCGCAAAAATTTCTGCTCACTTCACTTAACAGAGTTCACTGAAGGAAATCTGTTCTTAGTCCAAACATCACAAAATGTAAGAGTTGAGGTCTGAATACTCCATTTGCACTAGCAGGTCAAACAAACAAGGTAAAAGGTGCTACATACAGTTTTTTCAGACACCAAGCATTAAACTCCCACCCATCTTGGTAGGGTTACTGTAGAAATGAGACCAAGGCAGATACAGTGAATAGCCTCCAATTTGCTGGTATTGTTTAATCTACTGAAAATTAAGACTGCATTTTCTATGGGCACCATTTGGTTCTATTGCAAGGGGGCATATTTGTTCTTAGTCTTTAAGAACAAACAGCCCTTGTTTATGTTAAACACTGTATGTAATTCAATGATGCAAACTAGTGTGAAATTGGAACTATAACGTTTGAATAGTAAAAGGAAGTTATGTATTATTCACAGTTTTACTCACTTACTTACAAATTTACTCACTAATGCTGTTAAGTCATCAAGTTCTTTCCCTGCAAAAAACTAATACAGGGGTGAACAAAACAAATTGCACAGTGGAACCGGAAACAGTGTATAGGAGCAGAGGTCTACAGTGCAGGACTTGAGTCCAGGTCCCAGAGTTTGGTGAGTGCAGGTTTTAGGCCATATTTAAACGTACAGGAGTTGTAAGTATTTGAGCAACTGTTTTGTTTTGCAAGATCTCTTTCTTTTTACTTTTCCTAGTAACATCCCTCCTACACTAAATGCATCTCAGCCATGTATTCCAGTCTTCTGTGTGATGGAACAGATACATTGCATTTTAACTGGTACATCTGACTACACCAGCTGTGTTGTGGTCCGTGCCTCGCTCACAATGCATAACTGCGACCTAGAGCCTTCTTCAAAACTTTGAACACTTTTTTTTATCAATTACACAAACAGACATGCCTGTGTATTGTGCTGTGAGGTCTGTCAAACATGTCTTGAGTGCCCAGCAGTACTGGGGCTGAACAGATTCAGACACACACGGACAGAGGACAGCAGCTGCTGCTATTGTGCTGCTGACGAGCTGCTTCTGTTGCATGGCCAGTTTAGACAAGGTGATGGGAGCAAATACCAATTAAGCTTAGGCACCACACAGCACTTTCTGTCCAACCCAAGTGCACAGCAGTTCAACAAACCATTGTTAAAGTGTGCCTGCAAGACACTTTGTGTGTGGTTGTATCAGCATGGAGGCACTCTGTGAAGAAGAGGAAGCAAACAAGAGCTTTACTTTGAACATCAGAGGCCTTTTTGTGCCAACAGTGTAGGGTTTTTGTCCTAATATTTGAGCACGACCACATTCTTTTCCTAACCCATAGCCGATTGTTTTAGTTTCCTGACCTCAATGACACACTGACTATATCGATTACTATTACAGTACTACCAAATCTACCAGAATACCAGGTTATGTGCCATGTCCAAAATCTGTCAGTGACTAAGTTGAAAGTTATTCATATCTTGACCACATTGTAGTTGTCATTCACTGATATTTTAGGGATAGCCAATGGCAGAGGGACATTAAGACAAGCCCTTTGTAAACATATATTGCAGTACTGCCAACAACCAGTCAACACTGGCATAATGCTGCCCCAGTGTGTGATTTCCTGGAAGCAATAGAGGCTTGACATGCAACACAACAGTGTCTGTGTTAGAAAGACATCAATTCAGCTCTGTTTCTACCTTTGCTGCAGGCCTTATGGCAGAACAACAATACCCCCCATTCCGTGTTTGTACATTTTATATGGAACAGAGAAGTGAACTAAAGGCGCAACATTCCCACCTTGAACTGGTGGTGAAATATGGGCTACAGTTTGACATCATCGTTAGCTTTAAATCCCCCACCAACACATTGTCCCAACTCGTCAGATATCAATGCTTGGATGGTGGCCCCAGCTGTGAAAATATGATGTGCTAGGTACCATCTTTGTGTCAGTTTTGGACACCAGGGACGGCTTGTCAATGTACGCTAATTACATATATTGTGTCTTTTCAAAATAAATATCTGTTTTCACAAAAAATATACAGTACAGTGTCTGCTTGTTAAATGCATGCAGTCTTTTCCCAAATAAATCTACACTGTAGGTAAAATACTTCTATTTTAGGTTTCCTTCCTCAAGTTAAGACAACAAAAGTACGTGGTTAGGCTTTAAATATGTATGGTTGTAACCAACTTGCTCTTTATGCTAAGGTAGTTGCCTGTAGCATGAAAAACTGCCAACACCCAGTGCGTCTCATACTGCTGCTAAGGGTGCCTCTGTGCATCAGTGTCTGACACCAAGGGCCACTGACCTAGTGTCAGTATTTGATGAGTTGGGAATGAGACTGGGTGGCCCCAAGGCCTGGTGCACAGGTATGTCATCACCTATTCTTGTCAATTCAAAAAGAATGGTGGCATACCAGTTACAACATAGCACTACACTGGGTACACTCTGGCTATGTCATGAAAGAGGCTGGTGTGTTTCAAAGGTCACTGCAATGGTACCAAAACTTTTCAGAAGTTAAAAATGTACAAATTTGGTGGTAGGTGCCACTCTGCAGTTATACCTTCAAAACAATAGTGGGCAGTGGGTTCACTACAACTCACAGGATTCACAGACAAAGCACTTGTCTTTTGCTGGACACATTTTCCCCACAAATACAACATGCTAATGTTTTTAGCACAAGCCTATGGTATTTTACATTGTATAAATTAGCCTAGCAGTTAGCAGAGTTTTCCTGTACTCATATGAAGCCAGGGACAACAGCAACATTTAACAAAGGTAATGTTACAAAATTTGCATCCATTACAGCTCACAGGGTTCACCGACAAAACAACAGACTTATACTAAACACATTGTTAACATTTTTAGCACAAGCCTATGGCATTTTACATTGTGTAAATTAGCCTAGCGACTAGCAGAGATTTCCTCTATTCATAAGAATCAAGGATTAAATTGCTATTATGTGGAGACCTTATAGTCTTCGCAACTTATTGTTTATATGGGAAACAAAAGTGAATAAAAGTTTTATGTCCATTGAGGGAAATGGTTTTCAGCTTATGAAAATAGATAGGAGGTCTGTGTTGCTGCAACGTGTAGTTACATTTTTGGGGATGTGCACGTCAGGCTACAGGGTAGGTTACAGCAGCTATGTGACGACACAGTGGGTATGGGCCAATTCAACGCAGAAGTACAAATAACATTTAAGATATGTAGGTACTGTTTAAAAATGGGCAGCTCTGTTCTGTTTTGGCTTGTCTTCTTAACATTTATTATAGTAAGAGGCCTTGACCGGCCATTGGGAAGTTCTAAATTTTCCCCTTGTTCCATTTGTTAACATCAAATTTTTAAAATCAACATAGTCAAACCTGTATCCTTAACTTCGCCATGTCCGTCGCTAGTCCCCTCCTGCAGCTAAATTTGGGCCATTTCCTAAAGTTGTAGCGTTGACTTATTTGACCATGGAGATGCATTGGCTCTTTGCAGGCTACCAGGCACTCATGGACACCATGTTGGCTACCCTTTCTATGAGACATATAATATTTCACAGTCAGCCCAACAATGATTTCTTAGATACATACTACCCTTATATAATCAGTGTGAATATATAGTGTGAACAGTGTGAACATATTGTATGGATATGGATAGATACTGCTGGTTCTAAGTCTGTGTTTTAACCCTGTTGACAGGTTTTCAGTAATGTCAATTTATTCTAAAAACACAGGCTATTAAGTCAAATTAGGTTTCAGGTGTTCACTACATTAATTAATTTTTGAACACATGAACACGGGAGGAAAACGGATAAATAGTTTAATCATTTTACATATTAGCCTAACACAAACAATATAAATTATCAGATTGTATTTTTTTTTTAATTAATGATTCATTGATCAGCAAACATGTTGTCAGTTTGAATTTGGTGTATCAAATTTGGGCCGCTTGACAGCATATTCCCAGGCAGCTTTTTGTTGCCAGTCAACCCCTGTGTGTCCCCAGACTGATAATGATTTATTGATGTTAAAGAGATACAAGCACATGGATTTTTAGTTCAGCCACTGATCAAACACAGTTGTGTCTCTGAGGGCCAAAGATTCTCTCTGCAGTATTAATGTCAGGTTTCACCTCTAATCTGTTAACATGCAAGTGCCTTAGTGACACCGCAGACCAAAGGGAAGTCAAGCACCTGTGAAGGTTAACAGTCATCACCTCAATTTGTCTGTTCCTCCCATCAACTTGTGTCAAAAGCTACGTTGGACGAGAGCTGTACATGGATGAGTAGTGTTTGATGAGATGTGTGAGTGCTGCAATGTATTACCAAATGTCAGCACGTCTTTTCCTGGATACAGCCGTGTCAATTACGTGGGGGGAATGAATGCTTCACTGCAGCATGAAAAGAGCAGGTCAGGAAGAATGACGACAGGTTGTGTTTTTGAGTCTGTGGTGACTTTGTTTCAACTTTGAGGTCACTAAACGCCCAAAAATGCTCTCTCACAGCTGGTTAGCCAACCCTCTCTGTGCACAGGAGGAGAAGGGATCAGAAAACAGGAAACTACGGGAGTAAAACGCTAATGCATTTTACTCATCTTCACCAAAAAATTAATTAGACATCCGCACAGTCTGAGTAATTAGGGATATGGATGTTGTTTTTCAAAGAAAAATGGAAATGGAGGAATGAAAAATAATTCTGCCCTCCCGACAGAACATGTTCCTCCTCCAGCAAAATAAAAAAAGATCCCAAGGTAGCATACCCATAATTATGATGTTTAACAGCACTCTGCTCAGTGTGCAATTACCAGACTCGGTTCTAAAAACCCGTCCAGCACACACAGCTAACTTTAATACATTACTGTGAGCTTGTAAATAGCTGAATGTTTTATTCTACCAGTATCTCAATGCAGGCTCCCTTATGACAATAGGAGTGGGTGGCAAGAGGCCAGCTTTGATGAGAGTCTCTGACCTTTAGTAGTCTGTCAATCAAAGGTATCAGAAGCAAGAAAAGCCCACCTGATTCACTGCAACCCTGTGATTAAATTATGTTTGTATGTTTTTTGTTTTTTTTTTTTAATGCTGCTTTGAGTGAACCTAAGGGGAAAGTTTACCCAAAGGCAGAATATTTGTACAGATGATGACCTTGGAGAACTTAAATCGATGTTTACAGAAATAAACAACTCTCATTCATAGATAAAAACCAGCAATGCAGGGTGTTTGTTCTGTATCTGTTCGGTATTGCAGCTAAATGCATCTTTCCCATGTTTGTCGAATTCTGTGATCAACCGACGAATGTGCCACCTGAACTCAGAGATCTGTGGAGTTATTTTCCCTGCAGAAGATGTGAAGTGTAGTTTAGTGATGTAAAGAAATGAGGAGCTGCATTTTAATATCTATTCTTTGACAGACTGGAATCCAGAGCAGGTTTGAGGGAGACTCATTACAACAGTCCATCCTTGTGCAGATACAGATGAGGGTCTCTTTTTCAAAAAACCTGTTTGGACATGAATTTTGTGATTCTTGTTATATAAAAATCAGGGGCTGTCTTTGTCACAATCTTGATGCAATTTTAGGTTAAAATGTAGGTCTGAATCCATGGCAACACCAAGATGTATGATTTGGGTTTCACTTTTTATCTTTGACAGAGAGCAAATGTGAGCATTAACTTTGAGGGGTTTTTGTTTTTTGTTTTTGGCACCAAAAACAACTAATTTAGTTTTATCCTTAAAAAGGAACCATCAGATAAGACAGATATTTTCCAAATAAAATGAAGGGCCAACAGGGTGCATCATTATTGGTTCCTTCTGTTTTTTAACAGAGTTAATTGTGTATAAGAACTTTGTTGGACTTTTATCCTTAATCAACCCTGTCTCCTAGAAACTAAACTGTACTACTAATTTGCAATTTTCAGCAAATGTTTTCCTGCAGGAACCTGGATTACATTTTGGTCAGCATAATGAGAAAATATTTGTTGCTGCAAAGTCACAAAATTAATGTACAGTGAAAACCTCTTACAGTGACTGCGTCAGTGCGGCTCAAATAGATCATTATAAGCGGATGATTATTGTACCCATTTTCTTTCCTTTTTCTTTATTTCTCATGCAACTAATTGACATTTGTCTATTTATTGCATGACTATAAAGTAATGGCTGAGCAATTAACTGAATTTAACTGACTGTTTCACAGCACAGTTGCATTTTCAATACACTTCATGACGGCAGCTTCAACTACAAGTGCTTTCCCCATGTGCATTCGTTTAAGGTCACCATCATAAGCTGCCAAGACTGTTTCTCGATGTTTGAGGTGACCACCTAAGGAAGTTTTGCTGCTACATACTGTTCACTCAGTTTTGGCAGTTTGTCAAAAGCTTCAAGGAGATTCCATTTTTTTACTGAGAGACAATTTCTTCCTTACTTTTTCCTGCCATAATTTCAATGTGCACGCAGCACCAGCATCAGGTAGCCAGCTGGAAGCAAACCAGTTACTGCAAATTGCCAGATACAAAGTAAAAAACACGTATAAACTTATATATATATATATATATATATACAGCACTTATATATACATAATACATATATAGTCTACTATATATATATATATGCCTACAATATAGTAAAAAAAAATATATATATATATATATATATATATATATATATATATATATTTGTTTTTTATTTTTTAAACTTTGCATTGTAGTAACTGTAGCGTGAATGATCGTAGCCTTCTTAAATTTCTGTATGCATGTAGTGCATGTAGTGTAATGCATAGTGTATATGTGATATGCACTTACATGCCACCAATTCTTGCCAATGTGATATATCAAGAACACCGTGAGGCAATTTCTTCAAATTTGGCACAGATGTTTGGTTAGAGTCAAGCATGAACTCATTAGAGTTTAGTTGACAAAGGTCAAAGGTCAAGGTCACTGTGACCTTGTCCGTCTTATTTCTATGAACATGATATCTCAAGAAAATGTTGAGGGAATTTCTTCAAATTTGGGACAAATGTCCCCTTAGACTCAGTGATGAATTGATAGGATTTTGGTGGTTAAGTATCAAGGTTACTGTGACCTTGCATTTGTCCCATTTTTTGTGAATGCTGTATCTAAAGAAAACCTTGAGGGAATTTCCTCAGATTTGGCACAAATGTCCTTTTGGACTCAGCCATAAAATGATTTGACTTTGGTGGTCAAAGTTCACTGCGACCTCATAAAAGATGTTTTGGCTGTAACTCAAGAATTCATACACTAATTATGACACATTTTACATAAATGTCTCAATGTAGAATAAAAGGATGAAGAGATGGTATTTTATATTCAAAAGGTCAAAGGTCAGCTTCACTGTGATATCATAATGTTCTGCAAAAACACTTTTCTGGCCACACCCCAACGCTATAACTCAGGAACAGAAGGAGAGACATTTGGTGAGATACTAAATTGGTGACTCTAATCTTGAGTATCCACTTGGAAACTGTGCTGTTCGTATAAATATACTGTGCTGTCAGGTGTATATCAGCCAAGTTTTATAATATGTAGCTTCTTTGCAGCAGCATCCAAGGCATGTTTGAAGCACTGTCAACTGTCATGGCTACATATGAGTCTGGACAGACATGGATGTAAACTCGAACTAAGTGGATCACGGAGGCGTACAACTGCAATGCGGTACGTTTAGTTATTCCATATGTTGTCATATAAGAAAAGACTACTGTGCTACTTACTACTGTAAGAGCTCTACTTGATTAATATAAGCAAATTATTTTAACAACACTTATTTTGTGCCAGGTGATTTAATATGTGAGCAGTTAATTACTGTAACTGTGATCACTCTGTATCTGCAAAATGTTTGCTGATGGCATATTTATATGGTTTTTCATTATCCACTTCTAGCAATTATAAAACTGTATGGTTATATTTCGACACTTCTGAATATTGGTAAAGATTGTAGAATGATGGTCTTTGTTAGGTAAAAAAGCTTTAACCAAAATGCTTCTGTTGCCCAAAACAACCACACACAGAAAAAAAAAAAAAATTGGTACATTTATGCATCGATTTGCTCAGTGCATTACCAGGGCTCCTTTTAACCATGTTAAAAAAAAAAAAGAAAACATCCCATCACTGATTTGGTCAATGCTCTTTCATTGAAAGTCATGCAGTATACACACAGATTGAATGAGTGAAAATGACTAATTTGGTGATACATATATGTGAATTGAAAGGTTTATTTAAAATGCCATGTAAGTACAGGGCGCAGAAGCTGTTCAAAATGTATTTACAGTGAATAGCCCTTCATAATTACAGTTTATGTAAAAACAAAGGGTTGAACTGTGACATGCTGTCCTCTCGGTGCAGCTCATATCTAGCTGAGTCAGGCTGCTTCTGCTCTCACATCTGTCACTTTGTTTCCTGCATTAATTCCTGCTCACATTTGCACAATTATGGATGCTCACACTTATTATGACAACTGGAGGAGATCATTTATCCCTGAGTGGAGATTAGTACTAGGCCTGTTTTGTCATTTGACAGAGTCAGAAAATCAACAAACATATTTGTTTGTGATGATAAAGCCCCCAGTTCACTGCAGAAAAAATACCCCTACTCCAGATCTATACCTCTTGTTATATATTTTCGCAGGGAGCTTGAATGTCAATGTCAGTATGGATGTGTATTGTACTGTAGCAAAGTGTGGGGCTACAGCTTCCATACAGACCAAACTTTTCCTCCCCGGGGACCCGACAGTGGAACGAAACAGAGAACAGGAGGAGGAGGCAAAAGGTAACTGTCGCCTGCCAATAAATCAATACGCTGCTTTATTACTTCAGAGAACAAAAGGCTCTGCACTGAGATCGATTGCACCGCCGAGGAGCCTCCGATAAGAAAAAAATATATATAAATAAATAAAATTCTCCTGGCATTTGGCTGCTCCGTCCCCACGACCAGATCAGCATCAATTTATTACTGATGTGATGGTTTCCGCCTGATGTGTTTTTGTATAAGCACAAATCAATCCTGAGTTTATTAGCCGCTATGATGCATTGTAAAATGACATTACTCAGGGTGCCAGATGAATGCCATTCATTAGAAAGTAAGGCTGCATCGACTGTGGATGTGCAGAGAATATGAGAAAGAGAGACAGACGGTTTGAAAGAAAGTAGTTTGAGTGGTGAGGGTGAACTTGTGTTTAATTGGCTATCATGTTTTTCAGTATTAATTATAGGAGGCTACTGGATGTAGCAATTAAAGTATAATTTATCAGAGAGAAATTATAAAAAAAGATCCTCATTAGAGCATTTAAGATATTCGATAAGCTGGTATATGTTACAAACTTGCACAAATAAAACATTTTATTTTTTTTTGTTACATCCTCACTATTTTTATTGCAAATCTAACTTGCCTGCTTGTTTTGTATTGCAAACATGGTACATACAGAAGAGGGAAATGATATTTATTATTTATGACTATTCAAGCAGGCTGCTTATTAAAAAGAAGTAAGACAAGTAAAAGCCCTGCATTCAACATTTTACTAATAATACATTATTAGAAAATGTACTTAGTATCAAAAGTAGTGTAAAAGTACTATCACTGTATGCATGTAGCTATATGAATACTGCACCTATTTTATATATATTATGTTGTATTTTTGGACAAAAGCAATCTCATTTCAGTGTTGTAGCTGGTTGTGGTGGAGCTAACTTCACTTCTTCTGAGCTTCAAGATAAACCTGCTAATGCATATTGCAAACATGGTAGCAGCAGCAGAGACCACCGAAGCAAATAACCTATTTATGACTTTTCAAGTAGGGTACTTATTAAAAATCAATCATGTACGCTATTTTCAGAAGTTGAGAATGTAGTGCACCCCAAGTTTTTTATTCTGCTCAGTTCTATTTATTCGTTTCTGTTTCAAAAGTAAGCAGAGGCGTCTTAGAAAACACCAGAATAGAGTGTCCTCGTGAGTCAAAGCACACAGGGTGAAGGAAACAGCATCGAATCAACAGCAGCGAGCATGAGAGACTGCCTTGGACACTTTTTCCACTTTCATTATGGAAAAATTATTTCAAACGTCATGCACGATACCATAGTAATAACACTATTCAGATGACCCAACAGAACACATTTGTAAAACGCCTGAATTAAAATGCTGCTCACATGCCATCAAAAGCACAGTGTGAGCTCATTTTAGAACATTTTATTAATGTCAGATTACTACAGTATGTTACATACAGCGCTGCATGCAAGGCATGAATGCTCCATCGACACATCAGACAAAGAAGGCAACATATGCTACTTGCAGTATTTTTTATACATCAATCTTAAACTGGCTCTCAACTTGGCAGGATTACTGTAAAAATGACACTATGGTGGAAACAATGCAGCCTTCATTTTGCTCTTCTGGTATTGTTAAAGCTACTGAAACTAAAGACTTCATTTCTGGGCCCCCCTCTTTAAGAACAAACAGCCCTTGTTTACGTTTAACAACTCAAAGGGGCAAACTAGTGTGAAACTGAAACTTTAAGTAAATATGTGAATAATACACAACTTTCTGTTACTGTTCAAACTGTTATGATTTACGCACTAAAGCTGTAACGTCCATCCCTGCCAAATCTAATACAGCGCTGAATAACACAAATACCACATAATATCCTGTTTGGTAGCCACAAATGTGGCTTGAAATGTCCCAACATGCCGTTAAAAGCACCTGGTTTGGTCACCACAAACACAGCTGGAAATGTCCTGACATCTCTTTAAAAATACTTGTCTTTTGCCACCCACACAGCTAGAAATGCCCCAACAGCTCGGTTTTGTTGCCACAAACATGACATGTCCCAAAGTTTTGTTAAAAAATCTTTGGCTTGATAGCCTCATATGAAGCTGAGAATATCCCGACATCTTGTTTAAAAAATACCCACTTTTGTTGCCACAAACATGGTTAAATATATCCCAACATCTTATTAACAAATACTTGGTTTGTTTGCCACTAATACAGCTGGAAATGCCCCTGATTCTAGTTTAAAAATGCAAAGTTTTATTGCCACAAATGTAACTAGAAATGTCCCAGAATCTCAAAAAAAACAAAACAAAAACAAAAACAAACAAACAGCTGGAAATGTCCTGACATCTTGTTAAAAATATCCAGTTTTGTCACCACAAACACGACTGGAAATGTCTCAGCATCTCGTTAAAAATATGTGGTTTTGTTGCCACAAACACATCTAGAAATGTCTTTGTGTCTCATTAAAAAAACTTGGTTTAGTTGCCACAAACACAGCTGGAAATGACCCAAAGTCTGGTTAAAAAGTACAAGGTTTTGTTACTACAACTGTGGCCACAAATGTCCTGCTATCTGTGTGAAAGTACGTGGTTGGTCGCCAAGGACAAGGCTGGAAATGTTGCAATGTCTAGTTAAAAAATATCTAGTTTTGTTGCTTGTTGATCTTGAACAGTGGTCTACTGCTTGGCAGCCATGTCATGTAGATGTCACACAACTAACCATCCTTTTCCTGATGAAAAACCCAGCTCCTATACATCTAATCTGAACTATATATCTTCAGAAACGTTGATATGATTCCTATGAAAAGTCCTCATATATTATGTCAGTGGTCTGCACAAATGTACAATGCAAACATTTTCTTCTGGTGACTTAGCTGACTGGGAAGCTGCAAGGTAATCTAACACCATGCCGTATTCAAAATAAACCATACTGTACGAGCTTCATCATAATAAATATTGCATAGCTCTCTAATATTAGACATGTAGTGCGTATAATGCTCATGCAGTGCAAAGAAATTACAAGGTCACATATGCAGAGAAATATTGCTGTTCTTTTCTCTGTGTCTGTTACAAGGAGTGGGAATCAACAGAGCGCACATCTGATTAGACTTGATGAACCCTGCTGGATCGAGGAGTAAGTGGAACACCAGGACATTTGCATCGACTCCCCAGAGCCCACATGGCAGTGAATACAGAAAATAAAAATGAGGAGGGGTAGAGGGAGAGAGAAAAAGAGAGGACTTTTTCATCCCGATAAATTATAGATACAGCATTCAATACTCTGGAATAAACTCCAGCAGCTTGTCTGTTTGTTTTCACCGCTGTGCATCAATGCAAGTGATAGTCAATAATCAGACTTCAGTATTAATACGCAGACCCCTCTGGTTGGCAAACATGCATTTAGAGATGAGATGAAAGACACAAGACAAGACACACAAGAATGCGGCCAGGCTTAATGGGATAATTGGATGTGAAGCTGTCATTCCACCTGGTGAGTGACTGTTTGTGAGAAGCGAGCGGCTAGACAGCAACAAAAAAACCAACCTAATCAGCCTGGCCTACTGAGAGCCATTTTATGCTGCAACATCAATTACAAAAGAATTGCTTTAGGGATCCTCTGGCCAGGCTTTCCAATGCATCACTTATTAGACAATCCTTTGCGGTGACATGTACTCATCAGAGGACTGAGGCACCGGTGCTAGACAAGGTCATTTATGAATTATTTGGAATTGTGTCACATTTTAACAAATACGCCACTCCACAGTCAATGTCTGAGTCTGGCTGTGTGTTGGGGGAGTGGAGTGTGAAATCAGCTATTTCTTCTCTGGATAACTGAGGCCATGCAGTGATGCCATGCCTGAATAAAGTACTACTTACCTATTTAATGCTCGTCAAACATCAGACTTAATATGCAGTCATTTAAATTGGGCTCATTATGTAATATTGAAAGTAGGAATACCAACATACCCCTTGTATAAAAGGGGAAATCAGCTGTGAAAAGAGTTTGATGAAAATGACATGCCCATTCATTTTTCAAACTACTAGTAGGTATCTGTCTTAACACGGTAATTACACCATTCCTGGTGTCACAGCTGTTACTGTATGATGGGAATCATTTTGGGTTTTTTTTGTTATAGCAGTGATGGGAGAAATATTCATGTCTTTTACTCAGGCAGAGGTAGGAATACCAGGGCCGATTAACCCGCTAGGAGGCCCTAAGGCAAAAATGAGCTGCAAGCCCATTTTAAGCTCCCACTACTGCGTCTTACCAGTATGAGCAATGCCACAGTGTAGGAAATTCTCAGGTTAAGGTAAAAAGTGCATTTAGTTGTCACAGTATTGGACTATTGCTGATGCAAGTAAGCAGCTTAATACTGCTTGGTTGAAGCTTAACTCACCACAGTGTCTATTTTGTAGTTGTTCTGGGCTTTTAATTGTATCACATGGTCTTCCTCAGCTTTGCACAATTGTTATAGAATTGTTCAAATTACCATTTTATTTGCACTCGTTGACCTCCATTGTTTGAACCTTTCATCTTGCCGCAGTGATGTACAGGTGGACTCCAGGTCCCCATTGCACTGCTGTTGGATTTAGTCACAGATTCAATAAAGCAAACTTCTTCTTACCACACCCAGAAGCAGAGGTGAAACAGGCTTGATAGTTAGAAGAAGAAGACATACTTTATTAATCCCAGAGGGGAAATTCATTTCTTTCACTCTTTTGTCATATACACACAGGCCTGAAATACACACATATGCACCAACAGGACCTACACATGCATTAAATGGAGAGATGTCGGAGTGAGGGCACTGCCCACGAACAGAGGCCCCAAGCAGCTTGGGGTTCAGTGCCTTGCTCACCGGCACCTCTGCAGTGTCCAGGAGGTGAGCTGGCACCTCTCCAGCTACCAGTCCACATTCCACACTTGGTCCGGACAGGGACTTGCATTGGCGACCCTCCGGTTCCCAACCCAAGTCCCTATGGACTGAGCTACTGCTGCCTTAGTGGGGGGGATCTATTGGCAGAAACGAAATATAATATTCATTACTATGATTTTACCATTCGATAATCACATGAAACTAATAATGGTCTAGTTTTGTTAGCTCAGCATGAACCCTTCAAATCTACATAGGGAGCAGGTCCTCTCCCATCAGCCCACCATGTTGCACCACCATGTTTTTACAGTAGCCCAGAACAAATAAACCAACATTCTAGACAAGGCCTTTCATGTTATTACGTTACCTCAAGGCTAATGTAGGTGGCCATAAGCAAGTAGTGAGCTGAAGGGGTATTCAGTCATTTGCAATCTGCAACCTCACCGCTAGATGTCACTAAATCCTACAAAACTGCTCCTTTAAGGATTCCATGTTAGCAAAAATGTTCATATTAAAAATGTATTAGAGAAAGTAAGTAATTTTGCATATGTAATACTGTATTCTTTAAGTTGATCATAGTTTATATGTAAACCGTAATCTGTAAAATAATACAAGTACTGTGCCTTAGCGTTTTAAAGAGCTACAATACACAAGGTGAAGGTTCCCTGTCAAGGGGACTCGTGGTAACAAAACTTTTTACATTCATTATTATCGGAGAAAAAAAAGGCCTAACAAACCTATATTGTAGACTGAATCACTCTGACATCACACTAACAACAGTCACTTCCGCATAGACAACTGGCTGTTGATATCAGATGCAGCGATACGTAAAATCGGAAAACTTTAAAGATATAAAGTTAAACACTGTGATCCAACCTATGGAACGTTTCTGTTGCTTATTTTATGGACTGTGTTGCTTTGCCATTGTCTTTGACAAACCAAATCTAGCACAGACGCTAAGCAGTGTACTGTTGTGAATGAGGGCCTCAGCAAAATTTACTTGAGCCACCAAAAAAAAAAAAAAAAAAAAAATCAATATATTAGGTGGGCCTTTGTTCAGGTAGCTAAATCTTTGCAACTGAGGCAGCGCTTGTTCAACACCGTAAATGAACGTTGTGATTCTGTCTTCTTCTTCCCTGCCATTACTAGAGCATTTTGCTTTTCTTGGCACATTAACGCCACCTGTTGATCAGCAGAATAGTGTATTGACTGTGTATCACATTGCCCGCGTGTTTGCATCCATGTGCATCCTCATAAAAACATAACAGGGGACCCAGTCATAAAAACATTACTCCGTAGCACTAATAGTGGACAAAAACTCCAGCGGGTACCTTTAAAGTACCTAGGTGCTGTACACATACAAGCCTGAAAACCTTTGTTCCAAAGCCTTCCTGTGTAATCTTAAGTACTAAAGCCACTGAATCAAGACAGCAGTGTGTAGTATAGGAAGAAAGGAGGTCCCCTGTCCAAGTTATCATCACGCAGGAGGAAGTGAAGCAGGTGGACTCATATAGGCACCTTTTGGCCCAAATCAATAAAAAACTGAACTGATCTCATGACACTTACGCTCTCTTCAGAAAGGGACAGAACAGGTTGTTCTTCTTGAGGAGACTCGGATCCTTCAGGGTGTGCAACAGGCTTCAGGCTACTCTATAGTCTGTGAGTGGTGTCCTTTGCTGTGGTGTGCTGGGATGGTAGCATCAAGTTAGGCCAGCAGAGACAACAAGCTGGTAAGAAAAGCCAGCTGTGTGGTCGTGCTGGAACTGGACTGTCTGGAGGTTGTGGAAAAGAGTAGGATGATGGGCAAAATCAGAGCCATCCTTGACAACCCCTCTCATCCTCTACATGATAAGCTGTGGCAAGCGGGCAGCTCGTTCAGCCACTGGATCATCCCACCCAGGTGAGAAACTGAGCGCTTCAGGCACTCCTTTGAACCTGCTGCTATCAGACTGTACAACAGTAGTGTGCGAACCATGGACTGTAACACCACTCAGCACACACAGACCCATTTCTCTGCAGTGTCCGGTTCCCTGGAGACACTCAACTCGCCTCTCCCTTTCCATTGTCTCCCTGCTGGACTGATACTATACCTCGCCATACTTGCTATATATTATACTGTATGATACCATTCTATATTTCTGTTCTGTTCAATGTTTTTTTGCTGCACTGTATAACATATTGTTTTCTTACATTAAGTTATACTGTATACTACATTATACTATTGTTGTTGTACATTCAATACAGCATTATACTGTACTGTATATTCTATATCACTACATCTTACCTATCTTGTGCTGCCTTATATCCTTACTACATCATGATGTACCATATTATACTACATTATGTTAACATGTTGACCTGACTCTTGCATTATATTCTATTATATCAGTACAGACAAACAATTACTAACATTACTGAATCTTAATTGAATCATATATTCGTCTGGTGTAAGCTGTTTACATGGACTTGTTGACTCTGTTGCTAAGGATCACACCCCACCAGCACCATTCTTTTTACCATATCATTTTGTCTCCAAATGTTCTTTTATAGTTTCTATTTTTCTCTATTCTTATTTTAGTTGACGTACCACGTATTATTCATTTATGTTAGTCTCTACCTGTCCTTACAGTATACTGCTTCAACAACCGAATTTCCCCGATAAGGATCAATAAAGGTGCATCTTATCTCAATATGATCCCTATGGAGATGTTATTTTGCTTATGACTTATCAAGCGTAATGCCACACATTGATTGTATCTTTATGATATTACAAGATAGCAGTTTTTATCTCTCCTGTGGCTCCGCTGCCCCTCATTTGACACTAGCTTAATTGAAAAAGCCTAGAAATCAATAACATATTCCAAGATCAAATGAGATGATTATATGATTGTATTGAGTTTGTCTGGCCTATTATCATAAATCTTCACTCCATGTAATGATACCAGCCACTATTTGTGTTGAAATGACTGTAATATTATTATTATAAGTCACATCATACGCAAATACATAGATTATGATGATCATGCTTTTTGTGGGGTTTCTTCTTTTTTTGAGAACATTTTAAATGTCATGATTGCTATAAATTGCATTTTAACTTTTTTATGTAAATTACAGTTTGAAATGTACCAAATAGTCATTAAAGCATGTGTGTATGCGTGTGAATGAGCAGCAGTGCTTCTTCTGTAAATAGAAGATGAAAAGAGGTAATCCAATCACTTCAGATGCCAACAGGTCTTTACGTCCTTAAGAGTGATGATTCAACAATAGGCAAGTTCATAAAAAAGCAATACTTGTATGTGTTTGTTATAAAGGCTCCCTTTCCAATAACACGTGTACTCCAAATCAAATCCCGAGCAGCCTGGAGTGCTGGGAAATGATCATTAGGAGCCTCAGTGGCACTTGAAATGTCGCTGTTGACGCACGCAGGATGCTGCTGATCACAACCTCGTGGTGATATGCGTAAGCAATCAGAGAGAAAAGATGTGTACCAAACAGCCGGGATAATTAAGGTTGAACCAACAAACATAATCAACGCCCAATCAGACTGTATTGTGGCAAACAACTCTGCCTGAAGAAGCACGTGTTAATTTTCTGTATCCAAGTGGTTGGTGGTGAGAACTTACATTGCCTGCATTCAAATGACTGTTTTGAACTAAATAAACCTCATATGTAAGTGTTTGGACGTTTAGCAGTTGTGTCCTAAACCCAGTCATTAGTGATGTCCCATTACCACACTACCAGGGCTGGCCCCAGGTCCTAAGGGGGATTTGTTATGGGGGGGGGGTCCCCTCATCTTAACGAGTTTCATTTCACATGGCACTGTATCAACTTGTGTATTGTAAAAATGATTCATTCATTCATTTTCCGTAACCTATCCCAGTACACCATGGACAGCTCGCCAGACTATCGCAGGGCTGACACATAGAGACAGATAACCATTCACGCTCACAGTCACACTTATGGACAATTTAGAGTCACCAATTAACATAACCAACATTTCTTTGGACTGGGGGAGGAAGGCAAAGCACCTGAAAAAAACCCACGCTGACATGGGGAGAACATGCAAATTCCGCACAGAAGGGCTCCCCCATCCTGGATTCGAACTGGGAACCCTTGCTGTGAGGTGACAATGCTAACCATATAATAATCACCTAACGACTACAGTGGGATCTATTAGCAGGAAATTGAGCATACCGTTAGTTCAGGCAGGACACGTTGTCAAGCTCAGCTCACATCCCAGCTACATCAGTTGATCTCAAACAGCCCGATCAACTAATGGAGCAGCTGATTGACGAAAGGGCGTCAGCTGATAGATCACATGATTCCTCTCTATGTAACCACCTGGCAAATCTCATTCAGGGCACCCTAGATAAACTGCTCTGGCCTGCGTACTGTTGCTGCTTCCTCTGCAAACTGCTTGCAACCCGCCTCCAGCCCCATCTCCTCCTTTTCATGTTGTGTCTGACTTAAGTGTCATAAGTGTCATATCTGCTCTCCCTGCCTTAGTCTTTCCTTGTAGGCACATGGAAGGGCAGGAAGATATGCTCTTTCTGCCTCAGGCTTTCCTCCTTTGCGTGTGGAAAGGCAAAGTCGTACTCTCTCTGTCTTAAGGCTTTCCATGCAGCCGTGTGGAATGGCGGAGAGGTGTGCTCTTACCGCCCTAGGCTTTCTGTCTGGAAAAGGCAGAGAGGCCTTAGAACTGAGCCATACAGCCAAACATAACACTGCAAATGAAAATAAAGTTTTCTTTGACTAAAGTGGTCCTGAGTGAACTATCTTTAAATAGACCACAGTAAATACAGCATCTGTCTGTTACCCCCTAAACCCATGAATGGTCCTTCTGAGGGCCTTTTGCTTGATCTGGTTCAAGTTTGATGCAGATTTTACTGTGTTTAAATTAGTTATGGTTATCTCACCTGTTTTCATGAGTCATGTGTCCAAAAATGCACGGATATGACACAACCAAAAAAATATGATGCATAAAGCCAACCATATGGTGAAAAACATATTTTTTACAAATGACGTATAATATTGTCAGGTACATAAAGGAACACTGCATGATTAAAATGTTAATATACAGTTGTCCAAGAAAAGGACAACATTTCTAATAACAGGAACCAAAAGCATAAATTGGTGGATAGTGTGGAACAATAGTTTGGAAAATATCAGCATGCAATTTAGTCTTATTTTAATCAAATGTATTAACTTTTTCTTTAATTGATTAATATTACAGTGACCTTTCAAATTGCAACATTTGAGCTATTCGTCATGAAATGAGTTCAAACATCCACCATGCCGGCACATAATAAGGACACAACATGTGGTCGTTGCAGTATGAAAAGAATGATACCACTGTCCTTAACTGGCCTCCAAATGTTATTTATTTAACTTAAATCATGGGCAGTAGTGCTGGCATACTATTGAAGAATAGCTTGTGAACATATTTTTGACTTTATTTTGTTTAACTTATCATATCTGATACAACTGCAAAATAAGACTTGTTATTTGTAATACAGACTCCCGGGAGTTCTTGTTTCATACGGGACATTAAATTACTCACTAAATTGTCATTTTTTCCCATCTCTGAGATTATTGTTTGTCAGTACTTATTGGCGAACATTGCACATAATGCAAAATGTTGTCAGTATTTGTTTAGGAAGCTCAGTTATTGTTTTGTTATTGTCCTGTGTTAAAAAAAATCTTTTCTAGGGGGCATCAGGGGCCAACGGGACCTATGCAATTGTATTGGGTAAGGTCAGCTCGGCACACTACATATTCATACAGGATTTGTGTTCACATTGTGTTTACACCAGGGAAAAGGACATAATTACGTACATGAAAACAAATAAATATATAAATAGAAAAAAAAACAGCATTAATACTAAAACACTTGACTATTCTGCTAATCAAATGGAAGAGCTGTTTTCCCACCTGCATGTGACTTTAGTTGTGGCATCTTCATGACAATTAAGCAAACTCATGAAGGATGGAGTGTTAGTAAGTACATCTGTGTGTATGTGTAATTACTCTTTTTTCTTTTACAAATGCTGCATATACTGCATCTTTTACTGCTAGTGCAAAAAGGTACAGTGGCTTGTCTATTTACTAAAAACAAACAAACAAACTACCTGCATGCTAATTCCAGGCAACATTCTAACAAGGGTTGGGGCATTTAGTGTATTGATTGATTAAGTACACTCAAAAAATGTCAAAAATCAGATCTGCTTGACTTTTGAGTGCACTGATGATGCACACTATTGTCCCACTATACAATGAACAAATGACATAGAAGGGGTTATTGGCTGAATTCAAAACAAATAATTGTGGCAAATTGCAGACTGTTGTGAGACAGCTCAATAAAGATGTTGGAAAACAACAACAAAAGTGATAAGCCCTTGAGAAATAACATTTAGCTTTCTCCTTCCAAAGTTTAATTAGAAATGTCACTCCAAAATTTACATTCATTGATGGATAAGTTGGATCATTTCCTGAAAGTACAAATTGGTGAAGCATGCTGGGTTCTTGTATACTTCCACAAAACAACTATGCTATGAAAATAAGTATACAGTGCATACTAATGGGGACACAGTTCCAATGGTACACAGTGCATACTATATAGTACTTGCAAGTAAAGTGGAATTGGGACACAAAACTGTATCTGTTGTCATCATGGAGGTCCAAAGAAGAAATGGAAGTGCATAAATACTAAAAATAACAAACAGAACTGAAAGCAGAGCAACCTACAACATATTGTAGTGAGTCTGTAGGTCAGATAATCTGATGAAGCTTGCTGCCCAAACTGCCACATGGCTGCCAACGGGTGTGTTAAATTACCTGACAGCCTTCTATATATCATCTCATGGACTGTGTTGTCCCCTCCCAACCCTGCACTGATGAAAAGAAGCCAGAATCGCTATGAGGAAAAATACAGAGCCATACAGTAGATAAGACAACACATTTGTCTCTGACATCAAAAAGAGTCAAACTGGTAAAGCAGAATTTGAGAAAGTGCAAACATTTTGATGCAAGGAGAGAGTTCAAATAAGGAGTTTCCTCCTACTCCTATAATCTGTCTTTTCTTTTAGCTTAATTACTTTTTTCTTCTCTTGCGGAGGCATGAAATTCAGTAAAATAATGATGAGGCAGGGAAGCCTCAGCTTTAATTAAGGAATGCTATCATTGTAATCATTTCTGTTCATAAACAAGAGTTAAAAGCTGCAAAAGATGCTTTAGAGAGAGGGATATATTATTGATTGAAGGGAGAGATTAGAAATTAATGACCTGTGTGTCCCAGATTGAATAATCAATTTCAATTAATATCAATTTCACAGTGCAGCTGCTCGGTAACAGTTCCTCAGATCTGCTTTGGTGGCGTTCATTTTTCAACCTCTCGGGGAGAACACACTCATAAAGGGAGTGCAGGGACTGTGCAGGGGGGGAATCGGCGCCTTCACGGTTATGTATGTCTTTGATCCTGTTCCTCCACAGGTAGTTAATGTCAGTCTCATTGACCCCTAACCCAAACCACCCGTTGTTTTATCTTTAGATGAGGAAAATATCAACAGCACATATCGACACCCTATTTGTGCTCCTCCTCCTGGCGGAGCAGAGAGCAAGAAATTGGAGGAGCTGGGTGAGAGAACTCAGTGTTCCAATTTGGCCTTGAATACATCGCAGAACCATCCATCATTCAAGTCTTATTTGAAATGACAATGATGAGGTGCTCGAATGTGTGTGCATGCATGCATCTGTGCATGCTGTGGAGAGGTAACAATCTCCCCTGAGAAGTGCAAGTGATATTTTGAATCCAAATTGAATGGATGGGGTGATTGCTCTGCGAGAACAGAATAGTGACATCTCAATAGGCATGCCCTTATCAGGAAAATAATAAGGCTATTTTCATGACCAAAATTAGGCGTGCAGACTGTCAGATGAGAGGAAAAAAGTCTGAGCCAATTGAACCAAAGAAGATGCTTATTAGAGAGGTTCAATTTGCATATATTGCATGTCAGACATATTGGTAAAAATGTCAAAAACTAAATCAAAAAAGCCCTTCTAGTGTATCTGCTGAAATTGCTCCTTGATCAGAGTGAATGAATTTGACAGAACGGTGACGTTATGGGTATCTGGCGGAAATAAATCATTGCTGGGACATTTATCAGACATAGCAGCAGTGCAAGTTTCTCTGCAAGATTGGTTGGAGCAGGAGGGGAGTCAGTGGAAAATGCTGCACTTCAGTGCAATTTGCACAAATTTCTATTTTCTTAAAAACCCATCTTGACACATAAAAATCTAGAAATGATGTGGTGCAGAAAGTTAGAGAGTTAGATCATTTCAGATCTATAAAGACACAGACGAAAGAGAGTTTTGCACAGAATCAATTCAAATGCTTCTCTGCCTCCTGCAATCGTCCATCCCACTACTTAACCAGCTTTGGATGAATTGCTAAATTGGCTAAAGCCCATCATGCTGCAGTGCTCAGTGAATAATCTGCTCATCTTCTCATTCTGCAGCCTGGCAACTGGCTTCAGCACAGTTGAGGTTTGGTCTCAGGACTCAGCTCAAGTTTCCTGAAAGTCGTCTTAGTGGTTAAGTTTTAAAGTGCACAAAGAAGAGGCTTCTGACGGATCAGCCCTGTCTCAGATGTCTTGAAATCGCCCGGCAGATCCCTGTCAACCTCTCTTTGAGATGCGAGCCAGAGGGCCTGTAATGTCAAGTGCCTTTGACACTTAAGACAAATGACGCACTCAGCCCACACTGAGGATATTACAACGCCACAGATGGATGTATGGCAGACTGGTGCCTGCACAGACACACAGGATTCTAAATAGAGCTGTTATCATCATCACCATCATCATCACCGCCATCGCGTTCTCGTCCACTGATTCCAAAAAGAGAGTGTGGGGTGGTTAGAAAGCCTTATCATTCGCTCAGGCACCAGCGCCTTTCAAAACGTACAAGCATTAATTAAGAATCCATTATGAGCCCAAATCCATCAGAAATGTGGACATTATGCAGAGTGACACCCCATTATACGAGCCTACGTTGTGTTCTGTATGCAAGACTTGTAACTATTTCTTGTGGGTTTATGTAGAAAGAGCAGCAAAGCCATCTGTTTGGTAGTGGATCAGGATGCAGAGTGAATATTGATAAGGACACCAGTGTTCTCGGTAATGTGTCAGCTTGCAGCTCCATCAGATAAGCCCAAGCAGCAGGATATCATGTAATGTTATGTCATAACTATCAGTCTGACACAAACAGGTACAGCATTTGTCTTTCCACTGGGAATCCTACATATCCATACATGACAAATCCGGCTAAATTACAACCCATGTGCTCGGCAGAGACTCATTTTCACAAGCATTTACTGCTTTCAAACCCCAGAATTTCCATGCAAGGTTACTGCAGGCCTCACAATGCAACGCTCACAGACAATATTGATTTCCGATACCTGTGTGGGCACAGCATTCAGGTGTCGGTCAGTGAAAGATGCAAGTTGAGATGTGAACTTAAAAAATATCCATTCACAGACCAAGCCTTTTTTTATTTTAACAGGATAAATCACTGGCTCCTCTCCAGCTTTGACTCTTTATATAATGAAGTCTGCTCCTCTCAAAAGAACAAGGTTATTCTGACTGTGTGAGATCAGAGCGGGCAGCAAATTTGGAATTTGTTCAGAGTTCCTTAATGTGAGGCTTTCATTTCAAGGTGACATCATTGTGAGGGAGGCCAGTAGGATTGCGCTGAATAAAGAACCACCAAAACGTGTCAGAAGACACCAGGCCTTAAACGGATTCTGTTACCAAAGGACAAGTTAATTTACAGTGATTACAGATACATCACCTTTGGATCTGAATAGTTACAGGGTCAGAATGAGTAATAAATAAATCAGCGGTGAGGTCAAATGAAAGGCAGGCAACTCCCAAACATTCTTCTAGGGTTGCACAGCTCTTTCTAATCTTCATCCTCAGCCTTCATAGCAAAATCAAACAGGGAGCAGAAAACGACAGAGAAACAAGATTCATCTCAAATCCCTCTAAGCCTTTATCGAATAAATGCTCACTCACAATGAACCCGGCGCACCGGAACAGATGTAAACAAGGACTTTATACGCATACGCACACGCACACACACACACACACACACACACACACACACACACACACACACACACACACACACAGAGCTCAAATCTACAAAAAAGGCAGGGAGAAAACAACCTGGCAGATGTTTGTGGATACATCAGAATTCACTGCAGGACTGCAACTTCTGATTACGTTCATCATTAAATCATTATTTTTAAAATCAATAATATAATAAAATGTAATAATAATAATAATGTTGGGAATTTGAACCATGTGTTCCAGACAATTGGCAAACAAACAAAGTATTAAAAAATTGAAATCATTAATAATTATAATTAATAAAAAATATTAATGATGTTAAATAATTTATACTAAATATTTATACTTTACTAAAGCACCTTGTGAGGCACCATTTCCGAAAAGGGAAAAAAATAAAGCAAGTCAATTCAAGCAGTTTCATACAATACAATAAATGATCAGTTTGGAAATCTGATCTATAATTAAGTTAATAACTACAACCAAAATAATCGTAGTAAAAGTTGAAGGATTTTTGCGTTGTTGGCATAGCAAAGGATGACTATTCATTAAGCATTAAATGTTGTGCAATATTAAACAGACAGAAAGTATGATTCCAAAAGTAAAAGAAAGCAAGCAAATTAAAACACACAAAGCCTACCTAATAAGGGTGTGTGTGTGTGTGTGTGTGTGTGTGTGTGTGAGAGAGAGAGAGAGAGAGAGAGAGAGAGAGAGGAAGAATCCATGTGCCAATCCATGTGCAGTATATGTGCATGTGATATACGCTGCAACAGCCGTGTCTTGGGCTAGTACTGTAGAAAGGATGCTTCGGTGCAGGACTCTGTCTGTGTACAGCATTAGCAAACTGACATTAACGTAGCTTTAGCAAAGCCAATCAACCAATAACCTGACTACAAAACAATCCAACAATAACTCACTGAACAGCATTAAATCACAACTGACAAAGTGAAACACTTACGCTGAGCTTGTACTCTTGCTATGCCCAGTTATTACGTTACCAGTGCATGGGTGGAGAGGGGAAAGAGATGCTGTGGCATGAATCCCAACAACTTCTTCTTTTTTTGGGTCAGACCAACAGTCCAAACTCTTACAATTGAGAAGCTGAAGCTGCAAATGTTGCCATTTTTCGCCTAAAGGGAAACTCCACCGATTTCCAAGATCAATGTCCCGGACAGCTTGCGGAAAGACTTGTATAATGTCATCTGTGGCTTTGAAGGGAGACTACAAATTTGTAACGGAAAGTCTGAGTTATGAACTGAAGGTATGAAGCTTTAAGGCATGGAGGGTCTTACATCCTCTACACATAATCAGAGGCAGGAGCTGTGTTCGTCGCATGGTGGGGTGCAGAGAACAGCACAGGTGCAAAATGTAGCTCAGTTTCATGGTAGCAGCATGTGCCAGGAAGGTACAAGGAAAACAATGAGCTCGCAAAGAACATCTGTGAATTATTTATCTTGGTTTAACACAAAATAAGGCACTGGCAGTTATCAGGGAAAATGATGAAAACATGGAGAGTGAGGTTTTTATCCATCACAGGTAATTTTCAGGTTATGTAAGGGACAGCTGTGGTCTCAGTGGTATCACATTGAAAAGTCTGAGGCAAACAAGGTCAAAGTACAAACGGACTTAACTTTGAAGAGTTGGGACTTTGATCCCACCTGCCTGTCTGTGACTCATGCTTTTGGGTTCAATCTTCTCTGCTTTCTGTCACACCAATGAAGAGATGCTCGAGATGCAATGCAGATTTGGAACATGTCCCACACTGAGGAGTGATAGCCCAACCATATCTCTGTAAAGGAGCATCAATAATGGATCGTTTAGCAAATTCCAGGATTAGGTTTAAGCTAACATCTTCAAAATTATTGCTTTCTAATATGGCAACAACTGTATGGTTATGGTTCTGGAAAGATTAGGTTAGGGAAAGGTGAAAAGTCTACAACTGTTGATTAACAGTCTCCTCCATGAAATTCAACATGCTAACTTCTCTCATGACTTCCAAAGGCATCCCCTGCACTGGGAGCAAACTGATCAATGGCAGTGGATATTAGGTGCAAAATCCTATTGGGCTGGATTGTCAGGACATCACATCCTGTCTGTATAAATGTTGACCATTTATTTAAGTCCTCCAAATGTTTAGAAGTGCGCCTCTTAGAGCTTCGGCAGACAATTTCATTTTGGAGTGAATGAAAAAAAAAATCCCATAATAAACTTTGAGCATATTGCAAATACAAGACTCCTGAACCTCCTCTTGGCTCTGCTTTCAGGCTTTAGAAAATTCAACCCGTTCAGGAGACTCTGGCAAATCACAGGTCATTTCAGAGAGAGAGAGAGAGAGAGAGAGAGAGCGTTTCTCTTGATTGTTCTACAAATGCAGATGAATGTGCAGGTGCATTTGGCAAAAGCCTGATTCAATGGTGGAGAATCCTACAGAGGAAGCTGCTATTCCAGCATTGGCAACAACTGCTTACACTGCATAGCACCCCAACAAAAAGGACAGACTCGACAAAAAGAAAGTCTAAAAGAAAGTCTGACAACCAAATAATACATATGTCAATATTGGTAAAGGGTTGCAGAGACAGAAAGAAAAAGTTGCTAATAATTTAGCCTGGTGCTAACCTGATCCAAAGGCTCTTATGTCCGCTCTGACACCTGGTGCTGAGCTGACTATTAGCTTTAGCCGCAGACTGAAGGTCTGTCTCCTGGTCTGCTATCCGCCCTCCTCTCAGGGAAGCAGTCCACAGCTGTAGGGATCTAGGTGAACAGACAGTGGGGTGGCTAGCTTGCTAATTCTTGTGTCATTTTTGGTCTGTGCTGCGTGCAACTCTACAATAGAAAGAAAAAAAAAGGACAGAAAAGGATTGTGGGAGGAGGGTGTATTTTACCATTCAGATTTTTTTTGCCTTTTCCAAATGTCTGCCAACCCCAGCTTTAATACATGGCTTATATAATTAATCAGTTGCCAGAAGAGTAATTCATTGTTGTTGATTTGCTAATTACTAAATAAACAAATCATTCCACTTGTTCTTGCTCTGTCTTGAACTATTATTTAACTATTTGAAAATCAAATGAAGAATCACAGGATATTCAATTCTAGCAGTGATTATCATGGAAAACAAACATGAATCAGTTCCTGAGGAAATGAGCTCGGTGCCAAGTCTACACTGAATGTCAAAATGTCTGGAGTATTGTGATTGCTTTTGGAATTACTGACCTGGTTGAAACCTGATTAAAGCTAATTGCTCCCTGGCGTGCTATGACCAAGCATGACAGATTGCACGGTTACGTACATTCACATTCACGCCCACATAGCCGAGAGTAAATGAATACCTCTGTGGGTGCTGCCAAGAGGGATTGCAGACGAGGGCTAATGTGAAAGCTCTCCATCATGTTTTGACCACTATATTCTTGAGAGCTACTCAGTGGGAACTGGTGATAAACTGCTGAAAACCCACATAATCTCTCCTTGAGCCTGCAAGCATTACAGCGTTTTTTCTTGATAGGAGAGATTATTTAATGTTTAAAAGTAATGATGACCTAAAAATACACACTACAGATCGGTGTCTTTCGTTCTTGTTTTCCACCTGCTTCCCTCGCACACAAAAATCCAAGTCCGTCTCTAGTTCACTCAAAACATTCTCAGCTCGGCTCTGAGGATCCATGCAAATGTAAGAGAAGTGCATTATGCATAAACTGTGAATAAAAACAAGTGCAAATCTGATCATTTGATTAAGCTGGGGTAATGTGACAGTCATTAAATATTCAGAGACTGTGTCCTCTATTCTCAGCTCTGAATTCATGTGAACATTCTCATCAGAGTTTTACATCTCTAACAATAATATCCACTCAATTAAAAGCTACTATGTAACATGATGGCTGCAACATGTAATTTCTAATTTATTGTAGAGAACAGTCTGTACAATCTGTAATAACTATAGGGCTGATAACACAAGCACATAAGTGTACTCAGGGTGTATGAACTCATCAAAAAGTGTTTAGAATTTTAAACAATAAACAGTCAAAAGACAATTAAGAAGAAGATAAGACAGTGCACTCTGGGTTTGCCTCTTGAATTCTTTTATTTCATCAATCCATTGTGTTTTACTACATTTCTAATTATGCTTTCTTGGAGGTAAAAGCTGTTGCATTTGTAAATGAAACACCTCCCTCTGATGTAGCTTTCGAAACAACAAAGACAACAAATTCCCCAACTTACAAAGAATTAGGAAAAACAAATGAATGTAGTCAGAGGTAAATAGTTCCTCAAGGGGAACAAAACCCAGCTACAGTGACGCTCTTCCTGGCTTTAAAAGATAATAAAGAAGAATACAGCTCATGTGTTCCTCAGAGATTGGCTTAATTATTCTATCCTCATATCCTTCATTGTCCCCAAAAAATACAAGTTTGTCCCTGCATGACTTTAATGTTTTGATCAAGGGCTGAATGGTGGTGTCAGTAGCAATGCTCCACAATGTGTATATAACCCACATAATCAGCCAGTAATTCATGCACAACCGTGTAATTGGGAAGGCGAGGACCATGTGACCAATGTGCTGATAGGACAAAAGAAGGAAGCAGTCCACACAAGGGGACAAGCTGGGTGGTGGTAGCGTGGTCACAAAGCACAGGACTTGGTGTTCAGAACCACGTGAAACCGAATTAACTGTGTGTCATTTTAAGGTACCTCATCACCATGTTTCTTTTCCTAAGTCTAACCTACAAAACTTTACTTGCCTAAACTTAATTATAGATAATGTCATTCGAGGGGTGCTAATTTGTTAGACCTCATACAAACCATTGCAGTAATATAGCAGCAACAAGGGAAGCTAAAGGAAGATTCTTAGAAGGGGTGTAAATCACAATTTTTTTTATCACAATACGATAAAATACCAATTTTTTGACAAACATATATTTGCGGATATTATATTGTCTGCCACAATACAATTTCTATTCTATGCGATTTAGGGGCCTGTGATCGATATGAGACAATATCATATGCCCATTTAATACAATCAGTAACAGAAGAAGCTGCTACCCCTTTGCTGCTCTTTTTGCCATAAAAGATAAGAATAACACACAATGATGGTAAATTATTACAACTGCTTTAGTACAGTAAAGTTTACTTTAAATTGACTCCACGAACAAATGCATTTTTTGTTGTTTTTTGCAGGTCACCTATTAAGCACTTTTCCAGTGTCGGGTAAGCGACTTGGAAAATGTAGTGAGCTAAGCTACCAGTTATTCTACATCAAAATTAAGTTTCATTACATCGAAGCAATCCCCAGAGAAATATAGCAGGCTAAGCTGCGAGAAAATGGCAGCTTGTAACTTGCAAAGATACTTTTATTTTTTGACTTTATGTTTAACAAGGGTTATCTCAGTGATAAGAAAAACTGTCAGTCAAAAAAAATAGCAGGCAAAAAAATGTTCAGTTAACGTGGACTGAAAACAGAATTCCAGAATATATTTTTGTCAATAAAATCGTAATAAATAAAAGACAGTAACATAAGCAATAAAAATAACAGACCTAAGTTAAACGTTTTCTTTTTGGGGAACATTAGAACATGAACATGTCCTGCAAATACACGTGACATCAGTATGCCACTGTCTCTCACCTCTCTTCCTTCTTCATACACTTCTCCGTCTCTCTGGCTCTCATAACCAAAAGGGCCTAAACTACGCATTGGAGGGATATATTAATCATTTTATCGTTGAGAAGGTCGGCTCCATGTCATTGTTCCGACCTCTCATTGTTCCGACCTCTCATTAGTCTGACATCCCGTTGTTCCAATATGTGATTATACTAGGCTATACTGTATTTGTGTACCATATAGGATCAGCAACGCAACAAAAGTAGGCTACTGGTTGAGATACAAGTGTCATAGAGAGGAGAGAGTGAAACACCATAACCTCCTGTTATTAACTCTGGGGTCGCGGTGCTGAACAGCTCCCGGCGGGCGTATTTCTACCTTGATGGTGCGCCATGACTGGCTCTGGGTCAGCTGGGAAAGGCTTGAGGCGAAGCAGGTTCACAGCTTATGTATTTGACACTTTCTTTATCATTTTAACCCACACCATGATCTTTTCCTGACCCTAACCAAGTGGTTTTTGTGCCTGAACCTAACCGATTAGCCATTTTGTCCTCCTCTGTGGTTCCATTTTATCATTTGGTAAAATGTAGAACTTTAATTGGTGATTTTTTTGTGTATTTGCGGTGCAAAAGGGCGCACAGCAACTCTTTGGCATTGTGGCTTATGGCAGAGACCAGATTGTTTTCCCCCTCAGCTCTAACCCGATGTGACGTTTGTGGGCGTTCCCGTTATTGCTGAGTGTATCTATACACACTTTGCTTGGCTCATCACGTTTGAGGGCGGGACTTAGCCATAGGTCAACTGGAGTTTTCTTCTACTCATAGCTTGCAGCTACATGTAGAATTCATTGTTTTTCTTACTTACCATTGGTTGAAGTCACTGCATCTCCAGACAGAACAGCATGGTTGAATTTCATCCTGCATTGTTGAGGCAGAGCAGCTAATGTTGCTGTGTTGGTGCAAGAAGTTAGCAGAGTGAAACACCCGGCCAGGCAGGTACACCCGGTTTCCTTAGTAATTATTTCATAATAACATAGTTTACATACAGCATGTGCTTTGTCTGTTTGCATCTATTTCCTCCAAAGAATCCAAAATATTTCCACATGACTGATTTATTCCCAAGTAAAGAACATTATCCTCATTCCATCCTCATTTCATCTGCCTGCTGCTGGTTAAAGGGGATATAGAATTTCAAAATAAAGGCGTAACCTAAAGCAGATGATATGGATCGATGTTTTTACTTTGTATCAATGATATTGGAACGTTGATTATTAAATCAATACACCAATCCAGTTTGATGGATCATTACATCCCTAATTATTAGGTTGAAAATATAGATGTTTACAGATTATTTACCTCAAAACTAACTAGTTAAACCTTATCTCAGTGTGAAAGTTTAATCTGACATCAGTACCAGTTTTCAAACAGGGTTTCAAACAGAATGTGATGCTGCATATGAGCAGCTCAAGGTAACATGACTTTGAATTACACGTTTTCTGACACACTTTATAAGCTGAACAATAGTCATGTCAGGTCTGTTCTTGCACGGTCATACCCGACTGCACACTTTGTTTTAGTGCTGCAACATCACAAAGAGAAAATGTCCACAATTACCAATTATGAGGATGAAACAAAAGCACTGCTTGGCATGTACGTCAGCTACAGTGGGTGGCACAATTAGGACAAATTATGAGTACATGTCAGACCGAGGTTGGTAGGAAGAGAAGTGACAAACACTAGATGAAAAAGGAACACTTCAAATTTTAAGGGAAGCAGTTGTTACAAGAACTATGAACATGAATAATGATGGTATAATGAATTCAAGAGTTTTTTAATATATGTATTTAATTAGCCCATGTCTCCTTCCTTCAAAGTCAAAAGCTTCTCCACAGCAAAAGCCTCTGAATTTAAACAATTAACATTTTGAAGCAATCTGATGTTCTTGTAGTGTGAAAGCTTAACAAATGTAAATTGCATGTTCACTAAGTGAATGGTAGTCACTGTGAATTGAACTGATTCCCCTCCACCTAAACTCTGCCACTCTCAGTTGGATGAGTGCTGCATTCTTCAATTAAAGATAGGAGAGAAAATGCTAAACATGTGTTCAAGATGAACTCTGCAGCAATTCAGTGTCACCAAGCAATGTCATTACACTTTGAATATTAATGTCTGAAAGTCATTTCACTTCTCTCTTTGACCTTTATAGTACCTGTGTTCATCACAACTGTGGGGAATCAGTCACATTGTGAGCAGGGAAGCCCTATTTCAAATACACAGGACCTTGAAGTGTCCTCAAGCAAGACAGAGAATCTCTATACCAGCTCCTGCGTGACTTCTCTGTTGATGACCTGCCTCGACCTCTGTCATGTGGAAGGGGATGAGAAAAAGGGGAATTTTGCTGCCAGGAGCAACACTCTATCCCTCTCTCCTCATATACCCTCTCCATCCATTCGTATTTGGCCATATTGGAATAGTACCTTCTTACAGTTCAGACCAACAAGATATAGCAAGAGGAGTTTTGGTGCCTTATTTATAAAAGCACGTACAGCTACAGCAGTACGGAAGCGTATTGCTGCCACTGGAGGAAAAAAAAAAACAGCTCAGCATCACGTAATTACGTGAAAGGTTTATTGTTCTAACAATATCTTTTCACATTTTAACAATATCTTTTTTCACGTTATAACGTGAAAGTATCACGTTATTTCAAGATATGACATTTTCACGTTATAACGTGAAAGTATCACGTTATTTCAAGATATGACATTTTCACGTTATAACATGAAATTATCACGTCATTCCGTGATAAGAAGTTTTCACGTTATAACGTGATAAGATGTTTTCACGTTATAACGCTAAAGTGTGGTTTTACGTTATTTCAAGATAAGATTCACATCATTCTACGCATCAGTACTGATAATAGTAATAATAAGCCACCAAGCTGGACAATGGACTGCCAGACGTTGTCCTTTAATTCATTATTCATAAAATCATCCCGTTTTTTATCAAAAAGGACGTGGTGCTGTGAAATTATCAACCTTTATCCCATACTGTCTTGCCTGACTGGATTTCGGACTCTCCCGGTCTGCGCGACTATAAACAAACAATTTCATTGGCCCAGCTGTGTAGTTCCGCCAGCGAATTCCGTGGTGGTCAAAGTCTGGGCAGAAACTGTTTTCACCGCATGAAAGTTCCGCCCCGGTGTGCAAACGTCCATAAGAACCCATGAAATCAACGTTTATATTTTTCCGTGAAAATAATCCGTGCGGATATTCGCCCTCAATGAGAATGGACTTTTAAATTGATTATTATTATTACTATTATCAGTATTAATGTGTTGATGACAGAGCTCAGGTGAAGCTACGTGCAGCAGAGTAGGAGGGCTACTAGCCCCACTAGCTGTCCCGGATATTAGCAGAGATATTGGATAAAGGAGATAGCCCACCGTAGGCTTATCCAATGTTAAGAAAACAGTTACTCTTCCTGTCTCCTAAGTGGGCGTGGTTAGCTCTCCCTCCAATCAGAGCCTGTTCGCCTTCAACCCCCCCCCACCACCACCACCACCACCACCACGTCAAACAGAGGCTCTGTGGATGTCTGCGTATGTGAATCGAGAAGCAGGTGGAATGAAAATACATTCTTCCGACAAAGCTTGAGCATTTTTTATTTATTACTAGCGGTAAATAACTGTTTGTAAGCTAACTGTGATTTTACCGCCTGTTTATCAAGATCACAAGATCTTGCGAGAACTTGTTTTCTGAGACGGACAGCACTCAAACGAAGTTAATTTTCTCTTGATCTGTGCGGATGAAAAATGCAGCTTTAGAGTCAGAATGTTGGTAAGATGTGTGGCTTGTGGAAAACGAACCCAGTATTTATTTTGGTGACTACAGAGCGAAAGAATTGACCATAAATTGTGATCACATTCATTTTCCTCATTGACGACAATACATTCAGAGCTGCCGCAAGTCTCCTACGGGGGTGTGGCGCTGACGTCACTGAATCAGGAAGTGAGCTGAGTGGGGTATCTCGCTTTATCCAATATCTCTGGTGCTAGCACGTCTCTCTCACAGCAGCAGAACCACAAAGTAAAAGAAATGCAGTCCGAATGAAGTGCTTGAGCCGCGGGCGGATACCCGGCCGTCACCGTCAACTAAGGCCTCGACTGGTAACAAGTATGAGGGCCGTTGTGGTGAGCTAGCTCGATGCTAGCTTCGGCTAGCGGTAGCGGTTACTCTCCTGCCCGTTACAACAAAACACTGGAGGCTCCCGGTGACGGTGACGGCCAGGTATCAGCCCATAGCTCCAGCGCTTCACTCAGACTGTATTTCCTTTCCTTTATGGTCCTGACAACTGCTGTTGCTGCTGTCTGGGGCAGGATGCTATACAGTTGAGCCTGAGAAGAGGGGCCCAGTTTGAATGTTTTGTTTACAAACTGCAATGAACAAAACTCCAGACTCTACCTTTAATAAATGAGAACTAATAAATCACTTTGATGGTGCATCACTCTAGTCCGTATCTCCCATGGAAGTATGTAGCCTATTGCAGTTCCCCAACCCACAGCAAGTTCCATGTGTGTTTTTCTCCCTCATAGTGAGCGTGTAGCTTCTTCCCAGGCTAGTTAGCTAGCTAAATTAGCCACCGTAAGCTAACCATACACAAGGGAGACAGTCTTCTGGTACACCACGACCTCGAAGAAATCTCGACAGTGGAGAATCCATGACCACGTATGAGCTCACTGAAACATGTGCCAGTTCACAGTGGGAGAAGCGTAGAATGATGTGAATCTTATCTTGAAATAACGTCAAAACCACACTTTAACGTTATAACGTGAAAACATCTTATCACGTTATAACGTGATAACATCTTATCACAGAATAATGTGATAATTTCATGTTATAACGTGAAAACATCTTATGACGTTATATCATGAAAACATCTTATCACATTATAACGTGAAAACATCTTATCATCTGTTTTCACGTTATAACGTGAAAGTATCACGTTATAACGTGAAAATGTCATATCTTGAAATAACGTGATACTTTCATGTTATAACGTGAAAAAAGATATTGTTAAAACGTGAAAACATATTGTTAGAACAATAAACCTTTCACGTAGTTATGTGATGCTGAGCCGGGTTTTTTTTCTCCAGTGGCAGCAATACGCTTCTGTAACAGCAGAAAGAAAAATATGAGAAAATCATTTTTTTAGCCTACAAAGTTAAAACACTTCAAATGTATTCAACTGTCTGTGCACGGTGCCTGTCTGCATCTGCAAGAAGGTATTACATTATCTGCAGTGCCCTGTTTATCAAGCTGCATTGCACTGCAAATCCATGTAAAGCACATCAACAGCCCACACAGAATGACCTGCAAAACAATGTTGAATAAAGAAACTGTTAATGCCTAAGAGCGGTTTCATGGGGAACCTCTGACACAGTGCTATGAAAGGACAGCATTAATTGCTCATTGATGCAAAGCAAAACACACAGATGGTGAACACAAACTAGAATAGCGAGAAAACAAGTTTTGCGCATTTGCTGCTAGACCATTTAAGCCTGGTGCAGACTACATTGACTTTTACGATAATTTTGCACACACATTAGATCTTAGAGCGAAACCCTCAAGTCAATGTGGAATCCACTTTCCGTGCCGTCATGACAGGTTGTCTACTTAATGCAGCTCTCAGATGGGTTTTAACCTCATTGTGAGCCTTTCCAGAATGTATCGCATTAGTCAAAACCTAAATGTGCTGGAGCGCCTCAGAAAGCAACAGTAAAAAAAAAGATGTTTGAGATGGGAGATGAGCAGCATCCAGGGAGAACGCAATGGGAAACCAGAAGTGGAGGAAGAGGGAGGAAGCAGATACAGATTTACACATACACACACACACACTCAAAGTGACCTCTTGTCTTTTTGTTAAATATCATGATCATGTACACCATTTGCGGGTCTTTTCAACTGGAATAATCTTGTAATGAGTACACTACAGATTATAGGTTGTGCAACACCATGTCAACAGTCTGGGAGCATCATGGCTATTCTGAGAATGACCCCATGGCTTCAAGTCATCATTGCTGTGGTGTCTCTGAACCATTGTTGAGTTCAGTCATTATGTACAATTGTGCGACACCTTTTTCCTTTAATTTCCTGAGTTAGCATGCAGTCGGTGTTCACTGTTTGAGACAAAAGACCCCCATACATACAAACAAAAGCACTGATCATTAATCTACTGGAAAATCTCATGTGCGTTGATGACTTGTTGTATACAGTCATTGACTTTGACACTGGAGGTCATGGTTTGCATTCTACCTCAACAGAATAGCATATCTAATTACTTAACCTTAAAGGGGACATATCAATCTCATTTTTGGATTCATACCTGTATTTTGGGTTTCACCTAGATAATGTTTATATGCTTAAATATTTTATTTTCCTCATACTTTCTGTGCAGAAACCTTGTATTCATCCTTTCTGAAAATCAATTTTTGCACCTTTTTCATTAACCTGCCCCTCTTGAAAAAGCCTAGTTTACTCTGACTGGTCAGCATTTCCAGGTGTTCCATATCACTACCTTTGGCATCTCTGCACTGTCATTGCAGCCGGAGGAATGACTGTAATGATGTTTAACATCACTTTCTTCCATGAAGAATCACCAATAAAAGCTTCTTGCCAAAAACTTTGCAAACTGACATGACCATCAGTAAGGGAGAAATGAACAACATTGGCAACCAACATTGATCGTTTACTTGATGTCAGCATGTAGCAGCATACTTGCAGCAGGGAAATGACTGTAACAACTAAGATTACATGTTTCCCCGATGTTAGCATGTAGTTACATGGAGCAGTTGACTCGCAGCTGGGAAATGACTGTAACAGAATATAGCAAAACGTTATACCCTGAAAAATCATCAATAAATGCTTATAAACTAAAATCTTAACAACTGGAGATGTTTCAGCAAAAATATTCTCTGACGTAGAAAAGAAATTAACAACATTTGCGACCAAGATTACCGTGTTTCCCTGATGTTAGCATGTAGCTACATGTAGCAGTGTATGCATGTAATGTAAACTCTTACAGTAGTGTGCCTGGGGCAGATTCCCATGTAAAGAAATATATCATAAGCTGATGTCAACTTGTCATGAAAGAAAAACAAACAAACAAAAACTTTGGCCACGTTTAATATGAACATCGGACAATATTCACAGTTATATCACAGAGAATTAGGAAAAGCATAATAGGGTCCCTTTTAAGCACGACAAAGATTTATACTGCAGGTGTATTTTCTTCCTAACAGTGAGGTCACCAGGTAAGCAAAACATTCACATTGTTCTTTTTGTATGGAGCCCAGCAAGTCTCAGGAGCTAGATTTTTCATCATTAGTAAATGCTTACCCCAAACTACTCATTTGTGTGTAAGAGTTGCTAATTTCTATGCATGAGTAACTCATTTGGGTGCACAAATTGGTATTACATACCCTGTAATATGCCATTTGTGCACACAAATTAATTAATTTGGTTTCTCAAATGAATAGCATCAAGTTATTGTAGCTGTAGGATCTGAAGTAACAGGTTGTGATGGCTCTGGTCAATATCTCTGGAGTCCAATGTCAATTCCTGTGGTGTTTCTGAACCATTTTTGCGAGAGTCCATTTGCCGGCCAAGCTGTGCAGGTAATTCTTTGATAACCTGTGCACTTGTTCTTGGTGTTCTGTATTGCACTGTGACTGTTCAACATATATCATCCTATAATGACGATACATACAAGCTATGAAGACAGCCTCTGTTGTAAATCAACGGTTTTACATAAAAGTCACTCATGCAGCTTATTTCAAGAAGTTCAATAAAAATGTTAGGTGTGTCATTATTGTACTAGACATGGGTTCAGCTGTCCCTTATGGGAGTACAGGAGCCTTCAGGCTGCAGGCTCTCCCAGTAAGCTTTGCTGTGTTCAGCACTAACTCTGAAGAAATATAGGTGGCATTTCTCACATATCCTGGTACGTTGAAAATAGCATTCCATTATAACATATGAATCATAACCAGGCACACCTGCAAAAAAAAAAAAAAAAAAAAAGAGGGATAGAGAGAGCATTATTTATATGTTCCACTTTGAACTCAGTGCTCTTTATTGGGCTGTTACTGAAATAAATGCTCACCATCAAAGTTCCAAACATATTAATTGCTGGATTTGATGAGACCTACATTCGAGCTCTGCACCTGCTTATTAAAACACTGCACATCCTGCCTGGCTGCATTTTCTGAGTCATTAACGCTGTGCCACTGCTGAGCTGGTTGCCAATTTTCAACAGTGGGGTCAACTAGGAACAAAGGGAACCAAGGTGTTCACAGCCACCAGTATGAATATACTGTAAGCTTTTTGTTTTCTTCCTTTCACCTCTCTATCATCTCGTCTCCATTTAGAAAGGCTGTGTGTTTTCATTATAGTCAGAATCATCAGATACGGACCACTGTAGTTAACCTCCCACCAGTGCTCTATACATACCGTAAACTCTCATTTAAATTCTGCATCAAATGTGAGGACTAATCTAATTATCAGCATTCAAATGCTGTTAAAAAGATTTATATCTTGCAGTACTTGTTTGGTTAATTCTGTAGATTATCTTGGAGATATGCATAGAATCTTTGTTTTCTGTGTAAAGAGAAAGGCAATAACATTTGCTGGCTGGTTACGCCATGTGTTTAATTATACATGTGCAAATTGTTCTAAAAAAAACATTGGCTCAGTGCAATTAATGTCCGCCTGCCAACATTGTTTTCCCTGATCACATACTGAGACCTCTCTCCTTTCCTAAGCAACAGTAATGACATATGTTCAAGCTAAATTCCTACATGCTAATGATGGAGGTTTGGATTGTGGAGGTGTAGGCCTGGATGGATCCGAAGTAGCAGCGCGCCTCTAGGGATGGCAATGTAGATCGGTAATTCCACTACTTTGGGTTAGAATGGGAAAGCAAAACGTTTGAAACAACTGGCAAGAAATTTTACATTTTGGGTTGTCAGAGGTTGAATTCCACAGACATTTGTGATCCCTGACTTTTCCTGTAGTCTACTATGAGGTTGACATTTGTGGTTTTGAGTGAAATGCCACCACAACTTTTGGATCAATCACCATGACATTTGGTACACTCATTCATGGCTCCCCTCAGAATAAGTTGTATTAGGTCAGTGATTTATTTACTTTTCATCTAGCGCCATCATCTACTCAAAGTTTAAATTTGACTAATACTTTGTTTTATGACCAAATACCTGTAAAAATAATGACATTGCTATCATCCTAAACAGAACTTTGTGTTTCATGCCAAATAATGAATGCAATCTCATCCCTGCTCATTATATTGTGATGCTTTGGCAGAAGGGGCAACCTTTTTTTGTTGTATCTTGATGCAGGGGGTTAGCAGTTAGGTTAAGTCAACAAAACTTGGTTAGGGTTAGGAAAAGATTGTGGTTGATGTTTGACACATCAGCTGACTAACGTGACTAGCAATTCACATGAAATAATAACTCAACGGTGACTTTTATTTTCACATGGAACAAAAACACCAGTCTCCTGGGTCAAAGTCCTGTACTTGTTGGACCATCCATCTTTTCGACCTTCCCCATGTGGACTTTCTTGCTCTCTAATTAAAATCTAATGCTATGACTGTCTAAAAACGCAGACAGTATTACATTGGACTTGGTTGGAAGCCTAGATGCTAAAGGATGCATTATGCGTCCATTTCTGATGTTGAGGACCACAACCCAAATGCTGTTTTTTGACACCCTGGGACTGATACCACACTGACATAACACACTATCAAGCACACATGCTAAACTAAGTTGGTTTACTGGCTAAACGTCAGTATCGGCCAAAATTGGCATTGATGGATGCTGTTGGCCTACTGGCAAATACGATGGTATTCACCGATGGCAATGGCTGATGTTTTCTGTTATGTCACATTTTGGGCAGACTAAAAAGCAGGACTACAGACTAATGGCCACAAAGTTAAATAAATGAGTCAGTACAAGAAGAATACAGTGACTGTTTAGCAAAAGGGTTCTGTGATGTCACTGTTGTGTAACAAGATGGCTCGTAGCAGCCAGCGTCCCATCCTCTTGGGAAAAATAGAAAACATGTTTGTGACGAACTGTTCACCTGTTTGGGAAAAAGGACTCAGTAAACTGACTTTAATTGCATCAGAAGACGCACCCTAATGTTTGCTAATAATGCTACTTTGTAAACAATGGAACTGTATTAAAACTGGCTGAGGGAAAGGTAGTTAACATTTGCTCTGAGCAGTCGGTGGCCACAACACCTCATGGAGGTTGCAGTGAGTTACATTATGATGTGTTCAAGGCCTATTCAGTAAAATGCGTATTAGGCAAAGGTGAATTATAATGTTCTCATGATGTGTTCAGTGTAATCTTGTAAAATATAGCTTTTGGCGAGAAACTAGAATAAGAACTAGAATAGAATACAGTTGTTTGAAATAGAAATGTGTTGATGTTTTTACTGCAACATAATATATAGAGAGATAGAGTTATGGTATCTAATATACAGTAAAAAGGCTTTTGAGGAAGTTTTTTTTTTTTTCATGTGAAAAGTTATATTTAAGAGGCAACAGATAGGATTCAGGTAGAAGAAAAAACAAATAGCAATGCAAATACGTAATTATACCAGAATGCACGCTACCAGTAAAAACAACTCACAGTAAATGATACCAATATGTACAGTATCAGTACAAACAACTCACAGTAAATGATACCAATATGTACAGTATCAGTACAAACAACTCACAGTAAATGATACCAATATGTACAGTATCAGTACAAACAGCTCACAGTAAATGATACCAATATGTACAGTACCAGTACAAACAACTCACAGTAAATGATACCAATATGTACAGTATCAGTACAAACAGCTCACAGTAAATGATACCAATATGTACAGTATCAGTACAAACAACTCACAGTAAATGATACCAATATGTACAGTATCAGTACAAACAGCTCACAGTAAATGATACCAATATGTACAGTACCAGTACAAACAACTCACAGTAAATGATACCAATATGTACAGTATCAGTACGAACAACTCACAGTAAATGATACCAATATGTACAGTATCAGTACAAACAGCTCACAGTAAATGATACCAATATGTACAGTACCAGTACAAACAACTCACAGTAAATGATACCAATATGTACAGTATCAGTACAAACAGCTCACAGTAAATGATACCAATATGTACAGTATCAGTACAAACAGCTCACAGTAAATGATACCAATATGTACAGTATCAGTACGAACAACTCACAGTAAATGATACCAATATGTACAGTATCAGTACAAACAGCTCACAGTAAATGATACCAATATGTACAGTACCAGTACAAACAACTCACAGTAAATGATACCAATATGTACAGTACCAGTACAAACAACTCACAGTAAATGATACCAATATGCACAGTATCAGTACAAACAACAGTAGACACAGTGGAATTATACCAATATTCACATGTCCATCTAGAATAAACAGTCTGGACGATTCTAGAATAAACAGTCCTCTTTGGAAACGATGCTCCCTCCATCTCTGAGAAGAGAACAGAAGGAAGGGAGGGGGGGTATCACTGTCCCAGGGCTGCCGTAGAATGGCAACAAGGATGTCAGCCAACCAACACTCACTACCCGGTCCCCGGTTGCGGCGATTTGCGATGCTGGCCAGCTAGGAGTTAACTAGCAGCCAGTACAGTACAGTACAGTCCTCTCTCGTCTAGCTAACATTTAGCCGTGTTACTTACTGATCCATTAGAAAGAAAGCTCCTTTTCTTTTGCTAGGCCGTTTTTCACTTGTCTCCAAACTTAGTCCGTCTGCCATTGTGCTCGTGACTCAACTATCTCATGCCCAACTCCTCATAAGGACCAGCTCCAGTCCCTTAGTGGCCGCAAATTTTCGTCCCCGGTGGCAGAAGCTTATTGCAAAGATTGCAAAGCCACTAAGTAACCTATGTAAACGCTGATAGTCTGATTTTACTGTGGCCAATACCCTGTGCAACCCACATTATTTTCATAATGATATATTTAGGAAAAGATGTCATCTGTTGCCTCTTTAAATGTTGTTTCATACATTTATATTACTGAATATGTGCTCATTCAAAAGTGGTGTAATGAGGGCCTTAATTGATTTAAAACAGTTTAGTTATTTTTTGTAGTGTATATTTCTTTATTGTCCTGGCACAAAGGGGGGAAAATAACAAAAAAATAAAAATAAAATCATCATACAATATCAGTATCTGCCAGTAATTTTAAAATCAGTGCATCCCCAGTAAACATAACCTGCTAAACCTCAGTATGACATTAACCCCCAAGTACAGCCTAACAGAGCTAATAGCTTGGTTGTAGTCTTTTTCATTCAAAAAAATTCAATGCTTTTGCATGTTTTGTTTGTTAATTGTTTTGTGTACCAGTTCCCATAAATGTTGCATAATAACATTGGCTTTATGTTTTTTTTTATTTGTTTTTTTTTTTCCTTTCTTTTTTTTTTTGTCCATGGCCACAATGACAGTTGCTTATGCTAACATGCAGAAGGAAAGCATCTGGGAAATTGCTAGAGATTGCAGTTTAAACATTTGTATACCAAAAGGGATGAATCTATGTTTGCAGAGTGGTTATGACAATCTTACAGCATCATCTGCAGTGAGCTCATGAAGACACACACCCAGACATAGCCTGAAAATGCTAGATTTGTCATAGTCTCTCTCTCTGTTCCTCCTCTCCACCCTCATTCCCTATTCCCCCGGTCCCTTCATTGCCACTTTCTATCCATCCACCAGATGCCCTCGGACTCTCCCTCCTTTCCCCCACACCTCACTGCCCCACCCATCTACACATCTGTTCCCACTTCCCTCATCTCCTCTGCAGTTCCCAGGTCTTCCCCACCCACCCCCCCTCACCTGCATCTCATTCCTTCGTCAGCCACTCAGTTCTCTCAGTTCCATTTATCCCATGCTGGTTCGTCCATGTTATTATGCTACATTCATGTTCCAAGTCTCTGTTTTGGGGCCACCTGTACTAGTCCCTGTATATGCATGTGCCTGTAAGCTGATTTCTCCAATAAATCGCTGAAAATCTTCATGTTTTGCCTGAACTATCTGCATTTGGGCCCTTCCCCTGTTGCCTGGCACACACCAGCTGCGACAAAATTGTTGGTACTGTCCCCAAATGCCCCACCATCATATTTGTCCCTGACATATTTTCATAAGAGTTTAGGCTGGCCCTTGACAATTCTGATCTCAACGCCTCTCAACCCTGAGTGTTTTCTCACCTTTCACAGAATGATAATGGGTTTGGCCGGAGCTTCCTCCTGTGCTGGCACAGAGCTCCAGAATAGCGGAGGTTAATCTGGCAACGTGAGACTCTGTTCACCCAGATAAAAGGAGACGAGGGAAAACTGACAATCTCCCCCTGTTGAATGTGTGAAAACTTTATTTATCCAAAGAGATCAGAAAGTCTCTTAAGTTTTGTCCATATAATAAGGAAGCAATTCACACATACTCTGCAGTTACCCATGGGTGGTCTGAAATTAAACATAGTAAAAAGTTATGTTGATATCTGCAGGCGTGAAAGTGTGACCCAATTATACCATTTGCCATTAATGAGGCCTGAATGAGGGCTGGAAGTTTGCAGGGAGCGGTTTCAGCCTATTTGGGACTAATGCCTGGCATGGCAGAGCGCTGGACACTGATGAGATCGTCTCTCGTTCCCTCTGCTCTGAGATATTGCACTGACCTCTGCAGCCCGCATCCCAAGATTACCTTGACATCTGCTGGGTGGGTTTCAAAAAGCTAATTAATCCCTGCTGACCTGAAGTTTGGCTGTCTGTTCTAAAAGCAGCTCTAGTCTCAGGGTAAAGACCCACTATAGGTCAGCTCGCAGCTCCCATATGACTTTTTCTTGGAAAACGGTATGATGCTCTTCTTGGACAGCTCTTCGGAAAGTCAGAGAAAAAAAGAAGTCAGATATTTGACTGAAAATTGCCTTTTTTGGCTGGCTTGATTTTCCCCCTTGAACTGATTTATTTATATATATATAGAAAAATATATCAAATGTGTTAGTGAGTGGTTATTTCAGTGGCTGATCCACTACACCAAAAGCCCACAACTCCCACTTCACATTAGCGAGTATGATTTCTCCTAGCTTTGTTTCATGGCCTCTTCCAGCTCACTGAGTACTGCAAACAGTTCCCACCATGAGGCAACATTAATTTTCATGAATAATGCAAAAAAAGAGAAAATTAATAAATAAACAGCCAAGACATTTGGCAATGTCACCTCCTAAAAAGTGCTATAGGGCCCCTGATGGAGCTTGTGATTTTTCTTCCATGACATTTGTAATTGTTACAGTCAGAATAAAAAAATAAATAAATAAAAAATAAAAATTTAAATTGAAGGCCTCAACGATATTTCCCAAAGTCCTCAAGGGAAAGTGATATGCCCCTGTGGAGGTATAGTTTCTGCAGGTTCAGAGAAGTGGGAATTCTTGAAGATATTTGCAAATTTATTGCTCTAGTTTTCAAGCAGGTGAAGAGAGCCTTGGGCAAAATTAGGTTTATCTGAGCGATGTTTGTGTGGTATTCTGAGGGGAGCGGATAACCCTTTCCGTTTGTCATCGCACAGACGAGTGTGCTCAGCTGCTGTGCCGAGGGAAATTACTAGGTTGTTGTCTACATGCAAAATCCACATCTGAAACGAGATGGTCCTCAGGCAAACATGTCGGGGCTTTTTTTGTGATGGATAAAAACGTGGTCTTCTGTGGCGGTGAAGGTCAGACAAAAAGCAAATATGAATATAATTTGCAAAACCTTTGCTCTGTTTCCATGTGAACACCCTTGTTTACATGAATGTTTTTTTTTTCTTTTATTTGGGCTTGTAACTGAAAATGCATAAATGATGAACATTTGCAGTTCTGCTTTGCCGACAGACAAGTCATGGTTTAACCTACAAAAAGGGCTGTTTAGCTAAATTAGATAAAATTAAATTTAAAAAAAGCACAAAACAACAAAAGGAAAAAAAGAATTAAAGAGATAAATCTTTTCTATAACTATATTATGTTGATGTCAGTTAGAACATGGTCTTCCAAGCTTATACGGTATAACAGGTTCTGTGTGTAGGATCTTGAGCAATATATTGGAAATATAATAAGTATGATTTGATTTGATTTGATTTGATAAGTGTTGATAAGTGTCATGCTTTAAAGAAGCCCAGCTCTTACGGGCTTATAAGACACTTTATCTCAGAAACAGAAACAATGATCAAACATACAAGTTGGAAACAACCAAGATACAAAACAAACGTACAATAATACAGATGTACAATAGTAGAATGTAAACACAACAGTCCTCATGATTAGGACAGTGAACCCTAATCTAATCCATTGATATGTCCTCATACTGTGAACACTAAAACATAAAACATCTTTTAGATCACAGACATTACATATCCTATTGTCTTCAGGTACCGCAGTGAACCGCCCCACTTCAATAGAGAGGGGTAGGATACCAGCTCTCAGCTGAGCACACAGTGACCTCTGGCTTGTGATTAGAAAGGAAGTAATGTAGGGTTCAGGGCCAAAACTCTGCTTCATTTGAACATATGATCTAAGCTTGGGCTTGAGCCATATGTGATTTAACCATTTCTCTTTATACTGGAGAATTAACTTTAGTTTCAACATATTGACGTTACAACAAAGCATGTTATGAAGAATGTACGCAAGGTCAGCCTCCCTAAAAATACAATACATACAGTATTTTATAAACCATACTGAGACTTATACCTCTATAGTTTAAAGGAACTCTCAGGTCATTTTTAGCAGACTTAGGTATTGGCTTGATAATAGATTTATACCAGAGAGATGGAACAACACTGTATGAAAAACATGTCTGGAATAAACTAAACAACACAGGCAAAAGCTTAGGAGTTTTAAGTACTTCATTATAGAGGCCCTCTACTCCTGCTGCTTTTCCATTTTTTGCTTTATCAATAGCTCTTGCAACTTCTTCTAAGGTGAGATTACCATTTAAAAATTGATTTGCAGGATACCCATCTTGATCCATCCCCCTCTCAAGAATATCTTTGGTTTTGCATATACTGATGTATGTTTTCTCTAGTGTGCAATCACCTGAAAATAAGAATTGCTGTGTTTTTGTTACCTAGGAATGAGCTGTTTATTTCTACATTGGGAGCAGGTCCTCATCTGCAGAGACTGCAGACGGAGATCAAACACTCTAGGCTCTAGAAAGGGCCATTAGTGTTTTCACATCAGCCATAGTTAGAAGCCTCTCCATGACAGACAGTGTTAGAAAAACACTGTTGTAATTTTATGTGAAGCTGGTTTATTCAGTGTTTTTACTATTGTGAATGAGCAGGTCCTTTAAGACCTCTGCAGAAGATTCCGCCCAATAAAAACCTTCTGAACGTCTGGGTTATCAGAGAGAACAGGTGAGCACACACTAACAGGTGCTAGGGTAATGGCCCGTCTCCAACAAGCCAAACAGCATTGGAGACACACTGATTTCTAACATGAAAGTGTTTTATGCAGGATTTCTACTGGTTTAAAATTCAGCTCCCAATAACACCCACCTCAACTTCTGGATCAGAATAAGGTGAGCCATGGGCGAGCCATTGTAAGTGCAACATAAATCTCAAAACCAAAATGGCCGACAGAATGTCACAAATGCTGAGTAGCTCAGGAATACCTTGCCAACCCTACTGTATCAGGAGTATTAGTAGAAAATTGAAAAAAAGATTTTATGTCTGGAGAAAATTGCAATTAATCATCTGTTCACTACAGTAGACATCATGCATTGCTGGCCATATGTCAACCATAAATAATACTATGACTTCAATGTTGATGTTCTTGAAAATTCCTTTCTAAAGTAACTTTAAAATCACTTCCTCCTGTCATGCAGTCATCCCTTTCTGCCATTCACACCACCTGACCTTCCTGATTCCCCAATTAGTCCTGCAGCATATATACCGGCCCTCATCCAGTCAGTCTCAGCTAGATTGCCTACTTTGCTTTGCTGAATAATTAATAATTCGCTGAATCCAAGAAGAACTTTTACCAAACTCTGATTGTCTCTGTGTTGTATATTTGGGGTTATGTTAGTTCTGTGCCTCTTGCGAAAAACACAATTACTAATCACAGAGTTAAGTATAATATACGAGCAGTGTTGTTTACATGAAGGCCTTTCAAGGTTTAATCAATTGATTGGACTGAAGCCCTTTCTATTAAACTTATCACTTTAATTACAGCTAGTGTCAGTTTAATTAATTCTGCATTTGACATGCGTTGTTTGGCAAAAAATCTGAACAAAAACTAAATAATAATTACTAAATAAATTTAAGAAAAAGTTTTTTTTTAATTTTTCTAGGCACACAAAGACTTATTTCTGTTAACTATTGGTTGCAAATTTGTTAAAATCTTTTCCTTTTCTATGATAATCCATCCACCTTACAGGTGTGGCATATGACACAATGTTGTTACTACACAGGTATGTCTTTGGCTGGTCACGATAAAAGGCTGCTTTAAAATGTGCAGTTTTATCTTGCAACAAGACATTTATTAGGACAACCCATTCTCATTCCAATGTCATTGATTACCACAGCTTTGTCAGTGATTTCAGCATCAGACCCAAGACGCCAGGCGGCGTCCATTTGTAACGCAGCTGGAGGTAACCCTGTGTGGTGTTGTGATACTTTGCTGGTCAGCCTATGCTGCTGCAGGGTGTCAGGTTGAAATGCTGCCTGTAACGACGTAATACAAGGAACTGGAAAGTCCCTATAGTGCAGGTGGGAGGGGAGGTGGATGGGTCCAGAAGGAGCACAAGAAGCTCGAAAAATACCAAGGGCTTAAAGAGGATGTGTGCTAACACGTAAGTTGTAAACATGTTTCTTTTTCTTAACCAATTAGGAGCCTCTTTCATTAAGCAAGTTTATCAGATAAGTGAGGCTTACTTCAGTTGTTAATTTTGTTCCATCAAGCCTATTCAGCATGGTTCAAGACCAGTTACTATGGCAACTTATGCTGGGAAACTAATCTGGTTTAAAATATATTAAATAAACTACAGTAATAGATGATAAGATATAAACCTACATGCATGCTTATTTATATGGTATGCAATATAAAACATCTGGCTTATGCTACATTAAATAAGTTTGATCCAAGTTTCCCAGAATGATAATAGCTTTATTCTATATTTTGCTGATAGGAAACCATGTTTAACAATGTTACAGTAAATGTATTATATACAATTAAAACAATGTCAAAAATGTCAACTTGGATGTGTTTAGTAGGGTTGGGTCGGTATGAGAAAAAAAAAAACGGTACGGTACGTTTTGTGAAAAAAACGCATCAAGTCGGTAATACTGGATTTTCGCCACTTGAGGGTGCAATTGACTCATTTAAAATAAAAAAACGACCCTAGGACAACAGAGAGACAGTAACACGTTGTTTCTTTTATTTGCAGCTTACTCAATCAGTGCAAACAAGGGTTGCCTCCTTCGTCTGGCTCAAAGCCAAAGTGTTGCCATATTGGTGCATTCGTTGATTTCGTCGAGACTAAACTGTCCGCCATTATCGACTCCCCATCACTATTAAACAGAGGCCTCGGCGCATGCGCACTCGCACCCCCTAACTTAGTCCCCACCCCCCTCTCTCTCCTGCTCGCTGTGCGCTTGACAAAGATGCAGACACAGGTGCTCACAGACGCAGGCGTACTATAAGCGGAGTGGACTCCGCGAGGAATGTCCACAGTGATTCGGGCTTCCATAGTCGAGCGCACTTCCGTGTTGTAGTTTCCTGTAAAAATGTCTGTGAAAAATCCCCGCGATGTGAAAAATACATGCTGAGCAGTCTTTTGTGTGACACTGGTGCGCGGAGTGGAGTCCCTGCTTTTAACGGGCGGACCTCCACGGAGTCTGCTCTGCGTACGTTCCGCCTGAGTATGCGGTCCGGTTGGTCTCAAAAAAAAAAAAAAAAAAACCCTGTCCAAGACGGAGTACCAAACCGAATTGGTATTACTGAGAACCGACCCAACCCTAGTGTTTAGTGGGTGTATGACATTAATTGACATCATGAGACTGAACAGTTATGTGCTTACAGCCTTCCGGGTTTCAGACCTTCTTTTCTCCCCTTGTTGCTGTTTAAGACACACGCAACATAAAAAAAAAAAAGGTTTAATATGTTGAAATCATTCACCAAATACTTGTATATAGCCTTCATACAGTATTAAACAAGTAAACAGGCATATTGAGGTATTGATGTGATGCATTCAATCAATCAGCAATTTCTTGCTGGCCTTTCTTTTTGGTTTTGTTTACAGCAGCTGTACAACCTTTTTAGTCATTAGATGTTTAAAATCCTCCTACGTTCTTAAGAGAAAGCGCTGCTCGGTGGTCATTAAGATCACCTCTCTCTCTTTATCACTGCTGTTTGCCACGGTGTATCGATTTGATCCATGTTCAACCTCTCTGGGTTCTTAAGAATAGTGTGCACACGCAATTATCTTGACTACTTGAACCTGTGTCAAGCTAGTCTGATTGCGTGAACTTGAATGGTCCTTTATGGAACTGCTTTAGCCCTGACTCATTTGTTAGGTTCATTCAAGTCAGGTGTTGGACTTTAATCCCCACTTTTCTTAGCATGCTTTATGGAACAGGCCTCAGTGCCCTTTGGTGATCTCGGTATCCTCCCACAACTGAAGGAAAGGTGAGGGTGACCGCCCCAAGCACACATGTACTGTAACACACACACACTTTCCCCATTCCTCCTCTGAATTTTGAACCCTCCTCCCACTACGCTCACCTCTCCATCTCCCTTGGCTCCCGGCCTCTCGCTTTCCATCACCCTCCCTCCCACATCAACCCACCCTCTGTCCACTCTTTTCCCTGGACCTACCAGGACCTCTGCATCTGATCTGCAGTCCCCCGAGATCTGCCCAAACACTTGCTCATTCCCCATCTAGTTCTGCAACCAAGTCGCAACTTATATCACTTGTCCTCCTGGTCATGGATCTATTTTTGCTCTCAGAGGAACAGAGCAGGGGAGAAGGTGATTTTAAAACATGAAATTGGATTGTTAAGATGTCTGTCTACAATCCCGGGGCTTCTTAGTAAAGACGTGGAAATATGGAGCATGTCATGTGTGATAGTGCTCATATGGCAGCTCCACAGTACCCTCAGGAAATGGTCAAGGAGCAGAAGTGTCAGTGATGAGAGTGGTGAAAGTATTGTAAAAGTGTCAGACAGTTAACATGAGGCCCGAACCTATCTGCTGCTCCAATGGATGGGGTCACATTGTCTGCTGCAACTCATTTGACAAGAATACAAGCCTGATGTCCTGTGGAGTAATTGCATATGGTCGAAAGGAATAAAAAAATTGCCAGTGACTGATTTGACAATTGCGAAATCCTGAAAGTCAAAGTTTTTCTAACAGCAGTAATAGCCCATTGCCGTCCCTGCTATTGTTACATTTTAGTGTAATCATTGTGTGACTACAAAATAAAGTCTAAACAGTGCTGAGGAGGGGGAAGAGGAGAAGGAGGAGGAAGAGGGCTTGAAATTACAGAAAGAGGAAAATCTAATCTCTGCCTCTCTTTGTCTCCCCTGCGGTTTTGTTTGTTTTCACTGTGCTGATGATACAAACACCATTTGCGATAAGTACATATGAGGTTAATGTATCATGAAAAGTATTGGATTCAGCGTTTCTTATAATCCTTGATCTGATTTTATGGATGAACAGATTAATATACATTACATTATCAAAAAGGGGAAGGATTTTCCTCTCGTCCATGCAAGAATCTAATAACTATAAATGTACCATGGTGACTTTTTGGATGTTTGCTAAGCTGAACGCACTGGGCCGTCTAATAACATTTGGGAATTCATTAAGAGGAGAACTACAAATTGTTTGGTCGTGTCATGTGAATGCTTGACATATTCCTGAACAAAATAGGATCCCGACTCACCAGAATATACATGTATTAAACTGTACAATAGAATAGAATGCAGGGAATTCATGTGTAAAAGCCACTGATTAAAGCACAGTAACCCAAAACCAAATGTTTCTGACTTAATCCACCACTCTGATGTTAAAACGTTCTGAAATCTTGAACACATGACCACAGACCAATGGTGAAAAATAATTAATTGCAGTTCTTCAAGTACCATACTTTACTCACTGTAGTTTATGCCACGAGTAAAGAATCACCAGTGAAAGACAACATAAATTCCTATAGGAAGTACAACACAACTTAACACAGGTGAAGTTCTCAATAGTAAATGAAAAATGATAATGAAAAAATATTAGAAAACATTGGGTAAAACATATTTTCTTGGATGTAACACAGCAAGTTAAATTGCAACTGCTATAATCTCTATAAACAGACGTCTGCATATATTTGCAGAGAGGGCAACGGGACAAGATTTTGGTAGTGGAAGCAATCTGGTTTCCGTCTGTTTTCAGAGTAGTATTGACCAATCATGTTTGAGTGGGCTTTGGTTGCCTGAAGGTAAACAGTCTGCGTCGAGAGCAAAAGAGGCGGAACACATTGGCCGAAATGCAATCTTGGAACCCATCGGCTATTGTCTGATGACAATTTAGCCAGCTTTTTACTAGTTTATCTGCATTCACATGCATATATCTGTTTGTAGAGATTAGTAGAAATGTTGTCTGGACCAAGCTCAAGTTGCTAACAAACTGTAAACAATGATTGGTGCACAGACGAGGAAGTCTTGGTCCGGATATCTGCTGGCTACATCAGAACTTCCGAAATATTGTCCCTTGCCCCCAGAGTCTTTCTCATCATCAGACGATAGCCGATGGGTTGCAAGAATGCAACTGTGATAGAACTGTGCCAATAGTGGTTGCTGCTCAAAACAAAATGTTGCCTGTGTAGTAGCTCCTATCACTGACTAATCACAGTGCTTTGCAGATGAATATCTCACTTATAATCATATGAGATACTAAAGATTGTAATATATAAAGATATCTGACAACATTTCAGTGGTTCCATCTCAACCAGCTACACTACTGAAAAGCTGCTTACATGGTGCTGCATCAGTAATAATAATCCCTGATAAAGTATTTATTATAATATAACAAGGGTGTGCATAATGACTGCTTTTATACCTCTGTCTTTATTCTTTATTCAGAGCCTCATTAGCTTCCACAAAGTCAATCTTTAAAGGCTCCTAAAATCAAAATAAATAAAAAAAACTTAGATATGAATTCCAAATCACAGAAAAGAATAGACAGAACAAACCAAACACAGGAACAGGGAAAAAAGAACAGAAGATAAGTTAAGTAATTTCACAAATTAAAGGTAACCTATTAAAATTGTATGATGGACACAAAAACAAGAAAACATCAAAAGAAATTAGAAAAAAAAATAACATCCCAAACAATAATAATGTTTACGGAGTAAAAATACTTCTAGTATGTTGGTGAGTGCATATTTCAGGCAAAGGATGCTTTTATTAAAGCAACTCTTACCTTTCTTGCACTTTAAAAAATTTAACATCCCCAACTCTCGCCTCCCTCCAAAGTCCCACCCCCCTCCTCCTGCAACTCCACCTCCCTCCAAAGGCCTACTCCCCCCTCCTCCATTAAGTCCTCATTACATAGGCGTTGGCATGGTAACGTTAGATACACGGAAGAGGAGTGCAAGTGTAACGTTAAAACCAAGACCGTCAAACGCAACCCCAGAGTTTTAAAACTCAACCGGAGTCAATGAAGACTGATGAGTTTTAGAATAAGGTTACAGTGCTAACGTTAGATAGTAGCGTTAATGTTACTAGTGAGTGGAAACACATAAGGAAGATAACGTTAATGTTTCAGAGAGTAAGCTACAGTAGGCTAACGTTAGCCATTAGCAACTAGATGCTGTGTTGTCATATATAAAGTTATGAACTGAACGTCTTTGTCATTTTTATGCGCAGCACAAAAACAAACTGACATTTCGCATAACCCACGCAAAAAGAAACAAAACATTTAAAAACAATTTGTGCAACATGTAACACAGAACATATAGTGCAATAGTAAGATGAAAAGGGGAATTTACTTCTTGTTGCACCATGTTTACTTTGCCGGTGTACGCAGAGGCTCCCGTAAGCATTAGTCGTGCCGCCATGTTGATTCAAACTTAGAGGCAAACTAAAAATACCTGTCCAGCAGAAACTCTGCGACCATCTCATCCCTTTTTAGCTCAGGATGAAGCTGTATCAGTCTTTGCCATCACTTGAAAGCAGAGCCGATGTTGAGTTTTAGCTCTTCCAGCAAGGAGTTGTTACGCGAGCGGTTACATCAGTCAGAGGCCTGCACGTGAGGGAGACAGACAGGACAGGCGAAAACTCCGACCAATCATTACATTCAGTCCGAATGCAATGATTGGTCAGAGTTTTCTTAAAACCATATGAGAATGGTATAATTATGAGGTTTCATTTCTGGTAGAATTCACTTACATTTTAGTGTGCCATCAGCTTATTAATAGCATTTTAACCTAAAAAAAGAAAAGTGTAAAATTTCCAGAAAGGTAAGTGTTTATGGAGTTAGATTTGTCTCATTAATACCTGTAAATGCACAGAGGGTGATCTACAAATATTTCTTGATCTGCACACGTTTCATAATTATCTGTGTGAACAGATCGACAATCTGTGTGTAAATGTGTAATCTGTAAATGTAAAACACATTCCACAAATACAAAAAATGTCTGTGAATACATTACATTAATTTGCAAATAAATCAAAAGCATTTGTGAATATCTTCCTAACATTTACAACAACAGGTATTTGTGAACTCAGTTTTTATTTGTGAATCGAAAAAACATTTGTGGATCTCAGTTCTGTGCGTGTGGATTTGCTTTTTACACACACAGATTTTTGAGACAAACTTTCCGCCGGTCCGAACGAAAATGCACTCGTATCACTCGGCCATCTTCAGATAGCACGTGATCACCCAGCTGATGACGTCATTTCCGCATGTGAAAGTATGAGCATGCAGTCTTTCTATGAGCTGTTTTTTGTTGTGTTTTTTTAATAACAATCAGTGATAAGTAACGTGCATTCATTGTTTTATGTTAATGTCATACAGTGAGTATTAGTGTGTGTTTATTTGTTCTATGTATCTGGCACACACTTTTGTATACATTTCTGTTTGAGTATGAAAGGCATGGTGGCTTGGCTGCTTCTTCAGTTGGCAGTTATCAGCCAACTCATCCTTTATATTTTTCATATATTCTTTCGAGTAGGATTAAAGTTACAAAGCACTTCACATCTTTTTTTTTTTTCAAGATATTTTTTCTGGCATTTTTTGCCTTTAATTGACAGGACAGTGAAGTGTGAAGGGGGAGAGAGAGAGAGAGGGAGAGACATGCAGCAAAGGGCCACAGGCTGGGCTCGAGCCCGGGCCGCTGCGGCAATAGCCTTGTACATGGGGCGCCTGCTCTACCACTAAGCCACCGACGCGCCAAAGCACTTCACATCTTATTATTAGTGTACTCTTACTAATATAGTTGTAATGTCTGTGCTGACCGCACCGTGTTTAGTTAGGTTACATCATTTCAGTGAGGTTACGTTAACTGTTGTAAGATATGACAAGTGGCAACACCCTGGTAAAAGTCTTTGATAGAACAGCTGTTGGTGTTGGTAGCTCTTTTTGTTTAGAAATGTAATATTGTAGTTGTATTGTTCATTGTTAATATGTAGATTGCGCTAAGCTAACGTTAGCTACTGAAACAACATCTGTTGCCATGGCAACAGTAAACATTTATGTTGCGGGCTGGGGGGACGAAAGCAGGGTGCAGCATTTTATACACTGTTAATAGACCAGAAGTCAGTAACTGTAGTAAGTCAGTCAATAACTTGTGTCATGTTTCACTTACCATTGCATTTATTGTAATCATGCATCCCATTTGTTGTTTTTAGCATAATTGGTATTTTCTATATGTATAATCAGTTGGCAGTTGTCATTGTTTGGCCAGCAGACCTGCTACTGCCATCTACTGGTCAGTGTTTTTGTGTCATCATGACTTATGGCTCTATTGAAACTAGAAAACATAGACTGCATGGGTTAGATCAGATGTACGTAGGTACACTTATATTTTGCATTTTTATTCATTCTTATGAATACAAATATATTTTATGAATAGCTGTATTTATTTTCTATTATTGTTTAACGATAAAATGGTCTTTTAAATGCTGTGCTGAAAATGTCTAAATCTTAAACCTCATAATTTTGTGCTGATTACACTAGCATTGAAAGCCAACCTGTCCACATGCCGAGTCGTACTGTATATTTATATCTATGATAAATTAAGACTCAGTTTCTGTGAGAACATGGTGGTGTCAGCAGTGGCTCACTTGGACAAAAGGATCGCCCTTTAATTGTAGGGTTGGTGGTGAAGGCTCAGTGTCACGCTTCATTAGCTTGCGCCTCATTTAAATGCACATGTGAAAATGTGCATCATTTAAGAAAAAAAAAAAAAACGGCTACTGCCAGAGAAATGCAATGTCAAGGAAGTGACATTTGGATTAGAGTGCTGATAAACTCCATTCACAGATTGCCTCTCTGCAGGTTACCTTGATGAGGCTACAGTGTCGCGACACACAGCGAGGGTAATGTCCCTGGCCTTGCTTGTACACTGCACGGTCTGATGCACAAATAGACCACCACGGCACACCTCTTAAAAGGCAGCGAGCATCCGAGTGTGTAATGATGCCAGGGGTGTGAGGCACTTTACAACCAACCCATACCTTCACCCACAGCTGAGATTAATTGCACTTGATTGACTATATCAGATGCGCTTCTGTTTCCTGCTCTCCCATTTGGAACACCCCAGAATTTATTGGAAGACCTGCGCTTACTCAATATATATTGAGCCCTTATCAGAGAAGGGTCTAATTAAGCTCCATTTCGGTGTGTTTATTTCTCCTTTTCCCCCCCTTCAGACCCACAGGTGGAGTGCGAAAAAATCTATTAATGTGTCGACATGCAGTGTGCTGTCTCTGACGTCAATACATTGTAAAGGTTTGACAGCCATAGCAACAAACTGCTTCTGTTGACACTCCATACAGTCACAAAAGAAACGGCATTCACATCATGTTCTTATGATTACAGCTATTCTCTGGGTGTGGTAATGCATTATTGTTCCATTAAAAACTATAAGTATGAACAAATCACAGGCTAATTTGGGTGAAAATTGTGCAGTATTTTCAAGCAAACAAGTCCTTACACCTAAAGGACAAATAGCTTGTTGGGAAAGTCCAAGCAGAGGTCAAAGTGAACAAAGACCAAGTGGTTTGTCTGGTTAAGACGGGCTCATTTAGGATTTGCTCTGGGCTTACAACGTCTTTACAAAACATCACAATGTCCTGCACTTTCTGCAGATCAGTCAGTATGAAAGCTATGACTGTAGCAATGTCACCTTACAAATCTACTTTAGACAAGGACTTTCTCTAGTCAACTGAAACATGAACTCTAATGATGTAATGTAATGTAATGTAATGCAATAAAAACCAGACATTGGCAAATATTTCAGAGCTATGTCTCTGATGTCTGGTGATATTCAAGATGGAGACACACTTGTTTTGTCATCTTATTTTGGTTATATATATTTTTTGAATTACGGAGCAGGTTCATGCAAAACTTCATATGGACTTAATATGGATTCTCACAACCCAATCACCAGAAGAAATATTGGTATTGTACATTTCTGCAAACCATGGATATGATTTGTTGTACATTATAATGTCGTGGATGTGTTCAAAGTTTAAGTTCATTTATGTTTCAACACGTGGTTAGGTTTACACAAAAAAACAACAAGACTTTGTTATGGCTAGGAAATGTGATGTTTTGGCTTGAAATAACAGTTTTTGGTAACACATCACTGACAGAAAACACTGTGATCTCTCTGTAAAGAGCAACTGCTTTAAGTAGCACTATCCCAGTGGAAAAACAGTGACAAGACACTATAAAATAGTTCTCTTTGGTGGCTAAAGATCTGCTGGAAAAACAGCGACCAGTCCCTTAAAGTCATCCATTTTCAGTGGATAGAAAACACTGGAAAAACAGTGACCAGTCACAAAGAAACATCTATGTTTGATGGCTAAAAATTTGCTGGAAAAACAGCAACAGATCACTAAAAATATCCAAGTTTCGTTGCTAAAATCCACTAGGAAAATAGCCGCAGTTAACCAAAAAAAAACATGTTTGGTGGCTGAAAAGCTGCTGAAAAAACAGTAGCAGTTTCTAAATAACACCTGTATTTTGGAGGGTCACTAAAAAGCCATGATGGGTCCATAAAAAATACCAAAGCTTGGAGGCTTAAAAGCAGCAGAGAAAAACACTGGAGTTTGGTGCCTAACAATTCACTTGAAAAACATTTATGAGTCACTAAATGACAGCATTTGGTGGCTAAAAATCTGCTGGAAAAACAGTGACCGGTCATTGGAAGACATCCGTGTTCAGTGGTTGAAGAGCCACTGGGAAGACAGTGACCAGTCCCGTAAAAAACACCTATGTGTGGTGGCAAAAATCCACTGGAAAATCAGTGATCGGTTGCAAGAACACCCATGTTTAGTGGCTTAAAAGCAGCTAAAAATCATGGCAACAGATCACTAAAAAAACACCCAAGTTTGGTTGCTAAAAATTCACTAGAAAAACAGTGACTGGTCCCTAAAAAACACCCAAATTTGGTGGGATGCTAAAAAGCCGCTGGAAAAACAGTGATGGGATCACTAAAAAAACAGACATGTTTGGGGGCTTACTTAAACATAACCAGTTTAGTTGTTAGTTGGTAAACAGTAGCCTGCAGCTTGGCAGACATAGGTGCCATGCCATCTGACTTACCCTGCACCTCCCAATGACAGAGTCAGCTCACATACTATCACTTTAGAAAACAGTGATATGACACACATGAAACATAAAAGTGTGACGTAATTGTGCTTCACAGAAAACATACCTCGGCAATTCTAGCAACTGGGCTAGACTTTTTGTAACTTTCCAACAAACCCACAGCACAGGCACACCTGTGGCACACCTGTGGCAGTGTGGTAAATGGGATTGAATTAGGAGAAAAAATGATGAACAGCAGGCAGGGCCTGGTATCAATCACTGCGTGAGTCTGACTGCTTCTCCCTCTGAGAGCATATTGTCTTGAGGCCTTAGAGAGAACCACATTGGACAGTGGTACCGCCTCTGTTCTTTTCAGCGGGGTCCAGGTCTCTGCTTGTTTGCCAGCACCCAGCTGCCTGCTGACATTTTGTGTTTTGTGGGCTGGAATGCGCTCGGCCTTGAAAGAGTCTCTATCCTCTGTCCAAAATGCACCTTGTGAGTAATCTCACAGACAAAGAATTCCAATGCAACCAACCCCTTAGATGTTCTGATAAAAAAAGTTTCAACAATACAGCTGTCTCAGGGTGTATTATGTCTAAAAGACTCACAGAGCATCTTACAAAAGCATGATGCATGAATATTAATGAAATCTGAATCTATATCACAGATGTACTGTCAGAGTGTTTATGTGTGGGCAGCTGGGGTTAAAGAACATTGATGCATCAAGACAGGTCTTTCTGTTCTTTTTTTTTTACCAACATCCACAGAAATGTCATGGTTGCACCCCTCCCCCATTAGCACTCATTTATTTTTCTTTTCTGGTTCTTCCTTCCTCCGCTCTGCCCTCAGGCCTGATTGACAGCCTGCTGTGTTCTCTCACCTCCCTCCCAGGTGGCCGAGAAGACAGGTGACCCGTCTGCCGTGAACCCCCGCGTGGACCTGTGATTTCATAAGGACACCTCACAGGGACAATCGGGGAAACAATCTGCCCTTCAAATGTAATGACGGGAAAGGAAAAGGAAATAAAAGAATAAGAGGAACCAACTCCTGAGCTCAGAGCATTCAGAGATGGAGCAGTCAGATAAACCCTGCGATGTAAGTTACTGTCCTCCTGAGCAGATTAATAAAGGCACGCAGTTGGCCTTTGAGCGTGACAACCCATTGCTGTTGACAGAATGAATCAATGAATGTGTACAAACTCTAAACAAGAAACATTTGATTGGCTGACATGCTGACATGGAGGACAAAACAATATGCTATTACTCTTGAGTAATATGTGGGTAATGAAATCAACTCCAAATTGAAATCTAATTTGGTTCTGCAGGTTTTCAATTGCAGCTGCTTAAATATATTTGTCTGTTTCAACAATATGAAAACTGACTTGATTCTCATTTGAAAACAATATTTAGCAATCATACATGACCATGGAAGTAATTAAAGGTAAATTAATTAAACATGTTTCACTGACACAAATTCAATTTCACCACATCTGGCAATAATGAAAAAGGCATAATAGAATTTAATCAAAATAGGAAACTGTATTATGTCAGTTATCAAAGCAATCATTTTTGAAATGACTTTCTTGTGTTGAGGAGTAGTGAACGTCATTCAATTAAAAAACTGTGCAGAGCATGCAGTTCAACTTCATTCATATTTGCATCCTGATTCAAGTAATTAAATTACCTTTTTTCTCCATTTTTTGTGTAGTTAGCTACTGACACTGCAAAAAAATGTTGGGCCATGAGAAAAAAATAATGTATGTTTAGTTTACCATTTCTTCTCTATTGTAATTGAATCCCCCTTGACCACAATTGGTTAATTGATTACATTGATTATTGCATTTATTACAAAATGCTCAGCAAAGTTGTTGAGTGCTGTTTCATAAGTTATTTGGCTAACTTGGTGCAATACTTAAGTTACCACCTGGACCTGGTTGTCTAACTGCAACATGTTCTCATACAGTGGTTTATATAATATCCCACATAAATGCGCACATAATAGTTCATATGATGTGCTACCAATTAGCACCCCGCAAATGATGTTACATACTTACTGTAAATGACTTGCAGCTTACTCAGAGCTCACATGGTTCCAAACATTTGTCTCCTGGGGAAATTCCTAGGGGGAAAGTCTTGTGTCTTTTGACCCATCCACCTCCGCAACCTGGCTCCTCACGGGAACACTTGTTTCTTTACGACTGTAAGCGCATTGGTCCATGATCACAGTCTTCCCAAATATGTGGGCTATACACGAATTGTTGGTTCATGATTACATGAGATACGTACAAATTGTGGTGCATAATTTTTCTTAGGAAAACATATGAATAGTGCATGAGAACAGCCTGCTGACTGATGGACATTTTATACAAAAGCTGAGAATTCACTTTGCCATGGATAGTGGTTTATTTATTTAAGGGTAACATGAGTAAGTGGGCCCTTCTGCAACAAATTCAATTGAGCAGCATTAAAGGGGAACTAATGTTTTTTTCAATCTGGGCCCTATTTTCCGATCTACTTTTGTCTAAATGAGTGATAGGATGTTCAATATGTGACATTTCTCCAGTACGAAGCTCAGGCTGACCTGCCTGCATTTAAGCTATATTAAATAATAGGGCACTCAGACACCGTCAAACAATGTCAAAATACGTCCACTAAAAGTGCATTTTTTTCACACAGATAGTCTTGGATTGTTAGTATAATTATCCGACAACATAACGGAAAGGAGAAATAAACATCTGTGTTTAGCTTTAGCTGGATTCAGACATGTTCCTCTGCCTGTTGCAATTTTAGCATACAGTATGTGCTACCAAAGTAACACTGCTCCCTCTCTCTCCTCGTCCGCTCTTCAATTTCAATGAGCTCTGCATCCATGTACGTCTGTTTACTCCGTGTTCAAATAAATACGGGCGGTCATCAAATTCAAATGGCTCATCCAGATCCAGTTGGTCAAAATCGGGTAAAAATTCTGACATGTTTGTTGTGGCAAGTCAAAACATTCACTCAGAGAGTCAAAGTCTGGCTCTGAAATCTCACGTCTCACGAGATTTGAGTTGTTGCAGGAAGTTACCGCTGGAGTGACCTTACAAACGCGAGGAGTTGCTCTGTTTGGAGTAGTCACAGAGTACACGGATGCAGAGCTCATTGAAATTGAAGAACAGATGAGGAGAGAAAGGGAGCAGTGTTACTTTGGTAGCACATATACTAAAATTGCAACAGGCAGAGGAACATGTCTGAATCCAGCTAAAGGTAAAGACAGACGTTCATTTGTCCTTTCTGTTATGTTGTGTGTGAAAAAAATGCACTTTTAGTGGACATATTTTGACGTTGTTTGACGCTGTCTGAGTGCCCTATTATTTAATATAGTGTGCGCTCACGGGCTGCAGGCAGGGCAGCCCTAGCTCCATACTGGAGAAATGTCAAATATTGAACATCCTATCACTCATTTAGACAAAAGTAGATCGGAAAATAGGGCCCAGGTTGAAAAAAAAGTTCCCCTTTAACTGCTGGCATATGAATTTTTTTAATTATATTTTGTCATAATTACATATCACATGTACATGAGCTTTTCTTTCTAAGTAGTTTAAACTTCTTTTTCTAGTGGTGTTAGTTAACAAAACTAGATTTCTCCCTAGGGTAGCTTTGCTGTAGTTGAACTTCTTCCAGTGTGAAGTAATTGGTAGCTTTCAAAGTTGTGCTTTCAAAGTAGCTTCCCTTATGCTGGGACTTCCATTATGTTGTTTTATCTGCCACTGTATGTAACATAAATTCTAAGTTATGTCATTACATCATCTTTTACTTTCTTGTCATAAAACCATGCTCATTTCACGAACTTTTACCACAGGCACATACATCAGACGAAGCCATTGTTAAAGTCTATTTATAGTTGTATTTTATGTGCTTGCTGCACTGTCAGTCCACTCCCAAGAGGAATTGCATGGAAAGTTTCTCCTGTCCTCGCACAGGACACTTGCAGGGTGGAGAGATGTGTATACTCACAGCTGTATGCAACAACATCTCCCACTTATACATGAGAACTGATGATGAAGTACGTTTAGAAAAAAAGGTGATTCTCAGTTCACTACCTGAGGTGGATGTTCAGTGTTCCCCCACCATCACCTCCAACCCCCCAGTTCCCCTCGATGATGAATCATTCTAGCTTGCACTCATGCCGGTATGATGAGACACGTACATGTGGGTGGGAGTGGCTCGAAGGAAGGGAGTGCTGGGAGGTGGGAGATGGGGGTGTCAGGGGCTGAGGGTAAGAGAATGTGCGTGAATGTGCTTTCTCTTTCTCTATCTGTCTCCTACTGCGTTTTTAAATCTTCAAAGCACATATTCCAGGAAGCTGCACAATTGCTGGCAGGTTGAAATGTTTCTTTTTGTTGGTATCATCAAAAGTGATGCTGGCAGGTACAGTGACTGATGGGAGAAGAGCTTTAAAGAAACTGAGGACACACTAATAAGGCTCACATTCACCCAGGATATACTGAAAGCATGCTGGTGAGTTGGAGAAGCAGAGTAGAAAACAATTTCAGCATCTAAGCAGTTCTGGTTATGAGCTTAAAATTCTGAATGCAAGCTGAGACCATGATCCTCACATAGTCAAGGATGAGGCCTTACAGCATCACATGCAAGGAAAGAAAAATCAATACTGTGATGCTTTGCCAAAACCTGAAAGCTTCTTTGTTGAGAGGGCAGCTCGTTTTCACAGCAAAGTTTGTCACTTCCTCTTTTCTGAATTCATTAAGTATACTGTGGCTGGTGAGCTGCCAGTTACTCAACCACAAAATCATTTAAGTGCACAAATGTGTAAGGTGAACTGGTCAAGTTTCAGTTTCAGTCCTATGTAGACATGACAGTTGACAATGCTTCAAATGTTTGTGAAGCATTAATGTTTTAGAATATGCAGCTTTTTCGCAGCAACATCTTCAACCCCACTGCACATAAGATCTGTACATTTTGCACCATTCAAGGTGGGCACCCAAGATTAGTGTCACCAATTCAGTACCTGACCAAGTGCCTCTTTCTTCTGTTCCTGAGTTATGGCGTTGAATGATGGCCAGAGAAATGTTTTTTTTTTTCTTTTTTTTGATGTCACAGTGAAGATGACCTTTTGGATAGAAAATGTCATTGCTTCATCATCTTATTCTATTCGACATCAAATTTTGTCATATTTAAGCAGGGAATTCTTGAGTTATGTCCAAATCACGTTTTAGGAGGTCAGAATGACCTTTGACCACCAAATTTTAATCAGTTCATAGTTGAATCCAAGTGGACGTTTTAGCCAAATTTGAGGAGGTCCCTTAAGGAATTCTTGAGATATTGCATTCACAAGAATGAAATGAAAGAAAGGTCACAGTGACCTTGCCCTTTGACCTTTGAACACTGGAGGCATAAAAAGTTTTATACAAATGCTCTCTTTTTTATTTGACAAAAAGAAGCAAGCATGTGCATTTTTATTTGGGTTTATTTATTTATTTATTTCAGAAATGTGATAGAGAAGAACTGAAACACAAAATGTTTGGTAACAACTTCATTTTTATTTCTAACTGTTTGTATTTAAATATATATGGTTTTTCATTCAGTGTTTGATTTGATATATTTTCCTGTAAGTAACAGTAGAAAATGTTCCTCTTTCAGCTAAGTGTCTTGCAAAAATTTTAAATCCTTTTCTTTGTTTTGCTCATTTTAAACTGTAAACTGTAAACTGAGAGAGTTTTTCTGAGGTCAAGGTCAGGTGACGTGGCAGTGTCATCACCCTAACATGAAATTTCATGCTGTCGCTCCTAATTTTTCTCCACCAAGTTGGCTTTAGTCTTCTTTACCATTTGCAGAGTGTCAGTAAACTGGGTGACGGGAGTAATGAAATTAAAGAGTTGTAGAAAGACTATTTGCACTTGTCTTTTGTTACTTTCACCTCCCATGTCGCTATTGTTAGTGGTGCATTCCAAGCAGTTTTTAAAGGTCCAGTGTGTAGAAAATTTAGGGTGGTTGCAGATTGCTGAAACTTCTCCCAGTTAGAATTCCTTCACTGTTTATTTTTCAGGAGGTTTTTTACCTGCAACAAATTGGTGGTCTCTACCAGGCATACCAGGGGATTAGCACTGGTAAAAACACAGAATAAAGCAGTTTCACGTTAAATCAAATCAATGTTTCAAATGCTGCTCGTCACAGAGGGGCAAAATGTGAAAATGGCCCTATTTTGGGCTACTATAGAAACATGATGGTGCAACATGGCAGACTCTGTAGATGAGGACTTGCTCCCTATGTGGCTATAAATGGCTCATTCTAGGGTAACAAAAATGCAATAAATCTCATTTTCAAAATAAATTGATTAAAAAAAACACAAATAATGTTATTTTCCATTTCTGTCACTATATCCCACTTAATCCTACAGACTGGGCCCTTAACTTCAGCATTTAGACAATGAGAGAGTTTTGACAGTGGGCTGAGGGAACATTTGATTTCTCAGAATTTGTTTCTGTAAATGCATAGCCTTTTTTTGTAGAAAGCCATGGCTGCTTGTCTAGGTGTCCTAAAATTTATATCAAAATAAGTTAACATTATATTAATGCAATGCCAAGCTTCTTCTTCTTCTTCCTCTTCTTTCTTTTTCTTTTTTCTGTCTTAATCACACCAGTGCCTTGTCTTGATCAATTCACTACTGAACTGTTATTTGGATTGGACAGTTTGCTTAATGATCAGTTGAACTTCTGGTTTTATGACACTTTCTATTGCTATTTTAAACATATGGGTTAGGGTATATGGGTTTGGGTTAAGGTGTGGATGACCATCATATTAACAATTTGTTAAGACTGCAAATATTATGTTAGTAAACTTGTTTTGTATTCATAATGTCTGCAATTAAATCAGTTTAAGTGATTGGCCATTCCTAATACAGGTTAAATTTCAATAAAATAGAATCAACAAAAGCCAATTTTCTAAGATCCCAAACCCACATACTGTGAAGCAAAGAAATACAAGACAGATGAAGAGTTAAAATTGCACGCTCGGTACGTCTGTAAAAAATGTCAAGAATGTAGCCTACCACTTCTTTTTTAAAAACCCATTAAAAAAGTCCCATAAGCAAGTGGTTTCACACTGATATATTGAGCTTGTCATGTCTTTTATGCATCTCTTGTTTTAATAAGTATTTTTAATGCACTGTGACTTATCTTTGGTGAATATGTATACACACACACAATATATGTGTATATATATATATATATATATATATATATACACACACACATATATACAGTATGTCTGTATACATACATATTCCATTGCTTGACTTTCCAAGATGCATCTTGTCAAGGATTGTCTCCTTGCTGCAGTGTGTGTGGCAAGTTCAGCCAGATGAAATCCCTGTCAGCCGTGTCACCTTATTCCCGGCCAACCCCAGAATCCCTCTGAATTGTAGGAACACAAAGCCGTTATGAATTTGTCACCTCCCGTCATTTTATCTTGGGCTGCAGGCAGTCCTTCCTCACAAAGCAGCACAGTGACTGCAGGCTGCGCTCAACCAGGTTTTCCTTTCTGTAGCCTTTCTCCAAAAACTAAAAGAGTGGTCTCAATGTTATCAGAAAATTATTCAGTACAGAACGTAAGCCCCTCATATCTCCTTATGTTGAAAGCCACTTTTCTTCTTAAGTCTGCACCATTTGGGTAAGCCCCCTTGCCCAATTAGCCATCCTTAAGCCTTTGTACATGTTGGACAAAAGGAATGCCGAATGTTAAATGGGCTGATTACTTCGTGGTAATTATATGACTTTCAAAAGCACACCCCATCTCTTCTTTTCTTGACCAAAGCGTTAGAGAAAGACAGAGAGTAGACACAGAGAATGGTCATTTAAATGGAGTGCACTGTGGGGTTAGCTTCTGACGACGACAGCATATAGCTTTCAGAGATCAAGACATAATGAGCTGAGACCTAAGGGGACACCTCCAGATGCATTTCTTCCATATACCCCATTACCATGTCCTTGTTTTTCACAGATTCAATTAAGGCTGCTGCATTTTCTGCACATTTTGGCTCAGTAGAATTTAATGTTTCCTACGTGGTGACACAAATGTGAAAGCATGATGAGTGGTGAACATAACAGGGAGTCAAAAGTGCAATGTAATGCATATAAATATAAATAAAAATGATAAAAAAATGTGAAAAAATAAAGAGCCCAGTCACCAGAATAAAATGTTGGTATTGAAACGTACAAATGTATGAGATAGTTCTGATTAAATGCATATTAGCTGGGTTTCTCATCAGGAGGAGGCAGGGGTGGTGGGTGGTGTGAGACCTAGCTGAGACAGCTGCCAAGCAGACATCAGCAGACCAATGTTTGACACCAACAAAAGAGAATGATTGTCAATGACAAATCGGGACATTTCCAGACGTGTTTGTAGCAACAAAAGCAATTTTTAACCCAAACCAAGTGGATTTTCTGCCTAAACCTAAACACATATTAACCACAGCACTGTCACAACATGAAACTGAAAATTGGAACATAAAGAAACATAAAACTCCAACATACTTATTACATATAAAACACAAATATAACATATCCATGGTTTGCAGAAACATATACATGCCAACATTTATTCTGGCAATGAGCTGAAATAAAAAGGCCTTTAAGCCCACCATGACTGTAGTAAAATGCCAGAGAGCACTGCTGCAAAAATGGAATATGTGACTCACAAAGTAAGATGAAGATGGTATAACGCCAGGGCCACACTGCCAATGAAGCGCTGCGCACCGAAATTCTCGCGCGAGCCGGAGCATTTCTGTTCACATCAGACGCTCATTTCTCCACGCTGGTCAACAAGCGCTTCTGCTCCCAGCTGTTGTCTCCGTCACATTTGGGGCTGTTTTTCCATCATGGGTAAGTAAATGACCTCATAAAATTATTTGCCATGTTTTCCTGACAACTGTACATGTATGTCCACTTCTTAGTAATGAGTATAGTATGTATATAAACACACACACACACATACAGTACAGGCCAAAAGTTTGGACACACCTTCTCATTTAATGCGTTTTCTTTATTTTCATGACTATTTACATTGTAGATTCTCACTGAAGGCATCAAAACTATGAATGAACACATGTGGAGTTATGTACTTAACAAAAAAAGGTGAAATAACTGAAAACATGTTTTATATTCTAGTTTCTTCAAAATAGCCACCCTTTGCTCTGATTACTGCTTTGCACACTCTTGGCATTCTCTCCATGAGCTTCAAGAGGTAGTCACCTGAAATGGTTTCCACTTCACAGGTGTGCCTTATCAGGGTTAATTAGTGGAATTTCTTGCTTTATCAATGGGGTTGGGACCATCAGTTGTGTTGTGCAGAAGTCAGGTTAATACACAGCCGACAGCCCTATTGGACAACTGTTAAAATTCATATTATGGCAAGAACCAATCAGCTAACTAAAGAAAAACGAGTGGCCATCATTACTTTAAGAAATGAAGGTCAGTCAGTCCGGAAAATTGCAAAAACTTTAAATGTGTCCCCAAGTGGAGTCGCAAAAACCATCAAGCGCTACAACGAAACTGGCACACTTGCGGACCGACCCAGGAAAGGAAGACCAAGAGTCACCTCTGCTTCTGAGGATAAGTCCATCCGAGTCACCAGCCTCAGAAATCGCAAGTTAACAGCAGCTCAGATCAGAGACCAGATGAATGCCACACAGAGTTCTAGCAGCAGACCCATCTCTAGAACAACTGTTAAGAGGAGACTGCGCGAATCAGGCCTTCATGGTCAAATAGCTGCTAGGAAACCACTGCTAAGGAGAGGCAACAAGCAGAAGAGATTTGTTTGGGCCAAGAAACACAAGGAATGGACATTAGACCAGTGGAAATCTGTGCTTTGGTCTGATGAGTCCAAATTTGAGATCTTTGGTTCCAACCGCCGTGTCTTTGTGAGATGCAGAAAAGGTGAACGGATGGATTCCACATGCCTGGTTCCCACTGTGAAGCATGGAGGAGGAGGTGTGATGGTGTGGGGGTGTTTTGCTGGTGACACTGTTGGGGATTTATTCAAAATTGAAGGCACACTGAACCAGCATGGCTACCACAGCATCCTGCAGCGACATGCCATCCCATCCGGTTTGTGTTTAGTTGGACGATCATTTATTTTTCAACAGGACAATGACCCCAAACACACCTCCAGGCTGTGTAAGGGCTATTTGACCAAGAAGGAGAGTGATGGAGTGCTGCGGCAGATGACCTGGCCTCCACAGTCACCGGACCTGAACCCAATCGAGATGGTTTGGGGTGAGCTGGACCGCAGAGTGAAGGCAAAGGGGCCAACAAGTGCTAAACACCTCTGGGAACTCCTTCAAGACTGTTGGAAAACCATTTCAGGTGACTACCTCTTGAAGCTCATGGAGAGAATGCCAAGAGTGTGCAAAGCAGTAATCAGAGCAAAGGGTGGCTATTTTGAAGAAACTAGAATATAAAACATGTTTTCAGTTATTTCACCGTTTTTTGTTAAGTACATAACTCCACATGTGTTCATTCATAGTTTTGATGCCTTCAGTGAGAATCTACAATGTAAATAGTCATGAAAATAAAGAAAACGCATTGAATGAGAAGGTGTGTCCAAACTTTTGGCCTGTACTGTATATACATTGCATTTGTCAAACGGGGTGTTTTATTTTGAAATTTGTTTTATTCTGAAAATTGACCGGATGCTGTTGTTGTTCTTTTGTTTGTTTGACTTCCTGCCCAGCTTGACACATTCGCTCGTGGCTTGCACAGAAAATAGACCAGACGCCGAAACGATCGCTGCAGGGCTGGCCCGGTGTGGATGACACAATCAGTTAACATGGGCGCCGAAAAGAAACTGGCTTCGCTTCGAGGCTATTCGCATCACTTCCGCAGCTGGTGTGGCCATGGTGTAAGGAAGACTGAAAAAGAAGACAGAAATTAGCTGTACGCAAAAAATACATTATCAGCTTTTAAGTTGATATGGTTAGCAAACAGTTGCAAATGAATACATTAATAGTGTTTAGTGTTTCTGGCCATCGAATGAATAAGTCCAATATTGCTTTGTTTTAGCTCCATTTTGGGTCTCCACCAACTCAAAAAAAAAAAAAAAAAGCAAAATACCTAATCAGCCAATCATGTGGCAGCAACTCAGTGCATTTAGGCATGTAGACACGGTCATGACGACCTGCTGAAGTTCACACCGAGCATCAGAATGGGGAAGAAAGGTGATTTTAGTGACTCTGAACGTGGCATGAGTTGTTGATGCCAGACAGGCTGGACTGAGTATTTTAGAAACTGCTGATCTACTGGGCTTTTCATGCGCAACCATCTCTAGGGTTTACAGAGGATGGTCTGAAAAAGAGAAATCATCCAGTGAGCGGCAGTTCTCTGGGCGACAATGCCTTGTTGGTGCCATAGGTCAGAGGAGAATGGCCAGACTGGTTCAAGATGATAGAAAGGCAACAGTAACTCAAATGACCACTCGTTACAACCAAGGTATGCAGAAGACCATCTCTGAACAAACAACATGTCAAACCTTGAAGCAGATGGGCTACAGCTGCAGAAGACCACACCAGGTGCCACTCCTGTCAGCTAACAACAGGAAACTAAGGCTATAGTTCGCACGGCCTCACCAAAAGTGGACAATAGAAGATTGGAAAAATGTTGCCTGGTCTGATGAGACTCGTTACTTGCTGTGACATTCAGATGGTAGGGTCAGAATTTGGCGTAAACAACATGAAAGCATGGATCCATCCTGCCTTGTATAAACCATTCAGGCTGCTGCTGGTGGTGTAATGGTGTGGGGGATATTTTCTTGGCACACTTTGGGCCTCTTAGTACCAACTGAGCACTGTTTAAACACCACAGCCTACCTGAGTATTGTTAGTGACTGTGTCCATCCCTTTATGACCACAGTGTACCCATCTTCTGATGGCTACTTCCAGCAGGATAATGCACCATGTCACAAAGCTCAAATCATCTCAAATTGGTTTCTGGAACATGACAATGAGTTCACTGTACTCCAGTGGCCTCCACAGTCACCAGATCTCAGTCCTATAGAGCACCTTTAGGATGTGGTGGAAGGGGAGATTTGTATGATGGATGTGCAGCTGAAAAATCTGCTGCCAGAGACGTCTGTGGCTCAAAATGATGCTGATGAGAGTGGTGAGAATTAAGCAAAATAGCAGAGTTGCGGGCAAGAAAACCAAAACAAAGATGCTTTAAGCTCGAAGGAGCTGAACAGTCGAATGTTTGAATTTTCTTCGGGAATAGCAATCCTATGGAAGATTTTCATCTTGACATAGATCGCATGAAAAATAGGTCTTTCTGGTAATTCTAAGTGAATGTACTTTTTAGTCCTAACCTGTCAGTGTGCACAGCTACAGTTTCAGCTGGAATAGCACACACATCATAAGCAGCCCAGACGCAGGGACGTTAGCACCTCTGTCAGAGGCTTAGCTGAACACATGGGTGGGAGCTTGTGACTCAGCCAAATGTCACTTATCTGTGATACAGTTAAAGCCAGCTGTAGGAAGTTACGCTTAATACAAACAGCTGCTCTACTTAAGTGTTCCATCATGTGTATGCCATGTGCAATATACTGCATATTTGGTATTTTCAATCAAGGAGCACAAAAAATGAAAAAAAAAAATAAAAATGAAAGCATAAACAATTCTGAAGTTTAAACAAAAAACATCTCAGACTTTGATACAATTCTTGCAGTTATGATTGCTTTTTTAAGAGATTCATTTAAAATAACTTTGCACCCTCAGACTGAAAATGACTTGCTGGACTGCTTCAAATCGCTAAAATCGATTGTTGTAGCAGCAAAACATAAAGTAGCACAATTAGCCTTTAGCTTACAGCAGACATAAGAGATAATTATGTCAGTAATTCCTCTATGTGCTTATTCAGTGAGGCATCAATCAGACACCACGGGACATTTTTAGGAGCTCAGCAGCCAGGGAAAACAGCTTTCCTTTTCATTTCTGTTGTCCACAGTTGGTTCAGTATTCCAGATTCACAGCTGACAGCTGAAACTCTGGATACTTGGCTTCTGAATGTCACTTGTGATGTCCTCACCTTCAGAGTAGTATCAGCAGAAGGTAATGTGTGCAGAGGGGACCATCTGGCCTGGCTGACTGGGAGCCGTCAACTACAGCTCAGGCCAAGTGACCTTGGCAGGGACTGGACCTGGAAGTGCCGAGATGGCACTAATATAACACTCAGACCCTGGAGATCGGTAAAATGGGCAAGCATACATTTTAACCAGGAGGAAAGATGGTGTTCCAACAACCAAAGCGCAGGTGCAATTACAAAAATCTCTAGAAGGACAAAATGGATGAGTTCCAAATGCCCTTTAATAAAAACAGTGACAGGAATTAGGTCATATTGAAACATGCTTTGTGCTGCAGAGGCCTTCTTCCAAGGCTGTGTGTATTTAATTAAAAATAAGGACAAATGGTAAGTGTGCTGTAGATTTACACAATATTGCTTTGATGGAGTCCAACATTTATTATAATTTGAATTATAATAGCCTTCAGTGTACTGTACTGTTCAGAATGAGGACCCTGTGTCCTTCTCAAAGAACTTCTCAAATGTGGTTTTATAACTTTTCAATGTCCAGAGGGCTCCTGAAGTAAATGTATTTGTGCCAAGCAGGGAGTCAAGGCCAGGGTGACTATGAAAATGAGATTATTTTAAAGACTTGAACATCAGGCTATTTTTTCTTCAAAGACGATAAGTTTTAAAATGAATGTCTCCGAGGCTTGCATCTGGCCTTCCATGTGCTGCATAATATTTTGTTAGCAAACAGTCCATGACTTCGACCTACTAACTGTGAATTTGGAAACTCGAAGCCTTCAGCAGAGTCTCATGTCTGTGAAGCTGTCCAATTCCACCTTCCAAAACAGAGGAAGTGAAGTTTCTGTGACATTTCTCTCACAGTCTAAAGCCTAAAGAACATCCTGGCCCTGCCGATTCATTTCTCAGAGCAAACAATTTACTGGTGTCGGCTGGATCCAGTCAACTTGAACGATCCCTGTAATTCCCTGAAGGAAACACTCCAGCTGAAATGGAGCATTGTGTTTCATGGACTGTGTCCTAATGACTGATGACATTTTCTCAGACACCTCAAAAGACGACCTCTAGCTAATCTGGAACACCACTTAAATGCTAAAGTCTTGCCTCATCATGAGCAAAGTCATACACTCACCCTTGTCTCAACGTTTCACATTAGCATGTGCCTGCATGATAAGAAGTCCTTGTTATTGCTTTACGTTGTCCACAAAATGATTAACATCTGCTATATAGTATCATCATTACTTCAAAATTTAGAACCCAATTGGTCAAACGGGGATAACAGAGCTTAAGTGTGTAATTTATAAATGTTTAATGTGAATAAAAAAACACTGCAAATGCCTGAAAAATGAGACAAAATATATAAGATTGTTTAACAGATTTTCATTAAAGCTGCTGTAATATTCATTTTCTTTTTGTCTAATTATCACTTTTTTTTCTAACTAAGGGATTTTATGCAAATTCAGTGCATATTTGTCTTGACAGGGATTTCAACATTGAGATGGCTAAGCCAGCAGCTAGCAGCTAACAGTGCTAACTCCATAAACACCACTTAACAATGGCAACAGTGTTGACAGAGCTAACAGTGTTAACCAGGAGGGAACCAGAGTGCTAAGCTTCCACAACGATTTTGTCCAGATGTCAACAGTGACCGCCACATGAGCTTAGCGCAAATTGGCGGCAATAAGGCAGTTAGTGGGATACACACATGCATGAGTGGCTAAACCAGCCAGCACGCCAAGAGGTCGCCTGACTTATTTCTCTGCTCAGGATGTCATTACGCCACTATATCTGAACATAGCAAAAACTGGTTTGCTGCTGTATAGGATATGATAGGATGATGTATAGGATCCACTGTGTAGGATTTAGTATTGGCAGAAATGGAATTAACATGTTTGTTTAAGTGTATGATCCCCTGATTGAAAATCCCCTGGTCCATTTATTATGGAGAGGAAGATAGCTCTGTGTATTATTCAGCTCTCGGTAAAAACTCCTTGTCTGAATCTTAAATGATCAAAAATAAAAGTGAACACAGATGAGCAGGTAAGAGTTAGCAGCCCGTCTCAGACATGCTAAACACAACTTATCTTCATAGAATGGTTTTTATGATGTCCTACAAATTGTCGCCCCCAAAAATGACGATGAAGGTAATTAATGTTAAGTTAGAGGCCAGTCAGTCAGAGTCAGTGGATTAAGTTTCATAGGGAAACGTACAAACAGTTTACAGTATGAGAACAGCCTGCTGAACAGTATTGGAGAAACACTGATATGTAACATGAAACTGCAAACACTGTATAAAGTGTTTGTTTGTTTTTTCAGATTAAATCACTGAGTCCTTTTTTTTCTTGAGTGGAGGTGACGGATAATTTTAGGTAAATAAATTGAGCACACATTTGCAAGTGCAGGGCTAGCGGGTCATCTGCAACATGCTGAATCGTACCAGAGAAACCCTGATTTGTAACATGAAACTGCTTTGTTCAGTGTTTTTACTGGTTTAAATCACCTGGTCCATTTGTTTTGGAGAGGCAGAGATCTCTGCTGATAATTCAGCTCCAGGTTAAGACCTCCTGAACAATGAAGGCTGAAGGAATTCTAACCGGTAGGAGTTTTAGTGCGCATGCGCCCGCGTGTGCAGCCTGTTGCAGTCGCTCCTGCTTGTTTTCTCAGTTTCCTTACTTTTTTGCTTCATTAAGTTCGGTATTTGTGCTTGCTTTTTTGTGACTGTCATTTTGAAACTGCACCCTCTCCAAACATGCTGATTGAGAGAGTTGTGCTCGTTTTCCTCACTCTGGAATTACTTATTTCATTCGGACCCAGCACCATTGCGCAACAACTTCATGGCCGCATTGTTTACTCCAGAGATCAGCTGATCGCGCTGAGGCCGGCTGGCTTGGCGGCCGGAACATTGGAGATACCAGCTGAACTGTGGAGGAAAACACACAGAGGATGCAGGGGAGGTAGTAAACAGCAGCGGAAAAAAGCAGGGTTGAGACAACGGAGGCTTATGGAGAAGAGAAGATATAAGCCGTGTTTCCCCTCTCTCATCATGGGCAACGTGAGGTCGCTGGCAAATAAGATGGATGAGCTGACAGCGGTCGTCAGGAGTCAGAAGGAGTACCAGGAATGTAGTCTTATGTGCTTCACTGAGACATGGCTTCACCAGGACATTCCCGACAACAATGTCTCCATCAGCGGCTTTCAGACTGTTCGGGCCGACTGGGACTGCACCGAGAGCGATAAGCGTCAAAAAGGGGGGCTTGCCATTCTAGTAAACAACCGCTGGTGCAGTCCTGACCATATTTCCATTAAGGAACAAATCTGTTGCCCGGACATTGAACTGTTTGCTGTTGGACAGAGGCCGTGTTATTTGCCCAGGGAGTTTTCACATCCCAGTATTGTAACTGTTTACATCCCCCCCTCTGCCAACCCGACGTCGGCATGTGACATCATTCACTCCGCCATAGCCCGCCTGCAGACTAAACACCCGAGTGCCTTCATAGCTATCTTGGGTGACTTCAACCACGTCACCATGGAAATAACTTTGCCCACATTCACACAGTATGTGAGCTGTCCTACCAGAGAGGAGAGGACACTGGACTTGCTGTATGCAAACGCCAAAGATGCATACAGCTGCTCCCCCCTCCCCCCTCTGGGTAGGTCAGACCACAACCTGGTGCACCTCAACTCCTGCTATGTACCACTAGGCAAGAGCCAGCCTGCGACCATGAGGACAGTGAGGAGATGGTCGGAGGAGGCTTATGAGACACTGCAGAGCTGTTTTGGGGTGACAGACTGGCAGGCATTCTGTGAGCCACATGGGGAGGACATCGACGGGCTCACAGAATGCATCACAGACTACATCAGCTTCTGTGTGGACTCCACTGTCCCAGCTAGGACTGTCCATTGTTATCCAAATAACAAACCATGGGTAACAAAGGACATCAAAGTCATCCTCAACTCAAACAAGAGGGCCTTCAGAGCTGGTAACAGGGAGGAGGTGAGAACAGTACAGGGGGAGCTGAAGATGAAGATAAGGGAAGCTAAGGAGAGGTACAGGAGGAAGCTGGAGAGGAAACTCCAGCAGAACAACATGAGAGAGGTCTGGAGTGGAATGAGGACCATCGCTGGCTTCAGGACCAACAACCACAGAGGAGCTGAAGGCAGCGTGGCCAGGGCCAATGAGCTGAATCTGTTTTTTAACAGATTTGACACTGCTGGCCCTACTACTAGGACTACAGACCCGTGGCATTGACCTCCCACATCATGAAGACCCTGGAGAGACTCGTTTTGGAGCAGCTCCGGCCCATGGCCAAGCCACTTTTGGACCCCCTCCAGTTCGCCTACCAGCCCGGACTTGGAGTTGAGGACGCCATCATCTACCTGCTCAACCGTGTCTACGCCCATTTGGATAAGCCGGCGAGCACTGTGAGGGTCATGTTTTTTGACTTTTCTAGTGCGTTCAACACCATCCGTCCAGCTCTACTGGGTGACAAGCTGACAGCAATGCAGGTGGATGCCCCCCTGGTGTCCTGGATTGTAGACTACTTGACTGGCAGACCACAGTATGTGCGCTTGCAACGCTGTGTGTCAGACAGAGTGGTCAGCAATACCGGGGCCCCGCAGAGGACTGTCCTCTCTCCCTTCCTCTTCACCCTCTACACCACGGTCTTCAGCTATTGCACTGAGACCTGCCATCTTCAGAAGTTTTCTGATGACTCTGCTATAATTGGATGTATCAGCAAGGGTAATGAGGATGAGTACAGGGCTGTTGTGGATAAGTTTGTCACATGGTGTGAGCAGAACCATCTGCAGCTCAACGTGGCAAAGACAAAGGAACTGGCGGTGGATCTGAGGAGGACCAAGACACCGGTGACCCCTGTTTCCATCCAGGGGGTCAGTGTGGACATTGTGGAGGACTATAAGTACCTGGGGGTACACAGTGACAATAAACTGGACTGGGCTAAGAACACTAACGCTCTCTACAGGAGGGCCAGAGCCGTCTCTATTTTCTGAGGCGACTGAGGCCCTTCAACATCTGCCGGACTATGCTCAGGATTTTCTATGAGTGTGTGGTGGCCAGTGCTATCCTCTATGCTGTTGTGTGCTGGGGCAGCAAGCTGAGGGTGGTGGACGCCAACAGACTCAACAACGCTGTGGAACGGAGTGTGACTCTCTGATGGTGGTGTCAGAGAGGAGGATGCTGTCTAAGCTACGAACTATCTTGGACAATGTCTCACACCCACTCCACCATGTGCTGGTCAGGCACAGGAGTACTTTCAGTGGGAGACTCATACCACCAAGATGTACCACTGAGCGCCACAGGAAATCATTCCTGCCTGTGGCCATCAAACTGTACAACTCCTCCCTCTGAGTGGCCCTGAGACTTTTTCACACACTGCAATAATCCAATGTAACTTGTGCAATAACCCCATTCACCCTGACTGTATATATTCTGTTTGTGTAAATAATCTTGTTCAACTTACAATATATATATATATTTATATATATTTACGTCTATGTTTGTTAATAATTTCTGTTTATTTAACTATATATTTGTAAATACTATTGTTTAAATTTCTTATATTTTCACATATCTTTCCTCTCTTGCAAGGAGCACCTGTAACATAAATAATTTCCCCTCGGGGATCAATAAAGTATTTCTGATTCTGATTCTGATTCTGATTAGCCTGTTGTAATCAGCAGTCCTCAACACTAGATACCAATAAATCCCCATAAATCTTCAATGCTTGGAGTATAGCATACAGAACCTTTAACATCTATAAACATACAAACAGATATATAATTATTTATAAGATACTTTTTCTGACCCATATCAAAAATACTAATTCATTACACTACCATCATGACTCCATAACCTTAAAAGTTTGCATCATATGATGTTTTAGCATGTGACAAACTACTGTAAAATTTAGGTAGCATCACTCCAAAATAAGATCTTAGAGTTAACTATGAGCTCATGTGGAAGCTACAGCAATTTTTGAAATACACTTTTGAGGATATTTATCCCTTTGATAACTTTTAGTTGACAACTTTTAAGGCAGAATGCTTTAAAGGCTGTACACGAGCTCTTTTTCTCTCGTGCCACATGAACTTAGAATCATCAAAAGAAACACTGATAGGGAAATATAGAAGCACCCTTATAACATCGCTGCTGACAGCCTTTGATTGTGAAAAACAGCCGTGTTTCCCTGGTGACTTTGCATTACGGAAAATTAATGAACTCCCCATTCCAGTGTTGATCCTGTTGCCTGGTAAGAAGTGTTGCCATGCAAAACAGCTTGTTTTTATGCATCCAGCATAACTGATGTGGACATACATACATCACATTTTGTCTTTTTAAGGACTACCGTTTGCAGTGTGCATACTGTAAATCATTGTGACAGTCTACATGCTGCACTGTGTGTCTTAGTGGTGACCAGTGAATGCAAATATATGACATCCGTATCCATTTTCCGAATATTTGTGCTGATTGCCACCTGGTAATATTCAAGAAAAGGGGTGGATGTGCACAAACGTGGGGAATAAGTGAAATTCAATCACAGTGCACAGGGCTACACCCTCTAACACAGGACTGAGATTACATAATGGAATTGTTCAAAGTAGCAACACGGTGCAATTCACCTCTACAAACTCAGCCTGCACTATAATTTCACAGACATTTAAGGAACACAAGCTCATCCATAAAGACAGCTGTCTCACCCGGCAATTAGCATACATGCGTGTCAAGGTCATTTACATATCTCTGTCAGAAACGAAACAATGATGGCCACTTTGCCTTAAAAAGTCATTAACTTCACACAGGATGCAATTACTATGGATCAATTTTGCTCTGGCCTCTGACAGCAAGTGTCTGCTGGTCCCTGGATGGCCGAAGATAGATCTGACTGGGAGGCTAATGGCTCCGGCAGCTCTAGCACAGCAGTTGAGTGTTTACAACAGGAATCCCAGATGGCCCACTAGCATTTGTTTGACTGTTTATCTTAATCAAAAGGTTAATGTAGTGATATTTAAACAACAAAGGCGACAAACGGCACACATGTCAAGTACTTCAAACACTTATGCGACACAATAAGGAATATATTCATCTTCATGCAAAACAGCTGATGTTTTAATTCAATATTCATTTGCTGCAACAGTGAGATTTCTCCTGATGTGTCACTGCGAGTGTGAGACTTGGCGTATAGGTCAAAGGCTCACTACTACGTTTTGTGTGAGGACATGTTCCATTTTCCTAATCCTGTGAGCACAATGACAATGAGTAAAGCACACAGGGTAGCACATTACAAGATGCTCTGTGGTTGCCAGCACATATACTTGTTATAAAGTAATTTTGGTTCAAGGATGATCTTTATCTTTCTCTCCCATCCACCTGACAGACACAATAACTCACACTATTTGGTAGTTGGAGCTTGAGATTGGATTTAGTGCAAGAGCTGGAGAGAGGAAAAGAGCGAGTCAAAAAGCGAAACTAAACACAAAGTGGGACTCAACTTTAATTTGTTCTTATTACCTCGGCCAAGGTTATGTTTTTTTGTTTGGTTTGTTTGTTTGTCGGCAGGATTACAGAAAAACTACGGGCCTGGATATTAATGAAACTTCATGAATCCATTAAATGTTGAAACTGATCCGAGTCACCAGGCAGTTACACAAATTATTTTTCACTTTCATTAACATTGCAAAATAGGGGATTTGGTCTTGGCAGAATTAATGCCATACAATCTAAAATCCAGTATATGGTAGTAAAGTTCAATAGAGATGAAATATAATTAATTGTAGAAATATGATTGACTCCATTTCAAAGTCATGGGTATGACCCATGAATGTAGACTTTCCTCCGGAATAGCCCACACATGAAAAGTGTAGTTGTAGTTGAAACTTTATACAGAGAGCAGTCGTTATGGAGTACTCAGGGAAATGGTCTCATGGGAGAACTGGTGCAACTTAAACACTGCCACAGTTATAATGCTTTTTTTTTTTTTTTTTCTAAAAATAGGGTGTGGCTATGGAAATGTAAATCCACACGATATCTTACTTTGGTCTATCCTTTTGATTTTACTATAATAAAGTGTTTTCTGGTGTTCAGAAATGTAGCCTATGTTAGACGGGCACTGTGTAGGAATTTCTCTCATCTAGTGTTGAGATCGTATATTGCATTCAAACGGATAGCGCACTCTAGCGCCTCACTGTTTCAAACGCGTATTGCAACAACGGTAGCTGCTGTGTACCAAAAAGCTATGATAACATTGATGAAACCATGTCATCCGATACTTCATGGAGTATTCATTCAGGCTCCTACACAGACACACGTGACGCGAGTTGACAAACCCTCTCCTCACCATGCTGGCTGTGTTTACAACATAGGACTGTTGGGTTGGGTGTAAAATCGAAACAAACCAATCATGTCTTGTCTTTTGACAACTGACAAGTGGCTCAACCTCACACACCTCATCCCTCTCCTCGCAACACTGCATCGCTAACAGCACTAACAGCGGCTAACAGCTGTTAGCGACCGCTAACAGCTGTTAGCAACCTGATTCTCTTTCAGCAGCTCTCTCCAGGCTACCCTGATTCTCTTTCAGCAGCTCTCTCCAGGCTACCCTGATGTTGACCCTCGTTTTTTGAAATCACCTGTCACGTTGCCTTTTTGCCTTTTTTCAAATGCACCGACAAGTGAAAACGCAAAATGTGATTCCGTATTTCTCAAGTATGTCCCTGTATTTTCAAGATGGCACACGTACATGATGAGACACCGGTCGCAATGTAAATGAAAATTTTGGAGCTTACGGACATACTAAGATACTCTGTTGGAGGTAAATACACACGTGCTAGGACACATTTTTGACTGCAAAATTTGTTTGTCTCAAAGAACAACTGAAATTGTTACACATAGTTCCTTCAAGTATGTGAAATATATCCAATTTAGACACATATAAATGGACAGCTGAGATGACAAGGCTTCAGCTAGACACAACAATGTTTTGACATAATACATAATAGTTTTGGAGATATATATCCAGACATATACAGTGGTTGTGTTTGCAGATTTGCATAAAAGACCAGAGTACTGGACTTGGCTGAGGTCTGTGCTGTCTGAGTGCCCCCCTAGTTTCATTGTGGTTTTGGTTGTGGAGTTCTGATGAAAGCTTGCATAACACGCAGGTATAGTGGTTATACTCAGAGTACATCTGCTGGCGATATATTGAAATCAAGCGGCAACCTCTGGGGCTGAAAAATAAAGCCAACATGGAAGCACCAAAAACTGCAGTTCCTATAGTGGCCCGATGAGGCTGATTCCAAAGGGGAGTCAATCGCCAAAGACCCCAATGTTGAAATACCAAACTGTACAGCAAAAAATAAATGTGTTTACAGTGCAAAAATGTTTTTGTTCTGTACATGGGTTGGAGTTCACCCGTTTACATTTTATTAAGGTGTAGTCATGTGATACACCTTGTGTTGCAACCTGGACGCATCGTCAGTGATGACATCGGGTGTTTCGGGTCCTGACATCAGACATCCTCACTCGGGCAACCCAGCTAGGGATGACTGGGCCCCAACTTATGTCCAGGTAGCTCACTTCGCCGCTCATTACCCCTCTTCATCCAAAGCCAAGAGGAAACCTTTTTAGCAGCTTCCAAGATGCTCTTGATGGCTCTGCGTTGCTGCTGTCCCCAGCTCTCCCCAGAGTCCCAGGACCCAGTGTAGAGATCATCCTGGGAAGCCTCTGCAGCCCACTTCAACAGGCTCACAGCAGGCCCTCCCCTCCTGCCTTCGACACTCTGCCAACAGAGATGCATATTATGCATACTTAAAGTAATACATAACTAAGGGTGTGGCCAGTTTGAGTGACAGGCTGTCTTTGAGGCTTTGGTACAACCTGTGAGTCAGATCCACTCCTGGCTCCTCCATAGCGCCACCCTGTTGTTCAAATATAGTTACTTCTGGCCCCCAAAAAAACCAAGATGGCCAGTGTGTGACGCTATGGTGGGTGTGGTCATTATTTTGTACAGCCTATGATTGGATTTTTACCAGCTGTGACAAGGTAGCAACGGCTGCTGTTGTGAGTGTGTGTCTCATGTGTGTCTCATCACAGCAAAGTGTGGTGCTGGTGATATCAGTTGTAGCAGGAGCTACCACAGAAGTGGTTTTCAGTAGTTTGCAAGGTGTTCATGACAGTTGACAAATTTTGTCAATGCAATAGCTTCACAACTGTGCAAGATCCAGTCATTAAAGATGTGCAGTTAAGTTTAAAATGAAGACGAGGTTCAAAGATGGGTGTGGTGCGAGCAAGGAAGTGGGGGGGGGGCGCGTAAGGAAGGGCCCATTGCCCCTCTCTTCCCCCCACATTACGCCCCTGTCCTACATTCATTTTAAGGAATTGGTTTAATTGCACTGGAGTGATCCTATCACAAGATGGTCCCTTGTTTTTTCAGTTTTCAGCAGTGATCCAGGAAGGAAATCTTCAGAATTTAACAGAATGGTGGTTTTTTTTGCTTGTGATGTAACAGACTATAGCCATTAAAAATAACAAAGCAGGATCTCTATTTGTTTAAAATCTGTGGAGGTGTTGACAGAATTCTGTGGGTTTAGATTCTGTGTGGGCCAGCATATTACATGTACAATGATGGCCAAGTGATGCAATGCAAATCACCCTGTTGCCAGTATTGTATTATTTGAAAAGATAGTTATTAGCTAACCAATGACATACATACCAAAAGCTGTGTGTACAGAGTTGTCCTATATACTACACATGCGTGAAAGGAAACTTACACTAAGTCTTTGTTATTCTCTTCAGTTTTCTCCTGTGCATTCATGAATTCCTATAGCTTTGGGATATATATGACCTTTTTGGTCAAGGTGAAGAAATGGGACTCTTCAGTGCCTCAATATGCACCACACAGAGTAAATGTGTTTCTGTTAGCAGTCAGTTTCATTTGAATAGCCCAAAATTACAAATCACAAATTTGTCTCAGGACTTGTTATTACATTCACCCTCAGTCCTTAGAAACTTGATTTGGATGAGCAAAAGGGATCCCTCTTCCAGAAAGGCAGACAATACACTGTTCTGTATATCAAAATCCAAGTCTTTCCATTGACTTTGTGCAGTTGCTCATGTGTAGTCTTTTTGGAAGGCACCGCCAATTTACATAGTGAATTTGTCATTTATAAAGACTTGTTGCACAGCAGGGAAGCAATGAAGCCTTAGGTGTTTACTCTTGACAGCTCTTTACACATCTGTCTAAATTGGGTGATTATGACTGAAGTAGATCCCTAATACAGAAAAAAAAAAAGGATTGTGGTTGGGCTAAATCAAGACAACTCCTCTATTGTTACAGGGAGGTAGGAGGGACTGACTTGGACTGTCTTTTCATCTGTCACCTCCGGGCTCTGATTTCAGGAGCTTTACTGTGTGGATGACATCCCTGATCCCACTTGTGCAGTGTCACAAACAAGCCAATCACTACCTCTTGTCCTTTCCTGCCTCTTCATGGATTTGTTATCTATTGTGTTGACACAGTGTAAGGATTTCTGGCATATAGAATGATGAATTCATGTAATCCCTTTACAATAGCTTATTTGCATACTTGCTGTTCCGCCTGGCAACATTAATCATTACGTGTACAGCTCTGTGGATGAATGTCCCTTGTTTATCATCTCTGTCGTCTAATTGCGATAAAGAGACATCTCTTAGGTTGTGTTATTAAATTATCATCACCTGGTCCTTCAGGTGAGCCCATTAACAACTGGAAAACCCAGCATGAACACACAAATACACTGTGGCATAATTTCGAGACTTCTTTTCGAGAGGAGCCATTTCATTAGGATTTCAATTTCCTCACAGCCAAACAAATGAACTGCGTTCTCAGATATTAAATTAATTGTTAGACTGGCTATGGGCTGCTGTGCAGGGCAAGCTCTGCTGTCACTGTGAAAATGTAATTTATGCAGTGCAAATGAAGAGGAATTACCATGCCATGATTCTAACACCCAACACTGAAAAGAACATGTTGCGCTCACAGCAACCCCACTTTTTGAATACCAAGCAGCCCATTGCGACATAATATATTCTCTACTATGTGGGACCTTTTCCCTTGTTTAATATTTAATGTAAGTTTGTATCCAAGTGTTTGATTTCCTATTCATTTGGGATGGTCTCTAGGATAAAATTAAATGAATTAGTTTTAAAATAGAAACATGTTGGATGAGGAACTTTACTGTGAAGATGTCACAGTTTAAATGAATGTATTACCATGTGTCATCATGTATTATCTCGTGTCTATGGAGAAAAAAAAGAAGAAAAAAATAATTTGTTGTGGTTTTTTTCCCCTTTTTTTCTCAATTATTTTGTTGTGCATGTTTTTTTTCTATTTTGTTTTTTGTTATGTTATGTTTTGTTTTGTTTTGTTATCTTTTTAGAAGCTACCAATTAGCTCCTAAAACTGCTTATCTTGCAGGAGTCTCCGGAGAGTAGTCTGAACATTTATAAAAGAAAAATCAATTTGAAAAATGTTAAATGCTGCAAAATTAAAACAAAATATTTATTATACAAAAACAAAATTGGCAGAACCAACCCATTCCTCTCCATGAAACCCATGACCACTATAGAAATAAACCAACATTCAAACATGGTGATATCCACCAAAATGGCCAAGAGTACAAGAGTATACATAGCATTAAACATATATGTGCGTATGTATGACCCAGACAAATAATGTACGTATGATATATTATGTACATGTATGATATGTAGGCTGTGTATAGTAGCATGTATAATATTCTGAACAAGTAAAACAGCTAAGCAAGCAGGCAAAACACATAAGCCAGTTAACCATAAATATTTATAGTAAAACACTTATTTTCTCTAGTCTCTTTAACCAGTAGGTGATATTTTGTGTTTTGGCATAATGTAATCTTGCTGAAGAAAGCTCCAGCTGTTCAATATCCCAGTAAGAAGAGGGCCATTTGCTCACCGACAGTGTATGTGATGGTTTCCAGTGACAAGACTTCCATTCTCTTAGCATCTGTGATTTCAGATAACACAAAGGTGCCTATTATTTGTGGTTAGCTCCAAAGAGGAGGTGTCATTAAATTATAACAGACACTGTGAGTGAGGGATGGAGATTAGATATAACACCTTAGACATTTTCCCCAAATCTGCAGGCACTGCCAAATAATATGAAGAAAAGTGCCAACAGTAATGTCTGAATAAAGGTCACAATGTGGATTAGCTCAATGTAGGGTTGGGCCGGTTCTCGGTAATACCAATTCGGTTCGGTACTCCGTCGTGGACCGTGGGTTTTTTTTTGAGACCGACCGCACGGACTCCGCTCCGTGCACCAGTGTCACACAAAAGACTGCTCGGCATTTTTTTTCACATCGTGGGGATTTTTCACAGACATTTTTACACGTAGTCCGCTCTGCTTATAGTAAGCCCGAGTCTGTGAGCACCTGTGTCTGCCTCTTCGCCCGAGGGGGGTGGGGGTGGGGCGGGGACTGAGCTAGGGGGTGCGAGTGTGCATGCGCCTTGGCCTCTACTGTAGCCTGGAGTTTGTTTAATAGCGACGGGGAGTCGATAATGGCAGACAATTTAGTCTCGACAAAATCAAAGAATGCGCCACTATGGCAACACTTTGACTTTGAGCCAGACGAAGGAGGCAACCCTTGTTTGCACTGATTGAGTAAGCTGCAAAATTTATTTGTAAGGAATAAAAGAAACAACTTGTCACTGTCACTCTGTTGTCCTAGGGTCGTTTTTTATTTTAAATGAGTCAATTGCCCCCAAGTGGCAAAAATCCGGTATTACCGACTCGATGCTTTTTTTTTTTTTTTTTTTTTTTTACAACAACTGGGCCGTTTTTTTTTTCCCTCATACCGACCCAACCCTAGCTCAATGTTTCATTTGTTGTAATCTCTGAGGTGTGCCTCATATCGTTAGGATAAATGTCAGAGAACATATAGAAAATGACATGTAAACGTGTTGTCTTACCTTACCGGTGTGCTGCCATGTTTGTTGTTTACCATTTAGCTAAGGCTGCAACCGGTCCCATTCCTTGCAACAGAGGCATTCCTCTTCTGTGGGCATTGGGGTACAGCATTCACAGGTAACGCTACACCACCAATCTCTAGAGCGCCAGAGTACCTCTCTCCCTCTCTCTCTCTCTCTCTCTCTCCTCCTCCATTCTTCAATTTCACGAGGCTCTTCGTCAGTGTATTCTGGCTCAAATAAATAAGGGTGGCCATAAAACTCTGCAAAATCAAATTCCTCCTCCACAAAGTCGAAGTCTGGCAAAAAGTCCGCCATTATTCTATAAATCTTTCATAAAATAAATGAATGAACCTTTCAGGCTACTGTCCGGTTCTGCCTTGCAGCTGCTTCTGCTTGTTCTCGCGAGATTTCAGGCACGGTATGAGATCGCTGCTTGTTCTTGCGATATTTCGGCCGCGCTTTGGGAAGCAGTGGTAAACGGTAAACACACCGTAAGGTAAGACAACAACTCTGAAGACCACCTAAATATGGAATGTTAGTATATAGGCTTTCCACATCGAGAGGCGATGGCTACCCTTATTTATTTGAGCCAGAATACACGGACAAAGAGCTTCGTGAAATTGAAGAATGGAGGAGGAGAGAGAGAGGCACAACAGGTAGAGGACGACAGAGGAGGAATGGCTGCTGGAAGGATTTAGCTCTGGAGATAGGTGGTGTAACGTTACCTGTGAATGCTGTACCCCAGTGCCCACAGAAGAGGAATACCTCTGTTGCGAGGAATGGGACCGGTTGCAGCCTTAGCTAAATGGTAAACAACAAACATGGCACCACACCAGTAAGGTAAGACAACACGTTTACATGTCGTTTTCTATATGTTCTCTGACATTTATCCTAACGATATGAGGCGGTCTTTGTGGAAAAAAAGCTTGTTTAGAGGACTAACTTTGCACTTGCAGGGCTCAACAATAATGATTACCTGATTGCCCGGGGCAAGTAAAACTCAAGGTCGGGCATGTAAACTAATAACTCACTTGCCCGATCGGGTAAGTTGCTAAAAATAGTAAAAGTTAATAAATAATTGATAAAATAAATGTATTTTAAAACGTGCTCCTTCGGCTCTGATGCAGCGGTCTCTCTGTTTGAATTCACAGGCACAGCTGTGTAACTATGTCCTGCCCACAGCCCCCATTGATGTTATTTTGCGCGCCGAACGCTTCATATAATAACATAACAATATACTATTTATGGTGTTATGTCATCGTGTCATTTCTGTCTCTACATGGTCACGCATTAACAATTCTCCTCTGCTCTCTGTATCATGCACGGCAGAGTTCCGCCACACACACAGGTGAGCACGCTAGAGCGGCTCGGGCCGCATTTTCCTGACCAAACCTGACCCCGAGCCCGGTGCAGTTTGTCAGCTGACAAAGTTATTGTTATGGACACTGTGTAAATAACCACCAACAGGGTGCTGTTACACACAGACAAACATGCTGCTTGCCCAGCAGCGCGGCACTCATGCTGAGCTTGTGTTGCGTTCAGGTGTTGTCACGTAAATAATAACTTCCATCACTTAAATAGGTCATAGCACAAAACAGCAGCATGTCATGTGACTTTTTACTTTTATTATATTCAGTAAAATTGTATGTTCCTAAATCTTGAGACACCTCATATGTAAGCTAGACAGACATTTCATCTGCTCATACTGTGCACAAATGTACTGTATGTACTTAGTCCTAAAGAGCCCTTCTGGTGCCAGTAGATACATAGAAACATCCCAGCAGGCTGTGCTTTGCAAGCATACAAAAAAGTTTCACGCATGCGTATGCGTGTGCTTCACCTCTGCTGCTACAACTCCATCCTAGGGGAAACACTGCTATGTGCGTTTTGTGCAACAGGTGGATGTGGTAGGCTACTGGTAGAGCAGAGAGAGAGCTAAGTAGCGTTGAAGTAGAGTAGAGCAGGGCAGAGAGATGGAAGCAAAATATATTAAACACAGTGTTAATACAGCAGAACTGGAGAGAGGGGTGAAAAATAAATAGAGGTGGGCATGGCTCAAGTCGTAAAATTATAGACGGAGAACGATTGACAAATTTTTCACTTTAAGCCCTGACACTGTCATTTTTGTGTAGGAATTAAGCTACAATACATGGCATATGTTGTTTTAATTAATAAATACAGTGTGAATAAAGATTACATAAGATAAAAATAATTGCAGTCTTTGTTATTTGATAGCCGCTTAAATTAAACAATTTTTATAGGGCAAGTAAAAACTGACCTCGGGCAAGTAGATCTCTGACCAACTTGCCCGCCTGGGCAAGTGAAAAAAAACCTTAGCGTTGAACCCCGACTTGAAAGGATGCCCGTTCAATTACGTTTTAACAGGTCTGACACTACGGCTATATCTAGGCTAACGGCTAACATGCTAACTATTATTTCTATGTCACTAGTGACTTGAAACAAATTTAGGACGATAGGAGACGGGTTGAAATAAACCAAAATTTCCCTTTAACAAGTCACAATGTGCTCTTCACCTTTTGTAATGCCCAGTGACATCAATTAGTTACAATGGGCCTTAGTGCACGCTATTATGACTGGCCCTAGTGCACATATTGTGCACATTTCATCTCACATACATATTACCCAGCAATCATCACTGCATATCTGTATATAACAAAAAATCATAATAAAAAAATTAAGAAATGATTTATTTAATTTAACAATTGTAATAGTTGATGCAGGAATAATTGTTTTAAAGTTATAGAATAAGCATATAATTTTGTTATAGATGCTATTGACAGTGTGACAAATAAAGACAAACTAAACATGATGGAGATGGGTTTACCTTTTTCAAAGGCATGTATCAGTGGTTTTCAAACTTTTTGTCCCCAAGGCACACCAAGGGACAAGCCAGTCTTAAGGCACACCTGTATTTTTGTCTGTGCACAATAGCCTTTATAACATGTTATCACTCTGATCACAACATAAATGTTTGTTTTTATTCACTTATATCAAATAACTATTACTCATGAAATATCTATCAATAAAATGATTTAAGAATTTTATTTTATATTTTTCAAAGTACATCCCAGCACCAATGACAGATTCCTTTAAACAGATATAAGATAATATAAGACTAGTCCATACCCATTAAGTACAGCATACCATACCATGACTTAGTCATACCAAAAATTAGAAAAAACAAACAAACATTGGGCCACAGGGGGAGCCACAGCGACCGGTCGCATTTTAGCCATTTTTAAGCATTTTTCTGTTGTTATAGCGCCACCCAGTTGCCAATTAGAGTTACATTTCTCCAGTCACCTTGAGGCATCCTGTTCTACATATCTACCAAGTTTAGTAAAAATCGATATGGTGGTTAGGCCCAGATAAGAAATTAGCTCTCTAGCGCCCCCATTTTGTTTGATGGGGTCAATAATGGAGGAGTCCCCTCAGATTATGTGTGGTCATATGCCTACAAAGTTGCGTGGTGATCGGTGAAACCCTTGAGATGTTATACACCTTTATGTGATGAGCCACGCCCTCCGCAATATTCATTGCCTTATAGAAGCTCAGTTTTAGTAAGTTTTCCAACTTTTGCCAAGAGGGAACTTTAGATATTGGTCCCTAGATTATGTTCACCCAGTTTCATGCAGATCGGTCAAACTTCCTAGGAAGAGATTGATTTTAAGTGTTTTTCAAAAAATTCAAAATGGCAGAAAATCTATATAACCGGAAATTATGGGTTCTTGAGGCAAATGTGTTCCTCATGAGGAGAGACATCTCTGTGCAAAGTTTCATGTCTCTACGACATACGGGGCATGAGATATGCCCATTCAAAGTCTGCAATTTCAGTCGGTTGCTATAGCGCCCCCCTTTGGCCAATTGATGTAATATTGCTTCATTTGCATCCTCCCATGACCCTCTACCACTGTGCCAAATTTCACATGGATTGACCAAGTCAGTGAGGAGAAAAACGTGGAACAGACACACCCATACACACACCCACAGACAGAGTTTTCGTCATTATATAGTAAGATAAAATAATGCTATGTGTCAAACACTTCTAATTCCAAACAAACAGCGACAAATAGGTTCTCTGTTTTTTTGTCCCATGTTTTTTAGGTAGAGGTTGAGTTTCTCTGAACACAGTCATATTTTCAGGGTGGCAATCTCTCATAAGGGCCCAGTCTCCATCCAGTGCATTGTTGGAGGGTCCACTCTCTCTGTCCCCCGCGTAACTGCTCTGTCTGCACTGTCTACATTTACACCCCTGGTAATGCAATTTTAATACATTGTATACAGTACATTAAATTTACAAAAATCAGGTGTTGCATTTCTGTCTATATGACCTGCATGTTTTTGCATAGTGCAGTTAGTTTTTTGATAGAACAAAATTATCTTGGAATCCATTTTTGTTTGTTTTCATCCCCACTGGTAACGTAACGTTAGTTCTTCATGGTTCTCTCATGCAACTTGAATGGATGTTGTCGAACTGTTCAAACAAAGTACATCATCTGGAGAATTAAGTGTCGACTTGCTGGGAATAACGTTAATGTTGGTTGATTCAGGAAATTAAGAGAATTGGGGATTTCTTTTGTGACACATTTTTTAAACACCATTTTGTAGTCTTTGGGCTCAAGGTATCAAGTGAAGTCACAACTCACTGGTGTTGGAGTCCTTGTTGAGTTGCAAGTCTTTTTTGACTTTGTCAAATCATGGTCTACAGTCATCAAATTTACGACTCAAGTCTGACTTATGTCCAAGTCACGTTACTCGAGTCCTCACTTCTGGGTATTGATATCACTCTTCTAGAGTCTGTTCAGTGGCTTATATTATTAAATGATTATTTCACTTGTTTTAAACTACTGTGACCCATTTTAAAAGACATGGTAGGGAAGCTGAAAGGTATTTAGAGACACACCAACCCATTGTTGGCATCGTTGACAATAAAAAGAAACATAGACTGTTGCCAGCCTTATCCTTAAATTAACTGGCGCTTGCATTTTCCTTGTTCAAGTGTGCGTTCTGTATCTGTCACAAAATGTAAGCGTCAGTGGCCACCTGCTAGTGAACTACATAGAGATAGAGAGGCACACACCCACATCTTAGCCGCCAACATGATCAACACCACCTGCCATCTGCCCTCACAAGAAGCTACTCTTCATGATGAATTTCATCAATACACATACAAGCAAACACTGCCGACTTCTTATAATGGAAGCACTTGGGTTGCTGTAAAAGTCCTGCCCTGCTGCAGGTTTGCATCCATGCATCTCTTTGGAGAGAAAAATGAGTCCCAGGGGGGCCCACAAGGGACACACGTGTCAAACTACACACTTAGAATGAGTAATGGAGGACCAGGCCCATAAATGCCTCCACTGACCTTTTGGGTATTTGTACACAACGAGCATAGCAAAGAAGGGGAATAACATGCCAGCATTAATTGCTCCAAAGCAGGCATTATTTTTGTATGTCAGTGAAAACAGGAGAAAATATGATAAATACAAATGAGGAGGAGTGGTTGTATTTACGGTTGGGAGGGAGCTGAAAGGCAGCCAGAGGAGGGTGGGTGTTAAAAAAAAAGTGGGAGAATTTTAATCTGTGGTAAGGCTGTCAGTGGGTGACACCTCCAGGCTTGGTTGCTGGCTTGCTCTCAATGTGACAAGGTCAGGTTCTGTTGCCTGGCACTCCTGAAGACATATATTCCTCAGAATGTTTTTTTTTTTACTCTTTCTCAGGCAATGCCACGCAGATGAAGCAGCTTACATAAATCCTGTGTACAGCCCTTTGTTTCTGTTCAAATACAGCTTTCTTCCAGCTGTCACAAGGGAACGGATTGATTGTGCATTATCTTTGATTCTCTGGCTCTCTTGTCATTTTGAAGTCAGAGATCAAAACCGAGATGGTACACAACAATGACAGTGATCTGCTTCGACCTATCAAACGCTTCAAAGGCCATCTCTGAAGAGGCCTCCGTGCCACACACACTCCGTCATCCAGTTGACCCAGTTCTCCGGCGCTCTGGTGGCAAACACGGTGACGGCATAATTCATTCTGAGACTAAAATCCTTTCTTGATCGATGGAGCCATCAACGGTCAAGTTCACTATGGCAACCTCTGCTCCCGCCGTCTATAATGTTGCCGGTTTGTCCTGTGCTAATTGGCACTTTTCAGTTCATAAATCACCTAAAAAATCTCCAAGCAGCCTCATTCTCTGAGGTTTACCTAGCTGCATTCAGAATGACCTGAACCTTCTCATTAGAGAGGACATACAGTATTCTCCTCCAGTTATCTGTGCTGAGTAAACTGCCTGACTTTAGTCATCTGAAAAAGGAAACTTAAGGGTCTGGGCCATCAAAGCTGCGGCAGAATATTTTTCACTGTCAGCGTCCATGCTCCTATCTGTTGTCACCCGATTCAGAGACCAGGTAGGATCACTGACAGGAAATGAAGGAAGCTCAGCAACGTAAACAAATCACTGCCCAAGAAGAGCAGAAAAGGGGTTAATGCATTGTTATAGTGATGCAGCACACGGACATAATTCATTAAATCAACATCATTGACATGCTCTCAGCCTGTGAATGTAAATGAAGAGTGCCTCAGCACTGAAGGGCTACAGAGAGCCTTTAGAACCAATAAGCCAATGCATGAGTGACCCCATTTTTAACTCTGACACAGAAGCATCATTTCAAACTCCTAATGGAAAAAAACATCAATGCCATATAAAAAGCCTGACACCATCATAAAACTGTAATAATTTACTTTTTTCAAATTAAATTCACATTCTGTGGAGGGCCTCGGCTCTGCAAATGATGATTTCATTCAAACCCTAGTTTGTCTTTTAATTACCATCTTCTTAGAATGACTTGAGACAATTTGCCCGGAGGGGACCTCCGAGAGTTAGAGTGGGCTAAGCATTATTTCATTAGTTGTGATAATATTTCTTTAGTCATTGAAATTTATGGATGCCAAGTCTCAACACAGCAGGAAGGAATTAGAGTGGGTGGCAGCTCTCGCTGGTGGCGGAGGTGGGGTGGTGGTGACACGTTCCTTTTCATAGTAAATAATAAGCTCATTAAATGGCTGAAATGTTTTTAAAAGCTATTATCTGCCCCATTTCACTTTAATTAGCCAACTGTCTCCGAGACCTGCATGCACAGCTTACACAAGATTTACTTTTTTGTCAGACAACAACAGAAAGTTGAGTGAAACTAATCCAACATAATGGCAATGCCAGTGGTTTGACAGGTGAAATAAACTAGGGAATTAGTCATCCTGGGGAAAACGCTTAGAGGCCGAGAGATAAGACGGTTTGTGCCTGTGATAAACATGTTTCTGGTGAGATTTGATGCAAATGTGTTTGTCATTACAACAGAATTCCAAGAGACTGAACTCGGGGGTGAGAAATGACGCTGTGATTGCATACAACCTTGATTTCCTGGGAGAAAATGAAAAGAAATTAAAGAAATTTAAATAAAACTACTTGATTTGTGGAAAAAAAAAGAGAGAATTTGTCACACAGAAACTGCAGGCAGCTGCATACCAATATTTCAATCAAAAGGTCCAATAGCAAACAAAGAGTCAGTTCAAACATCCGGTACAAAAATGCAGTTTGAGTCTGAGAGAGAAAAAAAAGACCTCCTGGCCATTACTTTCATGAATGTCTCAGAAACAGCCATACAGCTGTGAGCTGAATGTAATTAAGTCGGGCCTAATACTTTTCATGTGGTAATTCGCCCAGTTGGAGAAAAAGTAGCCATTGCTGATTGGTCATTCTGCTTCTCACCAGGGCTCAGGAACAGTCCTCCTAATGAGAACGCTGCAGGGCCATAAAGTTTCAATCATAAAATATTAAATTCATATTAACAGTTGGAGGAGTTGAGGCCAAGCCTGTGCAGGTATAGTCCAGTATAGAACAGGTCAGTAAGCCCAAGGGAAAATGCATGGAATACTCTGTATGCAGTGAAAGTGAATATCAGTCAATGACAATAAAAATGTGCAGTGTGTAAAAAAAGCTGCTTCAGACAGCTACTGTGGATGATGAAAAGGTCTGTATTGTGGTTCTTTAAGTAGCAGCTAATGCTTTGTTTGTCAAAATTAGTAAGATAATTCCAACACTACTGTTTCTTATAACAAAGAGGATGTTGTCTCCCACCCTGCTCAAACATGTTTGTTTTGAAGAGCAAGAAGAATAAAAGGCGATAACAGCCCTTGATAGCAGCTGATGGCGGTCGAATTGCATTCAAGACATTTCCTAAAAATATACAATTGAACTGGAAAAAGCTGTCGGTGCTTTCAAAGTTAACTGTTCCTTTTGTCGGGCCGTAAAACAATCCATATCTGACGTGATGCTGTCAGTGATGTTGACATGCAGTAATCAATGTTATACAAAGCACAGTAATGGCACATTAAAGGTCTTGATAATAAAAGGAAAAACATCGCTCCACTGTAACTATGTTCACAATCAACTATACAAAAGAAAGCCTCCTGGGGAAATAAAACAAAGGAGTGACAAAGATTTAAAGGAAAACTGTTTTGTCCTTTTGTTCTGTTGATACTAAGTGGACCTTACTCACAGGGCAGAACTGTGCTATTCTGTCAACACTTTGGCAGCTTAAGTGGATTATATGTTTTCGTGTGCATTCAGACTGCTGGCACCTGCTTCAGATGAACTCTCCCGTGGCAAATTTGAACTGCAGCATTGTTACAGTAATGGGTGTTGGACTACAGCAGCACCATTCCTCTTCCACTACATTATTGGGTGCTGACAGGTGATGTCAATGTTCATCTTTGTGGACATGAGACAAAGGCCATCAATACACGGTTACGTGTCTTCAATGAAAATAAATGGATGTTTGTTTGTTTTTTAAATTGCTACCAGTGTTCATTAATATTCTGTACCTCACCTACCTTGTACTGCACAGTAATTACACAGTATATTGAAGGTCTTGGCGGAAGGTAAAAACCTGTTGTTACTTAGGGTTATGTGAAACGTACAGGCCCTAGGATTAGACCTTCAGATCTTGGCCGTCTATAGGATACCGACTGTGACGCCGTCCTTGTGTTGATGAAGAACATGCTGTTATTTCAAAGAATAGTGGCGTCCCTGAAATTATTTTTCCATTGAATAGGTGATAGCTATTGGTCAGACCTCCTCAATTGCCATCCCACTATAGTGTTACGATGTCTAAAGCGTAATGGTGTTTACCAGGTGTCCATGAAAAGTCCTTTTAAACGACGCATCAATGTGGTACTCTCAAGTTCATATGGGAATGTTATGAGGGCTACAAGTTAACGGACTGTGAAATATGTTGAATATCAAGAATGTCTACAGCTATGCTGGCATGTTTGTGGGGCTGTACTTAAGCACAGCAACCTTTGAATGATGCAAAATGCTGATGTCAGGATGCTCTCGTGCTTAAAATGACAATTCTGACATGCAGATGTCAAGTAGGTGTAATGATAACCATGATCACCATCCTAGTTCAGCAACATGATCTCGCAGAAATATGTGAAATGACGATGAATTCTTATGATGTGTTCACACCAAAGGCAAGACAACTTTCATGTTGGATGGGGATGAGGGTGGGGGGGGGAGTCCTTCTGTGTGGACTTTGCATGTTCTCCCCGTGTCAGCATGGGTTTTCTGCGGGTACTCCAGCTTCCTCCCACAGTCCAAAGACATGCACGTTAGGTTAATTGGTGACTCTAAACTGTCTGTAGGTGTGAACATGAGTGTGAATGGTTGTCTGTCTCCATGTGTCAGCTCACTGATTGTCTGGTGACCTGTCCAGGGTGTAACCCGCCTCTCGCCTGATGTCAGCTGGGATAGGCTCCAGCCCACCTGCGACCCCTAACAGGATAAGCGGTTGTGGAAAATGAATGAATGAATGAATTTTGCTTGGAAGCAACTCAACAAAAGAGCTTACATAAGTCACAAGAATGTATGGTAGAACTTACCATGTAGTCCTATGGTTTCACCCACTGACCTTTGAACCCTCTCCTTTAATGTTCTCTTGATGAGTGGTGGAGTTCCAGATGCACAAAATAAGGTTGTCAACCATTTCTAATTCTCTGTAACGTCAGTAGAATCTTAACTACATCTCAATGCTGATAGGCTGTTGCGACAATTTTCAGCTTGCATGAATGATGTGGAGATGCCTCATTTGTCTCAGTTGCCTGGCATGAATTTGTGTCTGTTTGTGTCTATGCATTGACATTGAAATTGAGTGTGAACACACCAGTAATACCGTATTATGTAGTGGTGGCACATAACTGTATTAAAATGACATGTCGGAAGTCGCAGTTTAAAACGTGGTTAATGTTGCGAAACAGTCACAAGTTTGTACCAACCTGGTTAGCTTTATTAATAGATGATGGCTGCGGTCATAATAACTAGGCATGTTACGTATGGCATAATGTCACATAAGTACGTCATGTAGTCAACATTGACTTTTGGTCGTATAGGACACAAACATTGGTCTCCTGGGTGAAAGTCCTGTGTTTGTTTGGCCCACCCACCACCCTAACCACCTCCCTACACAGACTTTCTTGCTCTTACCCACGGGATTGTAACATTTACCACCACCCATCGTGTGATGCTGTTGAACCACGCACCCAGGAGGCATCCTGATCAGATGCCCGAACCAACTCAACTGACCCTTTTGACGCGAAAGAGCAGCGGCTCTACTCCGAGCTCCATCCCTATGTCCCAGCTCCTTACCTAATCTCTAAGGCTGACCTCAGCCACCATATTGAGGAAACTCATTACAGCTGCTTGTATCTGCGACTTTAATTTTTCGGTCATTACCCATAGCTCATGACCATTATAGGTGAGGGTAGGACGTAGGTTGCCTCTCTCTCCTCACCACGATAGTCAGGCACAGCGCCTGCATCGTCAATCCATCTAACGCTCCATTCTACCCTCACTTGTGAACAAGACCCTGAGATACTTGAACTCCCTCACTCTGGGCCATGTTAGCTTGCCAACATTTGCAAATAAGCACTAGATTATATAACTTAATCTACACTGAGCTGAGGCTGATGGTAATGTCATTAGTTTGCCAAAGTATTGGGCAAATTTACATTCTGTCCAGATGGTGGCACTAGATCAAAAACCTGAGAATCACAAGTTATTATGATCCTAAGCACAACATGAGTGTGTGCACCAAATTCCATTACAATCCATCCAACAGTTGATGAGCCATTTTACTCCAAATCACAAATGTCAGTCACAGAATGGCTCTACAGAAAAAGTAAGGGGATTGTCAAAGGATTCTTTGTGTGGGAAGCATGGGTATGTATTCCAAATGTTGTACAAATCCATTTTGTTTGAGTGAGATGATGCATCAGTAGATGTTGAGATATTTCACAGGATGAGCAAAACTTGGACCTGCAGGTGGCGCTAGAGAAAAGGTCAGGTGATCATCAAAGTCATGAGCACACCAACAGAGGGCATGTTTACATGTAATTAACCATTTCTGCAACATCTGGTTTCAATTGTCAGTCAGAGGAAGAGTATTCTCAACCACTTGTATTATATTGTGTACCCAAATTCCAGTCAAAATCCTAAACATAAACCTAAGCAGATTTAAATAAAACATATAACACACAACTATACATATAATCCCAGCTGCTGTAGTCCATATAATGAAGACATTCAATTACAGAGAGCCGACCGGAGGAGATGATTAAAAATGGTTACCTGGGAGCAGAGACAGGGAAATTAACTAAAAGTCTTTAATTACACTTGGTGGACATTAATCACACGGAGAGATGAGGTTCATTTCCCGCTCATCTTAATCTTCATCATGTAGGGGGTAGTTAAGAGGACTCCTGACTGGGCCCGGATGCACGCTGTGCAGCACATTCATACTGTACTGTCCTCTTCCCAGTGCCCCAGAGACGAACAGTGAATATGTCCCAGAATACACCTTATTACAAGGCAACACAGTCCACTGTTTGTGTTTTTTATGCTCTCTCACTGGCATAACAGCCAAATAATTTAATATAACTCAAATTACAGCTGTATTTTTCAATAACTATGATGTGATTTAGCAACTGCAAAACAACATCTTAGAAAAAATTACCCATCAATTTATCCTCATCAGCCACAAAATTAATATTTATTGCTGGTAAGTTTTTGTATTTGGTTGTACCTTTTTAGTATAATAACTCCCCCACAGAAAGAGAAATGATGACTTTCCTCCTGTCTTGGCCTGATTAGTATTTTCTGTTTAATAATTAATTTGGAGCAGATTTTTCTCCTTCTGACTGCAAACTCATTATTGATATGAGAAAGAAAAAAAAACAAAACAATCTATCTTTTATGAGGCTTTTACAGTCAAAGGAATTCTGTCTATGCTGAGTCAATATCATGTGTTTGTAAGAGCTTCATGTTTTGTTTTGTTTTTTTTCCTAAGGCAGAATGTTTTTCTCTGTGTGTCTCAGTAGAGTAACTGCAGCAAGTGTATTACAACTGGAAAAAAAAAAAACAACTTTTTTTTTTTTTTTTTTTTAAGTAAACATGGTTTAATATCCACCTTTACAAAGACATAATTACATAATTATTGATAAAGGCTCTTTTATGTGAATATAAGTTTTGAATATATTTAGAAAACTAAAAAATCCTTCACAGTACAAAACAAAATAAATGGTCTCATATTAAAGAAATGAAGGAGAAAAGCTCCATTATTATCTCATGAACATTTTTGTTGAATGTGCTGAAGTCAGACTTTTGTCAATATCTGTGTCTGCTTTGGTCAAACATGATACTAAAAATCCCCAAAATATCTGAGACAAGATTAATACAACCCAACCATCAGAATAAATGTTGGCATTGTACATTTCTGCAAACCGCCGATACGTAACATTTGCACATGATTATGTGGTGGATATGCTGAAACAACGGCTTGGTCAGTGGCTCTACGGCGTCAGACACTGACGCATAGAGGCACCCTATAGTGGCGATATGAGATAACATGGGCAGTGGCATTTGTTAACCCTCCAGGCAACTATCATAGTATAAAGAGCAAGAAAGTCAGCATTGGGCGGGTGGATGAGAAGGTGGATGGGTCTAAAAATTTCACACTTTCAACCAGAGGCCTGCTGTTTATGTCCAGTGTGAAACCAAAAGTCAGTCGACTTTGTTTAATAATGTCATAATGTGCTAGTATTTGTAGCATACTGTACTATGCTAGTGACGTATGACACATGATGTTACATTACGTTAGAAACAAACTTATTTTAAAACCTAACCACTCTTTTGTTGCCTAAACCCATGGAAGTAAACCTGAAAATTTTGAAAGGTTTTATACTTACTTTCTAAGTTTACTTTGAAAAAGACTGTATACATTCAGCAAGCAGAAACAGCACATTTCCTGTAAAAACAGAATTCTATTTTATGCCACGTTTTGAGATGACAGGTTATTGACCAAACATCGGTATTAGATGGGTTGGGAATGACTATGTCTTGGTTCAAATTATACTTTTCTTTATGTTTCAGCAACACTGTGATGAACATGTGGCTATGTTTAGGCAACGCATTCTCACTCCAACCTCCTCACATATTGACGTGCTTGGTCATGGACTTTCCACATCCAGATACAACGTGCAAGGTACCCTGGGTGTGTTGGTTGTTGATGTTCTTGGCCACAGTGTCAAGTTCTGCCTTCTACATGCATTGTCTTCTTTCAAGAAACACTTTCATTTTCACAGGAAATTTACCGTCTACATACAGTCTCTTTCAGAATAAACGCACTACATTGGTACAACACCGTGAACTGACCTTTTTTGTTTTTCCTTCAACAACAAACACACATGGTTGGGTTTAGGCACCAAAAACACATGGTTAGGTTTAGGGAACAAAAGCAGGTGGTTGGGTTTAGGAAAAGAGAACAGGGTTAGGCTTTAGAATCTTACGAGATGTGAACATCGCGTGAAAGTCTGTATTTGTTGGACCCACCACCCCTCCCCACTTGGACATTCATTGACCTAACTTTCATCCTCGTCTCGCCACGTTTTCCCCTGACGCAGCCAGGTGTAGTTAAACTATAACATCAACCGGCCGCATATCATGTGAATGTTAAAGGACACCTTTTTTGGTTGGTTTCTGACCGCAAGTCACAGCCCAAGTGCCGGATTTCGACAACACAAAATTTAGGGAAATGTCACATTTTGGCAAAAAAAATGGGTATGGCTGGATCTGCTGCAGATAACCGGTTGTGTTGTTTTTTCATTTCAAACAGTGGTCTGGAGACCCTCCAACTCCTGATAGGCTCCTGGGCTGAGCAATAACAAACATAATTCAAGTCATACAACTCTGCCTTTCTGAGATTGATGATGATGATCCAACACACTGGGAGATCCTGTCTTGATGTAAAGTACGGTGTGTGGATTATATATGCAAAATCAATAAAATATGATGCAACACAGTACAATAGCAGTAACCCTGCAACACTGCTTTTGTTGTATTTATTGTCAACTTATAATGTTTGATTTGAGACTATGTGCGAGAGTTTGTGATTCTACTCATTGGTAATTTGAGGCCTTGAATATTTTCTTCTTACTGAACATTTAAAAAGCTTCAGAAGGGTAGTATTTATTGCAGGATAATTATAACAAATTGGATTATATCACTTAAATACTATCAATTTGATAGTTCAGTGGAAAAAACCACTTGCTATTCTGCACATTATCCTTGGATGATCAATACACATGGGTATAATGTGCAACAAAACCCAAAGAAGAACTGTTCTTAATTATATAAAAAAAGGAAAACATTTCCTTGCAAAGAGTATTTCTCAACTGTCCCTAAAAGGGATGCCTCGAACTCAAGTTAGAAACCTTCTCCCATTCAGAAAATATTGCCCTCCTAAACAGAAGTGACACTCAGGCATATGCTGGGGTCTTCTCTGTGGTTTAAGCATCTCATTAAGTTACCTGGCATGGCACTCAGAGAAATAATCTTCTTTGGCTAGAGTCAACATAACCCAGATGACTCTCCCGTTTTTTTTTTTCTTTCTTTACAGTAAACACTATATTATATGAGAGCAAGTGTGCTGTGAATTGAAGTTGCTGTCTCTCAAAATGCAACTTCTCACATATCATTTACGCGCTGGGAAACATATCTCGGTTAATGCATCATAAGATATAATTGATTAACTGCTTGAGTTCGGTGTGAGTGATAGGAGCGTAAAAACCGAGGCAGAGAGAACACGCCAGATGTGCATGAAGCATGGGGACCGATTTTAGATTGGATTCTTCTTTTTCTTCTCCAGCCAGTCACATTTACTTTGTGCCTTTGTGCCTTAAGTCTAATTGAAGCTCAAAAGCGAGAGGAAGAGATTGAATTGCAGATTGAATTGCATCCCAAGGTCATTTGAGCATTGAAGAGATACACAACTGCAACAGAACTGCTGCCTATGGGCACTGTAGGTTCTAACTCTCCTCTCAAAAGCAATTATAAAATCCACTAATGCAATTTTGATTATTTCCCAGTGTATTTGGCTGTTTTATTGACCATGTGTTATTTAAATGCTGAGCTTAAATAATATTTGTCCAAGCTGTATACTTTGTCACAGTGCATGGTGAAGCATGATATGACTTTCTGTAATTTATGATAGGGATATGTTTTTACTCCTCAAAGGCCATCACACATGGAGAAACAACTCAATATGGTTTATCAAATAAAAACAATATCCCCACTTCTCTCTTTTTATATCATGAGGCCCTCTACAGATGCAATCATCAGAGCAGTGGTGCTGATGTATATTTGTTCTCAGAACCACAGAGACCAGCAGAGCAAGCTGTATTTAAAGTCCTGCCAGTTCTGCACTAGACTATGATGTGCAATTTCTGCTTCAGAGCAGCTCAGGAAAAAATAAGTGGTAATGAATGCAGAGGTTCTATTAACTTCTGGATATAAATTCTGGATGTATGAATGACTCATTGAGTGATGACAACGTAGCCAAATTTGGAAATGACATTTCCTATTTGCACCATTTGCTGAATCACACAATGCAGTAAAAAATGCAGCACAGCTTTTCATCATGGCAAGTATTACATTATAAAGGGTAACATCATGATCTTACAGCTTTCAGCTTCATACTTTTTTCGTTTTAACATTAAAATATGTTAAAATGTAGAATCCTTAATAACTCTTCTTCTCATACTCTCTGTGCACGTAGCTACATGTGGCAGGAATATGATCTGAAATCTGAATCTGAGTGAAATTAACAACATTGGCAACCAAGATCGCACCTTTTCCTGACATTAGCATATGGCTACATGTAGCAGTCAGTGTGGAGGTAATGTCAACACTTGTTGTGGTGTGCCAAATGATTATGTAAAAAATCTGTCAAGAGCTGATGTCTGCTTGTTGAAAGTAGAAAAGTATGTTGGAAACAGCATTCAGAATGGTCAGAAGCAGTAGCGGCTCGTGGTGAAATAGGGTGGGAGGGCTAACGCATCAGGCCTATGGCCTTTACTGATTAATAGTTCAGCTGCAGTAACAGTAACATCACACAGAGATACAGTACCAGGTTACAGCAACAATGCACTACAACAAAACTAGAAAACTAGGCTAACTACAAAAATGTTCTGATGCCAAAAGCTCTCTCTCTCTCTCTCTCTCTCTCTCTCTCTCTCTCTCTCTCTCACTTGCTTGCATGCACATGCACACACACGCACACTGACTATTTTCCGCTGTACACACAGACAGGAAAGGTAAAGAAAAGAAAGGAGTAATGCTCCTTTAATAAAAGGCTTGGGCCTAGGGCTGGGTGGTATGGCCTAAAATCAATATCACGGTATTATTTTGGGGGGATGCGGTGACGGTATGATATCGCGGTATTGTCTTCCCTTCTTTTTTTTTTTTTACACTTTAAATAAAATAATTTAAAAAGCCATACAAGTCTAGCATAGGCGCCGTTTAGGTATGGCGAGGTATGGCAGCTGCCATACCTTGGAATCGGGAGAAAAAAAAGAGAGAGGTTCTGTAGTCATCTTACTCGAGGCGCACTGGCTGGTTGACTTCATTGTAAATAGGTCAATAATATGCTCATCAGTGAATACTAGTGTTAGTGAATACGAGTGTTATTGAATCGAATTGTTCACCACTTAGCTCCTCCGCGAGTTTTTCTTTTCTTCATGTTGACATGCTAAGCTTGTATTTTCGGTCTCTGAAGACACTCCAATAAATGCGCCTATACAGTATTGTACCAAATTGGCCTTTGTTTTACTGTGTTTCATACACCGGACGCCTTGGTTATCTTCTAGAAATGAGCTTGTAATTAATTTATTTTCTTTATTTTCTGTGAAATTAAACACATGACTAATGATAATTAAATGTCCGCTCGCTGTCCGTGGTGCTGAAATATGCGCCGAAATAGGTCCGATGTTTTCACTGCTCCCACCAAGTCGTGCATTACATGCAGACATGAGGTATTATGAATGTGAGAAACAGCTTCATGTCCTTTGAAACAATTTTCAATAGCATAGTATGTACTTCTGACAGGTCATAGACCAAAGTGAACTTTTGTATAAGTTCATATTTTTGAAACTCCATCATCAGTAGCTCTGTGACGTCATGTCATATTGCCATACCTTAGCTTTTGCTGAAACGACGCCCCTGAAGTCTAGGATGGAAACTATTTATTGTCAGAAGTACAACGGTTGCTAATCCATCTATTATTGTGTATAAAACGTTATACACAATAACGGCTCCCGGGTCCCCTTCTCCCGCGGGCCTGGGTTTGGTGCGGTCGGCCAGGCCACCTCCATCACGTTGTGAGGGAGGTGCATGAGACAGGTAGGCAGGCTGCTGCCGCCGTAGCCGGAGTACTGCGGTATGAAGATAAACACAAAAGTAGTACCGCGGCTCATGTTGGTAAGTTACCGTCACCGCGAATACCGCCCAGCCCTACTTGGGAACTACCTTATTTGAAGAGAAGCTCACATCGACGGCCTTTCTGGGTTGCAAACAGGTTAATCACCAAGTCATTTAAGTCTGATGATTTTTGGATGAGACAGCATTTAAAATAATCCACCTCGTTCAGCATGATGCTAACGCAATTCACAAGACTCAACGCTCACTCTCCCACTACAGTTACAGCGGGCAGGCCCTCATTGTACTTCCACACACTGTCATTGGTCAAAAGTCAGTGGCCTGGGCTGAATTAATTTAGCCCAACTGCACAGTAAATCAAGGGGGCTGGTCATGACTCCTGCCACTCATGATGTAACAACAATGATTGGAAGCTGATTGTAGGAGTATGGGCTGTAAAAAAATCAGCCCATTTAGATAAATCCTGTGTTTTTGTTTTAGTGCTGTTGCTGCTATAGTTTCCACCAAAAACAATCAAGGTTCAATAACTAATATTTTAATATTTTCTTTAACTTAATAATTTTCTTGTCTTTTTTGTAAAAGATAGGCAGGGCTTAGCCCTGCTAGCCCATTTATACCAGCCGTCTCTGGTCAGAAGAAGCTTTTGCTCACAGGGATTACATTTACATACATTGTTGGTATTGTTTGAAACTTTGATTATGTTTAATGCAAACTTCCAATGTTAAATTCTATCTATCTTTCTATCTATCTACCTGTCTATCTATCTATCCAGTATAAACCTAAAAGGTACCCTTAAATAATGGTGATATTGAATATCCGAGTAAGTCAGACCCATAGCTTTTACTTTAAAGGTCCTGCTAACCTTTCCTCATAGGAAATATATTTATATGCTCCTGATATGCATTACTTTCAGAGTCAAAATCTGCAACTTTTAAGACACATTTATTTAAATTTTTTTTCCAAAACCTATCTGCAAACTGCTCTTTTTTTACCCAATGTTAAACTCTTGATAAATAACGCCAAGGAATGTTTTTTTTTTCTCTCGCTTTAAATTTAAGTAACGCTTATTTCATTATGACTATTCTGTGTTAAGGAAAATATGTTTTAGGTGCTTCAGTGGTTTTGTTTAGGTAATCAAAGCTCTAAATTAGAGAGAAAGAGTACGGGCTTGTTTTAATCTTGGTCTGTCATGAAGTAAAATCAGTGTGGAAATGGCTGACACAAGGTCAAACTGAACAGGTGTCTGTGCTATAGCAGCTCAGCTGGTGCATGAAAACTAGCAGATTTTGATCCAAGCTCATTTATGCATTGTCAACATTGGACAATCGAGCTATATTTGTATGCGTAGAGCTGCCAGTATGTGACATGTCAAATAATGTTCACTGACAACACTGCAGGTGTTTTTTCTTTCTTTTCTTTTTTTCTTTCTTTTCTGTTTTGTTTTTTTTTTTAATTACATGACTGTACATAGTTCAACATGGGCTGCAACCAACTGTATTTGTGAGTCTGATTGTCTGGGCTCTTTGCTTGCAAGGTCAAAATGCCTGAAGTGCTTTGAGAAAAAGACAGGCATTCAATTTCTGATTGTCAGAGAGGCTTTCTAAGATGAGTCACGTCAGTCATGGGAACATTCATAACAGTATTTACTTATTTATGAAACAAAAATAATAAACAATAAAAACTGTTATTAAAAGACACACACCGGCACACTCACATGCACACAACAGACACTTTTTTCTTTTCTTTTTTTTTTTTACAGCTACTGTAGGCTACAAACAGGCAGCCCTTATTGTGACAGCATTTGAGGAAATCAATACCTGTTCCACATATTCTAAAATGTTTCATTGAACAGAAATGTACAGCAGTTCTCTACTGATAGAAAATTGCTGTAAAATCGAGTGCAAATCTTTTATGTAGCCTAAAATGATCTCACCTTCACAACCCTTCATTAACAAAGAGATGCATGTCGATGTATTTAGCTTACTTCCATGTGTTAACCTCAAACACATTAGCCCTCATTTATGAGGGTAACTTAACTTGACAGAGATCCTTTTCAATTTAACAGGTCATCAGCAGGGCTAATACTGCTATATTGTACTGACAGATACATTCATTTTCTTAGCTACATGCAGTTCTTACCTACATGCAATGTGGAGTTTCTAATCTACCTAAACTACATGCAGGGGTGCGTGCAGATTTTTGCACTCACAATCATGCTGCTTTTGACATAATCCAAGTGAAATGGTGTCAAAACATGGCGTGTGTTCTTAGTGTCATCTGGTTCTGGTGATTTGGAAGCCCCAAGCACAGCCTGAGCTGAAACCTTGTTGGTGTGTGCAAAAATTTGAGGATAGATTTTCATATTAAAAACATCCAACCCACACTAGAAAAGTGATTTCAGCAAGGTTGAGTGTTTGACTTAGCAATATACAGCATGGCACAATTCCCCGCGATCACTAATGAGCAATCACAGCAGCGCCTCTCATCCCCTTTAAAAGCAGCAGACAGTTGCTAATGAGCCAGGGGGGAAGGGTTGCTGCTGAGGAGGAAAGAGTTTCTGGGAGGCACAAATATCCAGCACCCCAAATGTTGATATACAGCAGCACCCCAAATATGCTTCCAAGGGCAGATAATGACCATTTTGAAGCTATATTTATTGTTTAAGGGTCACTGAGGCCCCTGTCAGTGATAAATAATGTGCACAGGGATATTGCAGAAGACAATAATATCAGCAATATTGCTAAAATTTGCTGAAAAAAATACTGCTGTGTATGAAACTGTCCTCAGCCGTCAAAATCATCAGTCCCTGCCAGCAGGACTCCAGCCTGCCAGTGCAAATCATGGCGAGTACCTGGGACAGCTCCAGAATCAGCTCTCTGGACAGCTCTTGTGACAGTCTGAGCACTTTGCCTACAACTGGTAAACTACTTAATTAGCGAATACCATGTGCTGCAAAAAATGTGTTTCTATTTTGAATTGTTTATTATAAATGATTTAACAAGCAGGATTTGATGAGTCATATGTGGCCACAGCTGCACGCTACTGCATTGCAATTAATGTGAGAAACTTCTAGCCGCTGATGTGTTTTGCTCGAAGAAAAAATGTCATGAGGTCAGGCTGCACCTGTATTTGATATGTTTCTCTCTGTCAGGGTTCCAGCAACTCTTTAAAAATTACATTCAAGGATTTTTCAAAGACTTTCCAGGCTAAATTCCCTAAAATTCAAGGACTCAATATGACATAGCCTGAGATACAGATCCAGGTTAATTGCTATTACAGCACTTTTTATAATAAGATTTTGCAGGCCATACAGAAGCTCAAAGACATCAATTAAAAAGAAAGACAGGCCTGAATGTGTGAACACTTCTCGATTGTGATAGGAAAGGCAAGAGACCACAGACTGCCATCACTGTAACATATAGGGCTCTAGTTTCCAGGCGCAGCGCAGGGTGGTGCAGGGTGGCGAACTCCGCGCAGAGCTAGTTTCGAGCAGCGCAACCCGAGGCGCACTCAGTTTGGTAGTTTGGCAGTCCGAGGTGTGCTGAGATGGGTGTGGTGGGGCAGCAGGGAGAGGTGTCGACAGATGCAGCTTGGCGCAGTGACAGTTTCATACCAAAAGACTTCACCGAAGGTGGACGGCGGACAGTGCGCACACGTCACCAAAACCTCACAGGCAGGTTTCCAGAATATCAGGCACATTAACGATGCAATAAATACCCACAAAACACTATTCAATGCAACTATCTGCAATCAGCACATAAATGTATCTCTATATCGACTGTCCCGTCACATCTGATGTCAGATCAAAGGGGATTGGCACCGTCTGGCACGTTTGGCACGCGTAATGGAAACCCAACCTGATTTGATTAACACAGCTGCAAACTAATGAGTTCACATCCCTCTCAGCCAACCACAAACAGCCACAGCATCAGATAGGGAGTGTATATTCAGCATCTGTCATCTTAGAAAAGTCAAAAGAAAAGAAACAGAGTGAGACTGCGAGAGAGAAATAGAGAGTGCGCACAAGAGAAACGCAACATTGATTTACAATTGTGGTGACCTCCTCCCAGGCTACCTTTGTATCATCAGCCCGTGGAGGTCTGCTCGCAGTTCTGTATATTCGGACACTGTGAGCTTGGACCTCCCGGACCAAAACATCATTTTCCTCCTGGGAGAAGTTTGGCCGTCTGACGCTGCTGCTCTCTTCTGCCATGGCGAATTGAGTAAACTCTCATTACGCCTTCGCGCGGCGTATTTAAGAGCGAGGAGAGGGGCTCATTTGATTGGTGTGATGTGTGTAAAACCCACTCCACGCCTTCTCTCCTCCCTCTTTCCGACTTGCGCAGGTAGGAGGGACGGATGTGGGAAAGAGGAGTAGCTGCGCCAGGCGCACGGTGTGCCAAACTTGCAAAATCCGCCTGGCCACACCCAGTTGGCGAAGCGCAGGTGCGCTGCACCCCCACCTTGCCTGGTCTGCCAAACTAGAGCCCATAGTATCAACACGTTCTCACTCCGACCTCGTCACATATTGATGTTATTTTCATGGACTTTCCACAACAAACACACATGCTCTGGTTTAGGCAACAAAAGGAAGTAGTTGGGTTAAGAAAAAAGAACAGGGTTCGGCTCCTGGGTGAAAGTCTGTGTTTGTTGGATCCATTCACCAACCCTCCCGCCTGCCCCACTTGGACTTTTGCCGCCTTAACTTTAGTCCTTGTCCAGCCGCGTTTCCCCCTGCCGTTAAACTTTAACAGTAACCGCCCAAGTATCATGCCGACGTTAAAGGACACCTTTTTTCATTGCTTTTTGATGCCACAAGTCACTGCTCAAGCGCCGGATTTTGACAACTTCAGCGTGAGACCAGCCTCATGGTGTAGATGACTTGACATGACTTCAGCCAGATGACCTGACATGACTCATAGCAACATAGCAAATTTGGGTGGGTGAGGAGAAGCAATTGTTCCCAGAACTAGTTATCTAAATAACAGGGCACAGCAGCTTAAGTGACAGGAAGCACTGTGTAGGTTTGTAGATGTGTCACATATTTTTGAACTGATACTACTTGTTTGTCAGACCTTCTAAATTGTCATTATGTACAACAAACACAACACAGCAAAACAATATATTGAGTAAGTTAAGCAATAGGGACAGACTATTCTTGCACAAAATATATAAATTCAAGCACTTTCAATTACCAGTGTCTATTTATGTCTATATTCAACAACATCCAAGGTCTTGATGTTTTTTTTCCTTCAAACTCACAAACTTTCAAGGATTTCAAGGACCCGTGGGAACTGTCCTCTGTAGGCTGAGTCTCTTCTGTTTTGTAGTCAAGAGAAGCAGAAGGTTATGTACCTATTTTGTTAAATCTTGTTGCCGTTTTGGAAGATTAAACTAATAAATGGAGATACTGTGGTTGTTTGACCTGTGCATAATTACAAAGCACATCCCTCAAATTAAAGAGTGCCGATGGAATACACATCATCCCTGCTGATGTATGAAGGCAACGGTAGTTAACTGAAAAGAAATGAACTTGACTGATGGTTTGTAAGAATCGCCCATTTATTTAACCCAAAACAGACCTTTAATCTTATTAAACATTATATTTCAATATGAATTCAAATCCAGACCAAATGAATCTAAGTCAAAGAGGCAGAACTCATTATAAATTAAGGGGCTTTTTGTGATTTTGCAGAGGTCGCTGTGACCACATCTAAAGCCAAGAAAATAGTTTGTTCCACTTGCAATGAGTGCTGGTCTAAGCAGGTGGAAATGAAAAAGTGAAAAAAAGTTCTAAAATTGCATTGGTAATCATATCCAGGACTGATAATAATAGTGATACAAATGAGGCTCATTATGCCTATTGTGCTGATCAGCATGCAATAGGAGGATTGTAGCCTGACTTACTCTAAATTAAGAGAGAATCAAGACATCGTATTATTAGTCATTTGTTATGGCAATATATTCTAAGTAGGACTTGCAGATAAAACTCACATACAAAAGATTATAAGACTTCCATTTTAAATGGGATCTGAGAGTTGTATTTTGTATCAATTGGACCAAGCACAAACAAGGTATTCCATTAAAAGATTTGTAAGTATTAAACCTTGAGTACTGGACTTACTTATGTTCTTACTTAGGCCGTTGTATTCCCAAAGGAACATAGGCCATCAACGGAAGCTCCCCATCCTCGCCGATCTTGTGATCAGTGTTGAGCAATTTACTTCCAAAACTGTATACATTACATATTATTAGTTACCTTAATTTGAAAGTAATAAGTTCCTTTACAATATTACTCTGTTACTACTTTGTATTAAAATCCCCTGCTTATTAGTGTTATGACCTAGAATAATTATCCTACACCTTTTAAAATAAATGTATAGTCTTGGACAAAGGGACAGGCAGAGGATCAAAGTCTGATAATAATGAGACGGATAAATATGTGTTGGTCTATCATGTGAAACACAGTAGACAAAAGTTCGCACAACAAATGGTGTGACGTGCCAGTAAGTCACTATGAAGAGTGCAAATTAATACACCGGAGACAGAAGACCCACCTGCCAGTTCCCAGTGTGCATGTCAGCTACAACATTAATGGAGAGAGAGTTATGCATAAGAATGGGACAGTGGGCCGGCATTACTTTGCAGTTGTAGGAGATGTGAATGGAAACACATCCAAATACTAACACATATTTGATGGCATCACCGAGATGTGCCAATTACTGGGATGCAGAAAAAACAAACCGTAAGCCTTTCCTTATCCTGGCTGCTTTTTTTGCAGCCTTAGGACACAAAAATCAGAACAGGATATGTTGTAGACGCTGCAGGTGTATTAGTGGAAACACACTGAACATGATAACGCTCAGTACGGCATCACCCTATGTGTTCCATCATGTAGTTCATAGGTGTTCTATAATTACATGAAAAGATATGGCAAACCTTGGGGGATGTTTTTTTTTTTTTTTTGCTGGTAGTGCTCTGCTGGAAATGGAAAGGTGTGCATCAGTGTGGATGAATGGAAAATGAAAACAGTTTATTTCAGGTGCTAACATGTTATATGACATTGTAAATGTATGCAGTATATTACTTTGTTACTGCTAAAACAATATATTACTGTAATGTTGGTAGTGGTGCCCCAAAAGGGGGGCGGGGGGCAGAGGAGGAAATTACAGTCTTTAAGACATTCTGCCACATTAATTTTTTTATAGTATTTTTTTTTAACTATTGTAAAGATAGGGGCATCCTCTCAAAACTAGATAACCTAGGGCATTTATTGATACCAACCAGGTCACGCTAGCCAGGACGGGACGGGGGCTAAATAATGCTCCAACGCTGGACTAAACTTTGGCAAGGGGAAAAGCAGCATTTCAAAGGGGTCTCTTGAACTCTCACCTCAAGATATCTGAATAAAAATGGGTTCTATGGGTACACACAAGTCTTCAGCCCATTTTAAAAGCAATCAATCACCTTACATATGTGTATAGACATAACACCTTAAGGCAGGATTGTTGTGGAACTCAAAATATTAACTGCACTGGTGTTAGTTTTTGCACCTCAGATAATGAATAATATTAACTGTAACATAAGGAGCCAAAGTATATTCATTCATCTTCTAACCGCGTCATCCTCTTGAGGGTCGCGGGGGGGCTGGAGCCTATCCCAGCTGACATCGGGCGAGAGGCAGGGTACACCCTGGACAGGTCGCCAGACTATCGCAGGGCTGAAACATAGAGACAGACAACCATTCACGCTCACATTCACACCTATGGACAATTTAGAGTTATCAATTAACCTAGTCCCCAATCTGCATGTCTTTGGACTGTGGGAGGAAGCCGGAGTGCCTGGAGAGAACCCACGCTGACACGGGGAGAACATGCAAACTCCGCACAGAAGGGCTCCCACGCCCGGGATGAGTATGCAATTTTGTAACTCTCAAACTGATGTAGATTTCAACTAGCCTCAATGTATCCTCATACGAAGGTTCATATGATATCCTACGGAAATGCACACACAACATTTTGTATGTTATTTTATGAATTAGCACCCCACAAAGATGTCCCTAATGTGAAGTTATGTAAATAATGTAAAGTAATCGAGGTTAGGCTTAGGCAAGTTTAGTGACCATGGTTAGGTTAAGGAAAAGAAACATGATGAGGACCTACCTTAAAATGACTCAGAGTTTGCTCAAAGTTCACATGGTTCCGAACACCATGAAAAGTCTTGTGTTTAATGACTCATCCATCACCCCAACCTGCCACCTGACTAGACTGCTCGGGACTGCTTCCTTAGTTACTTCTACAGTGAATTGGTCATGTGATCACAGCCTTCCAAAATATGTGGATCGCAAATTACTGGCTCACCATTACATGCGATATGTACGAAGTTTGGTGCATTACTTTTCGTGGAAAAACACAACAACAGTGCACGAGAACAGCCTGCTAGCCTTTTAAACAACAACAGCAAACTGAATCCCTGAAATTCACTCATAGCTTTTGGTATTGGTGTGCCACCCCAAGAATTTCAGTGGCTATATCTGGCCACCCGTAAAATTCTGGGGGCAACACTGAATGCTGGTAGATTGTCGAGGTGTCAGAAGATTCAGACACACCCATTGTGGTTTTTTGTGTGCTTTGTCATTCCTTCTTTAGTTTAGCACAGTGAAGAGTCTTTCTTTGTGAGAGTTTGGTATTTTTTGCATCAGTGTTTCTATTCAATATTTTTCGTTTTTTCTTATGGGTTGAGGTTGCTAAACCCAAACCCAACATTCCACCATTTCTGTTTTCTTGTGTGTTTTGGTGTTCATTTGTTGTTTCCCACATACCCTATTGTCATCCAGGTAATGGATTACAGCCTCATATCACATGGGACCAGACAGTATAGTACAAGCTGTCTTAAAGGCCAACCAACTCCTGCTGCTGTGTAATGAAAGTTCCAAACAGTACAACAGTCTATCTATTGCAGTATATCCTAACAGCAGCACAAGACAGGAGTATCGGGGCAGCCTTTCAAAACTTGAAAATTAGACATTTAGTGCTTCAACTCAAACCAGCTGTCAGTCAATGTCATCTGAGATACAGTTTCAAGAAGTTCTCGGAGGGTGATAAAGTTTTGTGGTTGACAAAATAGTTCAGATTCACTTGGTTTAAAGGGCCTCTCTGTGAAAGTTCAAACATAAGAATTGTTTCTACATAGTTCACAACATGGATGGGGTTGAGCTCACTGCTCGAGGTTAATGGTACTAACTCCCTAAACAGCAACAGTGCTAACAGAGCTAACAGTGTTAACCAGGGGTTTAACTGGAGCGTGGGCACTACGCCTCTGCGAAGACACCTTCCCAATATCAGCAGCAAAGCAGCAATGAGCTAGCCAGTGGGATACACACATGCACTAACATGCACATGCGGCTGCACCAGCTTACCACAGCAAACCACAGAGAAGCTCGGATTACAACACACAGAGGTAGCTTGACTGCATTCTCTGCTCAGGATGCCATAACTCCATTACATCTTCACATAGCAAATCATGGTTTGCTGCTATATTTATGCCCTGAATGTCACATGCAGTACCTTTAAGATACCCATCCAAAAAAAAAATTACACACAAATGCAAAACACCTAAATACAAATGTAAACATGGTGAGTCACCACACAGCTGGCACAGTGCTTGAAAGAAAAAGTTGCTAATACTCTGAACCTGCCACTTGCACAGCATGTACGTGCAGCTTAAATGGGGAGAGGGTGTTTGGTTTGCCTCGAGCAGACAAACACTGGGCTTTTGTTTAGATCCCTTTTTGGGGCAAACACTTTCAAAAGCAAAGAAAAAGAAAATTGCATTTATACAGTGCATTTCACATTGTGATGACTTAGCCTCACTTTGCTTATTTATATAATTATGCCTAAAGTGTTATATTTGTTGCTAAATGTATTGTTGTGAATAATAAATGATTCACACAGAAGCCAAAAAGGTAAACAAATCAAAACACAGTTAATGGCTAAGTATATTCTAGCATGTGTTCTGTCAATAAAAGATCCCGCCTAAGCAAAAATGCAGAACTCAGTGCAATATTTTAAACAATGTTGCTCATGCTTTATTAGTTTATACTCTGTTGTATTTTCTATTTATTTACATTTGCAGCAGGATGCCTCAGAGTATTGTTTCACAGCCTTCTCCTTGCTGCCAGGAATAACATCCTGATTTGGAAATAATGAATACTTTTGTTTTTGGCCTAAAATATGAGATAATGAGCCCACGAAATCTTCCTTCAAAAACCCTTGAGTCATAACCAGCACACCATGAATTTATGTCACAAAGATTTATGGGACAGCTTCAAAAGGCAAGGCAAGGGGAGTTTATTTATCTAGCACATTTCTACGCAGAGGCAGTAGAAAAAGCTTTACATAAGGAATAAATGATATTAAATAAAAGTACATCGTAAAACATTTAAAAGACAAATGTATAAGGATAAGACAAATTCAGGAGGAAGTTAGAGAGTGAAAGCAGAGAAAACAGCAGAATGTCTGTGGATAAAATATGAGTAATGTGAGTTCACATTCCCCCCCCCGTGACCGACCCTATCTGCTGTCTCCACATCGGCAGTGTAACTGTGATGGCACACCGCAGAGGATTTTGGAAGCGAGAGGAAAAATCTAAGCTCATATCCAGCAGCTGTCTGGCTGAACTGAGCCCCATTTTGCGCCCCGGACCAGGAGTGATTCAGTCTGTGGAGATCAGGGGCTTAACCCTGAAATCTTTCAGTGAGTCGTGGGTCATGTTTTAACCAACAAATATTGCAATATTCAACAAGCACTAAATGAAAAGCACAGTTATTAAAATCATTATTATGGTTATTATTATTATCACTGTTGCCTTAAGCATAATTAACTGCCAAAACAGCCTTTCCCTTTTTTAATGAGACTATCCTCCTCCAAAATACAACAAGTTAGCAGAAATTACGACCCATATGTGTGTTCATTGTTGGGTGGCGACCTCTTGTGGCTGTAGTAATTATTGCAGAGGCAAAGAAGGAAGTCAGGTGATGTATACCAAAGAGCAACAAAGTAAAATGGTAGATAAACTGCATTTATATAGTGCTTTTCTACTCTTAGCAGCCCGGTCTCACTCCGAAGTCGTCGAAATTCGGCGCCTGGGCAGTCACTTGCAGTGTCAGAAACCAACAAAAAAAAGAATGAATGAATGAATGCCTTTATTGTCATTATACATGGTACAATGAGATTAAAAAAGGGGTCCTTTAAAGGGCCAAAAAGCGAAATCGTTTCACCGCTAGGTTTGCTGTTGTGCACTGCCTGTAGACCAAAACAAAGTGTGTCATGAGCCACACTTCCCTCTACCTCTGCTCTCCACCCCCCAACCCCTACTCGCCTTGTCTAGCAGTTAGCAATGTCTTGGTCTCTGCTGTGTTTAGCTATTCCCCTGCCTACTTCAATGATGATGGTGCCTGTAATAAATGTAATATATTTGCTGAGATGGAGGAGAGGCTCAGTGACTAGAGGAATTGGTATAAGTGCTCCATAGCTGTTAAGTTACTCCAGTAGCCGGTGGCAGCCGACTTGGCTAGTGCTAACACCGGGAGCTAACACTAACGTTCCTCCTCTTCTCCGTGAGTGAGAGCTTTGTTTTAGCCTAGCGGGCAGCTGGCTCGCGGACTGCCCACTAGGCTACAACATCGCTTCAGGTTAAAGTGGGAAGAAGCAGCGGGTTTATCGGACAGCTGAGTGAAGCTGGGTGAAGTGGAGGCTGCAGAGGAAACACCGGGATGGGTTATTGTCTGGACGTTATACATAAGCTAGTCTGTCGCCCACGAGTAGATGTGCCCATTTAGAAAACACTCTAGGCCGAAATGAACTGCGGCCGCTGATAGCACCTTGAATTGCACTTCACTTGCACCCGCAGTTTGCTCCATCTTAACGTCCTATTCACAAAGGATATTGCGCTAATGATATACCAGCGCAAACACGCCCACAAAGTTTGGCAGCTGAGTGCAGTTTGCCCCTGATTTGCCCCTGATTGCAATTAGCCACATGGCATGGCATGGTAAGTGTTTGGCAAAGTACTGAATACTGTATACCCTCATGCAGTGATGTCTGCTTCTGAGTCAGTCTAACAGTTGGGTTGAGGCTGTGGATTTGACCAAGTTTGACCACTTTATCACTATTCCCTCTCACTTAGCTGTTTTTTCGTTATCTTTTGAATTTAATATGAATTATGGAACCGTTTTTGTTCACGTTTGTTTCCCCCGTTTCGTAAAATAAATTATTCAAAGTTGCCTTTGAAGTGCGTGACAGAAGTGCGTTTTGAGAACGACCGCAGACTGTCACCTGTCAAACCCATCAGTATCTTCGGATGCCATGAAAGTAATAATGATTATAATAATAATGTCAAAATATTATTTACAGACTGATTTAACAGACGATCACTGCTGCCACGATCACTGGAAAGTCTGGGCGAGAGGCTTCCACAGAGGAGCGCCCAGTTTGCACCAGCTTTCTAAAGACGTTATTTACTTCACTCAAACTGCATGTGGCTATTAGCGCTGGTGTCAGTGAATCAGACGTTGTTTATCAATGAGGCTCATTTGCATAGAAAGGGGCAATTTTTCCGCCAAATATATGCATATTACCTCATTTAAATAACACCGGAGCACCGAGACACAATCTGCTTGGCAGCGCAGTTAGTGGAGCATTTCACCCTCTGCGCGTGCTTTGTGAATTAGACGGTATCTGTTTGCTCCATTTTTACCGGTTTAGCGGCCGCAAAAGCCACGCAATCCTTTTGTGAATTCAGCCCTCAGTTGGGTGATATTCAGAGGGTAAATACATATGACCCATGTGGTTGTATGGTTTGAAAGACATGTTTTTAGTGTAAAGTAGATGAAACAAATCATTGCTATAGTTCAAACAATGTATATCTGTGATAATTAGACTGAATTTAATTTCACTTCATTCATGAGTCCCATACTGAAGGGGATCAGATCACAATAAACCAAACCATCCCATATCCAGCTCATTAGCTTTCTAAGGATCTAATGTTTCTAATAATTTTCCATTGTTAAAATTATTCATTAAAAACTGAAAAAGAGGGAAAAAATTAACACTTAACTTATACTGTCATAATAATATATAGTTAGTATCCACTTTTTGCATTACTTTTAAAAAATGGCAAGGTAAAAAAACTGCTTTCTTAAAATTTAGATCATTTGCCAACAAATTGAGTGTAGTCATTTTTAAGATTGTACTGACAGCAAATATTTCTTAGTTTCCCTATGGTGGTTAAAAAGCACACTATTCCAGCTTTTATTTTGAAAGAAGAAGGAAGGGTCTTACAGGATGACTCTTTACCTCCAGATCAAACTTAACAGATAATGCTCTACTCTCAGAATGAGTTTACACTCCAGGGCTTTATACTGATAAAAGTGAGCGTGAGCAGCTTTGATTATTACAAGTAGAGAATCCTTGTTGCTGGCTCAATTCCTCTTGCATGCTCAGTTATCTCTTACACTCATGATTCTGCCCTCCCATGCACATAGTTCTGCTCTTATTAACTCATGCTTTTGGTCTCTCACCATTTGACTTGTAGTTTTGTGAACTCTCAAATCTTCTATCGACAAAATGCCTCCATATTGCCTCAAAATAACACTCCGCACTGTGAGCACAGTCGGAGCAAATGCAGCCTTAGCTGGCCTTGGTTTGCTTTCCAAAGTTAATTCAGAGGAGGTGAAGGAGCTCCAGACAGTTGTGCAGCTGTACTTGAGGTTCGGGCCATTTCATCTACCCAGATTTCCTGTTTGGTAAAGTGCTGATTGGAGTGGAGCTGAAGCAGCTCTGGCCTGGAGTCCAATAAGCTTCCCATCAGTGTGGGACAATGTGCAACAACTCCACACTCGTTTAGGGGGGAGGGCAGATGAGGAAGATAGCCTCTGTTATCAGGGTGAAATTCAACCATCAGCAGGACATTTGATAGAGGTTGGTCCACATTTGATTTTAGGATTTGTGTGATTTTCTTCATGGTATACAATTTTTAATATTCAGCGTTTCCCCCAGAGGAGACGCCTGCCAGGCAGTATGTGTCTTTTGACAAGGGCGGGTGACCAAGTGTCTTTTTGACAGGTGCTAGCAACAGATTTTTGTTTTAATTTTTATGTTAGCGATGCAACTAAGATAAATCAAATCATGTTTTTTTTATGTGTAAAAGTAGTATTTGGTCTCACATTGATATGGAATATGATGCAGATGTGGTGTGTATATGTAAGTGATTGAAATAGGGGGTCAAAACAATTGCAATTTGCATTGGGCTGTCAGACACTGCCCTGCTAGCTTCTGTGCGTACGACCTGGTCTAACTATGAAGTCACTGAATTCTGGCGCTTGGTCAGTGACTTGTGGCATCATACACCGACCAAAAATACTGTCCTTTCACATTGGCATGATACACAAGCAGTCGCTGTGATACACTCAGTGGCGTCAGGGGGAAACGGGTTGGACGAGAATAAAAGTGAAGGTGGCAAAAGTCCAAGTAGGTTGGGTGGGAGGAGTGCTGAATGGGTCCAACAACCACTGATTTTCACCTGGGGGTGCGGTGTCCTGTGAGATTATAAAGCCTGAACCTAACCACGTGCTTTTGTTTCCTAATCCTAACTACGTGTTTTCGCTGCCTAAACCCAACCATGTGCATTAGTTGAAAAAAAAACAAAAAAAAACAAAAGACAATTTGTGGTGTTGTACCAATGTAGTGTGTTTATTTTGAAAGAGACTGTATGGAAATTTTAAATTTCCTGTGAAAACGGAAGTGTATTTTGAAGAAGACAATGCACGTAACAGGCAGAACTTGACACGGCGTCCCAGGACGTCAATAACCAATGCACCCAGGGTACCTTGCATGTTGAATGAAAAGTCAATGAGCAAGCGTCGATATGTGAGGAGGTCGGAGTGAGAATGTATCAGTGTCTAATAGACAAGATCAATGCATTCTCATCCCAACTTGTCAAATACTGCCACTTTGTTGGTGTGCGTACACGTCAAAATATGACACGCTAGGTACTCTCTTACGTCAGATTTGGATGTTCAAAGATGTCAGTTAATGCTTGTTGCATGCATTATGTCAATGTACACACATTTTTACAAGAAATGTACTGTTTCTGCTCATTACATGCTAACAGTCTTTTAAACCTAAAACAAAGGTAATACACTGTATTTGGGTTAATTTCCTTATGTTTAGGGGATGAAAGCATGTGGTTAGGTTTAGAACAAAACAACATGGCTTGGCTTGAAATAAGCAGAGTTGTTTCTAATGTCATGTGACATACATCACTATTGCTGCATGCTACACATACTAGCACAGTACGTTGTTATTAAAATAAAGCCACCGACTAGTTTCACACAGGAAATGAAAAGCGGGCTCCCGGGTAAAAGTCCAGTGTTTATGTTACCCATCCACCCTCCCTCTCATCCACCCTATATGGACATTTTTCGCTCTTTATACAAGGGTAGTTGCTGGCAGTGTCACAAACTCCCACTGGCTAATCTGTTTCATACCGCCGCTAAGGGTGCCTCTGTGTATCGGTGTCTCACTCCAACATCCACTGACAAAGCGGTGGTATTTGACAAGTTGGTGCCCTCTGTGTCAACAACTGCTGCCGCCTGGTGCATGTCATTACACCCCTGAAAGGTGCCTCTGTGCGTCGGTATCTGATGCTGAGATCACTGACAAAGAGGCACTACTTGAGAAGTTGGCAGCGAGAACAGGCTGACAAGATACACAAGTCATGGGAAGAGGTACGGTATGTTGCCAAGGATAAAATACGATGGAGAGGCCTTCTGTCCCATAGGAGATGAAAAAGTAAGTGGTTAACATCACTAACATAATTTGAGCTTTAGAGTTGTGGCCCCTCATTGTGACCATAATGTTATTGTCCACTTACTGTTAATGCAAATGTCAGCTGCTGACTTAATAAATAGCATTCCCTGTAGCATTGCTGTTAACATCGAAACAGTCTAATGTTTGCTAACAAGTAACATGAACATTGTGTTAGCAAGCTTACCTCATTGACAACTGTCAAATTCCTTGTTGCAGCTGTGGCCATTCTGAGGTCAGAGGTGGGGTGTTTTTCTTTAAGATTTAATCTTCAAAATACATTTAAAAAGAATTCCCTAATGCTGAAGCTGGGCATGTCATCTGGCTTGCAATATGTTGGCGAAAACCCTGATATTTTGTCAATAGAATCATGTCATTACAAATTGTATTTTTGCATTTGTGTTTTATTAATAAAATGCTTGTGAAAGGTGCAAATCGATGTCCAGAACTGATAGGATTTAACAGCCAAATATGTACTTTTGCCTAATTGAATTTATGACAGAATGAAAACAAATCATTGGCTGCACTTATGTTGAATGCATAGATAAACTTCACCGAGGCACACCTAATAAATATGCTTCAACATACAGCATTTGGAAATCAATAAATAATTAATTCATATGTACTTTTCATTATGTTATTATTAACACCTTTAAATACATTAAAGTTGGCTCAACATAATGTATTTAAGTTGTTGTTAATCTTCCCCAATTACTTTGTGCACTGCTCATCCTATATGTGAATATTAATACCTTCAACTTAAAGCTTAAAGTGAGCACCATGTCCCTTCTTTCCGTTTGGTGCTTGATACAGTAACAAATCATGATTCATGACCTCCTGTAGATGACATGGAGGTTTAATTTATCATGTATCATCAGCTCGCTCCTGGAATAACAACACGCTGAGCGAATGGGACAGTGAGAGCGGGACAACTTATAAGAAAATGTGCCTTCTGCTCAGTAATGCGTGTCCCACTGAGGTACAAAACTAATTACTCAGTAATAACAATCCTGGATGGCTGCTGCAGACCTACACACTGATGCATTGGAGAGGTAATTTAATACACAATAGATAGGAAATTAAAGGTCAGACTACCTTCATTCTTAATACATCATAGTCTGTCTTGATTTAATAATTGACTTCATGACCTTTAGCATTACTATTAAAAGGATAATTGCTTCGGATTACTTGCAATCACAATCTGGTCTCGTGATTCACACAAACAAATATGTGTGTTTGTTCTGTTAGCTTGTGAGCAGCAGAGAAAAAGAGCTTACTGGTAAAGTAAACTCCAGTCGAAACCAAACAAGTCAAAAAGGTGTTTTCATTAATCCAGATAATCATTCCTCATCCCCAAGAAGTTTCCAGCCACTGAATATTATTAAAATTCAGTGTTTCATTGCATCCATGAAGTGGGTATTTCAGGTTAGACTTATCAAGCTTAATATTGTGACAGTGATGCTTACTAACGGGATTATTCAATTAAATTCAAATGGATAAAATAGGTAAATCCCTTCTCCATTATTTATCCCATGGCAATGCTAAGACATCGACGGAGCCTCAGATATTCAGAGCTCGCCTTCTGTGTATTTTGCATGCTAATTGTCTCGCAGACGTAACCTGCATTGCTGAGAGGAAACCTGAGCCATTTATAAATGGTTATAATTATCAAGAAGGCTCTGCACTGCAAAGTCTTTGTCCCGTTTACACGAGCACACAAGTTGCCTTTCATAGATGCATCTCAAACGCAATAACTCCCGTGACGCACACACAAAAAATGGCTGACCTGTCGATTAATCATCAGCATAGAAAACAGCAGGACCTCAGGGACTGCGATGTTATAGACACCAGATAGCCTATAAATCTAACAGGGACCTATAACTGGGGGCACTGAGGGAAAGCACATTTGATGAATGCTGGAGTCTGTAGTCATCTCTTCTAGTAAACGCTGTGGTGGGATAAATTAATTGTTGCAGCTAACAACATTTGAAAGAATAATAAAAAGAAGAGCCCATTACAGAGGCTTACTGAAGGACTTATTTACTGTGAGGCTGATACGTATAAATACAAAGACAAAATGGTGTGTGTTTAAAACAGACTTTATGGGCTCTTTTAAAACTATAGCCCATGAGGATGAATTTACCTGCTGGGTACACTGCAGAAATGTTGCCACATCAATGCCACAAGACTCTCCTCCAACTTACAAATTCAGAATATTGCTTGAAATAGTCTTGACAACAGCCAAACCAAATATTAATCATGACCCACTGAACTGACTGAGAGTATTTGCAGCAGTCTCCTTTAAATAGAAAATGGAGCGATTCCTGCGACCTTCCAATTTGTTCCACATGTGATCCTATTAATAAATCACAAGAAGGAGACAAATCTGCAAGCACTCGGCTGATTAAACTCCTCTTACCAAGTCTCCATCAACCATTTGTCAGAATTCTGTTGTTATTAGTTGTGTAAGTCGTGGCAACTAGTGCAAGACATCAAGCCGGGCCTGTCTTTGATCCTACTGCCTGTCACATTGCATTCAGGTCTGGTAGAGCGAATGGAAGCGTCCCGCAAGGCATGTCTCCTGATGGTACAGCAGGGAAAAGCTGCTTGCTGCTCTCTTTGATGAATCCCACCAAGGTAAGGCTTCGGCGTGCTGGGCTCCATAGTTTACTGCAGCACAATGAGGAGACTTCTTGCAATCTCAGGTGTTTCACAAGACAAACAAAGTTCAAAAAGTGCAATCTGTTAAAGAAGTTTTCGACAGGTTTTGTTTCTTGGCGGGAGCAGAGAACGTGTTTGTGCATGTGTGTGTTGTATGAGACCAAACAGAGGTGGTGAACTTCAAGTGCGACAACTATTGAATGTTACAAGTTTATAATGAACACACTACACTCTCTGTCTCTATTCTTGTACCTCGCTGGTGTGAAACAAAAACACTTTTCTCTCAGAAGGTCCCTGTTGGGCAAGTAAGTGGTAGGAGGTGAGAATCCCTATTGCTGAAATTAACCACCTCTCACTTTCAGTTTCGAGCTCTTTGAGACACACCAGCTGTGGTGACACACATGCTACTAGTCTGAAGCAGAGCACCAGATAAGTCTGAACAAATTAATGAATGACGCTGTACCTGATGTGTCACGTTGGCTCTAACACTTTCTTGCCCTTAATCACTGCGGGGAAAAAACCCTTATGAAGTCATATTTTCAACCTTCTTTTAGTCAAGTATGTAATAATGTTCCAAAGTGACATCGACTTGTTCCTTTGATTTTATGTCTGTACAGTTAAGTCATACTAGAACAAAAAAAAGGGACATCATAAAATTGATAAAAACACATTACACAAACCATGATAAGTGGTTTACCACTTCATGTTACCTTGAATTAGTGAAGAAAACCTTTTCTTCATTGCCTCTACAGTGAACGGAAAATCCCCAAACTGACTTTATTGCAGATCTTGATGAATTTGAGTAAAGAGGAAAGTGTTTTAAAACTGCAAAACTATATCAAAACACCTGTTTACAAACAGTTAAGTTTCTGAAACAAGTATGTTGCTTACATAGATGCCCTAACGGTGCGGAGACTGTTTATGCCTAAGTGTTTTAAATAGTAAGGTTTAAGTGAAAATGCATGTGTCTGGGAAGTATTGAGCATACACCTGGATAAATGAGACTTGGAATTACTGTACATTACATAAGTTGTATGAGAGAGTTTGTAAACATATGTTTGGATATAATTTTGCAATTGTGAAACGTAGACCCCTTTGACTCCAGATCATCATGAATTTTCTCAGTTTTTTGGATTCTTCGATTGCCGTGAAGAAATGTGAGAAAAACTGAATTTTCTTCACAAATTCAAGGTAATGTGTGGTGACGTACTGATAAACAAATGATCATTTTGTGAACTCATGTCTTACTGTACAGTGGTGGAAAAAAGTTTTCGGACAGCCTTAAAATTTTACACAATCTCAAATATTATCATGAATATTTGTGGAAAAATCTTTGTTGTGTTTCAAAAGGTGTGGCTGCATTAGACAGATACAAACAAATACAAATTATATTTTTTGTTTATTGTTTACAAGAAAAACAAACAAAACTAAATTCTTGACAGTTTCAATATGTCACTTCTCAACATTGTTGGTATCAAAGTCAACAAATAACAGAGAATGTGTTCAAAACTGAACAAAAAATAAATGAACCATCACATCATCAAATTAATATTTAGTAGTCCTGCCACTGGCACGTAGTAGAGCTCTAATCCTGGCTGGCATGTTCCCCACGAGCCTTTCACACTGTTGAGGGGTAATCTTGTCCCATTCTTCTTGAATTACTGCTTTTAATTCTGCTCAAGTCTGTGGTTAATGCTTTGAAACAGACCTTTGATAATCCACCACAGATTTTCAATGGGGCTCATGTCCGGGATTGAGCTGGCCACTCTAAGACCTGGATACTGTGCTCCTGCAGCCAAGTTCTACTGGCCTTGGATGTGTGGCAAGGGCATTATCTTGTTGAAACATCCAGTTTTTACCTCGACGGAACAGTGCACGCGCAGAAGGGAGCATGTGGGTTCTGAGAATGGTACAGTACTTGGTAGAGTTCAATGTGCCATCACAGACAGTGAGATGTCCAACACCAGCAGCACTCATGCATCCCCAAACCATGATGCTGCCTCCACCATGTGACAGTAGGTACTGTACATGCTGGAGATAATGCCGCCTGGCCTTCTACGTACCCTCACATTAGTAGGAGGAAGATAAAGCTGGAAACTGGACTCATCTGACCACAAAATCTTCTTCCAATTCCTGGCTGTCCAGTTCTTGTGTGCCTGGGCCCAACGACGCCGGGCTAACCTCTGTCTCTCATTGATCAGGGGCTTCTTGATAGCCTTGTAGGACCTTAAGCCATGATCTAAAAGTCGGGCGTACAGTGCGGGTGGAACACTGGACACCAGTTTGGTTTGACCACTGCTGCTGAAGCTCCTGTGATGTCATTTGGCGGTTTTGCCTGCACATGCGGATCAGGATGCGGTCATTTCTTGCTGAAGAAACCCTTGGACGCCCAGATCTTGGTTTGTCTTCCAAGCTGTTGGTTCGTCTGTATTTCTGCAGAGTGTATCCAACTGCTGAAGGACTGCATCTGCACTTCCTGGCTATCTGGCAGCAGCTGTACCCTTCCTGGCTGAGAATCTTTATCTTCAGGCGTGTTTCCTGTGTTAGGTTCCTTGTTTTAGCCATTTTTGTGTCTGAAGAACTTTCAAATGTGCTGGCTTTATGTAGACACAAAGCTTGCCAACAAAAATTGTGTCTTTTAATAAAAAGAACGACCTTCATCACTGGTACCAAAATGACCCAATACTCAAAATTTCTTATGTATTTTTATGGAACCAATCGATTTTAAGTTTTTAATGGCTTTTTTAGGATTTATTTAGTATTTTGGCTGTGACTGTACTAAAAGAAATTGCACTTGAAGACCTAAGAGTGATTCTTAATGCAATATTTCACAAATGCATGGGGTGTCCGAACCTTTTTTCCACCACTGTATGTGCACACCAAGAGCTGCCAAAGCTGCAAAGCAGCCAAGGTTGACCAAGCAGTCCAAAATATTTTTAGCAGCTCAAGTCACTCATGACACCATACATTCGAACGTTCGATCATACTTGTCAATTTAAAGGAGCCGCAAAGCAGGTTACTGGCTGGAGCACAGCGCCTTTGCTGGCTGCCCAGCCCCAAAAGCTAGGCTACATGAGTAAAGAAATCTTCACATGAAACATGGGATATTAGCATGCTAGGCGTTATGTTAGCATGGATGTATTTGCCCCTAGTTTAAAAAATCTTTCTCAATATCAACACACCAGGCAAACCAACTACTCAGGACACAGCTTCCCACACTTGCTCCTTTTGATTTCAATCTCTATATATAAACAGGCTCGAATCGTAAAGGACTCAGTGTCCAGCTACAGCAGTGATTAGCTTCTCTTTCATTTTGAAGTAGGAACGAATGTGTGGTAGGAACTAAAGTTTCTGAGGATGTTCTCTGGGTTCCACACAAGCGATGGACATCTACTGGTAGCTGGTCATTTGCAGCCCAAATGCGTCATAGCTAATTTGCATAAAGTTCACGACTCCAATTTTCATCTGACACTCTGGTCACCAAAACGCGAACGCTTTGCAGGTTTGTAGCTTTGTAGCTTTGCAGCTTTGCGGCTTTTGCAGCTGTTGTTACCGGTGCCCACTGAAAATGAATTGAATCTGTCGCCTTTGCAGCTTTTGGTGTGCACATACAGTTAAATACCACAGTAGTGTGTCATTTATAGCCCTCCTTATGACACAACAACCTATTTACGGGCAGTGTCAGGGTTGTTACTCAAGAGTAATGCACTATACATTGCTCTTTATTTAAAAAAAAAAACAAAAAAGTCATGTTATGCATTATTCTAATTAAATACTTCCTGTAGACATTACATTACTCTTGCATTACCCCACACACTGCCTGGGATGCACTGTCATAGAACCAAGTACAAGTTAACTATATAATGTTTAGCCCTACATGTGCCCACATATCAGAACAAACACAAAGAAAATCAAGATGGCACTGGCAGAAGGCTGTAAATGAATCAAAATAAAATGATGAAATAATATAAGAAACAAGCCCTCCTAACAATGTTGAAAAACATGGCATATGAACCTCATTTAATGGGCCAACTACGCATGCAAATGTGAAGTGCAAAAATTTATAGTCTGCATACATCCACTCTACAGACTTGTAAATATATTCTCAGTCTTAAATGTGTCCACCTTTATGTCAGATACCATTATAGCTCAGGCTACATATTTTAAAATAAAAGACACTGACTGTTGAGTGTGTGGATTTGTGGGAATGTATGTGGGTTAGGAGCTCTGGCCAATGGAAGAGCAGGCAGCTGCAACACTGGCTGTGTACCAGTACTCTCACTTTTGGTATTTACAGATAGTCAAGTGCCTTCTTGTGTGATATCCTGTCACTGCCAAAAGTGCCTGTTGAGACTGCGAGCATGTGGAAGTTATTCAGAGCACACTGGGCCATAATGGTGCTCTCTCAATCAGGCAGATACGCAGCACAATTAATCTCAAATGCTTTCTTGGTTTTATTAAATAAGTACAAATAAGTAGGATTCAGGAGCTTCACATTGACAATCAGAACCCTTCAATCAGGGGCTGAGGGGAGTAGTGAAGGGTTTCTATCTGGTATATTTGTTAGGTGTCAGGACATTTTCGAAATCTCTGAGGAAAATAATTTCATATACAATGTTTATGTTGGCAGTGTCAAATATAAGATACCCCATCAACCAACAAGGAGAGATTCTAATATTGAGGAATCATCTTTGGAAGTTCTGCTATCAATGTGTGGTGTCTGATAATGACTTATATAGGGATTGATATGATATTCACCTTGGACTGAAATGTATGATAAGACTTAACATCTTTGTGTCAGTTTATGAATATAGGTTATAAAACAAAATTATAGGGGCATTACTGCAAACTAGAGGGCTGCATTGGGATTGGGTCCCGCAGGACCCAACCCAAATCTTGCGGGTGCCGGCGGTTTGAACTTTGCTGCAGGCAGGACTGCGGGATCGAGATATAGCCTATAGCGATAGGATGGAGTTAACAAATGATGTGGAAAAGAAGCTCAAACAAGGTCTGGAGGCGCACTGAGCCCTCTACTTCCCAGCGGGCCTTTAGTGTCTGTGGGCACATCTTGGAAGAGAGACGCACGGGATTGGGACCGCAGTCGGTCAGCAACATTCTCTTCCTCCACAGCAATATTATGGCCAAGTGATTCATTTGTTAAATTCTTTCGTTTCATTCGTTAACTTTATTTTATGTTATTTATTAGTGTTATTTGAGCCACTCACAGCCTACTCTCGTTGCTATTTGTTAATTACATAAAGAGGCATGATGATGCCAGTGTTATTGAGCATAGGCTTTATCTTTATCTCATTAATGTTTCTTATTCAGGTCTCTCTTAGAAAAGAGACCTTAACCTCAATCACTGCGTGATTACATAAAGGTAGAAAAATAAATAAAATACAGAGGAGGAGGAGAATCGAATATGAAACAGCCTTTATTTCATTAAAAACTAAATGAAAACAACGAAATAGGAGCGCTATTCCTGACCAGTGCGTCAAAAGACATGCAGGCCAGGGAGAAGACACAAAATCAATGCATCTCTATTGTGCGGGCATAAATTCTCAGAGTTTTGCGGGTGTGGACGGGAGTGGACATACACATTGCGGGTGCGGGCGAGAGTGTAACATACACATTGCAGTTGCAGGCGGTAATGGTCAGAAATTCAGCGGGAGCAGGCAGGAGTGGGATGAAGAAAACAGTCCCACGCTGGGCTCTACTGCAAACAACAGAACTTATGTAAAACCTTTTATTGTGAAACACCAAAATAAGGAAATGCTGGGTTTCAACTTCACACAACTTAAAGCAGTTCTCTAAAGTGAAAATGGGACATGAGCGAGAAACTAAGCTCCAAGCCACAGAGAGTCAGTTCGAAGCTACAAAAGTCCTGAGAGTTGAACACACAACCCATTTTGGAAAACTCTTTTCTCTCTGGTCTCCTGCAGACAGAGGTGAGTGGAGTCTTTGAGGGGAAGAAGCGGAGTCATCAGGGGTTAGCTGCATTTGGCCAGACGTCACTTTTACCCACTTGAGGGTGGGCGGCAAGCATTTTGATCTGCTCCGGAGAAGGTCCATCTCTGTCATGTTAGACGGTTGAGTCAACAAAATATCAGGCTTTAAAGGGATAGTGCAGCCAAAAATGAAAATTCAGCCATAATCTACTCATCCATGTGCTGAGGGAGGCTCAGGTGAAGTTTTAGGGCTCTAGTTTCGCAGACCGGGCACCCGCACACCTGTGCTTCGCCAACTGGGTGTGGCCAGGCAGATTTTGTAAGTTTGGCACACCGTGCGCCCTGGCGCAGCTACTCCTCTTTCCCACCTCCGTCCCTCCTACCTGCGCAAGTCGGAAAGAGGGAGGAGAGAAGGCGTGGAGTGGGTTTTACACACATCACACCAATCAAATGAGCCCCTCTCCTCGCCCTTAAATGCGCCGCGCAAAGGTGTAATGAGAGTTTACTCAATTCGCCATGGCAGAAGAGAGCAGCAGCGTCAGACAGCCAAACTCCTCCCAGAAGGAAACTTATGTTTTGGTCCGGGGGGTCCAAGCTCGCAGTGTCCGAATATACTGCAAACTGCAAGCAGACCTCCACGGGCTGATGATGCAAAGGTAGCCTGGGAGGAGGTCACCACAATTGTAAATCAATGTTGTGTTTCTCTCGTGTGCGGGGTTCGCCACCCTGCGCCACCCTGCGCCGCGCCAGGATACTGCCTCTCTGTGGACCGTGAGATATGGGTACTGCCTTCATGTGTGTTCAAGTGCTTTCTCTGGTCTCACGCAAGCGCGTACACGTGAGTGCGGTGCACAGAGAGGCAGTTAGAGCTACAGACTACAATGAGGCTAAAAACAGAGTTTAAATGACGTTTTTCCAAACAACTTTTTATGTCAGGGCTTCACTTTGTGGTTTCAATTATGTGTTTTTTGGGCGTTTAAATCTGGGGCGCCCAGCCTGCATTAGGTGGAGTTGTGTTGCTACCCACTCCCCACCCCATTTAAAGCTAACAGTTAACTTTTGTTGTTGTTGTTGTTGTTGTTGTTTTAAAGCATTATCACAATCACTCCATGACCTTAACCACATTTATTATTGCAACCATGACAATAAAGGTCCCCTACCCATAAAAAAAAGGTCTAAACATAATCTTCCTAACCTAACCACAGCTTTGTAGAACAAATTCATTACCGGGGGTTATGAAACTGTATAGGCACCAAATGTTAAACACTCTAAATTTAAAACCGATAAAGAGTCCTCAGTAGAGTAAGATTCCTTTAAGTCTTGAAAATAACAAAGACATTTGCTGTTAAAAATGTCATCAAGAGCATTAATATTTAAATGTTCTAGACATCTAGACATTGCCCAATCTGAGCAAGTAAAAGGCACTGAGCCACCACGCCATTCTCCTGCAGACTCATAATTCCGAAGCCCCAATAGTACAAAAAACAAAAAAACAAAACAAAAAAAAACCACATACTCACACACCAAACCAAAGTGCATGGCTAATTAGACATCAGAACTTTCTATGGTGAAGGCATGACCCGCTCCTTTATGCCTCTAACTGGCTTAACCTGATATTCTCAACCTAACTTTAACCAGTCTCACTTCTTATGCCTTAACCTAACCAACCCAACCAATGAAGGCAACAAGTGCTTACCAAACCGGTGCAGAGTAGAGTGGGTAATGCATTCACCATGGTAGGAAAGTTTGATGACATCATTCTACATAAGAATTAGCCACGTCCTTTTGTTTGTTTGTTTGAAAGTGTAGAGTGTTTTCAGAAAAGTGGCCCCTTAGAATTATGCAAGTTTGTTTTCAGGATAACAGGCTGATGGACAAATGGGCTTTCAGTCCATTTGGGACATTTTTCAGACTATTTAGGCTTCTGAATGATCAGCTGTCCAGACAATAGCACTCATATGTTTGAAGCCATTTAATGATTTATATCTGAGAAAACTAACGAACAGGCCATTTTCTATGGCTTTCCAATGTATCTCAGAAGTTGTGGCAAACTAGACTTCAAGAGATCTTTCTCCAAATTCTAAGTTATCTCTACTTAAGAAATCCTCCTGCAGGGACATGGGACGTGTTATAATGTTAGTTTTATTTAAAGGAGCTTTAATTATAAAGAAAATAGTCCTTTGTCAGAAAGAACATCCAGAACCTATATATACTTTCACTCCACTACATAAATATTAATCTTAACAGAGCATCATCTTTGAAGGTACATGAAGGTTTTAAAAATTTCGAACCAGTGGGTATACAGTGGAAATACCCTCTATGCTTTATACATTTCCTTTTTAAATCTGTAATGGCCTTTTTTAATGAGCTCCGGACCAGTGCCTAAATCAAAGAAGTCAATGAATAGCAAATTGGAGCAGTTCTCAGCGGCAGTGCTCCCTCTGAACCTGCAGGAACCTTTCAGTGATTATCAAGGTATTGGATAAGGTAATTGCTGTATTAGCTGCTACTTCCCACTGAGTTGCTAATTATTTATCCAGCTTGGAAGCCACTGAACTTTAACACTGGATGTATACAATGTGTCTTATTTGCCAAAAAGGGGCATAAATTATAGGGTAAGCTTTTGTGAAATCATGATTGCAATTACAGACCATTCTTACTAGTGTAGTCTACACTTGTGACCTTAGAGGAAATAATAAGATGATGAAAAGAAAGGTCTTAGCATTTCAAAGGTTCGTCTTAGAACGTGTGGAGCAATATAAGGATTCTTTTTTTTTTTTTTTTTTATTGCTCCTGAAATAAAGCCCTCATCCTCCGACACATGATGGCTCATTAAACCAGTCTACAGATGCAGCTTTATGACCTGCAGGCAGACTCAGGAGGGGAGAGAATCGCTGCCTTCTATTTGTATCAACATACTGTACACAAGGCAGTGACCAGCTGAATTTTCCACAAGCTGAGCTTAGATTTTCTTTGCAGGAATGAAATGAAATGATCAATATTTTTTTGGAAATATAGTAAACACTATCCAGTCAGTTAACCATAGGTGCTTGGCGCGAAAAAAAAATCCTTTAAAAAGACGACAAAAATGACACATCAACATTATACAGATAATTCATACATCAACATGTACTAGCATCCACCACAACTCCTGGCAAGCTTGTGTTTCAAAGTGGGGAGATGGGGGCTTTCTTGTGCCAGAAAATTCTGAGCATTAAACACTTAATTTCCTGCAATTTGTGCCTTTTCTCCATCGATCTATGGTGTAAACATCTTTATTTTCGTCTTTCAGTGAAAATAAATTAATTAATTACATATGAGAATTTGGTCCGTATTGACATGACAGCATCACACAGTTGCTGCAGATTTGTCGGCTGCACATCCATGATGTGAATCTCCTGTTTCACCACATCTCAAAGCTGCTCTGTTGGATTGAGATCTGGTGACTGTGGAGGCCATTGGAGTACAGTGAACTCATTGTCATGTTCCAGAAACCAGTTGGGGTAATTTGATGATCCATCAGAAGATAGGTACACTGTGGTCATAAAGGGATGGGCACGGTCAGCAACAATACTCAGGTAGGCTGTGGTGTTTAAACCATGCTCAGTTGATACGAAGGGGCCCAAAGTGCGCCAAGATAATATCCCCCACACCATTACACCACCACCACCAGCCAGAACTGTTGATACAAGGCAGGATGGATCCATGCTTTCAAGTTTACCCCCACCATCACTAAGACCATCAGGACGTGGCCAGATGGTGCTTCTCAGCAGCTGCAGGACTGTTTCAGCAGCACTGACTGGGACATCTTTGAGGACGAGGACCTGGATGTATTTACAGACACTGTGCTGTGTTACATCAAGCACTGTTTGGACACGGTCACAGCGGAGAAACACATCCGGGTTTTCCCCATCTAGAAACCCTGGATGACCAGAGAGGTGAAGCAGCTGCTGAAGGACAGAAACACCGCCTTCAGAGCTGGCGACAGGGCTCTCTACAGCATAGCCCGCGCCAACCTGAAGAGAGGCATCAGGAAGGCCAAGGTGGATTACAGGCGGAGGATCGATGACCACCTGGACAGCAATAACAGCAGGCAGGCATGGATGGCGGTCCAGCACCTCACCAACTACAAACCTGGCATCAGAGCTGCTGAGGGCGACGCTGAGCTGGCAGAGGAACTCAACCTTTTCTTTGCCCGCTTCGAGAGTGAACCACCAGGAGCAGCCACGTTGCCTCCAGCGGCCGGGAGGAGCCCCGCCCTCACAGTGGGGGTGCACAAGGTGAGGCGCACGCTGAGGGGGGTCAACCCATGGAAAGCAACGGGCCCTGACAGCGTCTCAGGGCGGGTATTGAAAGACTGTGCAGACCAGCTCGCTGGAATCTTCACCAGGATTTTCAACCTGTCACTGACACAGTCTGCAGTCCCATCCTGCCTGAAGACCTCCACTGTCATCCTCCTACCCAAGAAATCAGCCAGCCTCAACAACTACCGGCCGGTGGCGCTCACACCAGTGGTGATGAAGTGTCTTGAAAAACTGGTTAGGAGTCACATCATGACCTTCATAACCCCCAGCTCGGACCCATACCTGTCAGATCAACAGATCAACAGAGGACGCCGTGAACGCAGCCCTTCACACAGCGCTGTCCCACCTGGAGAAACAAGGAAACTACGCCCGCCTTCTCTTTGTGGATTTTAGTTCGGCATTCAACTCAATCCTTCCGCACTGTCTAGTGGGGAAACTGCTGAACCTCGGTCTTCCTCATTCCACATGCCTCTGGATTAAGGACTTTTTGATAGAATGCCCACAGCGGGTCAGGATTGGCCCCCACACCTCCGCACCCCTCACACTCAGCACCGTTTCCCTCAAGGCTGTGTGCTGAGCCCCCTGCTTTTCACCCTCTACACTTCAGACTGCACCCCCATCCACACCAGCAACACCTTCATTAAGTATGCGGACGATACCACAGTGGTAGGCTGCATCACAGGAGGTGATGAGTCTGCTTACCGGGATGAGGTGCAACAGCTGACTGTGTGATGTAGAGACAATAACCTGCTCCTGAACACATCCAAAACAAAGAAGCTCATCACTGATTTCAGAAATAACAAAACGGACATTCAGCCCATTCTCATCGGTGGGACCTGTGTAGAAAGGGTCAGTGACTTCTGCTTTCTGGGAGTCCACATCGAGGAGAAGCTGACCTGGAATAAGAACACTACACAGCTGGTAAAGAAAGCACAAGAAAAGACTCCACTTCCTGAGAATCCTCCGGAAGAACAACATCAGCCAGAGACTGCTTGTGTCTTTCTACCGTTCCACCATGGAGAGCATCCTCACATACTGCCTCTGTACGTGGTTTGCCAGCTGCTCAGTGGCAAACAGGAAAGAACTCCAGAGGGTCACCAAAATGGCTGAGAAGGTCATTGGGTGCCCTCTGCCCACACTGGAGGACCTTCATGGCTCTTACTGCCTCAGGAGAGCCAACACCATCCTGAAGGACTCTTACCACCCGGGCCACTTCCTGTCTCAGCTACTGCTGTCGGGCAGACGGTACAGGGCCATCAAAACCAGGACAAACAGACTGAAAAACAGCTTTTTTCCAACCGCTGTAAGAGCCCTAAATAACTCGTCTGTAATATGTGCAATATACTGATACAACTGACAGTACCTCTGTGCAATATTCATCCTGCTATATCCACTGTGTATATACACACTACAGCCTCTCTGCACCTTACGTACCTACCCTTTTCAATCTGTGCTTAGACTGTGCCTATTTATTGTAATTTTATCTTGTCTTTTCGTGTTTCACAAATTTTCACAAAGTTTTTATATATTTGCTTTGTTTTTTTGCACTGAATGGCCTGCACCTTACCTTTCGTTGCACTTGTTGCAATGACAATAAAGAAAATCTGAATCTCTGAATCTGAATCTTTATGCCTAATTCTGACCCTACCATCTGAATGTTGCTGCAGAGATCGAGATTCGTCAGACCAGGCAACGCTTTGCCAATCTTGTTTTGTCCAAATTGCCCATGCAAAGTGTAACCTTAATTTCCTGTTGTTAGCTGACAGAAGTGGCCCTCGGTGTGGTCTTCTGCTGCTGTAGCCCATCTGCTTCAAGGTCCAACATTTTTTTCATTCAGAGATGGTCTTCTGCATACCTTAGTTGTAACGAGTGGTTATTTGAGTTACTGTTGCCTTTCTAACATCCTGAAGCAGTCTGGCCATTCTCCTCTGACCTCTGACATCAACAAGGCATTGTCGTCCAGAGAACTGCTGCTCACTGGATATTTCCTCTTTTTCAGACCATCCTCTGTAAACCCTAGAGATGGTTGTGCATTATCTTTCCAGTAGATCTGTAGTTTCTGAAATACTCAGTCCAGTACCCAGTACTTAAATCACCTTTCTTCCCCATGCTGATGCTCAGTTTGAACTTCAGCAGGTCGTCTTGACCATATCTAGATGCCTAAATGCACTGAGTTGCTGCTACATGATTGGCTGACTGACTATTTGCATTGATGAGCAGTTGAACAGGTGTACCTAATAAAGTGGCAGGGGAGTGTATGTTTTTATTTATTGATTTTCTTTTCAAATTCTTGACTCAATTATTTAGGTTAATCTCAATAAAGTGCTGCCATGGGCACACTGATAAGGTAATTTGTCTTAACACCTACAGCGTAACTACACTGCAAACATTACCTGTATGTCTATCCTTCTGGCTAGTTTAAATAAAAGATAGATTAGTTCAGCTCATATGTAAATGGTGAACACCTGTTTGTGGCTTATTCATCATTTCATCATCCATTCATCATTATTTTCTCTCATGAAAACATAAACACTGAACCGCGGGACACATCATGACTGAGCAGTTTTCAAGCATCCTTTAGTTGTTTAACCAACTAATTAATAAGCTTCTGTGATTACAATTATTATATCTTCATCAAGCTAATTTCATCATCAACCCTATTAAATGACATAATCAGACTAATAGAGTGTGAATGGGGCAGTCACTCTGCATTAGTTCTCACAGCACTGTGTCATTCGGCTGTTGGAGGAAGCCACTGTGTTCCTCAGCTTACAGTACAGCAATATAGATGTACCCAAGAATTATGACATAATGAGTAATATAAACCACCCCATACAGACATATTTACAGTGTCATAGTCAGTGCCTGCCCTGCAGTAATTAGTGCAGATGGTATCGAGATGATAAACAAACCTGAGCTCTGGCATCACAAAAGTTGGCGCATTGAGCCAGGAAGTAGCTGGAAATTTCTGCTTTTAAGTTCATAAATAATTAGGTTTCCACAAACTTCTGCATATGTTGCATTGTATTTATAATAAATGTGAAGTGGTTTGAATGTGTTGGTATAAATGAGGACCCTGGGGGCAGAAATGTCTCGGGCTGGCAACTGACTCCATCCTTAAAGGTCTTTAATTATCCTGCATTCAAAGTAATATTTTTAGATGCTTTACAGCCCAGTGTGAGGATGATGCAAATAAGAATAGTTTAGTTAAAAGGGTACTGATTAAAATAAACTGAAATCTAATGCTCGACTCAAAGCCCCCACCCCCACCCCCCCCACCCCCCCACCCCACCCCCACCCCACACACACACACACACACACACACACACACCCTTCAGTCTGGGTCTCTAACCCACACTTGTCAGTTACAGTATGCACCCCCTCATTATCTTACTGTTAATATATATGAATATAGTATTACACTGAAATGTATATTTACATAAAAACTGGGCAAACAGTGAGTGGACAGTAAGCTGTCAGCTCCACACCATAAAGTCATGGTCACAGTGTATTTATAATTTCTAGAAAATGGATCATTGAGATGCATGCACCAACAAGCTTGCTCTTCTAACTTCTCTTCAGACTAAATGACATATTAACACTTAAGGGCATGCGAGGTTGTGTTTGCATCAGATACCTCACCTTATTGTTGCATTTATACAGTCCCTGCATGTTGTCACATTATTCTATTTTCCTCCGGTTCTGACACCTTTAGTGTCCTGACAGCCAGGGATCACTGCTGCTGTTCTCAAATAAATCACGCATCACAGTCCTTACACAAGTCATCCAGCCTGTGCAACCACATAGGTCATTTGTTCCAACCCTCTACGGGCTCATTTATGCTCAACATTAGATACAGAGATTGAGACAGAGATGAACAGAGCCTTCCGTATGTACTCTAGGTTCATTTTGTCTGTGCTTGTGCACATTTTCTGAAAGCACAATGGATATGATGGCTACATAAACCACCGCAGACGCTGCCTTCTTTTAAAATTACAATGTTACAACCTCTACTGTTACCTTGTTGAGTAAAACTTTTGATTCGGCCCCCTAGTGCCATATATTAGCAGGGTTGTGCTACTTACTGAAAAATAGTAACTAGTTACCATTACTAGTTACTTCATTAAAAAGTAATTCAGTTAGTAACTCAGTTACTAAACCAAAAAGTAATGCGTTAATGAGAAAATTAACTTTTTAGTTAGTTTTTTAGTATAAATGAGCCTTAATACCACCCACAAGAGCATCCCCTAACTTAGTGCCGGGGATGAACACGTCCTCGTAACTGAACAACAAAATGGGTTGTGTGCAAATGACCAAAACGACAGAAATGACCATTAATGGTTGCAGTTGTAAACACATGGTTAAGATTAGGTGTATAAAAGGTCGTCCCTCTGTGCATGTTTCGCTCCTATATATCTCCTTTGCCTAATCAAGCGCTGATCATGCACTGTGCATGTGAACTCAGATATCCCACACTGCCTATGTCCGTGAACGCCTCAAAGACGTGTAGATCAGTTCAGAGCGTGGAGACATCAGATGAATGTTTCTGCAGTGTGTGCGTCCATAAAACCTAAACCACACACACACCTATAGATAAACAGACTGAACTTTATATCTGGACTCCGCCTTTTATTTCTACACACTCATCTGAACATTAAAGGAGTGTCCTGACCCGACACCCTGAAGCGATGGCTGCCACCCAAGATCTATACACGCTGTCTGTCATACATTAGGTTAAAAAAAAAAACCTATATGGTTAGCTTCAGTGAAAAGCATGGTTTGGGTTAGTGTTTGTTACACATTGTAAGTTATGTATGTAAGTTAACTTATGTGACATGCGTGATGTAAATTAAGCACATTATGCACACTATAAAAGTTTATTTATGTAAAATATCTTACAAATTAGTGACATTAGGGCTCCTACTGGTTAGTTTAGGCTTAGGAAAAAAATCAAGGTTGGGCGTCATCATTCTACATACTTAACATAATGTAAGTTTAAATAACTCAATGTTGACTTTAGGTTTATGTAGGACACCAGCAGCAGTCTCCTGGGTCAATGTCCTGTGTCTGTTTAACCCATCTATCCATCCTAACCTCCCCCCCTATTCACTTTGTCACTCTTTATACTACATCACTCCTTTGATCCTGACGTAATTACTGTAGCCACTAGAGGTCACCGCCTAACAATAAACGTAATTGCGGGTAATAAGATGCTTGTGTAAAGGGGTCCTACTCTGGCGTGAGGACAGTCTCTCCTTACACACTCATTTGGGATTTCAAGATTTTGTACTCATGTAAACATAATTTCCTGGTTTCTGAAACCTGGATAAACCACTTCACCTGGGTTTATGGAATCCGTACATGTGGCATATGGACCATATCAACACTGGTTTTGGACCACTGTAATATAAATGAGATAATAAATGATCCACTCACTAAATCAAAGTATAAGTCTGACTTCACAACTAAGGATGAAATAAAACAGTAACTATGTTTTTTATGCCTAATGCTAATAATAATTAATGATAATATGATCAAACCTACAAAACGACTTAAAATCTGGAATACCTGTGTGCATGTAAACATATTGGACACATTCTTTTAGACAACACCAGCTGCTTTCTCTCTTAGAGAGAAAGCAGCTGAGTATAGGCACTTTTGGGGATTTTGCCAAATCAGAAACTGCCGTGATTGGATGGGTTTTAATAACCGTTCAATACCGGGAGACGATCAGAAATAATTGTTGTATATTGACTAGGCTGTCTGAAACTGCTTGTATCGTCTGACAGATGTTTCCAAACTCAACATTTTTAAATTCAAGCACTCAGCCAAAACATAAGTTTTAACAATGTCTGAATTAAAAGTCCGTCAGGCAGTGACACTCAGGTTTTTTGAAGAGATGACTGCAGGCAATGTTTGAATTAAATGAGTATATGCAAAATATTTTTTAAAAAAAATCATGCAGCCTAGTTAACTTTTTCTTTAAATCTTGTTATGCTGTACCCGCATAATTGTGCTTTTTTCTCTTTCATTTATGAAAAGAGAGGATTTTACCACAGAGCTTCACTTCTTTACTACAAAGCACACACTACACTGTAAGCCCAGCAGGATAAAATCCAATAAACCCCCACTGGATTGAAGAGGAAAGTTCTAGCCAAGCACAGTTAATTTTTCCTCCTGCACTATTTCAGGACACTGAATAGAGGGCACAGGACTTTCACTTGTCATGATTTATGGCAAAGTAACAGCCTTGTTAAAGTAACTCCAATTACAGACCCTCTTTACCTGGTGAGGCTTATATCTTCACACCCAGAATGCCTATGGAAACCCATTTGGGTCAGAGAAGCCTCCAATGACCACATATCTAAATCAGAAGGAGACTGGCCGGAGCATGAAAGACTCCCTGCCCCCCATATTTTGCAGAGAAACACTTCTGAGCACTTCTCACTCTGAACAAATGATATCTAGCCTCCCTCGGCGCTTGGAGCTTTGGAGAAATCTGTAAAATGTGTCAAGATCACCTTCTCCACTTTACAGTGACCTCAAAAAGCTTTTTGGGAAGCTGTTATGTTTTTTTGTAAAGGGACAATTTTGACCTTCACACAACAAAATATGGTTATTCAGGTGTACAGCGTTCAGTTTCTTCAATTTTTTTTGTGCACTCATTGTTGGCACTCACTGTGATGAGTCATTAAAATGAAAACGAATCATGCCTGGTGTTATGGAAAACTGTACTGAAAACACTGAACTAAAATATCACCTTGAATATGGTCATAAACGCCCCTGTCTGTCTGAATAAAAAGTAAAGCCAGTGACAGCAGTCTCACTCTGTTGCCCCGCGGGCTCAGCATGTGCGGCTCCTCAAATGACTGCAGCACATCCTGAATATGATTATGTGTTTCTTTTTTTGTTCAACAGGCAAATAATTATTGTCCCTTTTTAATGTGCATGCTTTTCATTTTTTCTCATTAGTACCTCTATGACTGAAAGTAATTAAGTTTCCTGTAATTTATGAATATTTTTACAGCGCAGTCTTAATCCGTGCTTTTGGTTTCAGAGCCCTGAATGGAAATCCTTGCATATTTTCAAGTGTTTCAGATACAAGATAATTAAACATATGCATATCTTATGGTGATTTTCTGTGGTTTTTGTATTTGGCCTTGGATTGCAGTAATTATGCAAAGTTATTTTGCCACAAATTTCCCATACACTAGAATACTAATAATTTAACCCTGAGTCTGGTTCAACTGTCCTGAATATGTTGCTTATTGTTTGATGGTAGTGCAGCTAATTGTCACCCCTATTTGCACTGACACAACATATTCTGTAGCCTCTGACTCCAACCACAACAATCACACCATGCCTAATCCCAATTTTTTACTCTAATCTAAATCTGACCTTGTCATTAAAACCAAGTTTTTACCTCCAAACAGTCACCTGAAGCAGTAGGGACTGGCCTAATTGTCCTTTCACTTTCTAATGGTCCTCACATTCTATAATGTCCTTGCTCCCACAGTCTAAAACCCAAACAGAAAAATGAGGGTCGGACAAAATATCCAGAAATATTCTCAAATTCTAAAACACTAATTGTAAGGCAAGGATACAGCGTCCTCACTTCCTAAAATGGCCAAACTCTCAAGGTCCGAACCTTAAATTAGAAATTGAGCACTGGCCAAAATGTCAAACTGGAAGGTTAGAACTGCCTGAAATGTCCTCACTTTCCTCAGTGTCCTCACTGTCAAGGTCTAAAAGTCAAAGGAAAATTTAGGACCAAAATGTCCTATTTCTAATAATGTCATTGTATTCCAGTGTCCTTCATGTTAAGGTCTTGAAAATCTATTTGGAAAGTGACAACAGACTTTAAAATTCTTTCATCCCAAACAGCTCTCACATTCCAAAATATCCTTACTCCCAAGGGTCTACAACTTAAATTGGAATGTGGGAACCACCCAAAATGTTTTCACAAAAGTCTTTACCTTCCACAGTTTTTTCTTTTTTTTTCAAACCCCTTGCTCTAAAATTGACCGACCTTACATCCCACCTCCCTTCATGACTGTTGTTAGGTCAGACAAGCTTGACAAAGAGAAATATGTTGACACCCATTGTGTCTAGCTGGATGCCGCTGTGTTTATCAAATAGTTTCTGGAAGTCAGGCAATATAGCTCCAAGAAGATGACAGCAAGAACAATAGCATGTAAAAAGAAGAATGTATTCACAGTGTTAACTGTTATGAACAAGGCAAACAATGCAACTGAGGCTTCTAGTCTTAATGAAAACAGGAGCAGTAGAGACAAAGGATGACAAGGCTATGAGTCTACATAGCCCCTGCATTGCCAGGTATGTTTCCCTTTTTTCCCTTCAGAGAATCAGTAAAGTGTTCTATGTATTTATTACCAAATTAGCCTACAGACCATGGCGCCGACCTAACATCGCTGTTTACTAAATGAAGTTACATTAGTTACATCAGTTACTTTGGGGTGTCACATAGCGTTACAGAGATACTATAAACAACTGATACTATAAACAGCCTTGATTTTGTTCTGAGTAACAATAATTCATGTCATCTTAAAAATATGTCAGATACTGAGCCATCTCCTTTTCCAAATCTTGATGTTAGGCTAACACAGAAATAAGGTGGTAACGAACCTGGCCAACTTTATTGATTTGACATTAGGCTATGTTGTGCTCACATTACTTTATCTTTAGCAGAAGAGCGGTGGCAGGGTGCTGGGTAGCACTTCATACCAGTGCTTCATAAAAAAGTGTTCCCAGGTTTGTTTGTTTTTTTTAAATAATGTTCTCCGCATGGGTTTCTATGACAATATCTTGACACTAACCTTAGCTGGGTAGCTAACGTAACGCTACATTAATAGGTTTGACTACACAGTCAAAAACAAGCTTACCAAGCGTATGGTGATAAAAGCACAGCACTCATCAACAACATCTGGTGTCCGTCCAATCTGCTTCCAAATGATGAACTTTTCTGTCTTTGTCATTACAGTAGCCTAGCTAAAGAAGCAGCAGAGATGTCACCAGCACCTTTCTGAAAAGGTCATTTATTTTTTTAAGAAGAAGCGCTCGGAGCAGCGGCACAAAACTTGCGGAGCACTCCAAAAAAGATGCTGGGGTGGTGTTTTTTCTCTAGGCAGCTGCATGTGGCTTCAAACACTCTCTACTCATTGAGAACAACTGATAAAAAGATGCTGGTGCTAGGAAAAAAATGTTGTGTGAACATAGGCCCTAACTCCTTTCAATAATGTGGTTATAGGTTAGCTGGCTGGTTAGCTAGCGTTTTGCTAGCAGTAGCTAACTTAAGATGTGACAATATACAATGTAGTGTCCGTAAAGATTATTTAAGTCCCTAGTCACATCTTTTAACCATGTTTAAAATGTGGAGCATCTTTTCAGTAGGTAAGTGTTGCACATAACATAAAGGAAAAGGGAAAGTTGACCATGGTTCTGCCATGTTAAGAGCTACTCTACTATTGGAGCACAGAGCGAAAAGGGTAGGACTTAGGAAGGTCTAATTCTAAAGCTTAAATTGGAAAGTGGGGACCAGCTCAAATGTACTCAAATTCCACAATGTCCTCACACTCGCAACGTCCTTACACTCAAGGTCTAACACTTCATTTGGAAAGGATCAACCAAAATGTCTGTACTTTCCAAAAATATCCTGACATTCCACAGTGTCCTCACAACCAAGGTCCAGAACTCAAATTGGAATGTGAAGCTGCATTAACATTTGAATGGTTTGATGAAATGCTGATTATTCTTTATTTGATTTAATGATTATTTCTTATTAGACAGGACTAATGCATTTACTTGTGTTCCCGAGGTCCATTAGCAGAGTGTATATTAACTTTGCATATGCATACGAATGATGTAGAACATACAGCAACTAACTAACAGATGCAAAACAGAGACAGAGAAATGTGAAAGAAGCTGTTGTAAAGGTCAAAAATTTTGAAAGAATAATTAATTAAAACAGAGTTGAAGTAGTGCATGCCACAAAAAGAAATAAAAGCCAGACCCAGCAAGGTTATTTCACATATTTCAACTGTATTTCCTGCAGTTGCTTTGGTTTAAAAAAATCTGTTTACTTCTCAGACATCATTCTATTTGTGAGACATCTGTTAGCTCTCATACATTTTGCCAGTGCCAAGCGAATATATGTACGTGCTAAATTCTGCAACTACCATCAAATGACTGCACTTATCGAGATAAAGTGCTCTGTTCCCCCCACACTCTGTAGGAGATGTACATCAAGCTGGTGGACATTTAGAAGTGCTCTTCTAAAAATAGGGCCCTTGCTGGAGATCCATTGGACATGGCTAAGCAATCATTCACATTAAACACTTGTCACACACAGGAGAGGACATCTTTCAGTCTCTTCTTCTAACGGCCACATCCGTAGATCATTGCGTTTTTTTGTGTGTGTTCATCCCGCTGCTCATGCCCCGACTGAAGAAACGTTCACTGAATAATGTGTGCTGTTGAATGCCACCTTTTCATTTATAACTGCAAGAGATCAAACGCGCAACGGCAGAAGGAACAAGACATCCACCAGCACGCCAGGGGGGTTCAAGGAGAAATCAGTACCTACTGAATGTGTGCTGCTTTACAAGAGATTTCATACACAGACACATTTACAGTGCTGTATACTAAGGTCCAGTGATTAGGTTTTATGGAATGTATTGATGGAAACGAACTATAATAAATATGTTTTCTTCAGTGTATAATCACCTGAAAATAAGTAGCCTACAGATACTTAGGGAAAGGATCCTTGTTTATGTAGATCACCATTCTGCACCGCCATGTTTCTTTCATAGCCTAAACCACACAAACCAAACACTGGCTCTGAATAGGGCCATTTGCTTTTTCACGTTTTTGTGTCCAAAAAACCCCCACCAATTTATTAAACATAAAAACTCCTGTATTCTGCATTTTTACCATTTTAAAACACCAGGTCCATTTGTTGTGGAGAGGAAGAAGCTTTTGCAGGTAATTCAGCTCCTGGTAAAAACCTACTGAATGTCTGGGTGAGAGCTAAGGTGAGTACATATTAAGTTACCAGAATAAAAATAGGTGTACACAGGGTCCAAAACTAACACTCGCCACTCGCCAATTCCGGGTAGATTTTGTCTCTGGCTGGTAAATTTTTAAGACCACTCACCACTCTGGCGAGTTATTTTTTACCAGCGAAAAATGCATTATTTGTTACTTGAGAATGATGCTGGTATTGGCTGGTTTCCTGGCAGAGTAATATGTATTTCAGGCAGAGACGATCTTTGGTCTCGTAAGTGCGTCAGTCATGACATCATCACAGTGCGCCGAGGTGGATAGCTGTTGTTCTTAATAAGGCCCGTTTCCACCGCAGGAACTTAGGGGTAATTTTACGGGGCCGGGGCCATTGGTGCGTGTCTCCACCGCAGGAGCCACCCCTGAAGGACAGAGTTCCGTAACTTTTACGGGGGCTAAACAAGTCCCTGCCTTGGAGTAGGTACTCAGAACGGCCCCAAAAGACTCCTGGCTGGGGCTTGGGATTTACTTGGTGCTGATTGGATATACTCAAGGAGGGATGTGATGTCAACAGAAAGCAACAAAATAGCCGGCATTTTTAAAACTCAGAGGACAAGGGTTAGCTCATTCATATAGCTTCTGCCGCCATGTAAAAAAACTCACTAAATGGCCTGTGAAATTTTTTTTTTTCCAGCAGATGTCTTACTTACAACATGATTGAGCTAGCAAAGCTGTTTTGTGTTGCTATGTGTGGTATTTATTCAGTTATGGGAAATCACGATGTCTAGAAAGCACCAGTGTCTGCCACTGACAGGGACAGCTGACAGTACCAAAGCTAACATCAGGACGTCATCTGTTAAAAGCCTCCCATTGTCGGATACGACACTACTCCAGTTAGCTCTATCATGTTGTAACTAAGACATCCGTTGGAAAAACTATTTTTTTTCATGGGCCATTTAGTGAGTTATTACAGACACCGCTAAGGGCTAACAGCTAACGGAGTCCCTACATCACCCCGGTAAATGGTCGCGCAACGATTACATCACTTCCAGAGCCCGTAACTTTACAGGAACCTTCCTCCTACTCCGCTCTCTCAGTGGAGACATGGCAGTTGAGAGGGCCAAGCGAGAGGATGTTCCTGTAGTAGTTCATTTCCCCCAAATCGTACCAGGAACTTCTTCAGTGGAAACATGCCTATGGTCTTGTTCGAGACGAACTGCGCCTTGCCTGGAAAGTAGACGAGAGCAGGCAGCCGCAGCGGGGGGCGGTGACAAAAAGCTGTGGTGAAGTCGGACAGTTTCCAGCAGCCTTCAGTCCGTACAGGAAGTCACAGACACACTTAAATCCTGGCTGAATGATATCAATTCATGAAAAAAGTGATCAGACCCATATATCAGTTTGTTTCAGTCTCCAGTTGTTTTAATTAGATTAATTTATTAAAATGCTTTACAGGTGATCTGTAGTTTATGTTCATGGTTTAACCTCCATTTGACATGAATTCTCCTGTAAATCAGCATCATATCGGTTTGACCTGTCCCCTCAACTACACAGGCTATATAAACTGTGTTTGACTGTAAGGTTCATATTTTCAGAGGAAAAAAAATACAAGACAGCAGCTTTCATTAAGGCTCAGTCAGATACAGTCAGATACATCCCACTGACCACAAGTCTCTGTGTTGCTAAATACTTCAATAATTAAACTGTCCAATATTAAGATAGTACAGTAGACTCTGTGTAGTTTATGATGAATGTATTTAGTCTCTGAAGACTAAACTTCACCATCAGTCACACAACATGTTTATAAACCTTCAAATCAGACAAATACAATCTTAATCTCTAAAATTCAACAAAAATTAAAAGTTTATCTAAAACGTCATATTGTTGAGTCGACATCTGAACCAATCAGCTGTTAGATCAGGTGAGAGCCAGGCAGTGCAGTCAGTGGAGACCAACTGCAGCGCCTGGCTCTAAAAACTGCGGCCGCCTCGCTCTCGCGGTTTTATCACCGTCCACTTTTGTAATACGTCAGAGCAAGTCGGGATGAAGTCGGACACAAAACCTACTGGCATGCATTGTGCACCGATCGCCGGTGATCGAATCTGCACAGGCCTAGCTCATCTCGAACGAACCTGATGTACCTCCATGCTCTGAACCCCCGTAGAAGAAGTAAGAAAAAGTATCATGTGGTGATGCTGGCCAGGTATTGTGGAGTCTCCTGCCGAAAAACAAAAAACTAAAGCAAAAGAACATGCTGAGGCTGAGATTTTCCGACTGACGATCAAGAGACGGAGGTTAATGTTGCTGCTGCTCCCGCTCCCGCCACCCCCCAGTCTCATCCACCAGCAGCATTAAGTGACTTGACTTTTTTTCCTTTAAATTATTATTATTTGGTTATTATTTTTCCACTTACCAGCCAGCCTGATGGAAAAGTTAGTTCTGGACCCTGGGTGTACACACATTTACAGGTGGTAGGCCCGGGATAGGCAACCTGTTGCTCCGGAGCTATATGTGGCTCTTTAGTCCCTCTCCAGTGGTTCCCTGTGGCTTTGACAAAATAATTATATGAAAATAATGAACGGTTATTTAAAAATAATAATAATTTCATTCTCATTTATCAGCGTTGTAGGCCTAAAGAAATTCTTACGTTCTCCAGTTGTAAAAATGTAAAGCCTATATACCAAGTAAAAGATAAAATAACAACTATGACGTATGTAATAAATCAAATTTTCTCAAAATTTTGCTTAGCCTCAATAGCACTGGCTAGTCTTGAGTCCCCCTAGCTGGTCAAATTTTCTTTTTCTTTTTGCAGCTCCACACAGATTTCTTTTTATTATTTTTGTTCAAAAATGGCTCTTTTTATAGTAAAAGTTGTCAACCCCTGTGACGTATCTACCAGGATTGAAGAAACACTGATTTGTAATGTAAAAATGCTTTATCAAGTGTTAGCACCAGTTTCAATCACCAGGGGCCTCATTTATAAAAGAATGTTTAGGATTCATACTAAAAGTTGACGTGCGCCCAAAAGCTGAAAATGGCATGCACCAAAAAATAATCTGATTTATAAAACCGTGCGCATGCACACTTGCCCACAATGTTCTCTTTATAAGTCATAGACCTCCTGGAGTTGTTCGCACCCAGATCCGCCTCATATTCCGCCCTGTACGCGCCCTAGTTCAACCATAAATGGTCATGCAAATCACCTCATGAATGCGATCTGCATATAAATAAACCGGCATGCAAGTATTCTCTCATTGTGTGAGTCACGACAACGGGTGAGAAACGAACCAAAAAACGGAATTTCTCCAAGACTGAGCTAGAGACCCTTTAACGGGAGGTGGAGGACTGAAGAAAGATTTTATTTGGTGGCCACAGCAGCGGGATCACTAATAAAGCAAAAAAAGTGGCAGCACATCAACGCTGCTGATGCTGTCAGCTGTGTCTGTGGAACTACATGGACAGTGACAGAACCAAAAAAAAAAAAATGTGGTCTGATCTAAAGGTAGACCAAATATTTCTACTCCTTTACCAACATGTAGTTAATGTGTTGCTTTTCAATTTGAGGTTGTTTGACATTGATGTGCGACATAAAGAATCACATTTATTAAAGGTGGAGGCAAAAAGGAGTATGTGCCAGTGCCATCTTGCGCAATTACGCACGAGGGTCACCGCAGTATTTATATGTTTATGGCACTTAGTCTGATCAGACACCCGGCCTGAATTACAGCATGAACCAGTGGTATCCCTGTCCCAAAATACAACGTGTAATTTGAAATACAATTCAAAGATTAAAGTGTAATAGGCGAACACGTTCCTTCATGCCGGTTTTGTCATGAACAGCACGTCTAAGTAGGGCTGATGAAATGAGTGCAACAGTTGTGCTTAATGGCTGTATTTCGAGACATGATAATGCACTGGAAATTTTAGCTAAATAAATAAATAAATATATTCAATGCAGTCACGCCATCCTCTCCCCCTAACTGGCCCTCATTTATCAAACGAACGTACACCAGAATAATGGGTGTACGCTCATTTCCACGCCAACTTTGGCATTTATCAATTTGGACGTGAGCGTAGGGTATGATCAAATCTCACGTCAGGTCTCAGCTCGTGTACGCAAGTTTGAGTCAGTGTGGATTTGCGGTGCAGCACAACAAGATCTGGCTGAGTCTGAAAATAATTATTAAACAAACCTCAATCTTGTCATCTAAGCATATGCAGCCACATATTCAGTATATTAAAAAAGGATTCCCAAAATGAAATAAAACAGCCATGAATGATTACGCATTCATCAATCACAAAAATTACCACTCTATTAACTTACAGATAATTTGTGATGCCAGGCTATCACTAAACGTGGTAGCGAAGTGGCCGGGAGGGGGGGGGGGTTTGGGGCCCGGCTATGGGACAGCGCACTGCAGGGCCGGTGTCTCCTCTATAAGTAGGCTATTAAATGACAATATTTTGGTATGGTTCTTATTCTATGTGACAAAGATTATCCCCTAAATACCTTATAACCCCGCTGGCAAACCCTGCCACAGAGCAGGAGCGCAGGTTTAACGGTGCGCACACACGCACACAGGTCACGGTGGAACGCTGCTTCGGGTTGCTCAAGTGCAGGTGGCTCTGTCTTGGACCAGCGGGAGGAACACTGCTGTATACCCCAGAAAAGGTGTGCGACATCATTTTGGCCTGTGCAGTTTTGCACAATATTGCTTTAGACAATGGAGTGCCGTTTGATGTGCTGGTGCAGCCAGATGAACCAATGCCCAGGGAACCGTGGCCAGCACAGCCTCCACTGGGGGGCTATACGGAGGAGACAGGACTTCATTCATCGCTTCTAAAATGTAAAGTAGGCTATACTTTAAAGTTGTGTAAGTGCTCTACAGTAGGCCTATTTAATCAGTAATGTAATGCAAGTATAGACTATAAGGGTATAGGGAAATTCAATACAGACAATGGACAACCTTTAGTCATTTAAACATTTTATTCAAGGTTTTTTTTTTTTTTTTTTAGCGTGTTATTAATTGTCTCGAGCGTGCTAACTGAAGCCAATAAATGGCACATTTCTGTCTGCCTTTCCAGGACCTCTGCCATGATGACTGGCCAAGCACGGGAGGCGGAGGGCACACGCTCGCCTGCCTCGCTCGGTGGGACCGCTCTGGGGAGAGGACATGGACGCCATGCCGCTGGTGCCTGGCTCTGAAACAGCATTTAAACAAAACAATAAAAATGTGTACCTGTGCAACACGTGTAAGCCTATTTGTTTGGACAGTGGTGTACTGTCAGGTTAAAATAACTAATGCAAGTAAAAGGAGAGCTGTTAGTTACCGTTCTGCTCCGGCTCCGATGCACGTGCGCCTGTGTCTCCACCACCACCACTTATGCCAGAGATAGATTATGACCCGATTAGTGAGGAGATTCTTTCCAAGGTCCCCGTCAGGGTCAGGCTGGGGTCTGGTTGGCCTCCTCCAGTCTGCGTGTTGCTGCGCCTAAAGGCTTTTTGTTGCCAGCTTTAAGTCTTACCACTTTTTCTTGACCTAAACCTAAAGAATTGTGACTTGATCAACTACCAGACATTGGCTATAAAGCTATGGATGAATAATTTTTTTTTTTTTTTTAATTATCATTTATCAATTATCATCATTAGATTATAGGCTACTTACTGAGAATTTTATTCAAACCTCAGCCGGAGTCTGTTTGTCGACGGCGATATTGTTGACTGCCTCCGTGATCTTCTTCCAGACAGTATTTTTATGGGCTCCTTTAATGCCAGTTTTTAAACTTCCAAAAAGCACGTCTTTATTTACCTCCACCTCAGACTTGAGGGTGTCGATTTCCAGTTCGGAAAAGTTTCTTTTCTTTGCAATATTTCTCCCCTCCATGTTGCGACCTCACAGGGCGAGGCCTCTGAACCATGAATATTTAAGGGCGTGACATGCTAATGACGATCGATTTCAGCCGCCGCATTTATCAAGGCCTGATCATTCGTACACTGGGACTGGTCAGATACAAACGTTTCATAAATCACACGTGTGTCCTATCGTAAGATGAATCCTGCGCTCAGAAGATCTGTACCTGTTTCTACGCTCGTTTGATAAATGAGGGCCACAGAGCAGACAATGAGACGGATGAGGCGGATTAAATACGTATTTAGAAAGAATTTCAATTCAGGATTTGAGTTGGATTTTACAAAATAAGACTGCTGGATTTAATTTCAGTGATAACGTGGATCTAAGGTGGATATAGCGTGACATTAAATTTGTGTGAGACATCAATAAAAATCTGACTCCACTTCTCCACCTCGCCGTCTGCGTCGCCACTTCCCAGTGTCTTCCAAAATGTGCGCACACATGTCTCAGAGTTTGCTTACAGGTGCGCACATTCTCCCGCCAAGTTTATTTTTATAAATCACAACCTTTGCGTGGTAAGTGGCGAACACCACTTTCAAGCCCCGTTTTGAGCGTAAGCAAGCTTTATAAATGAGGCCCCTGATCCCTTTGTTTTCGAGAGGAAGAGACCTCTGCTTATGATTCAGCCGAAGGTAAAAACCTGAACAATGAACAGTGAAGGAATTCCAACTGAGATGTTTCAGCTGGTTGCCATTTGCAATCCTCACCACTAGATGCCACTAAACCCCTTCCTCAGTCTTAGACACACTGGACCTTTAGAGGACAAGGTTGCATTTTATTGTTTCAGTATTGACTAAAAAAATAAATAAATAAATATTTTTAGTTCATTCATTGCCTCAAAGAGTATTGGGAATGTGAGGATGGAATGAATGGAAAGAGAAAACTTGCTATATTCATCACAATGAAGGATAATGAACATGTTTTGTGTGCTTCCAATAGTTTTTTGTACAATGAGGTTCTATAGCGTGGAGACATACACTTTATCAATAACAACAGTGTAATCCTTTAAGTCTTGTAAATTGGTTCTCTGGTGTCCCTACTTTTCTACACTATGGTGAACATAACTGATTACCTGTATTTCCCAGAATGCCTTTGAATGACCCCAAAGAACAGGCTGGGCCATCTGGGTTTTTTTAAATATAAAATATACAATGTACTATATAGGCTACATGGCTAAAAAAAAAATGTAAGAGCAGTAGTGATGGCAGTGGAAGTCCCAGATTTTTTTTTTTTTTTTTGCATTATGTGCTCTCTTCTATTGAGGCTACTCTTAGTACAGCCTGTGCCCCTCAATGATCCAGGCTGACACCAAATCCAGATGGTTACTGCTGATGTTTTGAAAATAGTTTTTCCCAACCATATCAAAGGTAGCTATGTGGGGAGAAAGAAATGTATATATAAATGCAAAAATGGCATCCACAAGTCTTTAACACTTCACATGACACATCACTGTGATGTATTGCCATAAAACTGACACTAAATACAAATCTGTCATTTGAATTCTCTGAGCATTCTCTGTGTTACCAGGTAATCATATGGGGAATTTCACAGCAATTTTCAAGGTTTATAAAAAAAAATATAAGCAATGCATCATACCACATGTGAGTCATACAGCACACAAACCCAGTGCATCATCAAGAGGCTGTTTAGTATCTCAAGAAAACATGAGACTGTTCCACAAGCATTTCCTGCGTTATATCTATAATTGTGACACAATTTCTCGAGTGTGCAGTTTTTGTGCTGCCTGGACTTCCTAGCAGGGGTTAATGGTTATCACTGTCATTGTTTTCCAAGCATAGCCAAGAACCACTGTTCAACGATTACCTTGGGACCCAGCTCAGTGACCTCAAAAGTGAGCAGAACATGTGTGTGTGTGTGTGTGTGTGTGTGTGTGTGTGTTTGTATGTATGTACACAACACATGCAGGGAGTGTGTGCATGGTGGGTGCAGCAGTCTTATTTTTATCTCTTTCCATCCTGTTTTATTTAACAACCGTAATTGTCTCATCATTGGTGTATCTTGTTGTTTAATGAACTGATCTAAATGATAATGGCAATGTAATGACACCCCTCAATAAATATTTAATCTAACTACAACATGCTCCGTCACCTTGAGAGGGGCCGGCACGGAAAATGAGAACCCTTTCAATTAAAGCTGGCCTGAATGAAGCTGGTTCTTGTTTACTCATTGATTCTGCTGTATATTAATTAGCGGTGTTGCCGCTTTGTGAGACTTTGTTGACGTGTGCGTAGGCTTGCCTTGAAGAGCGCTGTATGCGTTGTTAGCTCTAATGGTCGCATTACTCATTTTGCAATGATGGTTGCCGTGTAATAATTACAGTCATTATGCTCTTACACTGTGGAGCTGCAACTTTGAAGGTCACCAAATATATATATAATTATATTAGCTCTCAGATACACCATACAGCTTAAAGGCGTAGCTTTCTTGCTCTAAATAGGGCATTTCTACAGAAAAGCAATATTCATGTCTCCACAAGGGTGACTGGATGCGATATAATACAGCATAGATCATGTCTAGACAATGCAGGCACCTATGAGTCTGTATATCAGCTACAAATGAGAAAGAGACACCTTCTGAAGCAGCACCATTGACCTTGAATGGGAGGCCCACATTGTGGACACTGAGTCTCCAGGGCATTTCCTGTGGAGGAAACGATTTCTCTTTTTGCTGAACTGAAAAGAAAGAAAGAAAAAAAAAAGGTCAGTTGGGTGTAAGAGCTCAGACAAACTTTGTGACCCTCCAAAATTTTAATGCTCCATTCATAGTCAGTGGTGCAGATCCTGAAGTGAAGAGCAATACATTAGAGAGTTTTCGGGTTTCTGGAATAAAGCCTGTTGAAGTGCCCAGCAAGGAACAAGAAGAGGGGAAAAAGAAAAGATATTGAGTGGATGATAGAATATTCTGTGGCGAAAAGCTGTGTAAACATCGCACCAAGATGAAAGTTGTCATCCATAGATACTGCTATCTTTCTGATATCTGTTCCAACAGTTTTCAAAGCTGTTTTGATATGATTTCTTTTAGTGATATATCACATTGTTCTTGTGTGGACTGACACTGGACTCTGTGAACCCCTGCATACTAAAAGATACTTCAAAAACTGCCATTATTTGATAAAAATGTTGGAGTTGTAAATCAAGAGGAGCTGAAGTGACGTTTAAAGTCCCCCTCCAGTCACAAATGTGTTTTTTCTTCTGTTTTTGTCTCCTGTAATGTCTGACTTTGACTATACTGACGTGTATCTGTGCAGAGTTTGTAATTAGAGATGTATTTTTTACACTCCTCCTCTGAGTGGGCTGATGTCTGTGCTATCACCTAAAATCTGAGATTCAAATTATGCTGGATTAGATGCTTGTCACTAATTTGGGTGCACAACAGACTCCTCATCTGACCACCGTAGCCTGATACAACAGTTCGTATGACATCCTAGGACTTGGCACCCCGTGGATGATGTTACGTCCTTAAAGTAAAGTTGCAAAATTAAGGTGATTTAGGTTAGCTTTAAGTAAGTAAAGTTACTGTGATTTGATTTAGGAAAAGAAACATGGTGAGGACATACCATAGAGGGAGTCAGAGTTTGCTCTAAGTTCATCCAGTAAAGAACACCAGTCTTCTGGGGAAAGTCCTGTGTTTTGTGACCCATTCACCATTGATTTCTCCTTATTAGGGTTGGGTCGATTCTCGGTAATACCAATTCGGTTCAGTACTCCATCTTGGACCGGGTTTTTTGGGGGGGGTTTTTTTTAGACCGACCGGACTGCATATTCGGGCAGAATGTACGCGGAGCGGACTCCACGGACATCCACAAGCCCTGTGTGTGCAAAACACGACCGCGCGGACTCCGTTCCGTGCACCAGTGTCACACAAAAGACTGTTCGGCATGTATTTTTCACATTGCAGGGATTTTTCACCGTCATTTTTATACGTAGTATGCCCCAGTCTGTGAGCACCTGTGTCTGCCTCTTCACCAAGCACACAGTGAGCAGGAGAGAGAAGGGGGGTGGGGGTGGGGCGGGGACTGAGCTAGGGGGTGCGAGTGCGCATGCGCCTTGGCCTCTACTGTAGCCTGGAGTTTGTTTAATAGTGACGGGGAGTCGATAATGGCGGACAATTTAGTCTTGACAAAATCAAAGAATGCGCCACTATGGCAACACTTTGGCTTTGAGCCAGACGAAGGAGGCAACCCTTGTTTGCACTGATTGAGTAAGCTGCAAAATTTATTTGTAAGGAATGAAAGAAACAACTTGTTACTGTCACTCTGTTGTCCTAAGGTCGTTTTTTTATTTTAAATGAGCCAATTGCGCCCCCAAGTGGCGAAAATCCAGTATTACCGACTTGACGCATTTTTTTTTTTTTTTTTTTTACAAAAACCGGACTGTTTTTTTTCTCATACCGACCCAACCCTACTCCTTATGGACTGCATCCTTCTTTACACCCATCAGCATATGGTCAAGTGATCACAGCCTTCCAAAATACGGGGTTATGCACAAATTACTGGCTCATCATTACATGGGATAAAATTTTGGTATGTTACTTTTTGTAGGAAAACATAGGAACAGTGAACCTTGTCTCACTCTGAAGTCGCTGAAATCCATCGCTTGGGCAGTGGGGTCAGAAACCAATGGTACTTTAACGTCGGCATGATACACGATAGTTTAACGGTGCCTGGCGGCATCAGGAGGGAGTGCAGTGGGACAAGGATGAAAGTTAAGGCGGCGAAAGTTGAATTGGGGCAGGTGGGCAGGAGGATGGGTCCAACGACTTTCACCCGAGAGAGTGGTGTTCACGTGTTTTTGTTGCCTAAACCCCAACATTTGTGTGTATGTGTGTATGTGTGTTGCTGAGGGAAACAAAACGTCAATTTGTAGTGTTGCAATGACGTATCAATATATTTCCTGTGAAAACAATAGTGTATTTTGAAAGAAGACAATGCATGTAACAGGCAGAACTTGACACAGTGTCCAAGAACGTCAACAACCAATGCACCCAGGGTGCTTTGCATGTCGTATGTGGATGTGGAAAGTCCATGACCAAACATCGATATGTGACAAGGTCAGAGTGAGAATGTGTTGCATAGGAACAACCTGATTTGAGTGAGGCTCAAACTATGGCTGATTCTCTCCGATTATTCCTCTAATGTGAACAGTAGCCATTTTGATGCTCACTGCTCTTTCACCAATCAACCTAAGCAGGGAAAAAAACCTACCCCAAGCAGCAGTCTGGCGGGGCAGAGGCCAAATCTAAAATGTCTTAATGGTAGAGAAAGAGTAGATGTGCTTTCAGCCCCTTTTCAGCATTTTTCTTCTACTTTTTTATGTGAGAATAACATTTTAAACACCTTAAAATGTCTCTGGAGGGGGACTTTATTTATTGGATATTGTTGTTTCACTTGAAACCTTTATGCTTAATTTATGCAGCATTTCTGCCTTTAATGTCACTCATTAAAATGATCGTACCCATGTAAGGTCATGCCTAACCTGGATGCAGATATAGATGATGTCACACTCAACTGTTTTTTTCACCTTTTGCCTTTAACATTAATATGAGGTGAATAACTTTTTTAATTATGCACTTGAGAAATGTGTGAGACACTGTTTGTGGGCCACACAGGTACATTAGTGTGGTAAATTGCTATGAATTTGTCCCGTCCAGGATTAATTACAATCTTTATTCTCTATGAACTGAGACAATTTGTAATTAACATTTGACCCATGTGCTCCTCAACCTTTCAGCGTAACAACTAATTCATGCAAGCTTGTCCCATGTAACCTCATTAGATCATTGTGTATGTGTGTGTGTGCAGAAGCAGAGGTGTAATTGCTAGATGAAAGAACTGGTAATCAAGCTTTACAGCTGGATTCCAACTTTATACTCACATGACACAAAGGCTACAATATGCCAGAGGAATTCACTGCTTTACAGTTTTAGTGCCTCATGCACTGTGATTCATACTTAAATGAAAACTGTGGCTGACTGTGACTCAGTGTTTTTTTTTTTGTTTGTTTGTTTGTTTTTTAATTTGGTAGCCCTTGCCAATATTTCTATTGGCTATAACCAGCTTTAGGTGTAACGTTACAAAGTAATCATCTAATAATGGAAGAAAGTCCCTATTATTTAATTTATACCTATTGATATATTATTTTGAGCCAATTTGTACCAGACAGTGTTATTAAGGCCAGCCTCTTTTATATTACTTTATATATTGATATAGTTTTATTTCAAGGCAGTTGTAGCCTACTGCAGTGCTGTCTTGATTCTCCTGAGCCTTGATTTATGCTGATATTTGGGCATATGTCGGGTTAAGTGTTGTATTGTTAACTTGCAATTAGCTACATGACAGTGCTTCTCAGACAATATAAAGGGAGTAAGAAAGTAAAGTCATACAATTCTTTCTTCATAACCATAGACTGGATAGAGTTTGACATTTTGGCTATTGCCATCTTGGAATTTTGGAACCAGAAGTGACCATATTTGGACTGGAGGGTTGAGCTAAACCTAATACTAGCTGCTTACTTGGTTAGCATGCCACTTTTACAGTTATGATTAACTGTGACAATACTAATGCTAATTTATGCTAACAAAAAACAGGATTGAAACCATTAAAACAAAATGTAATTGACCAAAAAAATGAACATTTGACTCCTCAGATGGTCTTTTAGTGCAATCAAACATTGAACAAGCCTTTCTTAGGTGACCTAAATGTTACATTTAACTTCCATGAACCGAAAACACACTAAAATAGCAGCGGCTATGGCTAAACACTGTGAATCTGGGGTTACACCATGGTTACATTACCTAACCAGAGTTCTCACTGTGGTAATGGCTTGTCAACTGACAGCACCTACCTGTCATTCAAAGCAGCCACACCCTTAATTATGCATCATTTTAAGCCTTAAAGGGATAGTGCACCCAAAAATGAAAAGCATTTGTAACACCTGTCCCATGTAGCTATATAATCTGCTAGGTGTAGTAGTACTCTGGGCGGGGCCTGGGTATGGTTTAAAATTTAGTGGCACTACTACCTGTACTTTTACAAACTTGATTACCTGATCTATAGTAAGGAAATGATGGGCGGTGCCTCCAATAAGATTGAAGAAAAATAGGAAAAGATATAGGTAGAGATGGGAATCGAGAACCAGTTCCTGTTAAGAACCGGTTCCAACTGGTTCAATTAATCGACATCATTAGCCTTTATGCTTAACGATTCCCTTATCGATTCTTTTCATTACGCTGAATCTTTACGTCGATGACGCACATCACACTCATCAGTCAGCAGTACGTTCAACAACAAAGAAGACGTAATGGTGGAGAGACAGAAGCGGTCGAAAACTTGGCTTCACTTCACCAAAAAAGACTCATGACATTCACAACAGCATGACGTGCAATTTATGCAGCACCATAATTACATGCAAGGGCGGAAACACCACCAATGCTACAGTGATTTGTTTTCCACTACAGAGCTCTACTGTGCGAGCATTTTAACGTTACTCGCATTTGCGACTACAAATAGTTTTGTGCAAGTACAGATTTCAACCAGCAGCAGAAACTAAAGGTGAATCCTTCCAGTTGTGGGTTGAACACAGACACAGACACGGACAGGAATATGTATTCCTGTCAAATACTGCGGCCATGGCTTACCGGCGACCGAGAAGCCCGGCTCCAGGTCCAATAATTTCCTCTACCTGAACAGCCGAGCCGTGGCGGCACACAGGTATGTGACGTGTCAGAGGAGAAACGTTCACATTTCCACAAACCTCACCGCACTTAAGGGACTGTGCTTAACTTGTCAGGGGAGGAGGGTGGCTGGTTGATTTTTGGTTGATTTTTATTTTATTTATTTTATTTCAATCTCCCCTATGTTAATCACTTATTGATGCTGTTTTTGAAGTATGAATAAGTCAATAAGTAATTTATTCCATTGAAATATCATCGATGTATTATAGAAAAGTGATTTATCTTTTTATAAATGACAAAAGGCACATCTGCCTCATTTTTGCTGTGGTATCGTGATACTACTCAGAACCGTGATACTTTCACTGGTATCGTACTGTGGGTCCCAATTTTGGTACCGTGACAACACTAACAGATTCTGTAACGTTATTTGACGTAGATGAAAACAAATGCTGTACAAATATTCTTTCATTTGTTCCATTTTAGATGACAGCAGTGGACCAATTTCATATTTTGTTTACTTACTTACTTAGCACTTATCTCTTGTTTAGAATAGAAACTCAAAAAAATTTATGTTGTTGACACCAAAAACCTGCAAGGTCTACTTTTTCTACACAGAAAATTCACAGGAGGAATCAACAAGGGAATCGATAAAGAATCGGATTCAGATCCTATCAATTCCCAACCCTAGATATAGGCCTCCTATTATGTTGTAAATTTATGTCCTATCTATACTCTGTACACCCTTATTACCCAAAACTTGAATTATAATGAAGAATTATGACACAAACACTATACTTTAAATGTAAGAAAATAAAATTTAGTTCTCTTTTCAATCAAAATATGCAAAACAATATTATTTTACAGCAGTCAGTAAATGTAAATAAAATCAAAACAATTATTCCCTTCAAATTCAAACAATTTTCTTTCAATACTTTTAAAGTCAGGGTTCAACGCTAAGGTTTTTTTTTCACGTGCCCGGTTGGGCAAGTCAATCAGAGATCTCAGAGATCTACTTGCCCGGAGTCAGTTTTTACTTGCCCTATAAAAATTGTTTACTTTAAGCGGCTATCAAATAACAAAGACTGCAGTTATTTTTATGTTATGTAATCTTTATTCACACTGTATTTATTAATTAAAACAACATATGTCATGTACTGTAGCTTAATTCCTACACAAAAATGACAGTGTCAGGGCTTAATGTGAAAAATTTTCCTGAGCCTGCAATCTGGGGGCAGCAATCTTTGTCAATCGTTCTCTGACTATAATTTTGCGTCCTACTTGAGCCATGCCCACCTCTATTTATTTTTCACCCCTCTCTCCAGTTCTGCTGTATTAACAACGGGTTTAATATATTTTGCTTCCATTTCTCTGCCCTGCTCTACTCTACTTCAACGCTACTTAGCTCTCTTTCTCTACTCTACCAGTAGCCTACCACATCCACCTGTTGCACAAAACGCACACAACAGTGTTTCCCCTAGGATGGAGTTGTAGCAGCGGAGGTGAAGCACACGCATGAAAAAAACTTTTTTGTATGCTTGCAAAGCACAGCCTGCTGGGATGTTTCTATGTATCTACTGGCACCAGAAGGGCTCTTTAGGACTAAGTACATACAGTACATGTGTGCACAGTAATGAGCAGGTGAAATGTCTGTCGAGCTTACATATGAGGTGTCTCAAGATTTAGGAACATACAATTTTATTGAATATAATAAAGTAAAAAGTCACTTGACATGCTGCTGTTTTGTGCTATGACCTATTTAAGTGTTGGAAATTGTTATTTACGTGACAACGCCTGAACGCAACACAAGCTCAGCATGAGTGCCGTGCTGAGCTGCTGTGCGAGCAATGTGTTTGTCTGTGCGTAACAGCAGTCTGTTGGTTATTTACACACTGTCCATTTCAATAACTTTGTCAGCTGACAAACTGCACTGGGTTCGGGGTCAGGTTTGGTCAGGAAAATGCGGCCCGAGCCGCTCAGTGTGATCACCTGTGTGTGTGTGTGTGTGTGTGTGTGTGTGTGTGTAGCGGAACTCTGCCATTCACGATACAGAGAGCAGAGGAGAATTGTTAACGCGTGACCATGTAGAGACAGAAATGACACGATGACATAACACCATAAGTAGTATATTGTTATGTTATTATATGAAGCGTCCGTCGCGCAAAATAATATCAATGGGGGCTGTGGGCAGGACATTGTTACACAGCTGTGCCTGTGACTTCATGTAGAGAGACCGCTACATCAGAGCCGAAGGAGCACGTTTTATAATACCTTTATTTTATCAATTAGTTATTAACTTTTACTATTTTTAGCAACTTGCCTGATTGGGCAAGTGAGTTGTTAGTTTACATGCCCGACCTTGTGTTTTACTTGCCCCGGGCAATCGTTGAATTGTTGAACCCTGAAAGTGTAACTGTTTCCTCTAATTAAGCTCTATTAAATCCTCTTAAATCCACTTTTAAACCTGTAAACAGTCAACAATATTGTGGGCCCACACACACTCACTCACTCACTTTGCAACACACACCCCAATGTCACAAAATACCCGCTGCAGGCCTGAGTCGTGACTCGGGAGCGTTGAAGCCTAAAAACTATAATGGCCGCTTCACGTGTAGACACATGCAATCAAAATAAAAGCACTTGCAAGTTTTTATGTCAGTACTCACAAATCCAGGGAACGTTAATGGGAATAGATGATGGGAAACCAGGGAGAGGACAACCGGTTGAGGGCAGCAGATCAGCAGCAACAGCCGAGGTCCAAAGAAACAGCAGGGGCAGCCGACAGCAACACTCCAGCAGGAGGGAACAGTTCTCCACAGTGGTCCAAAGGAGTTTGTCCACTCCTCTCTTACAGTCACAAATGTCCGTCTCCTGAATCACATTAAATCAGCCAAGCAACAAGTCCACTATTTTGTGGCGAGCTAGCGTTAACTTGTCTTAACCAACTACTTCATATGCACAGCAAACAGTATGAAAGCAAAGCTAAACGATGCTAATTATGCTAATGCTAACGGCTGCTCGCGATTAGAAACACAACTCGTTTTTTACACCATAACATTAAGTCACAGAACAGAAACCATTACAGTAACTCATATTTACGTCTTATAGATCATCAAAAGTCCAAACCATAGGATAACTGGCCGTCAACCGCAAATTTACGGACATTAATGCTCTCAGGCAATCTCCAAAGCTCACTCGATGGAGATATATCACGTCTTCTGCCTCTTTTTCACAGCACGGAACCTTGCAGCTTACACTAAGTCCCGCCCCTTTACCTGAGACTTACTTTTGATTGGCTGTATGTTTCTGGACATCCCAATTAAAATAAAGAAAAACAAAGATTGACACGTTAGGCCTTTCCTAGTCTGAGTGGGTGGAAGTTCGCTGCAAAGATCAGCCTCTCATTGGGCGGAACGAGCCACCCGCTGAAGTCCCGCCCTACCACCTCCGGTTGCAGTTTTCAACACGTCCTTTACTAACTTTTGTGGTGTTTGATCTTGCGGGGGTGTAGCCATTTTTCTGCCATGGTTCGCGTCCTGTAGGCGATATCTTTCTCAGCTGTATCATCCAAAACAACTGGTATTGCGATATGTACACATTATATACACATAATATACATAAATACACATTATATGTATATATATATATATATATATATATATATATATATATTCTATTTTGTTTTGTTTAAGTGCTTCTAAGTCTCACGAGCCAAGAATTTTCTGTACATCACAAGCCAACGGCGGGAAAAGGGTTATTGTTTGTGGATCGTGTTATTTAAGAGTATTTTGAGAGCATATTGAATCGTATTGTTGGCAAATATGGACCGGGCAACCATAGCAGCTACCGTTGCCGGTATACTTTACCGGGAGGCAGAAGAGGAGGCTGCTGAGCTGAGGAGGAGTCTTCAGCTGAGAAGAGCCAGGATGAGGAGGAGGTGTCTGGAAAGGCATAGCGCTATCCTAGCGTCTGTCTCTGGCTTTGTAAGTTATCTCACAAAGTTTCCCTTAAGCAGCATTTTGTTTTCCATTATTATTAAAGTTAACGAAATGATTATGATACGATTTAGAAATATTAAGATATGAAACATGATTAACAGGATCCTCCCCGAACTGTGTAATAGTGACGCTTTAGACCCTCCCCTTTCATTCATAAATTTCCAACCACTTAATCCAATTTGACATTTGACATTGGATATGTGATACTGTTGATGGTGCCCCAGCACCACCTTGTGGTGAAATCGTGGGGGGGTGGCCCTGAATGAATAGGATAAATAACTATAGTTACAGGTAAATACAAGAGCATGGAATTAACAACATAGTAAGGATGGAAAGGCATCGTGCAATGTTAGCGTTTGTCTCTGGTTATGTAAGTTATCTTAAGTTATCTTATAAAGATAACTCTTGCATTTTTGAAAAGGACACACCTTCTCAGAAATGTGCGCTCCTCCTTTTCTCGTCCGCAAGGAAACAAACACACAGAGAGCTTGAAAATGGATGCCGAGAGATTGAACTCCGTTTTATCAAATGTGTGCTCATCCGTGAAGAAAATATTTTTTCCAGCGGATGTCTTAGTTACAACATGATTAAGCTAACTGGAGTAGTTTCATGTCGTATCCGACAACAGGAGGCTTTTAACAGATGACGTCCTGTTACCTTTGCTGCTAGTGTTAGCTGTCCCTGTCAGCTGCAGCCACTGATGCTTTCTAGACATCGTGATTTCCTAAAACTGAATAAATACCACACACAGCAACACAAAACTGCTTTGCTAGCTCAATCATGTTGTAACTAAGATATCCGCTGGAAAAGATATTTTTTTCACGGACCGTTTAATGAGTTATTACCTATTACAGACACTGCTAACAGCTAACAGAGCTAACAGCTAACGGTTAGCCCAGCTAAACGTGCACACAGAAACAGTAATGTTTGTTCAGTCATTGTGTTTATAGACTTTACAAACATCGGATTAGTCCAAACGGTGATACAGTGATGTGAAAAATGTGATATATAGGCTATATATATATAGCTAAAAGCTCTGCTGGTTTTCTACCTGGAAGTATTTGTAAACAACAAGGCGATTCCCTCTAACGTTATAGTCCGGCCGGACGGATGAGTCATGGCCTTGTAAAAAATTATGTTTGTTTCTTTTAGTTGGTGAGAATGTGTCGCCGCAAACGTGTCAAACATCCACTGAACTTTGACGGCGTTTTCTGCAAGCACGGCTGAGCCATTTTGCACCGCTACACGTGTTTCTAGTGGGACTATGTTTACAAGCACAAGGGTTCAGCAAGCCACCGAAGGACCGCCCTGCGGATTTACTATTGGTTCTGCAATGTAGGGAGTTTTTTTAAACTCTGAAATTATTGTATCCGCCCATCTAAACACAAAATCAGGGAGAAAGTCATCAGTCTTTAGTTAAGCAAAGCGTCTAAAGACTGACTTGTGAGTCTAGCAGGTAAGAAAACACAGAATAAATTGTTTATTACAGTTGTTACTTTGCATTTGCATTCCTAGATTTCCCTCAGGATCACTGAAGTTTCTATCTATCCATTTGAAACATTACATGTATTTATTGTTGCCTGTATTTTAATCAACAGGCCAAGTTGAAGCATGATTCAAAAGGCACCATGCCAAGGCCAGGAACATTATTGAGCGCACCTTCAGGATCATCTTCCTCTGGGCTTTGGAGATCCAGCCTCTATTTGCCCCCAAAGTCACTGCTGCATGCTGCATCCTCCACAATCTCTGTCTGCTGACAGGAGACATCCAGGAAGAGGAGGTGGAGCATCATGAGGAGGATGAGGAAGATAGGGGGAACGTTCCTGGTGCTGCTGAACAGGAGCTGTCAGGGAATAATCTCCGTGCCAGACTTGCTGTGCAGGTGTCTGCCCCTGGAGAGCTACCAGCATTTCTGAGGGAGCATGACTACTAAGAGGATAAACCCCAAAGTTAGTCCAGTGAACACTGTAATTAAAGTTATTGTTACAATCGTTATTATAATCATTATATTAGATGAATTGTTATCTGTGATGTTAAATTGTTATAAATATTGTTTTGTTGATTAATTAAAAAGTATTGTGTGCAAATGTCCAGTGAACACTGTTAAAGGAGCAATAAGTGAAATCCATCATTTCTAGATTGAAGGAATTAAAAAATTGCTATGTGAAGAACTAGAGGTGTAATTTCATCTGGAGTATAGCATGACCTCACACAGCCTCTCTCTGTTGATCTCCAGCCCATTGTTTACAAGCCGGTCCAGCTGCGCGTTCATGTACATTCGTGTGAATCCCCCCCCTCTCGGAGCCCTTGGTCCTCCTTCCCTATAAAAGGCTACAGCCAGTGAGCAATGGCAGCGTGTATTTTCGAAATGAAATTTGCAGACAGCGGAATATCCACCAGGATCTGACATTACCTCTAAAGAAACAACGGTTGTTGGCGAAGAAGTTGTCGGATAAAGAAAGGGACAGAACTCGGATGAACAATGGCCTTGCATTTCCAAGGTGGAGAGCACTATGAGAGCTAAAGGGGCTACAATCTGACTCAGAGCTAGCTCTTCTTCTCCTGGACAGGTACAACGTAATGTCAAATGTCTGTTTTAATTAGTGTTACAGTCACGTTAGGCACATGTCGCTATGTCGATTCAATTAAATGTAATGTTACAATCGTAGCATGGGTTAATGTCCGGAGCCTGAGTTATTAGCGGCTCTGTCCCAGCAATGGGTCAGGCGTGGTTGTGTTAGGTCAGCTAACATTTACAATTAGCATTGTACAATGTAGCCCTGGCGGCTGTGTTTAGCTATTTCCCTGCCTACTTCAATGATGATGGTATCTGTAATAAATGCAATATATTTGCTGAAATGGAGGCGAGGCTCAGTGACTAGAAGAGCTGGTAGAGGCGCTCCATAGCTGTAAGTTACTCCAGTAGCCATAGTAGCTCTAGTGCTAACTCTGGGAGCTAACGCTAACATTCCTCTCTTATCCGTGAGTCGGGAGTCCGTGAGCCTGTCTCACGGAGAAGAGTTGGAACGTTAGCATGGCAGCCGACTAGTGCTAACGCTAACGTCCCCACGCTTAAGCAGGCTCCTGGAACGTTAGCGTGGCAGCCGACTAGTGCTAACGCTAACGTCTCTATGCTTTTCGGCTCCGGCGAGCTCCGTGAGCCGAGAAGCAGGCTCCCAGAACGTTAGCACGGCAGCCGACTAGTGCTAACGCTAACATCCCCACGCTTTTCGGCTCCGGCGAGCTCTGTGAGCCGAGAAGCATGCTCCCGGAACGTCAGCATGGCAGCCGACTAGTGCTAACTCTAACGTCCCCATGCTTCTCGGCTCCGGTTCACTGAGCCTGGCGGAGAAGCGTAGGGACGTTAGCACTAGTCGGCTGCCATGCTAACGTTCCAACTCTTCTCCGTGAGCCCGTGAGCCCGCTCCAGGCTCAGTTGGAGTTGGAGCGTTAGCGTGGCAGCCGAGTAGTGCTAACACTAACAGGAAAGCAGGGAAATAGCTAAACACAGCAGAGACTGAGAGTGAGTGAAAGACATCGCTAACTTCTAAACTAAGCCAAACTAAGTTGGCTGTTTAGGTTTTATTTCCTTGCCCCTGTGGCGAGTGAATCTGCCTGCAGTGAAAGCGGGGCTAACCGGTGCTTCCTCCTCAGGCTCCACTTCACTCAGCTTCACAGCCAGTTAGCCTCCACTAGCTTCCCAGCTAGCAGCTCTCCGTATGAATTCATCCAGAGCACCGAGCCCTAGTTTGTTATTCAGGTTAATGTGGGAAGAAGCAGTGGGTATATCGGGCAGCTGAGTGAAGCTGAGTGAAGCGGAGCCTGCGGAAGAAACACCGGGACCGTCTGAATTTAATAGTCAGTGGAGGTGCTGCGGTACTTGGCTGCACAGACGAGGCGAGTTGGGGGGGGGGTTGGAGAGCAGAGGTAGAGGGAGGTATGGCTCATGACACACTTTGTTTTGCTCTACAGGCAGTGCACAACAGCGAACCTAGCGGTGAAACGATTTCGCTTATGGCCCCTTTAACTTAGTTATTACAATCATTATTATAATCATTATATTTGCTGAATTATCTATGATGAAAGTTATCCATTTGTTTTGTTGATTAATTAAAAATGATTATTATATGGCTACTGTTTTGTTTTTTTACACATCTCATAGAATGGCAATGACAATGGAAAAAACGCCTCTATTAATCACCAACTATTTTAGTTATAAAGAATCATACCAAATTTAATGTCTGTCTCCAAGTAAAGTCAAAAAAGTGTTCTATGTAACAGATGTCATTTTCAGAAGAATTCTTTGCTCTGACCACCATTATAAGCTTTGGTGCCTCACCTGAAGTCTAAATAACATATGCCTTACCTGCATGTTACCACTTTATGCACAACTGTCTGTACCATACAGACTGACAATCAGTTTCTACAATATTTAATTAAAAGAGCAATAGCAACAACAACCAACAACAAACAACAATAATTAAGGAACTGATAATTAAATCTAATTTTATATACACATTATTTACAATTTATTCACAAGTCTTTCAAAGAGAGACAGATATCTCTCCGCCCTCTCACTAGCTGCTTTCTCCCTCGCCTCTTCCCTCGCCACTGCCTGCTGTTCACTCTCTTCCTCTTTCTCTGCCTGCTCCTTCCACCAGCTCCTCACTGCCCCTGGCCCTCTTCTGTGGTGGCGGATTGGCCCATTCTCTGGGAGGGGCAGAGGACGGGGAGGTGACAACACCACCTGTAGTGGTGGTCAGATACGCTGCAACTACCAGGGGCGGACTTATGGAGTGCTGCCCCTGGAGTGCAGCATCCATCTGACCATACCACTGCCAGGTGGCAGCAGTCACCCCACCCGCCTCCACCCCTTTCCCTGTCGTAGGATCCCTATGTTCCTAAAAAATAACGTATCAATGAATGCACGCTTGAAGTCCCAAAAGGTTTCCAGTTTGAATGGCTTCACAAATGTTGACTAATATGTTTGTTGCAACACTACTAAGTGTTGAAATGTCAAGTTATAATAGTTATTTTAAGATGTCTTGCGATAATGAAATACTGATTCCACAAATATTGTGTAATACCAATATTTGTTTTCAGCTTGACTTTTTTGAGTTGATGAAATCCACACTTAAAAATATGTATTTAAGTTTACAATTTTAGCACACCTAGTGTTTGATAAGTTATTTATCCTTGCCCATTGAATCTGTATAGTACGTTTTCTCCACTACTCAAAATAGTTGCATATTAGATGGAAAAACCTAGCTTAAACTAGACTCTGGCATGTCCTACCACTTCATTGCTGAAAATAAGATACAAAGGTTGGTTACCTTCTATTTCTTCTTCAAGTTGTTCTATTTTTTCGTTGACTGTTTGTAAACTCACATTTGTTCACGAAGACTCTGGATAAAGCACACACACACACACACACACACACACACACACACACACACAAAGAGGACAACTTAAACATCATATTATATCATATTATTACAGATTAAACACACAAGTTAACGGAGATATTACAGTGACTAACACACAAGCTGACAGAGACTATTGAATATGATGTAGTTATGGTATGATAATGCAGAAATGTAGTATGAAGGCAATATTGCACTTCGGCAGTACATGCATGTAAGGAATAGTTGAGCGACAGTTGTACACATAAGTTATTATTATTGTTAGTACAAATTTGGAATTTTGTTTAAGTTGATTACTACATCATAACTGTCATCTGAACTATTTATTTTGCCCTTCACTAGTACTGTACTGTTCGATACCACACTACAGCCCACTTTAAGAATAAGAATAAGAATAACTTTATTGATCCTCAGACGGAAATTATTTATCTGTTCAACAGGTTACAATTTACACAACTTACTTAGTTTTATAATATTTGCTTTAGCTTTATACTTTCTCTTTGTTTTCTTCATTTTTGGTGCATCAAACTCTTCTAAGAAACTGTCAAGTCTGACACATGCAAACACAACAATGGACCACCACCCGTGGCATATAAACACATAAAAAGTATACTCACTCCCATTCATTTTTCAATGAATTTCTCTTGCCCGTAAACAGGGCATCATTTGTGGCTCGCCACTCAATGAGCACAGTGGTTTCCTCTGCTGTCCCTTGATTTAAGTTAAAATGGTACAACATCACACAGAATATAATGACAGAATAACAGAGATCGTTAACTATTACGCTAGGCTAAGCACAACCTATTAAACTAACGTTACTTAACGTTACATTTTCTCAGAAATTAATGTAATGACAGAATAACAGTGGTACGAATATTAGTCTGCCATCGTTACCTGACTGTGGGACAGTGGGAAAACAAGAGGGGTGGGTGAGCAGACCGGAGCAAGCTGTCTAGCTAACCAGCTAACCCCGCAGGCGCTGCCTGGAGGCGAGCCAGTTTATGGAGCTTCTCAACTCGACTGCCGAAATGCATGCCAGGATATTTGTGTTGACAAGAACATACAAGTTACCAACCGATGCATCCTCGGTAAAAGGGGTATGTCAAGAAAACTTCCGGGCTCTTGACTGTTCTTGGCGAAACGCCAACTTGTGTACTGGGACAGTACTTGGGCTGCGGCTGATGACGTTTCACAGTGACATAAGAACACAAGTACAGACAAGAATGCATATTGAGAAAGACCCATTAGATTGTTAACCATGTTAGGCTGTAAGACTGATTACGCGTGCTTGCTCACATACCACGTAAACTGTGCTCATTTGCATAAACGCTAAACTTTGACCTATGAACTGTACATATTACAACTATTTTTAAACATGTTTATTCCTATTTATGTATTTTAACCATACATTACTACTCTTTTTTTAATCCTTTTTAACCATCCATAGGTCATTTTTAACTATATTTATACATTTTTAACATTTTAGAGAACTATTTATATCCTGATGTCTAGATGAATTCTAGCCAGGGCTACACGTTACCTGTTTCAACAGCCCATTAGCTTGTGGTGAAGTCTGCTTGTCAAGTCAAAATGATCGCAGACGGCATATTCGCTCGCTTCGCCCCTCCTGAGCCCTTTGTTTCTGTCTTCACGGTGTGCCGGCCACTGCTGCTGCTCTCTGTATGTGCTTATGCCCCCCTCTCACACACACGCACAAACACAAACACACACACACACACACACACACACACACACACACACACACACACACATTCTCATTGACTGATTAATTTGCACTGGTTATTTATGGCATATTTCTTATGAATACAGTTCACCTGATGCTCGTTTTGTTTCTCTTTTCCACTACAAATGCAACTATAGCAAGTATCTCACTATCACTATCCTCAGTCATATTTTAAAGAAGCTGCAAATTATATTCAGCCACAAGATAAGTCTGAAAAGCTGGAAATCAGAACAGAGGTACAGAGAGTTGTTGCATGGAGATGATACACCATCTCATCTAGTCACATTAGTGTGAACTGACAGGTTTTAAGAAGGCTGCAGAACAGAAGTCTCATCTCACATCTTTGGTCTGAACTGGGCTTTATTTCAGCGAGTTACCTGCTAGGTAGTTTAGGTAATCCTGACATCAGAAGGACTCTAAAACTAATTGAAGGATTTGTTGCCTGCTGTGTACTCTCTTTTCTGATAAACTTATGTCATGCTTTTAATCGATCTGAGTTTGATGTTTTGTCACAGGTATTATGCTTTTCTTCTTACTGTAATGTGCGGGAAACAAAGCACAAAATCAGATGATGATGACCTTGGCTTTTATTCCTGCACTGAAGAGATGCTTGTTGTGCAATTCACACACTCATTTTGATAAAAGAAGCATCAATGTGCTGATTCTCTGCTGGTTAATGGAGGTGTAACATCTCATGCCAGTGTTTGGTTTGTTTGGGTTTTTTGCTTCTTCTTCAGATTTTCCCAGAAACTGTCAAGCTGAGCAGGAGCATGTGAGAAAAAAGGAATTAAGTCTTTTAAGTTTTTCATGAGGAAACTTTTTTTTTTTTTCTGTGTCCTAACGAAAAAGACGATGAAATATGTTCAGGGGATTCATAAGGTTGTTGATCAATACAGACGACTCAAGAATTACTGAGGCAGCTCAGAGATTTATGGCTCTCACAAAAGGCTTTCTATTCTGCAGTCATTCCATGTCCTCACTAATGGAGGATAAAAATGCTGTTTACATGTCAAACAGGTTTCCATCCGCAAGTGTTTTCGTGTTGTCGATCTGTGCAGTACATAAAAATGATTAAATCTCTTTATTTATAAGTATTAATGCTACTCTTTTAGTCTGCAAAAGAAATTGGTTATCATGGCAATCACCTTTGTGTACCAATAAAATCAAACAAATGCTTTAAACATTTTCATTCTACATTCTACACATGTAGAATATACTTTATTTACAGGCAGCTCATGCTTCCTTTTAGCCAAGGCCAATAGAATTTCCTGGACTATTATACTGAGACACTCAGTCAAATCCCTGATTTATACTGACTGATAAGAGCTGACTACAAATGTTAGAGTTGACAATTTTATACAACAAAAAATATACATTTTTTATTGTTGGTGTGGACACAGCTTCATTGTTGTAACAGAAACTCACCTTGGAAGACACATGCATGTACAAACACTAATGCACACAAACTGAGTGGGAAGTTGCAACAAATTTAGCTATCAGACAAAAACTGAAGAAACAAAATGTATTATTATTTAAATTGTGACATTCAGTCTGTACAATGCCATAAACGTTTCTGTAATGCAACACAGTCCAGTGTTAAAGAGGTGGGGATTTAAAATCTGAGCCAGTCTTTAGTGTTCTTTCATTAGGTTGAAGTTCTCTTTTAGACAGATTTTAAGGAATGTCTTTCTGCTATATACTACTCTGCTGCTGTTTGACAGTGTTTTCCATGGGGGCTGGAGGCACATCTACTCTTCCTCAATCAGAATTTCTGGATCTGGTCTTGTGCTCCACCCACCACTGCTGCTCCCGCTGTATTGACAAGTGAAAGAGCAGTATGCATCAAAATGGTTAGCGCTAGCAAGATTCAGCCATCAGACCCAAACTCAGATAAAGAGTCTGTTGTGCACCAAACTGAGAACATAGCAGACCTATGTGAATGGTTTGTGTAGTTAGCAAATTTTATTTACTGTATGTTGTTTGTTTGCCTGTTAGCTTGTAATTGACAACAGCCGTCATAGCGTTACACCGTGTCCTAACTGGATGCGATGCAAGCGATCGTCAGTCACTTAATTTGATTTCATTGTTTTCTCTTGGACTGTCCTAATTGCCCACAATGCGACGCAGTGCAATTTGGCGCATCATTTCGAGTGAAACTTGCTGGACGCCCTGTTTCTATTTAATTCCTGTTGCTCATGTCAAAGCGCCACAACGGATGAAGAATGGCTGATTCATGAGATTAAAATGAGGAGTTATCAAAATCCTGAATAAGATGGCTGGAGGGAGCTGAACATTTCTGGTAAGAGCTGTGTGGGCTGCTCAGCAGAGCTTGCTAGCAAGTTAGCTTGTTTTACAAAGTGGAAATCGTGGTATGAAATTGTAGGGTAGAAACAGCAATGATATCTAAAAGTTATCTCTTATAGTAGTGTTTTGAATATAAATAATAAGGACCCATCTTTTCAGTGGTTACTCTGAGACCACAGCTGTGAGGTAAGTGGTTTGTTTACATAACGTGAGAAAGTTCCATATTTAATGGATCCAGGCTGGATAGAGAGCATCTGATGTAACACAGGCCTGCTGTTAGGACACAGTGTTAGTAGTGGTAAAACATACAATTCTAATGCTACGATGTTACAGTGTGTTCATGGTTAAAGAGAAGTAAGCTATATTTGATCTGGCTGAGATTTTCATATCAAGAAATATGTACGATATTTGTTTATTACACAGAGATTGGCTTTCATATTACAAATATACCTGATCTAGCTTGCCCAGAGTGTGCAGAAATTACCGCCCTCAGTAGAGGAATGTAAAAACACCTCCCTTGTGACAAAGTTTGCTCAGATACAAGTCAGTATAGTCAAGGTCAAACATTTTAGGGGACAGAAACCTTAGAAAAACACATTTTGAGTGGAGGGATAAAGGCACACATAAATCTACATGAATCCAGCTCTGCATGTTCATACATTCGAACACATGCAGGAGGAGGCAACATACAACAAACCTACTCACTGTCACTAATTATACAGTTTGCTGATCTCTTTTATGAAAACGGGGTGCTGCTATTTATGCCATTTAGTCATTAAAGCTGTCCTTGAAGCCCCGCAAAGCTATCACAAACTGAAAGGCCCACGGCAATCCTTAAGGGGACACATGATGGCTAAAGCAGTTTCATGTTTCTAAGAGGTAGATGAACACAGTTTGAACTCGCACACATTCATTTCTAATTAAAGAACATGCAGAACGTTTGATCTTTTATGACCAAGTCAAAAAAAATAGGCTACGTCCTTTAAAGAACACACACAACATGGGACTGTTACATTTTTAAAGACGAAATGTCTTGTTTTAATGTCCCTCTCACTTATGCAGAGTGTTTGTCTCTTTCTCGATAATGACGATTAGTTTTAAAGCACTATGCAAACTACAGTGGGCAGGATTCCCCTGGGCAACAAAGCTGTCTTTAATAGCATGCTCAGCACTCATTACTGATGGGGGTGAATCTTTGAGACACTAACCATCTGGAAAGAATAACTTCAGATAACAAAAAATAAATAATATAGACTGTGTATAGGGTTGCAACACATTATAATACCCCTTGTATTTTTTGCATCACTAGAGTCCAGCATTGTTGAGAGTTAAGAGGTAGCAGCAGAACATATTTGTATTTCAAAGCTATGCCTTGCAGTCGACTTCAGTCAAACAGAATTATAGCAAACCTTCAAAGAAATGGCACATCTGTTGTCATCAAAAGCACCTTCCTTTAGGGTGAATCACACGAATAAATCAGTACATATATACATACATACATATATACATTTATGTATGTGTATATATATATATATATATATATATATAAAAATCCTCTAAATGTAAATGGTGTTTGGTGTTCACAGCCGAGGTTAGGAGCCTGGCCGTTAATGGATGACACCTTAACAGCTGCAGCCGAGACAAAAGACTAACCAACTCTGACTGATGGAGGGACGCAGCTGCTAATGGACTCAGAAATGGACTCGCAGAGATTGGCCTTCATTGTCAACACAGCCATCACACTTGTCAGTGATACCTGATAACGAGAGGTCAGAGAATGCTGTGGAGAAAAAACTCTGCTGTGCAGAATTGTGAAGTGGTGTGTATAATTACATATTCTTCAGGCATTCAATTTACATTAGACACTAACATAACGTTTAAATGCCCTTACATGTATTTACTCAAAATAATCCCACTTGAAAAACTGTTTGTCATGTCTGTTTGGGTCTTGCTTGAATTCTCAAACCGAAACCCACTAGACCTCATTTTAATGCATTGTGCATCGTTTAATATTGACAGTTATACAGTGTTCATGGTAGATTGTTTTTGCAATTCAAGTATTGTTAATGTTCCATTGTGGATCCCTCATGCTGAAGAGAGTTCCATTTATTTTGTGCATGTGTTGTGTATTGATGCAGTGCTGGTTTAACAGTCACAGAGCTGTATGCATTGCTGCAGTGCCCCTCACTGGGACAACACAGTATTCACTGTTATTATGACAACAAAATATCAATGGAGAAAAAAATCCCATCACTATTGCATAGGGAAACCTAAAACATAGTCTAATAAAAGCCAGCAGCCCATAATGACCATGTAAACACAGCTGCAATTATTGTTAATTGTTAGTAATTGTGATACTAATTCAAAAGCAGTGTAGGTTTTAATGAGTTATCTGTAATGTGAAGGTCTCATGTAACTGCAGTCTTGCTTCTCCCTTTCTTTCCTGCTCATCTGCGTGGTTACACAATGCTAAAGAAGCAGATGTCATTTATTATTTATATTCTGCCGGATGTATGGTGGAGCAACATCTGGCCACATCAACACTTATAATTCATCTGGACACTGATTAGGGGGCGTGCAAGCTAGCGTCAGCAAGCTAGCGAGCTAATTTCACCAAGAGCAAACTGCTTGACAAATTGAAACTATGTTAAACAATTAATTAACAGGGAATAAACAGGTGTTTGTTGACAAAAAAGAGATGACACTTATCCACACGTACACCCACACTGTTCTCATCCTGCATGCACAACACATCCACTCGAGCTCGGATGCATCAGAGCATACACAAACACACGTGCATGCACTTGGATGTACACACACAAACACACACACACCACCTTTTATGGAAGCCTAAAAGACGACTTGCAACATGCTACTGTCACCGCATACACACTGCTCGCAGCTTCTGCTTACAACCCACACAATAAAAAAGACAATGATGCGACAGGCCTCATGCTGTGTCTTTGGCGGCCTACTTACAATTAGCCAACTGGCAGACCGGCAAACCAAAGCTGTTATTTTCAGAGCTGGGCTCCTCTGTATCAGCACCAAGGACAGAGTGTGATGGCATCTGACAAAGCAGCCAGCGAGACGAGCTTCGTATTTTCAAACAGTCGCTGTAATTAAAGACAAAATCTGCCATTAGCTGTGTGTTGGCTCCAAACTCCTTCTGACAAGCAAAGGAGGTGGAAGGAAAAAGATTCATTTTCTATTGTTCCTCTGCCCCGTTCTCCCTTTCTTTCCCTCCTTTCATCTGTTCTTATTGTCACGGTAAAGGAGCAAACAATAGACATGGTAAAGCTAAAAAAACCAAACAAACAAGCCAAGCCCTGGCGCTCTTGGCTTGCCTGCGGATCTCCATCCATCTAAACCTGACTTCAGGTTGGCCCGCCCTTGAACAGAGCATAAGGTGCAATCAGTCCAGCCCGCCAGTGTGTTTATTATTATCTTTGATATGGAATGTAATTAATGGGTGAGTGCATTGCGACCCTTTAGGACTTGTAATAAAAGCCTCCCTGCATGGGGTCTAAGATGTGAAAGGTTTTATGCAAGATTAAACAGATTTTGATGTCATGGCTGCTAATGAGGGTGACACTGGCTGCATACTTGTAAAGGGAAGCCAACTCTGAATCTATTCTTATCAACTAAAATGACCATTGATCTTTGTTGTCTCTCTCCAAGGCAAATCAGTCTGCCACAATTGGACACGATGTTGTAATATATTCCCACATGGACTTTATTCCTACCGCATTGTGTAAAATCTTGAAAAGGAAAGTCAAGCAGGTCACATGAAGAGGCCCAAGTGTTTGAAAAGTGGCAGATCTTCACCCAGCTTCTGATTAAGCTACAAGTGCCTCTGCCAACAGAAAAAAGACCTTTCAATCTTCATCTTTTCAATCAGCAAACCACTGTGCATACGTGTGAGAGGGCCGCGGGCGCTGATTGAAGGTTGAAACGTGAATTAATAGCCACAAGACCCAAGAGGGAAAGAGCCTATCCCGTTGAAAGGGCTTTTGAATGTGAGTAAACTCATCTTTATTCTGCAGTCCATTATCAGAGTGGCTTCAATGAAAACCATCGCTCTAAAACACGCTCACACGCAACCTCCACACCCTGCATTTCAGCTGCGTGCTTGACAGTGTCACCTGCATTTTCTCATTATGATGAATAAACAGACCCGCTGAGAGCTAACAATGTCTCCTCTCAGTGCACAAGGCTCCTCGGTGCCAAAACACTGGTAAGGGGCCTCAATGTGCTGAATGAGATACAGCAGTCACTTTGGCAGCTGTCCCGACTGTAAGGGTCCAACTCACTGCACTTCTCACAACAGCACACCTTTCCTTTATGCCATCCTCATTTATGCTAAATATTTTACTGACTGGCTGACTGCAGTGCTGAAGTTGTAACTAAAGGAGCTGCCTATAGTTAGTTGACACAGGAGTTGGCAGAAAGCAAAGACTCCCTCCGGTAAAAGCAGCCTGAGTACTAGCCTGTCAGAGCCAGCTGATGACATATCGCGGCAGGGAGAGGTGTGAGACACTGGGCCCTGTGAGCCGGAAGATCTGGAGCTGACCCAAGTTAGACGGCTCATCCCTGAGAGGGAGGAGGTCGGTTTGCACGGTGTCAGGTAGCATGACTTTGCCTGACTTGCCCAAAACTAATGGGACCACCCTAAAACAAAAGTTAGCCCTAGGTTCAAGTGCTGTCATTCAGAAGTAGAAAAGCAATATTTATTTTGGCCATTTTGTCACTTTCAAATGTAAGAAATGTGCATACAATTTGCTAAAATAAAAAGGAGATACAGTAGCATCCACCAAGAGTAAAATTTTAAAATCCTGAGTCAAGCTCCAAGCCGACCATTTTGAGGACATTTTCACACAGGTTTGACCTACAGGAGTGGTGCTATTGGCGGATTATTCTGTCCACAGTGCTCTGAGGAGAATGCTAAACCAGGCTGGCTGAGCACAGCCAAGGATTCATGAATCAGTGAGAAAAGGTCCTGTATGACAGCAAGTGTAGAAGGACACCTGTCAAAGTTGTAGGCTATAGGGAATATGCGGCTATTGATTTTGCCAGCACACTGTGTGGAGGAGCTTTGTAGCGTGGAGGGCAGTCAAAGGCGTGGACTGATACACCCACTGTTAGCCTGGAAGTCTCCTGAGGTTTGACCAGGACTGTAGAGGAGGACGGCACAGCGGAGACGTTCCTGTTGGTGTCAGGAGCTAAAGACTAAATGGGGGTCGAAGCAAAAAGTAAGACCAGAGACAGCCAGGTTTATTCAGATATCAAAAGTGGTAACTTTTTTTTTTGTTTTTTATACTTTGCTTTGTGGATACAAAGTCTAGACAAAGTGCTACAAACTGGGAATCCACAATGTTCCTCCTTTAATTGCTGTGGGTTTTATAGCAGCTCTACCCAATATTCAGAGCATTAACATAAAAGCAAACCTCTTGCTATGTAAAAATATAGTGAAGTGATGGGCATACTACCTCAGTGTGTGTTGTAACCTGAGCTACTCTGTTTTTGGTGTGGTAGATGGTCTCACCACGCGTGAATGTTATTACATGTAAGTCCTGTGTGTGTATCCCACTGGCAAGCTATTTGCCACCGCTCAGCACGACCATCATATGGCGATTACTGCTAAAATATGGATGGCATCCTTGCAGAAGTGTTAGCACTGTTAGCTGCACAATAGCCTCTATAATGTGTGTTATCACTCTTATCATGACATGTTTTTTTTTATTTACTAACATCAAATAACACTCAACCAACAATTAGTCATGAAATATTAGTAAACTGATTTAAGGATCCACTTGAAACTTTTTAAAAAATTACATCAAAGCACCAATAACACATCCATTTAAACAGGATATAATGTAAGATAATTTAAGATATGTGTCACATACTTATAATTCCCATGTGGGAACAGTAACAAATAGTCTCCCTGTGAGGGTTTTTTCATGGAATTTTTTAAATTAAATTAAAATTTTTAAGGCAGAGTTTGCCTCTTTAATAGGAAATGGGTGTGCACAACACACTGACAAGGTAAATTCTATTGCAGTAATAATGTGTGGTTATCACATTATCCTACAGCACACCTGGATTTGCATCATAGCACACCATTTGAGAACCACTGGTATAGCCCTCCTTTATACTCCTGATCTACTTAACAATCCATCAGGTTTTAATGTGGACTGTCTCTTCACTTTAAAAACACCCTATTTATTTTAGCATATAGAGAAGAGCACTGTTCCTTGTAATAGTAGTAGGCCTATCTGAAAGAGTATTTAGTAGCATTAGGAGTATCCAGTCACGTGGATGGATTACTGAGTGGTCTTGCTGGGCAGACGCCGAGGGGCGCAAAGTGTCGGGGATCCCCTGGGCCCACTTGCAAAATGTCAAATGTCATATTAACACATACGTACAAGAAACTCAAAATGACCACAAAGAGGCACAAAATCACAAAAAGATGCAGAACAACTACAAAGAGATGTGAAACCACCACAAAGTCTATATGTCTTGCACCTTTGTAAAAGAGGTGGCCCTTTGCATATTAGCTTCCAGGGGCCCATTGTCTCATTATCTGCCCATGTCTAGAAATTGCATGAACATTTACTGGTATTTCAGTCAGTCAAGTCCAGCAAATACCCACGTCCTGCCACCGATGTAATGCATTTTCTTTTATATAATACAATTACAATACACCAAATGATGTCTAATTGTTATGTGTCATCTATATCACAATAATAATATTAGATCACATACTGTGCGTTACTCCAGGTAATAACTACTATTAATATCTTGTTAAATTGTAAAATCTTTGTATCATAAAGTGACACATCTATAAAAATCCACTCGGGTCTCCCTCGATAATAACACTTTACTCCCATTGGGATTTTTCTGATTAAATGAATTTTAAATTAAAAAAAAAAAAAAAAAAAAAAAAGGTTGTTGTCTAGAACATCACAGTCAGCACCACACCCACACCCATGTACACACACACACACACACACACACACATTCACCTTGCTGATCATGTGGCGTCGGGTGTCATTACTCTCAGCATCTCGAGATGCCCTCAGGTCAGCTGCAACAATCTGTTTATGTCTCTGGACTCCGAGTGTGTGCAAGTGTGTGTGTGTGTTGGCGTGTGAGAAAGAGAGAGTTAGAGATGGAGGGAGCCTGAGAGACAGTGAGTAATGGAGAGGGAGGGGGGGGGGGGTGAGGGTGGGGCAGAGAGAATAATGAAAACTGTCAGTCCACAGAGGGTACCACATGACTCTCCTAACACTCTGTCCTGATTCGAACACTTCTAACACTTGGTGGGACTCTGACATTCCAGCATTCAGCCCTCAAAATTATAGAGCGCAGCGCTCTAAATATTTTCTCTCACTGTTCAATCAGCCCTGTCAATCTCTCTCTCCCACAGCAAATCTGTTTTTCCCATAATACCATTGCATTTTATTCTGTTCTGCAGTTTTATACTAGTTTTATCTATAGACTTAATCAATAATTTGATCCCTCTGCTGTTATTGTCAGGTTGACAAAAAGCTATATTTAATGCAGTAAAACAATGTAGCCAGCATTGTTCATACATTCGTTTTGCCATTACTGACATAGTTTGCAAACTTGTTCAAAAGGCACTTCATTCCTAGAGCCTAGCATGTTTAATCATTTTGATCAACTTGATTTTACAACTTTTGCTTAACTGTTTATGTTTAATGCCCATCAATGATCAAAACTGGGTTCACACCACTGAAATACATGGATTGCTGGGCATAATAAGTTGAGATCTCTGCTGAGATCATCTTCTCGGTTATCTCAGTTTTTTACACACCTGCAAAACTGCTGTGCCAGTTCATCTGCAAGGGCAATTTAGGGAAAAACCTGTACTATATATGCAGTGCCTGGAAGAATCATCAATTCTGCTCTGGGGTTTGGTGTTATTTGTGTGCTATTCCCAATTGTCCTAAGGGTGGCAGTGTTGATTCACCATTTAGCTGCTCTCTGCTGTAGTCCTGCATCCTTATTCTTATAGTGCTGCATTCCATAAGTGAGAGATCACGTTGACATAGAGTAAATTCATAATTCATGTAGCCGAGATGCAGGAAGTCATATCTTTAAAGAAAACCTTAATTTGATTTGAATTTAAAATAATATAAAACAATTTAAGGATCCCGAATCACAACATAAGGAACCATTTTTCCCCCTTCAAGGGTGTGTGTCGATGTCAAAAGAGCATCAAGTACCTCAGCAAATAAGGTGTCATTTCACTCTTGTGGATAATTGCATGACTTTGCTGAGAGGTATGCAGTGGTGCTCAGGCAGTGGAAGAGGCTCTTGAAGCAGCTCGAGCCAGCACACAGCAGGGGGCAAACCAGCGCCTGAAATAAACTGCTGCTAGTAGGTAGAATATACTGTAAGAGAAATTTCTGTGTGGTTTCTGTGTGTTAAAGCGCATGATGTATACCAGCACGTATGGATATGTGTGTGTTGGTTGAGTGATAGGGGATAATATGCTCTCGGAGGTGTCCCACTAAACCCAGTCCAATCAGCTCTGCTTTTTTCCCCCTGAATTAACCAATTCCTTTAACGAGCCATTGAATTATGATCAAACTTTCATAGCCCTCCTCATTTACAAATCCCTGGTCAGGTTCCACTGAGACACCAACAAGAAAGAGGCCCTAAGCATCGTTGCGTCATTTACACATTAAAAGGCCCTGCCGCTTCACAAATCAAATTTTCATAGAACATCACCTTTAGGAAGGGAGAGATTTCTGGCACCGTGTTTTCTCTGTGCCTGCGTGTGAGAATCTTCCTGCCGAGTGATTTTCAAATTTTCGGTGTCACATCTGTGACTCTGTACTTTGCCAGTAAATGATGAATTGAATTTTGCATGAGCACGCTTATGTAAGTTGGAGCTGGGGAGTGAGTGAGCGAGGCGGACAGGAAGTTAAGGGGATTTTTTTTTCTTTTAAAAGTCCAAATTAATTAAAAAGATATCATCTCTCTACATGCCTCAATGGAAATGCTGGAGCTAATTCAAACACCTTCCAAGTGTTGACGTTAAATTCTGCTCCGAGTAACCAACTGTGATGGATTTATTTTTTTTTCTTAACCAAAATATCAAATCAAGCTCATGAGGACAAGCTTGTCTCGAAAGATTAAGAAAAACAGCAATGTCAAGGACTAACAGCGTTCTGCACAATCTGCTGACCCAGTCGGTGACTTTCCTACAAGCCTATAACAAATGATTATATGACTTTTTGACTTTGTTGAAGTAAAATGACCAATCTAACTTTGACTTAGCGAGACATGAATAGACGAGACATGAATATTGCAAAGCGACGCTTGGAACAAGGGCGCCAATAAAAGCAGCACAGCCCATCTGCTGCAGTGACGTATGGAGAGCCAGGAGACAACGTAAGCTCTCCCATTGTCTTTGTGTCTCACTACTCTCCTATCTTCGGCTTTTGTAATGGTAATCAAAGATTCACTCTGAAGAGACACTGGCAACTTTCAGCATATTGTTTGAAAAGTGGAATTTCAAAGGACTTGTACAGAGCAGCTGTAATGAGTCCAAAGTTGGAGATGAGTGCTGTAGAACAACGCCTTTTCTCTATCTCCTTCTATTTTCCCCTCTCTGTCATAGCAACCTTCTTAATCACCCTTCAACCCTGCAGACCTGCCTTTCCCACTGCACACCTCTCCAAGCTGCCAGCTCTCACGGCCCCCACCTTTCCCTATTCACCCTTTGATGTATTCTCCAGAAATCGGCGTACCCTGAGTGCAAGAGAGCAGTGTGACAGGGCCTTCCACTCTTCTTTCACTGTCTCCTCTGTGATTAATTCACAAGTCCAAAACAGTAACTTCCTCTGACACTAATTTCCTATATAACATGACATCTCTGTAGTTGGCAGGGCAGGTAGGTCCAAGGATGCCTGAATGCTGAATTCTTTCCTGTAATAAATCATTAGCCATTAGGGACCTATGTGCCCTAAATGACTTAAACAAATGAACTTGTCTGCTTTAATAAGACCTTCCATTACCTGAACATGTTCTGTTTAAAGGTAGAGGAATAAGAAGTTATATGGTAGAGGAGTGTTATGTCCAGAGAGTTGGCTGTAAAAAGTAAAAATAAAAATAATAAAGTTTACTGTGTAACTGACACTGTTAAGGCCAAAACACACCGGCGCCGTAAAAACAGACGCCCCCATTATTCTCCATTTACAAACCCACACCGGCAATGTGTCGACGTGCGTCAACGTGACGCGCCGCGGCACTTCTCGCTATTGTCCTATTTACCAGCGTCGCCACCCTTGAAAAAGCGCTTCTTTTTCAGAGAAATGCCTATTTTGTACTTCCCAGCTCCCGCAGTAGCAGCCCTGTTGAAGAGCAGAGAAGAAGAACTTTGGCGGCATCTATCGTTTGTTTTACTTTTATTGTTTGGTCTGGTCTGGTTGTCGTGGTTGTCCTGCGTTGTGTGTTTTCTTTCTCTTTCTGTGTCTTCTTCCTCATCTTTTGTTTTAATTGGCGGTCACATTACCGCCACCTAGCGGAGTGGAGTGTGCAATAGAATTCCGGTTGACGCCCTGCAGCACAACGCTTTGTTTGTGTGTGTTGGGGGTGGCACTGGACTCGTGTCAATGACGCTGCCGCCATGTGACACCGCCGGTGTGTTTTGGACTTAAGTGTAACTGAAAGTGAATATTCTAATGATACTGCAACTGTTGTGCTTTTCTTCATTTTTCAAAAGAGGCTGAACTGCAGAAACAGCATGCTGCATCTCCAAGCCTGTGGGTAGGCTTTCCCTGGGGCAGGACCTGATGTTGCTCAGAGATGTGCTTCTTTGGTGTGACATTGACTGGAGACAGTCATACTACATGCTCTATAAATGTTGACAAAAGACTTTCATACTGTATATCGCATGCAAGTTTGTATCCTGCTTGTAAAAAGGGAGCTAGTTGTCCTAGCTACTGTTTATCCCACAAATGTAGCCAAGTCCAGGTAGTGACGACTTTCAGTAACAGGTAGTCCTGTACAGAGCTGTTTAAAAATATATCGATGTCAGCACCAATACCAGAGGTAGGGACTTGAGTCAAATGGCTTGGACTCGATTCAGATTTGAGTAACAAATTTGATGACTTCATACTTGACCTGACAAAACTGAAAAAACTGTTGCAACTCAATATGGACGTTAGCACCAATGACTCAAGTCTTTACTTGGAGTTTTCATTTTATATTAGAAAACACTTGATACCTTCCCCTAAGCCCAGAGGTTTAAAAATATGTAATTCAATAAGTCTGCTTTGAATTAATTTTCTTTCATTTCCTGAATCCAGTAACACCATTCATTATACCATGCCATTCATTCCCAGTGAGTAAACACTTAATTCCCCACATCCACTTTGTTTGAACCAATCTGGCAGCATCCTATCAAGTTACGGGAGACAGCCATTAAGAGTTTGCATCTTGAATCTTGGTCTTGAGCATCAGGGCCAGTTGGGAAAAAAAATCTGATAATTTCATTCTGGTACAAAAATTACTTGGTGCATCCTTCCATCCATCCATCCATCCATCCATTTTCATCCACTTATCCGGGGCTGGATCGTGGGGGCAGCAGGCCGAGCAAAGCACCCCAGACATGCCTCTCCCCGGCAATGCTTTCCAGCTCCTCCTGGGGGACCTCAAGGCCTTCCCAGAGATGTGTAATCCCTCCAGCGTGTTTTGGGTCTGCCCCGGGCCTCGTACCAGTGGGACGTGCCTGGGACACCTCCAGCGGGAGGCGCCCAGGAGGCACCCTAGTCAATGCCCGAACCACCTCAACTGACCCCTTTTGACGCGAAGGAGCAGCGGCTCTTCTCAGAGCTCCCTCCGGATGCAGCGAAAATTAATTGCAGTATGCAAAATGTGCTGATCGAAAGTTACAGATAGAGACGCAACAACTTGTAAAGATCTACAAATAAATAAATTTAAAAAAAAAAAAACATGTCTGTAAATTGAATATATTATGACTCTGCTGTTAAACGTCATTGCATTTGGTGAAGCACACATTATGACTTGGGACTTGCCTGCCTTTACTTTGGACTTGACATGGGACTTTGGTCCCACCTCTGCCAATACCCGTCCAGTACCCTTGAATTGATAGATACCGATAGACTACTTCATTTGACACCCATCATGTGAATGGAAACATACAGTTGAGTAAAATGCCACCAGGCATAGTAGTAAAGCTATACATTTTAAACGTTTTGGACTGTCAACCTACAAGCACACCACACTCAAACGTATGGGTTGTGGCTGCTGTGGTAGTGCTATAATAGCAAAAAACAGAACCCCAAATGAACAAAACACCACAAAAAAATGAAAGTTTTGGAACAGTGAACACAAAAGTGAAAACAACCAGTACATACATTTTAAATATACACACATGTTGAGACACAGATTTCTTATAAAGAGACAATTTTATAATAACCTCTCTGAACATATGGTTGTTGTTTTCTAATTTTCCTGTGATGTGATGGTTCCTACTCCATACTGTTTTCCCATCAAGTTCCATCAATTAAACCCAGAAAGTGATTCCCTGTGTGTGGTGTGTAAAAACAAATAAAGGCTTGTTTGAAAAATTACAATGCCCAAAACACAAGGAAAAACTAAATTACTCTCATTTAAAATCTGCATAATCTCCATCTTCATATTATTAATTCATATTACAATACAATTATGAACTAGAACTACGCTGAGACATGCCATACCACTGCTGTGCTAAGTTTCTCTTTTAACAGAATTAGTGTTCTCACTGCAATGTGAAAAGCAGAATTTACTTGCTTTTAGTTTAAGCTGCTGGAGATTTTGGGTTTACCCTTTTGGGTGTGAATTCCAGAACAGTGCAGCTGCCACAGTGAAGGGACATGACGACGTACAATGAAATTAAATTAAATATTTAAGAATATCTGTTGTCACAATAGGAACGCTGAGGCAAATAAGGGCTGGGTTAAACTATTCTTCAACTTTTAATGAGCAGCAGATTTTTAACACAAGTTAAACTGATCCCTCAGTAACACATGAGACTGTGGGAGAGATATTACGTAGTACATTAGAACTTGGCAGATAATTTAACCTAAGTATGCGTTGAAAATTAAGCAGAATCCACTGCCAATTAACTTCCTAAGTAATACTGTGGGGCTTGACTCTGGGACTCCTGACCCTTGACACAAAGCCGTGATCAGGCCAAAACACTTAATAATCCCAAAGACTCTTTATAGTACTAGAACTGAATAACAAATCCTCATGACTTATTTCAGCCATATGATTGCAGTACTCTAAATGTAAAGGGTATAAGGGACACTTTTTACGCCTTGATTTGGAAAGACTACATTCACAGCCAAAACAGGTAGCAAGAAGGTATTCAGGGTATGGAGAAGACAGCACAACCTTTGGTCAGTTCTTCAGTTTTGCGCAGGTGTTTAAATATGACAAATACACTGATAATTTCACAAATGCTGATTAGCCCCTCCTACAGAGTGAGGTCAGGATAATTTAATAATGACCTCAGGTAGAACTAGTAAGACAGATGGAAGGTATGATTTTCTAAATATTTTTCAGCATAACCAACTTTTAATTCCCTTAGTACTACTAAAAATGACTTTTCTGTGTTAGAATTGTGTAGACTTTGAGACAGTTCAGAAGGGGATTGTGCATGGTGCTGCTTCTTAAAGGTCTAGTGCAGGGTCAATCGTGGCCTAAGGGCCAATTTTAAATGGCCCACGGCGTGTTGTTCAAAATACTTAATGTCGCCCACCACAAAATACTGCTTAATGAAGCAAGATCACTTTGCATTTTGTCCATTCACCTCATGATGGCAGCAGGACTATTATACAGTTTGTAGACATGTACCAAGAAGGAACTACGCAGGCAAAAGTAATGCGTTTCCATGCACAGAAAGTAAACAAACTCTGGGTTTGTGCTTTATGTGACATATTCTAAGGACTTTTGTCATCATCCAACTAAACATAAAGAAATACACTATATCAATGTCACATAGCACCATAGCCCAGTGATACCTGCACATAATTTCTCGGATGACGGTGAATTTTTGGATAGTGTTTTCAATGTTTCTAGATTATCTGTTTTAAGATACAGAATGATTTTTCCATCCCACACTTTAAGTTCCGTCTCATATCATACAGTATGAAGCAGCCTACTTCATCCATGGTTCTGATGATGTCGCTCACAATTGACCTATGGCTTAGCCCCTCCCTCAAACGCAGTGAGCCAATCACAGTCGTATAGCCATTCCCATACACTCGGACATTCTCTGCCTGGACATTCATTGAAATGCATTACAGAAAGTCAGTTTCTTTCAGTTTTATGAGCTTTTTCTGAGATTTGAAGTTTAAAAATGGTCAAACAGTGTGCATGGGGTACATGCAACTCCAACACAAGGTATCCTGAGAGGCTGGGCGACGAGGTGTATTTTTTACACTTTAAACCACATCTCAACCGAGAAAAGTGTCTCCTTTGGATAAAGTTGTGTGGTAACGTTAGACCACAACATCAACTCAATGTGAATAAGATTAACAATGATGTCTACATCTGTTCTAAGGTAAGTCAACATTGTGTTTGAGGCAACATATTGTCACCTTGCTGGAAAGAAATATAAAGTTATCTTTAACATCTCTAGCTAACGTTAGCTAAAGTTAGCCTAACGTTAGCTCATAGCTGCGTTTCATCATCATCATTTCACCTTGTTTGCTGGGAGTTCATTAGCCTATTTTGTTCTAGTTCTGTACTTTGGTGATCGTACATCATTGTTAGCTGTTGTCCAAAGGGCTCTAGTTAAGCTAACGTTAACTTCTGGAGCTTAGCTTCATTAACTTATCTGTAATGGCAGAGATAACAAAGGTTGGCAAACGTTATGCTGAATGATTCAGTGTAAATACTGTAGCACCAAACTAACGGAGAGACACTCTTGGTAAAGATGGTAAAAAGGCCATTATCCTTTTCTCATATTCTGAGCCAAAAACCTTAACTTCAATGGCACTTCAAATTGTTGTCTTTGATGGTGATGGCAACGAGATGCGGTTCACAAGCATACACTGTGATCTGTAAATTTTGGCTTGTAATTTAAGCTTTTCATTGACCTTCTCAATAATAAAATGATGAATATATCCCTCAAATGAGTAGTTTAGGTCCTTTTGGTTACTTCTCAATGACATCTGATCGTCATGTCCCCAAAAATCATCAAATGCCATGTACTGTGACACCTGCCATAGCGCAGGTCAGAATGTTGATAGTTTGTCTGAGTAAGTGGAGGGGGGCGTGGCTTAGCCATAGGTCAATTAACAACCCCACCTCTTCCACATGAACACGCTCATGGCTGGATAGAAAAACCCAGAGTTGACTGAACTGCTTTAACCAGCTTTGTAGTGCTGGTTATCCAGACGGCCTGTGTTAGGGTTAGTCAAACCAGATAACAAGTCGAAAGTTGAATACTTCTTCACTGAAAGATGAAGCAGTTGCATTTGTCTCGTTTATATATATTTTTTCTTTTTTGTTTCTTTTTTTAAAGAACCTATATGAAGCAAGAAGCAGCTGGCCCTCAGGTATTTTCACATTATCTAATCTGGCCCCTATTCAAAGAGGTTTGGGCACCTCTGGTCTACTGTGTAAGATTTAGCATCATGCGCTGAGGCTGTAGATTGCAACAAATTGAAACTTCTCCCATATGCCAATCACGTAACAGAATTAGGGTCATCAATGTGAAAACGCTTGAGAATGGCCCTGTCTTGGGCTACAGTGTTAGGTTTGTCCATTCTGGGCTACTGTAGAAACAACATGGCTGACTTAGAAAGAGGACCCACTCCATATTCTTATGTAATATAAACATAACAATTCTTAGTTTTTGGTGATTATACACTGAAAACATAGTTTTGAATGTTATATTCTATTTATACTAATAATAATTTAGAGTGTACATTGATCTTAAAGCTAAGAAAAAGAGCCTTAACAAAGCTATTTCTCCCCTACTATTCCATATTTATTTCCCACACTTACATCACTGATTGGTGCTCTGTGTTCTCGTAACAGGTGAATATGTCTGCAACTGAACTCCATTAACAGTTTATTGACTGTTGACTGTCTATTATGTATTTTGCACATTACGACTGTAACTGTATATGCAATTTCCTAACAAAAAACACTCATCTGTAGACATCAGTGCCAGCCGAACACACACAGCAACAAAAAGAAGATTGATCCAAGGGTAGAAATGCCTGGTGTATCATGCTGTAGATATGCTGAAATTAAAAAAAACCCTTTGAGTTAAGGCTGGGTGGTGGGAGGTCCATTCAATAGCAGTCTAGCAGTTAGGTGTATGCCACTGGGTATTTAAACAGACAGCTTTCTTATGTTAATACATAAGTAGTGGGTGCTCGGGGATATCAGCTGATTATCAGCAGGTGCTCCAAACGACTCAGCAGTCCTGCATGACCATGGATGTTTATCCATTTATGATTCTGAATACATAATAATCTTTATTTGAAGCATTAAACGTAGAACCAAATTGTTGCCAAGCGGGAAAAAAGCTGTTATGTGTTAGAAGAAAGCCCTTCAATTATTCATAACATAACCCTATTAAAGTATTAAAAAAATTAAGAAAATAGAGCAGGCCGTGTTTCCCTTGTGAGCTGTTTTTTAATTAAGTAATGACCATGATTTAATGGCATAGTGCTATTCTGCCTTCTCTAGCTTAGGGCTGACATTTGGCTTACTGGCTTTTAAACTATATTGCTTTGTTTTTGGAAGAAATGACATAATCTCCTAAATGTCCATGTCCTGGTAACTATGGTGATGACTTCTCTGGACAAAGTGATCCCAGAAAAGTGGAGATGGCAGAGCCACGGTGGAGAGAACTGAATGTGCCTTGCATGTAAAATGGAAGCTGGAATTGGACCAGCACACAACTGTGTGGGTTGCAAACATGCAAAGCTGAAATAAAATGCAGCAGTGTTGTGAGCAGAGCAAAAAAAGGTCAGTGGATAAAAGTTATTGAATGACGTCAGCTCTCTCTGCTCTCTTTCAATGGGCTCCAATTAAACCTGGAACCAAGTGCTGTACTTCTCCTGCCCTGGCAGCTGCACAGACACCGCCACAAGCACAGAGATCCAGCCTTATGTGCTTTAATCCCTGAATTGCATTCAACATAAAGTTCTGCCATGCAAAGTGCATGAACAACTCAGGAATGGAAGAGCCCTGGTACATGAAATAATCTGCTGTTTTCTCCTCTGCAGCAGCACAAAACCACTGCCAACTAGCTGAAGTTTGCTGTAAGGTGGAAATAAGGTCCTACAAAATTTTATATGTTACTCAGGCTATTGGCAGACATCCCTTGATTGACACACATTTCCATTTGTTTTTCATGCCAGGAGTTCACTTGATTCTTTTTTTTTTGTTTTTGGGGGTGCAAAGGGATGACTGAAGAATATTGATGATGCTGCAAAACCTGCTTTCATTTTGTTTTATTATGACTCTTGCTCCTGGGCAAAACTTGTTGCAAGCATGGATGAGATGGTGGTGGTGGTGTTTGTGGGGGAAGGGGTGTTACAGGATGACTTGAAATGCCCTCTAGCCAGCAATCAGTCATCAGCATATCAAGACACTTCAATTACCAGAAGCAATGGATTCTCCATCATGTTTTATGGAGGCCTATACCATGTAAAGCATATAGAACACGCATTTTAACCTATCTGATACGTTCTGTGGTATTCTACCACGTAGCACTGAACTCTTTAGCTTATTCAAAAGCAGTATTAAAAGGGATTATTAGATGTTAGGATGTCACTGCTAATAATTGGCTTGAGCCACAAATGTGAAATTCATTAAGCCAATCCTCCACCACTCCTCTAAATGCAGATCCTGTTGATAAAGCCGCAGGGCTTGATAGCTATCAGACATAATTAAACTGATAATTGTGATTGCAAGAATCCTCTTTGGGCTGTAATTATAAGGTGGAACATTGGGCGGTCTTTGCTGGTCTATTTACAGGAACATTACAAGCATCTAAGTTCATCTGAACTGCATACAGAGCAGTTTGTAAATATTTGAATATTCCCACAATGTTTGGCTCTGTATTCAAGCATTTTGCATTTGAAATGAAAACATGATAATGAGGGTAAATTACCAACTCTTAGTTTTACTTTTAGGTAAATCCATATTGGGTGTAGTAAGTGTTTTTCCTACTTAATTCCTGCGGCAGGGCTGCAGGTCTATGTTTTTTACCTTATATGTGAAAATCCTCAGACAACCTTAAAGGCTGAGGTCCAGTTATGGTGTCCAAACAGGAAATATATCACTGTTTAAATACTTTCAAACTGCACTGTAATGATGAACTGTTGAAATTCCAGCCCAGCTGCCAGAAGAAAATGTTGGTTTGATATATGTGCTGACTATATCATCGGGAGGTGGAAGGGATGGTAGATGGCATGAGACCGAGGGCAAGACGTTAGCCAAGCTGCAGGCCACTTTAGACCAGTGTCCAACTCCATCAAACAAGTCATTGCTCTATTTCCATTGGCATTTTAGCCTCCAAATGTGGGTGTTTTGTAGCAACCTGTCAGCATTGTTACTCCTGAAAACTGAAAAGTGGTTGTTTTTAATGCAAACATTACTGCTTTCACTGCTGGAATAGTAGCACAAACTGTGATTATATATTACCCAGACATCACTGTTTAAACCATGATCTTTTCCTAACAATAACCAAGTGGAATTTGTGCTTAAACTTAGCCAAACATTAACCACAGCACTGTTTAAATGCAAAGTTTCAATGTATATGTTCAACATATCCTCAAACTACGTTTTTTTTAATCCTACAAACGTGAAATTACATCCTCAACGTAAAAGTTACAGAGGTTAAGTTTAAGCAAGTAAAGTTTCTGTGGTTAGGTTTAGGAAAAATGGCAAGGAGGTACTTAAAAACTCAAAGCTCATTCAAAGTTCACACAGTTCCAGTCCCAGGGAAAGGCCTGTGTTTTATGACCCATCCACCACCCAAACCTGCCTCCTTACTGGACCACTGGGGGCCGCAGCCTCCCACGTGGGTTTTAAACAAATTACTGGCTCATGATTATGTGGGATATGTACAAATTTTTCAATACAAATACTGAATGAATACTGTACGAGAACAGCCTGATCCATTACATAATAACTTGCAAATGTAATCTATCAGTGGTTTACAGAAATGTACAGTTCCAACATATTTTTCTAGTAATAAGGTTATCATAAACAGGAAAAATGCAAAAATTTATAAATCAATAAAAAAAAAAAAAAAATTACACCACCTTCACAGAAATAAGCTCAGTGGCCATTATTCTGTTTTAATAGCTTCTAAAGCCTTTTCCCTGAAAGTAAATGAAAAGCAGAAATAAAAAAAAATATCTGCTTTCCATAGAAATTAGTTATTTACTTATAGGTATAAACACTATATGTCATTAGCATGGTCAGAGATGGCAACCATTGCAGAGGAAACACAGCAAAAGACACGTAATGGCATTGCTGTCTAAAAATATGATTAAACACTCAATAATGACAAGGGATCATGGTGCAGATGTATCTTCAGGTAGCAGTTGCTGTCTTTTCATTATAGTATTATTGCTGTGAAGTTGGGAACCATATTTACACAGGTATAGTCCCGTAAACAGATGGTGTCTTTTTATTATAATGATACTGGCTGTGATCTGCTTGCTGCTATTGATCGTAAATGAAATGCAATACTTGAGTTCCTTTCTTGATATATTTAGATAGTGCAGACATTACCATCTCTCCAGACATCATCACTTTCTGGCACCATCTGAATGTCCGTTATTCTGCGGTCTCTGGTCTCAGTAGAGCAGCTAATACATGCTTGTTTGGGGGTTTGGGAGCGGCTGTCAATCCAGTGGTGTCAAACCACTGGTGACACTCTGACAAGCGATCACTGGGAAATGCAGTGCAGTACACTAAAGCAGTGACAGCAGTATCAGTAAAGGTGTCACCAAAAGAAAGAAAAACAAAAATAGCCATTGATCATCAACTTAAGGAGAAGTTGTTTGTCTCTAAATGAGTTTGAAAGTGCTGAGGTAGAGCTAACTACGGCATTTTTCCCATTGATTTTCTATACCAGCTTAATTTTGTTTAGTGCTATGGGCAATCCAATTTTCTAGAAATTTCTTTTGTATATTACTAAATTGTTTTCTTAATTGTGTCATGGTGACAACATACTCATTGCCTGGATTATGTTCAAAGGCATTTCTTTAAGTTAATGAAACACTACATGTATGTACAGCGCCAGATTCACAGGCAGGTGGTCCAGGTGGATGGTAAACTAAGTGCAGCACTGTGAGACCAGAATCCCAGCTTTGTGTCTTAACTTCTGTCTGTGGTTAGGTTTATGCAACAAAAGCACTTTGGTTAAGGTTAGGAACAGACCATGATTGTGGTTAAAGGACCAGTATGTAGAATTTAGGGGGATACATTGGCAGAAACGGAATACCTTAGAATGATCGGCTAATATCTACTGAGGAAGCAGGTCCTTGTCCATGGAGTCCACCATGTCGCACCCTCATGTTTCTACAGGAGCTCAGAACAGACACACTAAACACTGGCTCTAGATTGAGCTAGTTGTGTTTTCATGTCGACCACAGTTTAAGGGTTTAAATCATTGGGTCTTAAAGAGGAAATTACTTTGGCGGATAATTCGGTTCATGGTAAAAATCTCCTGAACGTCTGGATCTTAAGTTATGGGAGAAAAAGGTGAGCACACATTAGCAGGTCCTGGGTTAGCAGCTTGTCTGCGATGAGCAGAACAGCATCAGAGAAACACGCATTTGTAATGTAATACTGCCTTGTTAAGTGTTTGTACTAGTTTTAATGACTTAGTCTGTTTGTTTTGGAGAGAAAGACACCACTTCCTCTAATTTGGCTCCTGGTAAAAACCTCTTGAACTATGAACACTGAAGGAATTCTAAGCGGCAGTTCATGCTTAGCACATGTAATATTAAAAAAATAATGATGTAGTGACTTCAGCAGAAAGTGTGTTACAAGATTGCTTAAAAACAAATAAAATACGTTGTCCATGAACATTTTGCTGATACATTCAGTATCAACATTTTTGTAACTTGCTAGGTATGTTAATGAGCAGCATTTCCTCATTATGCTGTTAGAATATGAAATTCACTCTGCATTATATTTCCCTTAAAAATGTATTATCTGATTCAACTTTCAAATTCAACATCCCAATATCCTCTTGGCTATAGAAAGGGGAAACTGTGGGTCTGAATGCAATTTAATTGTGGGAATAAACCCACACCAACAAGGGGAGAACATGCACAGAGAGGACAATGTGTTCTTATTGCCAGGTCCTCACATACTTACGCCTTGTCATGCTCCTTGGTGTCTTACAGCACAGGCCACCCTTTAGTGTACCCTATGCAGTGAGATACACAGCTGAATCCTATTGTTACATGTGGTTAATATTGTTATAAAGATATTTTAAAAAATGACATTGTGCATTAAAATAAGTCAACATGGTGTAAATATGTCACACGAGTGACATCAGTGCACAACTACCATGCGAAAATTATCCAACATCACATGAAAAAAAACACTGACTTTTGGTTTCCAACAGAACACAAACTGCAGTGCCCTGGGTTAAAGTCTTGTTTTGCGTGACCCATCACCTCCCATCCCTCCGGCCACACTTCATCATTTGCTCTCAGCATCAAATATTATCATGGGAAGTTAGTCAAACACCCGCTGCCTCTCATAAGGATGCTTAAGGGTGCCTTTGCTGTCAATATTACATGGCAAAGGGCGTGACAAAGAATTGGTTTTTGATGACCTTGGGATGAGAACAGACCAGGGTTGAGATTTGAAATCAGGCTGCGAGGCAGCAGAGATGTGTGTACATCAAAGACTCAGTCTAGTTGCAAAATATAAGTCATGAGGTTACATTTAGACATGCTTATGGTAATACTATGGACTGCATTTATATTTTAATGCTAACTAATAAAAGAATATTGCTTTACTTTGGCTTGAGTGACGCCCTTTTCAGGATACTTTTTCTAAAGCTTGAAGGGAACGTAACTCAAGCACTCTTCAGTGCATATGCTTAGTATTGACATGATAATATGAAAAAATCCTTCAGATCTTGTTGATGTTCATTCATATAATTCGACAATAAAAACAAAATAAAGCAATATCAACCATTCATACAACAATGCTTCTCAACATTTAAGCTTTGACATTTTATTGGCGAGAAAAGACATTATCAGCTCCAGTGAAGGCTTCACTTGTCAACATGCATCAGTGTTAGTGTGTGCCACACTGCAACCAATCAGACTTTTTCTCTCGAATTCATTACCTCACCGTCTTTGAAGTACTTAAATTAGATTTGTATTTCAAAGTTGCCTGTTTGCTTTGCCAAAATGTCAATGAGTCCCTCAAACTGTTCCAAATAATGGAAGTCAGTACCATGATGGCATGAAGACAAGCTGAGTGGATAGAGCCACTTATTTCTGTGCTCATGTCTGTGAGCACATTTACTGTATTTATTCTGTGCCTGGAAACTTCTAAACCTTATTCAAACTACACTCGAGACAGCAACTCGTGATGGAGGCAATAAGAGGCAGAAAGCTGAGAGTTAGTCCCGAAGCCATGAGGAATCTCTGTAATATCAACCGCTGTGACCAGGAAACCTACCTTATAACTGAGAATCTGTCAAGGAGCACACTCAAAACACCTCTTGCTGGGGATTGTTTGTTTGACATGATATATACTGCGAGAGGAGAAAGTGAGAGGTAGCGAAAGCAAGAGATTTAAACAGAGACAGGCAGGGAGACAGAGGGAAAATAAAGCTACTGCTGAGGTGAAAAGCTGGCACAAGGCATGAAGTGCAGTGAGAATAACTAAAGAAGAGCAACATCCTGTCGACTGAGAGCACAAGATGGCAAAGAAGTGCAGAGGTGAAGAAATGTCAGCATTAACTAAAATTAAATTTTGACATTTTGTGTCATTACTGTTAAATGCTGTCACTGGCACAATAAAACATGAAAAATTGTTTTTGTTTTTGCATTGTCATAGGTTTGGTATTTTAGAGGCCTCAGAGTCCCGTACACTTGGCATGCAGTTATGTGAGGAGGCTCTGGGTGTCTGGAGGTTAAGATTGAAACCTTGACAATGCATTACAATTACTACACAATATTATGTTGCCTCCTCCCCGGTAACATGAGAATGGAGAGTTAAAGAAATGCACACTAGTTTATTATTTTACAGTAATGTTACGAAGTATCTGATGAACATCTAGTACCGGTCCAATTACCATTTTTGAGTTCCACAACAATCCTTTTAAATGTGTGATGGTAGGCAATTTAATAATAATTAATAATAGTAATAATAGTAATAATAATAATAATAATTAAGAATAATTAATAATTAATCATTTAACTTTAATTTGAAGGAGTCTGTGGACTCAAAGGAACAAAACATTTACTGTGAACAAGCCTTCTCAAGTTTAGGGGGAGACTTATGGGTACCCGTAGAACTCATTTTCACTCAGGGCCTTGAGATGAGAGTTCAAGGGACCCCTTTGGAAAAGGCCATGCCACTCCTTGGGGGCTCCACTGGTCATGGTACATTTGTACACACCACCTCCATTCAAGAAATGCAGACTCTGAGATGGAGAAGGAGATTCCTATGCGGTTTGCTTGCAAATCTGATCCAGGGGGAAAGCTTCCAGGGTCAATGTTTACATTCAGTCAGACATGGAGACAAGCATTTGAAATGATTAATATGAAGCTGAAGTTTATTTAAAATTAGGAGAATAAGAGTGTGAATAATACTAGAGTTCCTTTTAAGATGTGATACGTGTCTGGATATCTTATTTGGTCGAGGAAAATGCAGGTTAATGCAACCTGTATAGGTCAAGAGGTCACCTAACTCTGCCTCTTCATGCTATCTCAAGTTGGCCAGAAAAAAAAAAGCAACACGACCCCTTCCTTGGCAAAGGAAAAATGAGTGTAGCCCATAGAGCAGCATCCTTTCCTTTGACCTGGGTCATGCCCTGTTTGTTTACTCCTCCAGCTCTGCCAGCCTAATTTGCATATAAAAATCTGAGCAGATCCAAGCAGGTAGCAAGAATGCTTAATGCCAGGTGTAGATGCTGGGGCCAGTGATCAGATTTCACTTTGTGGATAACCTATCGGGATACAAACTCATGGTAATACCACAACTACCAATCTATAAGCTTCTATACATGCAGTTAAATTCAACAGGTCCATTATGAAATATAATCATGTGCCTATGTGGTTATTTTTTACTTGGTTGCATAACATTCTAGAGAATGTAAATTAGGAAAACATTTTGATTTAAGAAAATCTAATTAAGCAACACCACTCTAAACACACAGTGGAATCACAAACAACTAGAATGTTAAAACAAACAAACAAACAACAACAAAAACAGTAACAAACAAAAAAATGTAGCTAATAAGTTAATGATAATTGTTGGTTCACTGAATTACGCTAGCCTGAGAACCAAACAAATCAGCGAGCTCATCTTATGATTGTTCTGGCACGTACGTCTGATTTCCCTCCTGTTCGGACAGATATCCAGCATGCCTGGACCAGGCTAATCTCAACCATTTAGCTAACATGGGGATTGTTTGAGACAATGATTGACAACTTGCGGAGCAGCTCAGTCACCAGTTACCAAAAAAATGATTGGAATTGCAAACCACAAATAGAGCCGAAGACGGCTGCCAGGCTGCCGACCACAGCTTGAGCTTAACAAACAACAAAACTAGTTGTTTTGTAGTGAGACATTTTTTTTAAGTCAACACATAATCAGCAACAAAAGTAATGCACCAGAAGTCGTACATAAATCATATATCATAAGCCATTTATTTGTGTATAACCCATGTAATCGGGAAGGGCTGTTATCACATGAACAATGCCCTGATGTGAGTCAATATGGAAGTAGTTTAAAGACCGAAAGTCGTCTTTCTTGTAAGGCTGCAGGTTGGGGTGATGGATGGGTCAGACAACATAGGACTTTCCCCCAGAAGACTGGTGTTCAGATCATGTGTAACCAGTTGATCTTTGAGTAATTTTAAGGTATGCCGTTACCATGTTTCTTTTCATAAACTTAATCAAAGTAACTTTACTTTCCTAAACCTCACCTACATAACTTTACAATAAATACATAACTTTTACATACATGGGGCACTAATTTGTTAAATATCATAACGAACTGTTGTATAAGAATACGTTAACTACAGTGTTTTTTGAAACCTAAGAACGTTTCAACATATCTGTTACATAATAACATATGGATGCTACATATCCTTGGTTTGCAGAATGGTACAATATCAACAACGATTGTGCGGAGCCTTTTCGCTTTGTGCGGAGCCTTTTCGCTTTATGCAAAATATGCAATGATGTCATTTTTGGCTTGTTCATCCTTGCACTGGGGACACTACGGCGAGTATATGTTATGCCCCTGAAAAAGGGGGAATAAGAATCATGAGAGCAAAGTGATGTTTCCTCAGTGAGAACTTTACTCCATGAGTTCCACTGATATGTGGGCAGAGACAGTGGCAATCAATTTCAGAATCTTAGATTAAGACCATCTTGTCAAGCACAGAAAAAACACCTCAAAATACATCTCAAAATAATGGAGTTAGAATAAAGTCAACACTGTAATATAAACAACTTCTTAGCTTTTGAACTATTTTATCCAATTAAGTTAACCCTTATGAACTGTAACTCATAAAGGCATGTTTTAACCGTATACCAAATCATGAACTTCCTAGGCTATTTAATAAACCGGCTTTGGGTATTATTCTTTAACCAAGCTTTGTAAAGAAGAGTGCCGTTGAGACATTTTCAAAAACAACCAAGATGGCTACAGCTGATGCGCAACTTTCTGTTGAAGTACTTTTTCCAAATTCTGATGGCATAAACAGCAACACTCGTTCACAGACATAATGATGCTACACCATCACAGCTCCTCTCAGTTCACATTTGTCCTTCGCTCAGTGCTGTGTTATGTCCAATTGCTCTGACTGAAGGTCCATCCAAAAGTTTCCAGGGGTATTTTGATTTACAGTGCCCTTTGGATGTAAAAAAAAAATAACTGAGAGGTTTCGAGACTACTCGTATTTGCAATTTGGTCTGGCAATGTTGGGCTAGAATTATGCAGGCTTCATAGGGGAAATTTGGTGATGTGAACTTAGGCCAAAATAAACAGTTTGGCAAAAATTCATACCATTGGCCTGTATGAGAAGATGTCAAGCTCGGACACATATTTAAAATTCAACTAGACTCTAAATCCAGCAGTTATGGGTCGACATCATATGATTAAAATATGTTGATTGAGCAGAAGCAGGCAAACAAACCCTCAAGGCTCATAAATAACCTCCTCTCCCCTTTCCTTTTTTCCGCTTCACCACTAATACATCCGACCAGAGATTGGTAGACAAGTGGCTGCTCCTGGGAGAATGAGTCCCGTGACCCTGGAAGAAGGGTGAACGCTCAGTCTCAATTCACCCGCGCTCCGTTTCAGGCTTATTACACAGTAATCTCCAGAAGTTTCCTTCTGCTGGGAATAGCCTCGCCAGCATTTTTAGCAGCAGTCCCCTGTAAAGGAGGAGAGGAAGTGAGACTATCCTCTTTGCTGTGATTTATTACCCCCCACACTTGAAGTTTGCTCTCGTGTTACATTTGTTTGTCTTTCCTGTATTCTTCCCTCTCTGTTTTGCTTCTTTGCCGACTGGTAATCTTTATCCATTTGAAGTCAGGATGAGCGGCTCGCAGGTTTGTTATCAGACAGAATCTGTTGAGGGGCGGATTGGCTGTGATGTGCTGTACAGATTATTGTAGTGTGCCTGTGTGACTGCATGTGTGTGCGGAGAGACAAGAGATTGAAAGCGAGAGAGTTCAAATCCTGTATACCCAAGACTGCTGCTTTCCAAACATGGGGCACATCAGGACAATTGTTTTCTGTCAAAGGGACAAACACAGAATATGCATCTTGAATTTCTGATTATCATTTCCTGGGCAAAACAGCCCATGAATACTAATTTGAAACAGTTTCATGGTGGCCCAACTTCATGACAGCAACAGATTCTCAGCTCAAAACAGTCCGGTCAAGGTAAATTATAAAGGATATTGGAATTACGGCAGGTGCCATTATATTTTCCTCTCACACCCTGAACTCTGCTCCATGAAGATGATTAATCAGTGCTTGTTTACTTATTAACTGGAGTGTATGCTGGAGAGAACGCAGAGATATACCCCAGCATTCATAAATATGTCATGGATACACAGCTCATAGTGTTCAGCAAACCACTGACTGTGGGGCTGCTATCAGTCTGTTTATGAATTTTCTATTAGTCTTTACTATTCCATGGGTTGTTAATAAAAGTAACAATTACATAAGTTCAGATTTGCCTCACAGATCATACTACAAAAGGAAAATACATATGTCAAATGCTAATGTACTTCCCCCTCTTATCCCACTTCTCTTTGAGTGTATAGTAGGTTAGCATACTGAGCGACTCTACCATCTGCACATATGTCAATGGTAATTAAGCTCGTGCTGAGGATGCTGTTGAGGAGGCTTTTCTACTGTGTCTGTGTATAACTTTTGACTTCTCTACTGATTACAGTCAGTCCTCTTATATGGTGCTATAACAACATATTTGCATATGTCCTTTCAACTCAGTGGGATAATCCGTGGGCCTATGGTGTCACAGCAGCTCTACAGTCAATGAATAAAATAGTTTTCTTTGTAGAAGAGGCCCTGATATCTCCTGCTACAGTAGCTAACACACATTTGTGAAAATATCTCTGGAATTCAGTCACATTCATCTAAATTGTAAGGTCAGAACAATGATTATATGGAAGGTATTAACACTGTACAAATAATTACAACATTCTGATGCTGGTTGCTTTCAGGGATAAGTAGATAAGTACAGGGAGAGCAAAACTGTTGAAGCAACTGAGAGAGTCAACGTCCAGGTACAGAGCTTTCTGGGAAGCCGGTTCAGTCCAAAGCTCTCGACATGGAACGCTGAAGCTGAAAACAGGTGAGTAGCCGGTGTGCATTGGATGCACACATACAGAAAACAGTTCAGTCGAGTGCAAAGGTACTGTGATAGAGCAGGCAGAAAGCAATGTCCAACAAGCAGTGAATCCAAAACCAGGAGTACTCACAGGGGAAGCTGCCACACAGGTCCGAAGCCAACCATTGACAGAGAAGGACTTGTCTGCTGCCACCTATTCTACAGGTGGATGAACAGGTAAACTCACTGTGAAGAGCTTGGTGATAATCTCTCCAAACTGCCACAGAAAACAGTCGAACAGAAACCAGGAAGGCAAAAGCAGAGCTCTTGGTCAGGGACAGAAGGCTGAGTGGTTGACCGGGGAGCAGATGAAACAGGACAATCAGGAACAGGTGATCGGTGACAAGAAAGCAGTCCGAGAATAAATGCTGGAAATTTTGTATCCGAATGGCGAAGAACAATCTCATACAGTGGCAGGAGGTCATGATCCATGGGTACAAGGCATTAACTTGATGAGGTGGGTGTGGTGGAGTGGCAGGAGTGGGAAATATGTGGACAGGTGATAGGCTGGCAGGTAGGTGTGGTGTCAAGGCAGGCAGAGTTGAGAACTACTGAATGAGTTAAGATGGCATTTATGGCAGGTAAAAAGTGCCCACTGTGACACTAAATGACTAAAGACAAACACATGGGTTGTGTTGTGGAGCAGACAATGGGAAGAGACAGAATTCAGTAGAGCACAGTAACCTGCTGAAAATATACAGCATGCAATAAACTATTATGAGCCTGACCGAGGAGCACAAGTATAGTGCTGAGCTTGTATTCGAGGGAAAAAGGTTACAATCGGCATTCACCTATGGGTCAAATAATTCCGCAGTTCAATCAGGAAAGACAGATGGATGAAGTAAAGATAATTGTTTAATACATGCATGTGTACAGATTAACAGATGATGTGATGATTAAGATCTGACAGAAAGTCTTTGGCGCTTGGACTCTAATGTAATCGAGGGGCATCTGAGCAGTGACAAGACTCCCATGGAGCCCAGACACTGGTCTGATGACTTGGAGACTGATGGCTTATGAGGCTAATGAATCTGCAAGGACTAGGCAGTGATGGAGAGATGGAGGGTGCAGCTGCAGCATGAAACAACTGCAGACCGAAAATAACAATTTTAAACAAGAAGCAGTAAGATAATAGGCTGACAGAGGTGAGTTGCTGTGTATTGGTTAACTGAGATCATCTGACAGAACAGCTGATGTCTCAATAAACAGTCCCTGCCAATCACAGCAAGAAATTATAAGTGAGCATTCATTTGCATGGCAAATGGTATGAGTAATATATTACAGACATAAATATACAAACGTATAGTCTTCCTGACTGAACTTCCACTAGAGCCTCATTAGGCGGGTATTTATTGGCTCCAGCTCCGATGGGCAGTGATAGAAATATAACACCAGGGTGGACATGCTACTTTCAGCAACAAAAATTATTCAGTCACTGAGTCAAAGTGCATTGAGATTTAATGCTACTGGAAGATTTTTTTCCTGTGTGTTGATAGACTCCACTGAATTTCAGAGTCAAAATGTCCTGGTACCAGTTAACAACTTCCAGAAGGCAAACAGAAGGGAGCTGAGCAGTTTGACATGGTTGCCACCCAGCCATGTTCAGTTTGAGTTTGCAAAAAAAAAGAAAAAAAAGTTTGAAACCATTTTTGCCTGCAACTGAATTTTTGAATTTCCTTTAGAGGAAGTTTTGCCTGGACTTGCCTAAGCATAAATCTAAACACATTTTTGAAACCAGTCAAACTGTTTGGCTGAAGAGTTTTTCTTATCATAATACTTACAGTCTTTGGGCACATGGGACGACTGTTTGGAAATTTAAGAATTATTTTCAGTACACACATGAGGGGCTACTCTCTATATATTCCACATAAATAAAGGTTGAACAGAACAAATTTTAGGTGTACAGCAGGTGAGAACAGTCGCCTGAGGAGACATTCTCCATTAGTTTTAACAAATCTCAATACATTTTCAGGAAGTATGACTGTTTCTTGCCTTCTCTCTCCCTCACACACACACACACACACACACACACACACACACACACACACACACACATACTAAAGAGAAACTTGCAAAAACCAATAGGGGCACTGAGAAACTGTATTCACAAATGCATTACATTCTCCATGTATTACTATTCAAACTCGAAAAAAGGCTCATACTCCTATACAGATATGCTGCTACCGTGTAGCCACTTAAGAATAGCACTGTGATCAAGACTGTGAACTCATCTGGAGTCACACTGTTGTTAAACTTGCCCTTGTTCGATGCATGTAACTGGCTTTTGTCACAAAAGATACAGGAAACTCTGTCATTCAAAGTCACACTGTGACTGTTTCAAGATTCTTTGCTGTTTGCTGTCGTTAAGTCCAAACTAATTTTCGCTGTTGACGCCTTGGTAGGTCGTGCTTGGTTTATTGTTGTTTATTGTTTGTTGTTATTGAGGGTGGCTGCAGGGGCTTCGTTTCAGCAAAAGCTAAGGTATGGCAATATGACATGACGTCACAGAGCTACTGATAATGGAGGTTCAAAAATATGAACTTATACAAAACTTCACTTTGGTCTTTGACCTGTCAGAAGTACATACTATGCTATTGAAAATTGTTTCAAAGGACATGAAGCTGTTTCTCACATTCATAATACCTCATGTCTGCATGTAATGCATAACTTGGTGGGAGCAGTGAAAACATCGGACCTATTTCGGCGCATATTTCAGCACCACGGACAGCCAGCGGACGTTTAATTATCATTAGTCATGTGTTTAACTTCACAGAAAATAAAGAAAATAAATGAATTACAAGCTCATTTCTAGAAGATAACCAAGGCGTCCGGTGTATGAAACACAGTAAAACAAAGGCCAATTTGGTACAATACTGTATAGGCGCATTTATTGCAGTGTCTCCAGAGACCGAAAATACAAGCTTAACATGTCAACATGAAGAAAAAAACCCCCACATACAATCAGACAGGCTTCAAGACATCATTTAGACAGGCTGTCTACAGCAGCAGAGCAAAATGCTTTTACAACACACAGATAACTCACATAACTCACAACTCACAGAGGAGCGAAGTGGCGAACAATTTGATTCACTAACACTTGTATTCACTGATGAGCATATTATTGACCTATTTACAATGAAATCAACCAGCCAATGCGCCTCTGACTATCGAACATTTCACATCTGATCACTTGCAACAAATATGAAGGGCACTCACAAGTAAGATGGCTATAGAACCTCTCTCTTTTTTTTTTCTCCCGATTCCAAGGTATGGCAGCTGCCATACTTTGCCATACCTAAATGACAGCTATGGGCGGCTGTGGCTCAGAGGTAGAGGGGGTCGTCCACCAATCGTGAGATCAGCGGTTCAATCAACGGCTCCTTCAGTCTGCATGTGGAAGTGTCCTTGAGCAAGATACTGAACCCCAAATTGCTCCCAATGGCTGTCCCATCGGTGTGTGAGCGTGTTAAAAGCAGGTGACACCTTGTATGGTAGCCTCAGCCACCAGTGTGTGAATGGGTGAATGTGTAAAAAGCGCTGTGAGTGGTCGGATGACTAGAAAGGCGCTATACAAATGCAGTCCCATTTACTATCTTAAGAGGCACTGTCCACAAGAGATAAACAACTTTATCAAAATGGCGTTCTTTTTTAAAGAAAAAAAAGAGGAAAATACTTCAACATCCAGCTGCATTACTGCCTTCAAAACTTGAACGGTCACTGTCAGAAGTTGATGTTTTGTCCTCTTCATTCGGGGACATTTTCTCTTTGATTTCACATTTCACAGTTATCAAGTCAGCAGCTGTTTGCTGTCTGATGCCTCGGTGAAAAATTCTGCTATATCCACATCTTCTGCTTGAACTAGTTCAGTTACCTGCTGTACAATGCATATTTTCTTTTAAGCCATTTTCTCTGTCCCTGTCCTCTGACCTGATTCTGACCCGAGTATTGAGGCCCCAGCAGATCAGCAGGTTAACAGTTTGAGAGCCACTTCAAAGGCCTACATTTGTAAATACAGTATCTCAGTGCCCCTGTTGGTTTATGCAAAATTCTTCTCACTATGTATTGTGTGTGTGTGTGTGTGTGTGTGTGCGCTTGTGCTCCCCTGTGTGTAAGTGAGTTTGTGTGTGTGTGTGAGAGAGTTTCCTGTAGGTATTGAGAGCTGTTAAAAAATCAGGATCTGAGGTTGAATAGAAGCAAACAGACGTACTTCTGAAAACTGCATTGAAATCCAATGAAATAACTGAAAAATCCTCCTCAAGCGAATGTTTTTCATCTGTTGTCACGGGCGAATTATGAAACAGTAGGCCCGTGGGCACAGATATGCAAAAGGACCCACCACCTCTTCTTTAGAGGAGCAAGAGACACAGACTTTGTGGTGATTTTGCCTCTTTTGTTATTGTTTTGTGTCACTTTGTAATTAGGCCTACTGTATTTTCATGTCCTTTAAAGTCAACAACAAACAAATCTAGAGGAAAATAGTTTCTTTCTCTTTACATCAGTATCAAAACAAACCCCTTTTGCGTGTCTCACAGGGCCACTAGCCTAGCATGACCGGGTAAACAAATTTATTTCAACGTTACCACAAAACCACTCAACTCTATTCATTTCATTCATTCATTTTCCATAACCACTTATCCTGCTGGGGTTGCAGGGGGCTGGAGCCTATCCCAGCTGACATTGGGTGAGAGGCAGGGTACACCCTGGACAGGTCGCCAGACTATCACAGGGCTGACACATAGAGACAGACAACCATTCACACTCACATTCACACCTATGGACAATTTAGAGTCACCAATTAACTTAACCTGACCTCATTGGATTGTGGGAGGAAGCTGGAGTACCCGGGGGAAACCCATGCTGACACAGGGAAAACATGCAAACACCACACAGAGGGGCTCCTCCACCCTGGAGTTCGAACCACGCCACCCTGGGTTCTAACCAGGAGCCCTCTTGCTGTGAGGCGACAATGCTAACCACCGCACCACTGTGCCGCCCTTGTTTTTTTTATCCTGTAAATACATTTTAAGCCTCTACCTGCTTTTCTCACAAGTATCTTGCTTTGCTACATTTCATGTTGCTTCTGTTACTGAGTAGCCTGAAAACAAAAGTCACGTGAATCAGTCCTGATAAACTAAACTATGTGGAAATGGAACAAAAGAAAGGACACAAGTCAGCAGCTGCAGCAGAATGGGAGCTGCAAGTGTGTCTGCAGCCGCATAGCTCAATAGAGGTGACAGTATGCACTCCGCACACACTCTGGGTGTTACAAATGTTTACAATCACCTGCTGAGTCTCAGGGGGTTTGAGGAGTGCAGAATGACAGTAGTAGAGAGTATTTACTAAACAGCACAAATGCACAACAGTGCACACAAAGATTAAGTTTAAATCCTTATGGGTTATAGTTAGCATTACTGTAACCCTCAGTATACATGCCTTCAACGGGACTACAACGGTTTCATAGGTGATAGAAACATGGGATTTTGACTGGTGGCAGGGCTCTTCACACGCATAAAGTTTAAATAAAAACAAATCAGTTGAGTCTTTCCCCTACAGATGAAATGGCCAGTCAGGCTACATAACGGAGAGAGTTTAAGAGGTCCTGATCGCCATCGGTACGACGAGAAAGTGAAAATGATAGGAGGTATGTGCCCTTTTCAGCTGCCAGCCTCGGTGTGGACGAATGACCCTGTCAATTCATTCATTCAATTCATGCCCTGTCAATTCATTAATTAACATTCATTAGAATTAACTTCTTGGCTTTGAACATCTCATGTTATTGTTGAGATCAACTGACTTTAGCTAGCTAGCTAACATTAGCCAACTAACCTGTGATGAACTGCCTGCCACAGACGTAGGTGTAGTGACTGGCTGGATACTACTGACACCTTTCCGCTACCCTGCCATTTGATGGCTGTGAGCCACAGATTTCTTCTTTCCCCATTCTTCACTCTATCCGGGAGCAAAGAAAATCGCAATTCTGTTTTTTTTTATTGTTTGCTGTGCAGTGAACAACACAGCAACTTTTTGGCATTATGAACTCCTAGCCGCGACTAGCGTCTCTCCCGGGCTGAGTTCAAAACTTTCACCTTAAAGGGGGCATGGCCGTTGTGACGGCAGTGAGCGATGTTGCATTGAAGTCATGTATATAGTTAAAAAAAAAAGGTTGCATCTCCCTTAATCAATCACTCATTTAATGCTCCACCCATGAGCAGCTCAGTGACCCAAATCAAACACCCCTACCATGTTGCGTGATGCAGGTTCAGACTGTTAGCATGCTGAAGTGCTCACGTGCATCTGCCAGCTGATCACTGAAGAACTCTTACATTCAGCGAGGTGTGTGTTGGCTTTCTACTGTTTTCAGCAATAATTCCTGATGTGACTGTGTTCAGCTCAATGTGTTGGAAAACTCTGAGGGCCCTATTTAGATGGTCTAAAGCAGACGGCGGAGGGCGCATAATCCATGGCACAAGTGTCATTGCTATTTAGATGCAGACGCAGTTGTCATTTTCACGCCCTGCGCCCTCGTCGTCTAACTAGCAAATGAAATTGCGCTTCTCTGGGTGTGTTGGTCTAAAAATGAGGAGTGGTCCAGGCGCAGTCATGGCGCGTTGCTAGTTAGATGACATAAAAAGCAAATGCGGCAGTGACCAACAAAAACCTGGTCTCAAGTCAACAGCGCAGTATTTCGCTGTTAAACAAGTAAGTAATATGAGTCTCTAGGTGGGTGCACAACGCGCGTGCACTCTGCTCAGACACACACAGAGCACCCACAGATGCAAAAGATAACAAATAAAATATGATTACAATGTGAAAGGTTATTACTGTGCACATTAAAATATTTATCAGAAACACATCTTAATGGTCAGTCATTAATCAGAATGATCTAATCGCAGTAATAATGATCATCATAATCCGGGAGGTCCAAGCTCACAGTGTCCGAATATACGCAACTGCGAGCAGACCTCCACGGGCTGATGATGCATAGCCTGTAAAATGAACGTGTCTTTCCCAAATGAGTTGTGATCATTTTGGCATGTAAATCACAAAATCAAAGATGTGAAAACGTTTGATAAACTTTATTTTGACACAAACACAACAATAACCAGCTTCTGTGAACTAAAAACGTAAACTTATAGCCCTACAAGTAGGCTACAAATGTATATGCAAAAAAAAGCTTTTAGAATGTAAAACTGAAGATCATCTTGTCAGGAGGAGGAGGAGGAGGAGGAGGAGGAGGAGGATGACCATGACCCCAGCTCCGCAGCCCGCGCGCAGCCAGACCAGACGGGCCTGGGTGCAGCCACGGGACCAGCCCTTCCTGCACCTTCAGGCGGGGGGGTTCAGGATGCTGGAGAGGGAGCTGGGCTCTCTAACCTCCGGGTTAAAATAAAATAAATTGAATAATTTACAATTTGTTGACAGCGTTTCTCTCGTGCGCACGTGCTCTCTCTTTCTCTCTCACAGTCTCACTCTGTTTGTTTTCTTTTGGCTTTTCTAAGATGACAGATGCTGAATATATGCTCCCTGTCTGATGCTGTGGCTGTTTGTGGTTGGCTGAGAGGGATGTGAACTCATTAGTTTGCAGCTGTGTTAATCAAATCAGGTTGGGTTTCCATTACGCGTGCCAAATGTGCCAAACAGTACCAATGTCCTTTGATCTGTCATCAGATGTGGCGGGATAGTCGATACAGAGATACATTTATCATCTCCTCAGCTGTAAAACGCTCACTCTTTGCAGTTGGTAGGTCCGCCATCTAACTAGCTCTCCACCGTGCGCTCCAATCACGCCTCTTTTAGAGGGAATGAGAGGTGACACTCTGATTGGCTTATTGAATGATACGCCCAAAACACACCCATGATTAATTCACAGAGTAAGTCCAACCCTTTTAGACTCTCCACCATGGCGCACAGTCTGAAAACGCGCAAGTGACTGGGACACGCCCATGCACTGCACGCCTGGCGCTTTGCGTTTTAGACCATCTAAATAGGGCCCTGAGAGTTAAGTGGAACAGACAGACTGAGTGGACTGGTTATAACTTTATGCTTCCACAATGAACAAGCAGTGAGGAGGACTTTGCGATGAAAAGGCGCACACAGTGATGTTCATACAGATGAGTACAACAACTCCAAATTATAACATTAATGCCCTCTTTGTTGCCAGGCAACATTGTGCGTATACACTGTGCATAAAAACTGTGCAGCCTCTTCTGTGCTGTAATATGAGTTTTTGTAGCTGCTGTGCAGTTTACTGTTTAGACAGCTCTCTGCCTTGAAAATAGTTTGATCACAGCCATATTCAGAGGCCACCTCTGTGAAACCAGCCACAGTGGATCCAGGAAGCACTTGGGTTTTTGCTCAGCTTTAAGAGAGTGCGAAGCTAGCAGCCTCAGTATGAGCTGATGAGCAGAGTACCTACCTGTCAACATGACACATTTTAGTCTATCTTTCTTCATTAACAGTGGGTGGACTTTGATGGATATGTGCAGTGACTCAGGCATGACTCAGGCATGACTTGGCAGAGACTATGAGAGCCGCCCAGATTTTACCACAGACAAGACAAGACGACCTCTACAGCAGGAAACTGCAAGGTGTGTATTTAGATGTTACTGTTAGAGTACTAATGTCTTACAGTGGAGATTAAGTTAGCTGACTGATCACTGATCTCTTAGAACCATGATAACACACAGATTTTACAGTGCTTCCTGTGTCAGCCACCTGGCCACCATAGATACTGCTATCAGCCTTTTTTCATAAATAAAATACTGATGGCTCTGTAACATTGCCAAACTGTGAAGCTGTGGACATTATGTGTTATGTGTAAATTGTGTCCAGTACATAATTAAAAGCCTGGTTCGAGCCAAACAAAGCACTTACCCAGCTGTTGGTGGTCAGTAAATACCTCAAAAATGTAAGCTAACTGTACATTAAAGGCACATTTTCTGTTTCTGTACATGTAAAATATACAAAATGTACATATAAGACATTGCCACAGGTGTTTTCCCTCAGCTTCCGGTCTTTGTGAACATCTCAGTGACATAAAAGTGCATTTGAACAGTCACAATAGAGAAAATTACCTGGAGAGTTTGATACAGGTCACACTTTACAGGTTGCCTGGAATCTTAGGAATCCCAAGGTGTGTATAGATTTGCATTGTAATATGTTTAGCGCATTATGATGATTGAGTTGCTACATAACTAACCACTACAGTCAGGCAATTGTGGTAGTGGTAAATGGGATTGCACCCTAAATGTTAAATCTATCTGAAAACCTCTCTTCTGCATAGAGGTAATTCTATTTTATACACCTATTTTGCAGACAGGGGTGCAGAATGAGAGGAAACCCCCAAATGATTCAGAGGCCCAGAGCTGGATTATATATATCCAGTGTTTCCGGACCTCGAGTGAGCTGCTGTCAGGGGACCCAGAATTTAGAACAGCACCATTGCTTGCAGACAGATTCTAAGTGTTGGATTTACATTTTTGCTGCGGGGTTGTCCACTTTTTCCGCCACCTTTCTCTTCTACCTCAGTTGCTGATTTCTTATATTCTTTAAAATGCCTTTCAGAAGCCCCCCAGAAATCTTAGCCAGACTGAGCAGCGGGTTTTACTGGACATTTAGGTGACAAAAAGCACAATCTGGAAATCAGCAAGAGAGTTGCTTGACACATAATGAGCCATGTATCTTACTCAGATGTCTTGTGGGTGGCATTGCATTCTGGCCTACTGAGGCTACTTCCGGTGGAGAAAGTGTTTTTTTTCCCTCTTTTTTCTGCCTCATTTGTAATGGATTTCTCCCTGAATGACTGCTGAACAAGCAAAATGGTGATTCTTGGGAAAAGCCATTTTACTGCAGTTCTGGGGATTCTGAGGACTGTCAAACCCATTTCACTCATCACAGTTTATCCTACCTGCTATGGAAATATTTCAGTATTGCATCAAGTCTACATTAGTCACATAAATCGGAAAAAGCACCTCCAAATAACAAAATGGACTGAGAAATCGACAGCATGACAGCTTTATGGTGTGTCGGAGTGGAATTTTCTTCTGTGTCTTGATGACTACAGAATTTCAGGTTTCTTGGTTCAGTATTTTCTAGCATTGCGAGAATTGTTGGAGTTTACTAATGTTGACTGGACTGTCAGCCCATAGAAACCTCACAGGAAATTGCAGAGATATTGCAAAACAATACCCAACAGCCACTGGGCCTGTGTCATGGTCACTGACTCATTCCCATTTTTGTTGAGCCACTAGTTAGTCCAATCACTGTGCCCTGCTGCACTGTTTTTTCCTCACTGGTAGAGATGACTCTTTATGAAAGAAATGTTTCAGTTGAAATGAGGGCCATTCACTCACATTTTGACTCTGGTCCCATGTACCACTCGAGTATGCATGACTGATAAGGACTCTTTAATGGCTAAATGGATTACCGCATCAAGGACACTGTAACCTCAGTAAAGGATCAGGAGGAAATTGCTACCACTTTCTGTGTACACACTGTTAGCTGAATCACGACACAAGTTATCATTCAAAGAAATCCACCTCTAATAGTGTCTTTCTTTAATGCTGTCTTCATTGACAAGATCTTGTCAGCCCTGATGTTGAATTTGACGGTTAATACTTATTAGAACATTTTGACTCAGAGCACTTGTTAATAAAATAGTACAGCCAGTATTATATTTCCCCTTGGACTTTCTTTTTATGAAGTTTCTTAGGTAACGTAATGGTATAATTTATCCATTCATTATCTATTGATTTTTAAAACAAATATATATCAAACAGAATTGCCGCTGGCAGGATTGTAAAGCCCATCGCTTCCTATGCACTAAAGAATTGTAGGAACGGCCATCACGGTTGAAGTTGTGTGACATTTCTGATGAAATAAAAATTGGCATTTATCTATTCAACAATGTCACAGATTTCTTACTTTAAGATATGTTTTTATGAATCGTAGCCATCTTTCAACATACATCAAACAAGCAGTATTTCTTTCAACTGAGGGAAGAAGAGAGAGATAACGTGGCTGAAAGGAATTCAAAGCAAGAAAGCGGTTCACTGGCCCGCAATAAAGCATTGTGGGGAGCTGGACAGCTCTCAAGTGTGAGAAAAGCAGGGCATTGTTGATACAGAATCAAGCATCAAGGACACTGTGGTAAAGAAATTCACACATAACTCAAAAAATCTCAAAGATCATAAAATGTTCCTTGAAAGAAAACACCTGTCTGATCTTGTAAATCCTCTTGTGTAACATACTGGGGGAAAAGGTAGGCATTAGTATGCGGTTATTTTGTATTAGCCTACTAATGACTTACAGCCATGTTGTATGTCAGGTCTAATTACAACGATTTAACAATAAACTGCTTTAATCAAGTGTGCAGTGGCAACGTCCATCAGCAACAAGTCGCTCTCATGGTTGTTTACAGAGTGACACATAAATCTAATTAAATGTAATGAGATGTGTCAGGTGTTTTGAAGAGGGCACACTGCATGTCCCCAAACTATTGCCATTTTCCCTTCCCGCCATGAAACATATCCCGTTTGTCACATGCATACCTCTGGGTATGATGGAGAATTCAACTGTGCATACTATTATCGCCTCTTACTGACAATGCCTAGTCATATGCACGCAATTCACAGAGGTCACCTTTCCAGGCCTCTTGGAGTTATTGCCAGGGGTCATGTGGCACGCGTGACTGCCTGAAAGCACGTCAACCAAGAGGGAAAATTATTAAATTTATGTGGTGGGGGTTTGGAAAATGACTTTAAAAAACATGGCTTTGCTTTTAGTGTAATGCCTGAGGTCAGGAACTTTGGAGCTTCAGAATACTCAGAACAAATCAGAGAAAATGCACCTGGTGCTTCCCATTTGAAAGGAATCCGTTCTATGCCCTCTTCAGAATAATCTGTTTCCCACTCTCATACTGTGAGCCAGCTGGGGTACATTTAAAAATCCACTTATTATTTCATATTAATATCAGATGGATCAAATAGCTGTGTGTAATGTGAAAGTGGCCTCTCTGAAGAAATCACAGAGAAGTAGAAGGGCACTTGGAGAGGGCAGACCTCCGCCAAGGCCTAATGGCCTATCTCACAATGTTAAAGGAAGTAAAAAATTATCTGTGTATCTGCCATGTGATCTGGAGCTGCTCCAAAATTACATGGGTTCTTCAATGGCCCATGCTGCACCCTTCCACCAAGTTCAGGCTAGTAGTTTTCAGTATTCCAGTTGACAAACAAACCAACAACAAATTAGACAAGCTGGAAATATAACATCCTTGACAGAGGGAATTGTCAGCTACACTGAAGCTATTAAAAGCTTTTTAGCTTCATTTAGCTCATTGTTTTGGTTTTAAAGAGGCAACAGATAGCATCTTTTCCTAAATATATCATTATGAAAATAATGTGGGTTGCACAGGGTATTGGCCACAGTAAAATCAGACTATCAGTGTTTACATAGGTTACTTAGTGGCTTTGCAATCTTTGCAATAAGCTTCTGTCACCAGTGCTGAAATTTTGCAGAAAAAAATCTGTTTTATGGCAGGAAACGCGTCATGTATTGCGAAACTGGTCGGTCTGCAATCAGGGACTGGAGCTGGTCCTTATGAGGAGTTGGGCATGAGATAGTTGAGTCACGAGCACAATGGCAGACGGACTAAGTTTGGAAACAAATGAAAAACGGCCTAGCAAAAGAAAACAAGCTCCTCTGTGTGAGGAGGCAAAGAAGAGCAAAAAGGAGAGTGATAAAAGAAGAGGAAAAACAAGAGTAAACCTCAGTCAGGCATTCAAGAGATGGAGGGAGCTCCGTGACCAAAGAGGCTTCAAAACCGATGTCCAGCTAGCTTTCTTTCTAATGGATCAGTAAGTAGGGGAGACTGGGGTAAGTTGAGCCAAAGGGTAAGTTGAGCCACCCCTTGTTGCTCGGAAACCGTAAATAAAATTGAGGAGGAAGGCATCATTTTATGGAGTCTGTGAAGGTAAGAACCACATGGGTTAAGTGGTCAGAGATTTATGTCCAAAAAAGCATTTTTCACTCATGAAAGTGAATTCAGTCTATCATAAGTTTCATGGGGATTGTGTTTAGACCAAAACAGATCATTTTTAATTTGTTTTATACATCAATTGTGGTATCTATTAACTACAAACTTAGGTACTACAGCTAGCATGAAAGTGCACCATTTCAGCTGTGGGGGCTAATCAAGTCACTATGGTAGCTATGGGGTAAATTGAGCAATTTGAACAGGGGTAAGTTGAGCCGTAAGTTTATGATATCCAGCTTTGCCTCTTCTCAGAAACTTACGGCTCAACTTACCCCTGTTCAAATTGCTCAACTTACCCCATAGCTAGCATAGCTTCTTCTTCCCAAGAAGCGATATAATCGCAAAACTCCCCAAACCTCAGAGTCCCAGCAGTGTGTATTCCCCTGCAACCTGGACAGGTGGGATATTGAGTAAAGGGGCAGGTGAGATATGGATGGAAGGAGGGAGGGGGGTGGATGGAACGAGAGTAAGATGGAGGGAGGAGTTTAGAGAGGATGAAGGAGGCCCTCCTGTCAGCAAGGACACCAAACTAGGATTCATGTTTATGGATTTAGTTCAGTGTTTTCTTTCCAAAAACACAGCTGTTAAGGTTCTCTTCCTAAGCACACTTTAAGGCATTCTCAGGCCTATGTTAAAATGTTTTAAAGTTGTTATATCCAATAATGATTTAAAAAAACAAAGATTTGTACCTATTGAATTGTGTATTATAAATAAAAATACACATGGATTTGAAGAAGCGTCTTATTTAATTCAGTACAGACAAATATAACTGGAATATCTTAACCCAGGGAGGGAGGGAGGGAGAGAGGGGGAGGAGAGAAGGTGAGGTGGGGGGGGGTGGCTCAACTTACCCCACTCATATGCTCAACTTACCCCAGACACGGGGTAAGTTGTGCCACGAGACCACTTTTTTTGGACATGCTATATTAGCAAAACAGTTATGTTTACACTCATTCTGTTTGTTTGTAGGGATGCACAACATCCAAAAATATATACACATATATTAATTAGCAACAAAACTATAATAGCCTTGATGTAGTGATCCTGAATATGAAAAGTGGCTCATCTTACCCCGGTCTCCCCTAACACGGCTAAATGTTAGCTAGACGAGAGAGGACTGTACTGTACTGGCTGCTAGTTCATTCCTAGCTGGCCACCATCGCAAATCGCTGCAAACAGGGACCGGGTAGCGAGTGTTGGTCGACTGATATCCTCGTTGCTATTCTACAGCAGCCCTTGGACAGTGATACCCCCCCCCCCCTTCCTTCTGTTCTCTTCTTATGGAGGCAGCTATCGACGGACATCGCCCAGCTAAGTTACGCCCAGCTAAGTGAACACTGAACTTTGTTTCCCATTCAGTTTGAGCTCCAACCAGCCGCATTGTTTCCATACGGTACTGTTTATTCTAGAATCGAGACTGTTTACATGTGAATATTGGTATAATTCCACTGTGTCTACTGTTGTTTGTACTGATACTGTGCATATTGGTATCATTTACTGTGAGTTGTTTGTACTGATACTGTACATATTGGTATCATTTACTGTGAGCTGTTTGTACTGATACTGTACATATTGGTATCATTTACTGTGAGTTGTTTGTACTGATACTGTACATATTGGTATCATTTACCGTGAGTTGTTTGTACTGATACTGTGCATTCTGGTATAATTATTTGCATTACTATTTGTTTTTTCTTCAGATAAATCTGATAATTGTTGCTCGGTCTCTTTACTCATTTATTTAGTATAGTGTCCACACACCTTCTCATTCTACATATACATAGAGGTAGACTGGTGGCTTTACAGCCTACATTTTATTGATTATCTCTGATCCCCACGGTCAATTCGGTCGTTGCGACAGTGCGACGCAACACCACTGACGCTAGGTGGCGCCAAGCTAAAAAAAAACGAATCCTATCTGTTGCCTCTTTAAGACACATTGCTGTATGGTTCTTGTAAACCCACTGTGCACTGCCTTTACAGCACCAAAAAGCCAACTCAGACACTACAAACAATGTTGGCATGTAACGTCTCTAACAACAGATGTATTACATTTGCACATTATTATGTTGCGGAAATGTAGAAACTTTACATTTCAACAATGCTGTGGTTAACGTGCGGTTAGGTTTAGACACAAAAACCACTTGTTTATGGCTAGGGAAATAAAATGTGTTGGCTTACAATACACCGTTCAGGGGTCACTCTCCAGGCAGGAGAAGCAACAATGTCTCTATTAAAAAATGACCTTTCATAGCACTATCCTCACCAATGGGTCATTATAAAACACCCATGACTGGAGCTTAATAAGCAGATGGAAACATGCCCATGGGTTGCTACAAAACACCCATAATTGGAACCTAAAAAACGCTAGAAACGCACTGACAGGTTGTTACAAAACACCCACAATTGGAGCCTCAAAATCTGCTTAAAATATGCCAACAGGTTGCTACAAAACTCCCATGACTGGAGCTTAAAAAGCCATGAGAAACACATCAATGGGTCGCTACAAAACACCTACGACTGGGGCCTAAGAAGCCACTAGAAACACACCGACAGGCTGCTACAAAACACCTATGACTGGGGCTTAAGAAGCCACTAGAAACACACCGACAGGCTGCTACAAAACACCCATGACTGGAGCTTAAAAAGCCATGAGATACACACCAATGGGTCGCTAGAAAACACCCACGACTGGGGCCTAAGAAGCCACTAGAAACACACCGACAGGCTGCTACAAAACACCTATGACTGGGGCTTAAGAAGCCACTAGAAACACACTGACAGGCTGCTACAAAACACCTATGACTGGGGCTTAAGAAGCCACTAGAAACACACTGACAGGCTGCTACAAAACACCCATGACTGGAGCTTAAAAAGCCATGAGCTACACACCAATGGGTCGCTACAAAACACCCACGACTGGGGCCTAAGAAGCCACTAGAAACACACTGACAGGCTGCTACAAAACACCCATGACTGGAGCTTAAAAAGCCATGAGATACACACCAATGGGTCGCTACAAAACACCCACGACTGGGGCCTAAGAAGCCACTAGAAACACACCGACAGGCTGCTACAAAACACCTATGACTGGGGCTTAAGAAGCCACTAGAAACACACTGACAGGCTGCTACAAAACACCTATGACTGGGGCTTAAGAAGCCACTAGAAACACACTGACAGGCTGCTACAAAACACCTATGACTGGAGCCTCAGAAGTCGATGAAACACACCGACAGGCCACTACAAAACATCCACACTTGGAGCCTCAGAAGCCAATGGAAACAAACTAACAGGTTGCTACAAAATAAACCAATGGAAACACAGCAACAACTTGCCAAAACACAAATGCTTTTGTTTGTTGGTCTCAAACAGCAGTCTGCAGTCATCTGCAGCTTGGCAGACATCTCACCAAGGTGACATGCCCTCCAACATCCCCACCACCTTCCAGTGACAAAGACAGCATATACTATGTCACTTTAGAAACATTCATATGATTCGTATGAAACTCGCAACCAGTCTTGGTTTGCAGAAATGTAAATGCTGATGTTTTCTTCTGGTGACTGGGGTGAAAATCTGATGAAGTTAGCAACTAACTGGTGAAGAATGTTTGCCATCTAGTAGGTAAAGATCCAGATATTGTTTTCAGGAGAACACAGAGACCAAACGATATCTAAAAGGATATTGAACTTCCTCAGGTGACACAAACCAGTGCCAGCACATTATCTATACCTACTCTTTAGGGCAATAAAATATCAAGGTGGTGTGTCTTTAATCTTCGCTGAAGTGGCAAAAAAATCTATTATTGCAGATTACATGGGTCACTCCACTGATTTTCAAGATAGATTTACCAATCATGGGGAGTACTTTTCAGTCTGTGAATATATCTTATGTGGCCCTGGGAGGAGCTTTGACTTACAGAAGGAGGTTTGAGTTACAGAAAAGAACTTGCATAATGTCATCAGGGTTATCTTGGTCTGGGCTTGGACAAAAAAAATTAGCTTAGTTGCATCATGGGAAGTGTAGGATCCAGCTTTTTGGAGCTGAGCTGAAAGACAAGGCGCCCTCTGGTACACAGATTTTGATCATTCAGTTTTAAATCTGTTTCTTGCAAGCCTCTTAACTTTATGCAAATGCTGTATGAAATGTGCTAGTGCTCTTTGCATTGGCTTAGGGAAGCAATTGGCAAAATTGCAAAAAGATGCCTATGAGTTCAACCATATTTCTGAGGTTCACATTTAAGCTGCCATCAAATCTATTAAATACAGTCCATTTGAGTATGAAACCTTGCAAAAGCAGTCTTGGACTAACCAGGCTCTTTCTCCCATTCATTTCCAGTGAAAGCTTTTTCCAAATTAGGTCTTGGCTGCTCTCTTCTAGCTCTGAAAGACAGTTAATCACATGATTGTAATTAATGAAATTGTCATGCCATGATAACTGGTAATGATACTCCTTAAATCTTTTACTTTTCTTTTATACATCAGGTGATCATGATGAAGTGTATAAAGGTTTTCATTAGAAGTCATTTAAAAAAACACAGCATCCAGGAATCCAATCAGGGAGTATGTGCCACACACACGCACACACACGCACACACACGCACGTAAAAGGCAATAATTTGAAGACGCGGAGGTGGTGTTGGACAATTATTTCACATTCATTAGTGAACAGACTATTCCAAGGCCTTCTGGGTTCTTGCTAAATTAGCGTTGAACAATGTTGAGATGGAAACATTGCAGGCAACAAAGATAAAGTGTTTAGCAGGCTTCAGGGCATTTTTATATCGTAATAATTAATGTTCTATGCCACCATGATGCAGGAGTGTCAGCAGCTTAATTTAAATCCTGCTCAATTTCTTCCTGACTTAATCTTCATTATTTTCCCATTGCTTGCAACATGTTTACCAGTGATTAAAATGTTCCGGAGCAGGGGAAAGCTTCAAGTAATGGTGATCGCTACATAAGGGACTTTTCGTATTTTTCAAATGTGGATTTCACACATTCATAAATTAGATGTGAGGTCTGGCTCATGTTTATGTGCACGAGGGCTAACCATCGAGCACTCATTCTTTTGGATTATTCATGAGTCTCCATTAGCGCAGTGGCAATTTGTAATTCAGTGTGATACAGTTGAGAAGCACTGTGCAGGATTAAGGAGCTGATGGCAACCAACATCAATCAAATTCCGAATTCTGTAATTCCTCATGGTTATGGGGAAATAGAGTAAAACTGAACGGGAGGCACCTCTGGTCTAGTGTAATTAACAACACAATTACTGAAGCAATCGATTATTTTTGGAGAGATGGTCATCATTTAGGCATCACAGGCTGGGAAAGAATAAAGATTAGTTGCCGTCTATCAATGGCTTAAGAGTAAGCTTTCCTCAACAGTGAAAAGAAAAAAAAACCAGCATGGTTTTGTGAGTAACAGTCCTTTATATTTAAACAACTGCACTGATCATTTATCTAAATGAGCAACACATTCTCACTCTGAACTCATCACATTTTGATGTTTTGGTCATAGTCTTTCCACGTCCACGGACGACCTGCAAGATACCTTGGATGCGTTGGTTGTTGATGTTCTATTCTGACGTTAAGGTCTCTTCTTTCAAGATACACTTCCGTTTTCACAGGAAATGTAACGTTTACATAGTTTTTTTAAAAATAAACGCACTATGTCGGTGCAACACCATGAATTAACTTTTTTTTCCCTTCAACAACAAATGTGATTGGGTTTAGGAAAAAAAGAACATAACCCGCTCTCTTGGGTGAGAGTCAGTGTTTGTTGGACCCATCCACCGCCCACCACACTCGGACTTTTGCCTTTAACTTTCATCCTTGTCCCACCACGTTTCCTCCTGACGCCAGGTTGGAAGGTAATGGTAAATGGACCTGCACTTGTATAGCACCTTTCTGGTCTTTCCACCACTCAAAATGCTTTTTACACTACAAGTCACATTCACCCATTCACACGTACAGTCACACACTGGTGGCTGAGGCTATCATGCAAGGTACCACTTGCTATGAACAGCCATCGGGAGCAATTTGGGGTTCAGTATCTTGCTCATGGATACTTCGACGTGCGGACTGGAAGAGCCAGGGATCGAAACCGCTGATTTACCGATTGGAAGAAGACTCGCTCTACCTCCTGAGCTGCAGCCAGAGGGAGAAACACGCCTACTTTAAAACATCATGAAAGGCTTGGGTATAAACAGGTTTTTGGATACACGCAAATATAGCGATGTCGACCTTTAAATGAGGTAGCTGAAGAGATAAAAGATGAAGGCTGTGTTCACGCAGCCAAACAACTCCAGCATGGGTGACCAATATGGCTGCAGGTAGACTGGTATATTATTGGAATATACATTTTCATTAGCCATGTAAACTGCTTAGCAGGAATATTGTTCTTTTCGGAATAAGGGCAAAATCTGAATACTTGCGCCTTTAAATGTTGCCATTAGCTTTCCCCTAGTTTCAGATACTGCCACGCCCATCTACCCTGCAATCACCTCTCCTCACCGCAGCCTCTCCGCCCCGTCTCCCCACCTGCACTTCATTTCTTCATGAGCCACCCTCTCTATTTACTGGCCCAGATTCATTGTTCCTCTGCCAGATTGTCTCGTGTGTTTAGCTTTCCAGTGTTTCTGATGACCTGTTTTGCCAGATTCTTGGATTCCTCTGCCTGCCCCTTGTCGGAATTGTTTGCCTTATCTTCTAGTTTTGACCCCTGCCTGTCTTTGAACTGAGTAAAGCTGAACCCTCCTGCAACACTCATTACTCTCTGTGTTGTGCTTTTGGATCAAAAAAGAAATAAGTGGCAGGCTAGGATGGGCCTCTCTTTACCAGCTGTAGAAATGTGTATGTACATTGCCCAAGTCACAATTCCTCTTTGTATTGTATGTGTCCTTTTCCTTTTAGCAAGAAGAATACATGCTTATTAACATGTGCTTCCAAGCACTGACACACTCACAGCGACACAATTCACTTAAGTGATGAATAATATAATTTCATACTGATCTAAAGCCCATTACATAATCTCATATCTCCATCTCTGATTTGCATTTTCTTTAACATGCTATTATCAAATCATCAATAATAATAGTATTTTGAACACTGTCAGATATCGACAATGAACATATGTCATGCTTTCAGTGTCCTAATAAAACCCAATAAATTGTCATGTAAGATTTTGTGTGATAACTATGAGTTTATAGCTTGACTTTTTGCGGTGTTGCACTCTTTCATTACTTTGCGGATCTTTACAGTTGGGGAGGAGGCCAGAAAGGATAGTTTCTTCACCAAATATGTCACCTGGACACAGCGACCAGCATTTTTTCTACCAATGATGGTGATCTTTTCCAGAAGTTAATAAGATCTTAACCAACTGATGCTAAATCAGGTACAACACTTTTAAAACATGCTATAAAGTGTGCCGACACCCAGGCTGGTAATCCGGCTTGCACTGCAGTTAATCAGTTGCTTGCCCTGCACACACCCTGTGCAATACAACCCTGAAGAAAATGTGGAGCATGATGTTATAGCTGAATGTACAGAGGAGGCAGAGTTGCTTCTCAGTAACACACACACACACACACACACACACACACACACACACACACAGAATATCAGTAAGGTTGGATAAAACCAAATTGGACATAAAAATCATAATGCAAAAACATAAGCCACACTCGAGGACCACTTTTCCACTTATATATATATATATATATGTAGTTTTTCAATGCAGCAAAGATGATAAAATGTTTGAAACAAGGATAAAGGCTGATAGTTTGACCAAAATTAAAAAAAAAAAAAAAAACGCACTATCTAACCTCCTGGTTTAAAACATTATCATTTTCTGAATACCACTTTTTATCAGCAACCTATCCATCATTTTCATTGCAGAAAATGTTGCATCTAAATTGTGATCTCTTTCTAACGCTGTGGACTACATAGCTTGTGCTCTCGAGGACCTTTCGCTCAGTGGTAACAGATTATAGTCTTTGAGGCTTTGAAGGTGACTCGTTTAACTTCTAGTCAGGGCTAATCTGTCTGGATTTTGTCAGACGTTAGAACAGCCTGTATCCTAAGATAAGGGCTAGTCAGGGCAGGAACTGACTCTAGCAGCCGAAGGATTTGGAGGTTGAGCCACTGTGGTTCAAGGAAGAGTTTCACGCATAACAGCTGGTGAAAAAATAATTCTCAAAATCATCACTACATCTATTGCCCTCACACACAATCCTGTAACAAGAAATGCAGTTGGACAAAACACAGCTGGGATTTTTTTCAGGCTTCTATTGTGGTCTTATGTTATGAAAGAGCCCCAGACTTTCATTCTGCTGTAATTGCACATTCGAGTTTCAAGTTGTGTCTTTTAGGGGGAGAACTCGTGTTCTGCTGTTATCAGAAAATTAGAAGCCAAGAACTGCGTGGGAGTCGAAGATAAATCCACAAAGCGCTCCCTGCTTTTCACTAGCATAATGTCAATGCCAGATGAATGTAAAACCACCCTGCATCAATAGATTAGACTGAGCAAAGTTGATATAAGGGTTCGCACAGGAAGCAAAGCATTCAATAGAAAAAAAGAATAAAAGAATGCCTCTCTGTATTTAGTTCATTTTTCTGAATTTGAACTTTTGAATGTGCTGTAAAAGATGCCTCTGCCCAATAATGAGGAACTTTGAGAATTAGGAGTTCAGGAGCTTCCTAATCTGAACATTCATGTCGGATCATGGTCGCTAATTACAAAGTCAGGGAGTGAAAAGGGAATCTGATTATTTAGATGACAATAGAGTATTATTGTACAGCTGTTTGATGAGTCGAAACCTTTTCACCACATTTATATGAGAGGAGGAAAAAAAGCACACAATTTGATGCAAAAGGCTTAATCATAGATTTTTACTCAAAATGAGGGATTCCTTTGCCACACAAGGCTTCTCTTGTTTTTGTACTGACACTGTCTAGTCCACTGTCGTTCTTGGATCTTCAAATACCAACTCTTTGTGTATGATAAGGACACTGAAGGCACCCTTTGGCATCTCTGGGCTTTCAGCTAATTCCAGTGCAAACTCATATATGAGGAACTTTGAGAATTAGGAGTTCAGGAGCTTCCTAATCTGAACATTCATGTCGGATCATGGTCGCTAATTACAAAGTCAGGGAGTGAAAAGGGAATCTGATTATTTAGATGACAATAGAGTATTATTGTACAGCTGTTTGATGAGTCGAAACCTTTTCACCACATTTATATTCTTAATATATAAGGAGGACCCCTTCGAAAACGAGATGATACATCTCAAGGGGTATCCTACCCTACAATAAATTTCTTCATACGTGGCAATTTATGATGCTCCGAGCATCTAAACAGTATAAATAGTAAGAATATTCAGGTGGTGTTTGGGGAAGGGGAGGTAGATGGGTCAAAGAAACACAGACTTAGACTTGGGAGACTGCTGTTCATGTCCTGTGTAAAACCAATAGTCATTGTTTTTTTAATGTAACATTACTTACTTCCATCCATGACATGCATGTGAGTAATTACGTTTTGTTGCATACTTATTTTAACTACAACATGATATTTTTCTGGACATAACCAAGTAGCTCTTGGCCACATGTTCCATCCTCTACTGGTCTCTACAAATAATACTCTCCTCCAATCACATGCATGCATTCGCCCACTGAAATTTGCATAAATGCAGCCGGCCAATCAGGACGTGCCTACCCGTACATGCCCCTATAGGAGCCATATGACTGCCTCAGCATCCTACACCCTTTTACAGAAAGCACTGTAGGATCAGCAGGGCCCTTAGGTAAAGGGCTCCATCTATGCTAATAGAACTAGGGTTACAATATCGTAACTTTTGTTTTGTTGCCTGAATATAACGCTACAGTCTGACAATGTTAACCATGTGTTACAATGTGTTTTATCCAGGACACAGCCCTGCATCACATACAGAAGCTAAAGGGTGTGATTCACAGATATGGATACCTTCTACATCTGTATCACATGCTGAGGGGTGTGAGAAAGAGTCTGTATTTGACAACCTGGGATAACAACGTGTTGCAGGATCACACACATGCATACAAACACACATACATACCAGCCATGCCAGATGTCATACCAGTACCTTGCTAAACGTGAAATCCTCTGAAGTATTCTCCCCTTCAGGGTTCCAAGGAGTCCAGAATAGCCCTAACAGCCACCTAATGAGCAGTGCCATCATAAGCAAGCAGCTGGCTTTGACACCTACTGTATCTGCTATGCACACACTTGCACACACATTCACCAGCATGACTTAAAAACACACCCACATGAGCAGAAACAAGACATGACACCCTCTTTCAAAAGCCACGCATGTGAAACACATACGCACATCCACGCACACACAGATGCACACATCTGAAGTTTCATCTCCTATGTAATATTTATTTATTTTATTTATCTTAATACAGGCTGTCTGCCATACCTGACATGTGTGGGAGGAACAGTGCAGCCTGCAGGTTGTTAAATTCAGTTGAGGTGCTGTCTTCCAGGCACTCTTAGCCCTCCCATGATGGCTCTGTGGTTAAATACAACCAATCTTAGTGAAATGGAATAAATCAAAGAATGATATGTTGACAAACCCCACATTCGGTATATATTTGCACTGGTTAGGCAAACATTTATCAATATACAGAATGATAGTTTTATTCCATGATGCACACACACGCAGATGTAGTGACAGGATTTCTTGTTCTTCTTGCCATTTTTTTTTAATCTCTCCTTCTCTGAGCATGAAGCCTGCTCTTTTCCCAGCTCTCTCTCAGCCTCAGATGATGTAAAGGCCGTCTGGGAGAGCAGAGAGGGGGCATGCATGGAGTGCTAATTCCCGGGTGACAAAGCTCCTCTTCAAATGCATGAACTCATCACTGGGAGAAAGGCAAAAAAAAAAAGTAGTCCCCATCTCCTTTTCAATTCCCCTTGTAATGAAAAAAATTTACACCTGGAAATGGAGGCTTTCTGCATAAGCAGGGTGAAAAGCAGCTAATGTGAATGAATGAGGTGAGAATGTGTGTTTGTGCCTGTTTGTGTGCTGCTTTGCACATACACACACACACACACACGGGGGTTGCTCATCTTCACTCTGCATTTAAAAAGGCAAGAAGTTCTGGCAAATGTAAAGGGCAAACCAAATGGCAGAGGAGTTCATGGTTGGAGCCTGATAACACTGCGATTATACAGTAAATAAAAATGCTTCTGCTAACATAATTGAAATAGAAAGTTATGCACATTTCTGTTTTGCATTTGACATTCAGAAAAGTACATCCAGTATCTACGGTTAATGTTTGCTGTACGTTTGTGTAATTATAGTGAGCCAGGAATACCTATGCTTCTTTCTTTAAATGGCAGTTTAGAATGTTAAAGTGGGCACTATAAGCCTGAGAGTGCTCAAAGAGATTTTCCTTCTTTTTCTTCTTCTTTTTTGTTTCAGAAAAAAAGTATGAATTACACAATCTGCTTATGTATTACCAATGTGACATCTTAATACTGCATGAAGGTCATAGGTAGGCAGCTTGAGTGGATGCTTGGGTGAACTAAGAAAAGAATTTTGACACGAGAGACCGAGGTTTATGTCTTACATCTGAGCATCCCACGTTATCAGGTTTACACTACTAAAGGCCCGGTTGAGGTTAGGGAGAAATGGTCAACGCTTCTTGTCTTATGCTTAAAGTTTTCAATATTTAACGAAGAACATGATCTCTCTGTAACCTTAATGGGGTGCTATGAGCTGCCAAAAGTGCAATCATTAAAATGTTAAAGGTGTTAGTTGCCAGCAGCAAAAACTGTATGGAGAGGCAAAAAAAGATATATTCACAGTGAACATTTGCAGATAGGTTTAATGTCAACAGTTTTCTTTGGCAATAGTTTGCTGACGTTATATAACATATTCCTTATTCAGAAACAAATATAGTCCATATGTAACATAGTCAGTGTAGCACTACATGATCCTGCTATTTCCTGTTTCAAATTAGTGGTATATGTATATATATGTAGTAATGCTTATTTTTTAGGATAAAGGGCCAAAACTTGACTGAACAGAAGGGTGTGTTGATTTAAGCTATGGAATTACTTGTGCAGATGTCAATAATGACATTTTTAGAGCTATTCCAAAATATTAGAGATGTGTTTTTCACAAATTACAAATTCTAGATCCACAGTCTTTCACTTTCCCCAGCCAGTCCCTCATCAGTGAGTTCAGTTTGTTTAGCTGTCATTACTTTGTTGTCATAAAAGCTCTGGAAAAATTTAGTAAATGGAACTTGAGGTATTGTCAAATTACAACCCATTCTCATCCCCAGGTTGTCAAAATGTTTTATTGCACCCCTCTGTCTCATCCATGAGACCCAACTGGCTTTCAACTAAGTCTGATGGAACCCATCCATGGCAATATTAGAGGCTGAGAGCAACTGGCATAGTATTAAGAGTGAGAAAGTCCATTTAGAGAGGACGTTAGGTGAATGGATAGGTCAACAAACACAGGACTTTCACCTGGGAGACTGCTGTTCATGTCACATGTGAAGCCAAAAGAAACTGACACTAGACAGGCACCTAGAGCATCACAAACCCCTCTCATGCTGCCTATTCAAGGTTAGAATTTCGTGCCTTGCTGTTCTTTATAAGAGGTGCAATTGCAAAATGGGACAGAGTTGTCTCAACGGCTGTGTAAAAGGGTCAGCTAGCAGGACAGCTGAGACATTTTGACAACATGTCATGTGTGCGACCCAGCGCTGAAAGATTTAACAAGCAGCTAGCAGGAGTTAGCTAATTCAAAGAAGATGAACAGTGCCTGAAAATGTCAGAAAATTAAGAAAACAATGAGGTCCAGGAGCTCCTTACCCTCCAAGCATAGGAGATCAACAATAATAAATCAGTATGCAAGGGATGGTAAATGATTGTCATTGCCTTTCATGCCATTGTTATAGTTTATAAAGTGCTGTCAACGTGTATTTTATATGTCACAGTAGAGGCTGGCACTGTTGTGTTATATGTCACGTCCATCACGCCTCTTTCATTTTCAGGATGCGAACATGTCATTTAAAATCACACACTGATGTGGCCTTTTGCTGATTGTTTTTTTTTATAAAAAAAGCAAAGGTGGTGTGAAGACGGGGCTTAGTAGCAGCCCTCTGATGTGATCTCTGTGTAAAAAGGGCTATAGTTTGAAGCCTCTGACCAAGCTGCAGTATTTGACAAGTCGGGAGTGAGAACGAGTTGCATGCTGAGGTAAGATTAATTATTATATTGTGTAAAAAAAGAAATGTAAAAATGATTGCAATGTCGGCTGGTATGTTTTAGTCACCAATTTGTATTCCTTACTTGCAGTAACTCCTTCTTTCCCTCCTGTCGTCTCATAAATATGCATCACTTGAGCCTCTTTTGTGTCTTAATCTGTGTGTTTAGTTCTGTTTAAATACTCACTTGGACAACCTGACCACCACTCTCATATACAGCAGATACTGTGCAAGAGTTGTATGATTATGTGATTATATTACAAGTTTCCGAGTACACACAGACAGCTCGACTGTATCAACACAGACAGATTTCAGATTTAAAGTGACATTTTGTCATTGACGGAGAGAAAAGCGCATACAGTAACACTGTTGATGTAGAGCTTAAGACTCAGCTGCCTCACTGTTATCTCTGCCGCTCCCTCCTATGCTATATTTCCTTCCAGTCAGACAGAAGTTTCACTTTATTCCAGACTTAAAAGGGGGAATGGAAAGAGTCCAATTACTGTTTACCTGCGACGGGCTGCACTCACATTTCCTCCTGCTCCCCCCTGGTAGGAGAGCGCTGCATCGATTCAGACAGATAAGGCGCTTGACAAAATGAGAGAAAGACATAATTCCATTTGTCTTGGTCGAGCCCATCCCACATGAGGTGTAAGTGTTGCTGCTGTCAGCTCTGCTCTACTCCTGTTCGGGGGAGATAAAATCGTATCTCCTGACAGCTGCCCTTTAATCACTACTGCCAGTGCCAGACCGAGTAGTGTGCCACTTGTGCACGGTAAACAGGTTGCCACAAATGTTGCCACTCTCTCGTAACTTTGCTCATAGCTTCAAAAAGGGCTCAGAGTCGAGTAGACCAAATTTACATACAAACTGAGCTTCCTGTATATTCTAACCCTCACTATGATTCTGATCTGTGTCAGTGCAGGTGTGTCTTTGAGTTACCCGAGCAGGTGAGAATGAGCCCATTTTGGTTTCCAGTTGTCCGGATAGTGTTGCATTCACCACTGAGCTATACAGTTATTTGCTTCCCCATCTGATTACCGGTAATAGAAGACAAGAGCAACAGTGCAATTTATCTAGCCAGATAATCAAACTGAACAGGCATTTCTTTTTCACTTCGTTCATTCAGCTTGATGTACTGTTCATGTTTGCCAGTTTCCTGTGTGTGTGTGTGTGTGTGTGTGTGTGTGTGTGGGAAGGGGCATTGAACATTTCTGCAAACCATCCAACCATCCATTCATCCATCTTCTAACCGCTTCATCCTCTTGAGGGTCATGGGGGGGCTGGAGCCTATCCCAGCTGACATTGGGCGAGAGGTGGAGTACACACTATCGCAGGGCTGACACATAGAGACAGACAACCATTCACACTCATATTCACACCAACGGCCAATTTAGAGTCACCAATTAACCTATCCCCAACCTGCATGTGTTTGGACTGTGGGAGGAAGCCGGAGTACCTGGAGAAAACCCATGCTAACCCGGGATCAAACCAGGAACCCTCTTGCTGTGAGGCGACAGTGCTAACCACCACATCACCGTGCCACCCTCTGCAAACCATGTGAATGTTATATACGTATCATATCAGCATTTCTAAACTGCCATAGTTGAGACTGCATATAATTGAGAGCAGTTTCTCATCTGGAGATAGAAGGGATGGTGGATGGCATGACACATAGAGTGTAAAAATAAATGGATGTAGCTACTGTAATGTCGCCCATTGGTCTGTGGATTCTCGTTTTGAAGCCTAAAGTTCAGTGCTATGGCCTTCGCCATCTTGGCTTTTTGGAGCTAGAGGTGACCATACAGTATTTGAGGCTGGCGGTGTGGAGGAGCAAGGGGTTGATCTGACTGGCTTGGCAGAGCTGGCAGAGTGTCAGCAACCAACGCACCCAGGGTACCTTGCACGTCGTATCTAGATGTGAAAAGTCGATGACCAAATGTTGCTTTGAGACGAAGTCGGAGTGAGAATGTGTTGGATGTGAAGACTTTGACCTGCTGCTGGAGCTTGAGGAAAAGTCAGAGGGTGACCAAAGTCAGTAGACTTCATCCACCAGGAAACATTAAGGTCATCACAAAATTCTATGGCAATTCATTATGATATTGCTTTCTGTACCAGAATGGTAGACTGACAGACTGACATTGCCATACCTACGTATAGCCACACCGCTAGCATGGCTGATAATCTTAAGAGCAGTTCCAAACAATCACAGCCAAGTCAGTCAATACAGTATAGCACTCTGCTCCCTCATTATTACTTAGAGAAAACAGTCAATTCCAAAGGTTTATTCAAATATCTCAAACAGGCCTCAAGACTATCGTTAAAAGCCTGCGAGGAATAAGATGTCAATACTTTTTTTGCTAAGTAAGTTCTACAAGACAACCGACATTTAGCTTACTGAACTGGAATCAATGTTTCCATAGAAACATAACCCTGAGCATATAGATGTGTCACTAAAGAAATGTGTCCTGCTATCTGTCTACCCATCCAAACATCACCTGCCAGTCGAGTTAAATACAGTTGGGAATTCTTGCTTGATGGAAAATGCATTCAGTTCCCTTCAGCAAGGCTTCAGGTTCATCTCGTTTACTGTCTTTTGATTCATGACACAATAGCTCACTCAGACAGACAACTCCCTCTTCTTCAATCACAAAAAAAGTGAAGTCATTTCTCAAAGGCAGAGAGCAGGAAAATCACTCGAGGAGTCAGATATGCAGCCGAAAAACAACAACCAAAAACAGCACCCTTGTGTTTTCCATGAGTCATTACCCCTTCCAGAACAGACCCACAGCTTTCATATTTCAAATATCAAAGCAATTATGCCATTATTCTGTCTAATAATGTAAGAGTGGCCTCGGGTAGTGCTTGAAATTAGAAAGTCATATGCAACTTCGGATTCAAAATCCACTATTCCCTCTTGAGTTTGTGATAAACCTGCAGTGCAGGAACAATTACTGCAGCCGTTCATATTCAACATTTTAACATAGTCACAGGCAGGAGTAGATGAGAAAATATGTGTTTCTTTCGCTTTCTGTCAAGCATGTTTAGTTTCAGGTTAGTTATACTAATAATAGTTTGGAATTCTCACCAAATTTTAGATTAATAACACCACGATGATAAAAATAACTTTGCCAAACTTCTACAGAGCCGGTTGTCTGCAAACGTCTTTAGAACTCATGATAATTGCTTTTCCAGTCAGTAAATGCTGTGTGCTCTCATGGCCCCAAAAATGAAATAAAAAAATAAGAAATGTAATGTCAGTGCTTTCGTCTTACACGCACTGAAGGAGGAAATAAGCACTAAGAAGAGATTGTTATCATTTAATTTATCTTGCTCAGTATAAAATATTCCAGTAGGAATCAGTAATTATATACAATCCACAATTCACTCTGTGTGAGCTGGTGAGATGGCCTTATTTCAGCAGGATATGATAACACTGCCAGAAGACAGAGGAGTTGAGAATTCATTCACCACCCTTTTAAGTTGGGCAGAAAAAAAAGGAGAAGAAGAAAAACTGTCTCTTCGATCAAATATCACCATGCTGTATTCTTTCAGCTGGGTGGATTTTCTGTGTATTTGTTATAAGAAAAGACGCTTGGTTGCAGCTTGAATTTTAATTAATTTTAACAGATGATGGAAGTGATTTCACTAAAGGTAACTTTCTCCTGGGTATGTTAAATGAGAAAAGGGAAGACAAAAAAGCGAAACAAAAAACACAATTATCCAAGTGTCAAGCCAGCCTCAAATTGTTATTGATTGCCTCAGCCTATATCTGATTTATTCAAAATAGATTGTTTTCTTCCTACCTGTTACCACATTAAAGCTGCACACTGTGATGTTAAGGAACACATCTCTCTTGCGCCAGGAGATGAAACCAGTGATGACATTTGCTCTTATGATAGAGCCCTCTAATGGCTTCATTTCCTCTGGCTACAGGCAGTTCAAGAGGAAGAGGCTGATGGTTTTGATAGATAGTTCAGTAAAATTTGCGAGCCACGTCAAACTGGGTTCAGTCATCATTTGAACTGAAGAGCCAGCGAGGCACTTTGATGCATTTTTTTCTTTGAAATCTTGCAGTTAATGCCATCAGCCACCCAGCTGAGTCTCTCCAAAAGTAAATTCCCACCCACTGTAATGTCTAATACCTTAGTGATTTCTTTTTTAAGTATTTAAGAGATGATGTGGCTTTCATATTCAAAGATTTGGGGAGGACTCTCCCTCAGTGCCCTCAAAGATTTTAATGGATCAAGTGGGATTAGCTATTTATTTATGTTTTGCTCTGCGAGTCAAAAAGAAAGTAGATCATCATGGATCATGAGAGTGAAGTAAAAATACCTGTTCATGTAAACACAGCACTTGAAAGCATGCCCGTGCAGAAGATCAAAGACTACACATCCACAGACAAAATGAATGAAGGCACAGTGAATTACAAAAGCTCAACTGACTGAGACTGAAAACAGGAATCAGGAGAATGTGACTGGTCCAAAATATGTATTGAGTGACTATAATGATATACCAGCATGACTGAATGGGTCACACTGATATACTCAAAGAGATACTTTGCCGATTCTAAACCAGCTTTGCATCATAACGATGTGGGTAGTAACCTATGTGTAAATGAACTAGGGTAAACTTCTCTCCATCGTACAGCACCCAGATCTCCCGGCTCATCTCTCAGCTCAAATCCCTTGGATGACAGAAAACGTGTCATCTAGCAGATTTTCACTGCCTCTAGGGCTGTTGCTCAAACTACAGATTGTACTATGGCATTATCATATGCCCGCTACTATGGGCACTAAGAGTGTAGAGGCGAATTCAGAGAGAGAAGCCTCTTTCTCACTCTGTCTCCAATGCAAAACAAACTCTGATTAAACTGTGAAAATTAGGCGGTGCTGATCAAATATAAACCAAGGTTCTGTCACTGTGTTGCCTCTTTCTTGTCCTAAAATGTCTTCAGAAGCATATTTTTGTGCATTTTTTGGCTGTAATACCAGAATTTCTGAACAAGACTGAGGCATCATACTGTTTTCTACATTGTGAAGGGGTAGGTGGAAAAAAATGACCTCAAATAGTAAAACAAAGCAGCGCTGATCAAATATAAACCAAGAGTCTTTGACACTGTTGCCTATTTCTCAGCTGAAATGTTTTCAAAAACATATTTTATCGTACTGTTTGGCTTCAATACAATAATATATGAACAACACTGAGGTATCAAACTGTTTCCTGTATTGTAAAACAGATGGGGGAAATGACAAATGAAAATGGTAAAACTAAGTAGTTCTGATCAAATAAATCTATTTCTTGCCTAAAATGTTTTCAAAAACATATTTTAGAGCACTGTTTGGCTGTATTAGGAGATCGTTTCTAACCAGCCGGCCGCCATATTGTTTCCTATGGAAAAATGGCCAAGGTGCATTCGTTTTGTACTCAGAGGTCGGAAGTCGGAAGTGGGAATGATGTCACCTCCGAGTTGACAACAGTTTTTGCATTCTAGTTGACAACGGTGGACAAGTCGGAAAAAAACATGGACGTCCACAAGAAAGCCTTTGTTGCCCTTGCACTTTCAGAGTATAGACAGCTTCAGAACCATCATGCACTCCAACTGATGAACACTGCAGATGAGGCTGACCTAATGTAAAACAAATAAGATAAAACTGCTATAAACAGTGCTTTAGCAGAGTGTTTACTCACTATGTATGTGACCGGCAGCCATCTTGAATTCCTAAGTCGGGGTTGATGCGGTTGCTCCGAGTTTAAACTTCCGACTGGGAACTGGAAATTTCTGACCTCCGAGTACGAAATGAACGCACCATTACATCACCACCAGCAGGAACATTTATTAGTCCGGTGCATTCTGGTAGTTGCAGGTATTCTACCTCTTGAAAAAAAGTAAATGCCACAGCATTTTTTCTCCGAACCAAAAAGGAGAAATTAATATTTCTTTGTACCATGATCCCATCCCCTACTTTTGCATTAATTCAATGAAACAGAATGCTGCAAGGATAATGTTTATTTTTAGGCTAACATGGAAGTTAGCATTGCCCTGGTTCCCTCTACAAAAAGTCAAAAATTGGATTTTGGATTATTGCAGAAAATAAGCTGTGTGGCAAACGAAGCTTATGATACACACGTTTTAATCAACAAGATAATCTTCACAAATGAACACAAGTTTTGTGATTTTTGAAGCATAAAAGCAATAGACAGACAAGCTAATGTTAGGCTGTAAACAAACAACACTATGGTTGTATAATGTTAATATCACCGCCACAACAAGGCTGTAAAGTTGTGTTTAGCATGATGATGCTCTGTAGTTTCATTTAGCCATTTGTGGTAATCATCTTTTTTAAGAGACAAAAAGGCTTACACATGAAATAAAACAATCTCTACAGCTTGTGCTAATCACAGATCTTATTTCAGGCCAAGACAAGGGAACCAGGAGTGCTAAAATGCTAAGTCATATCCAGGGTTCAGAACTCATTCCTGTACCACTTTATACTGCTCCTGCATTGTTTACATAGAAAAAGGCCTTATTTGACACAGCCAATGAAATCTTGCATAAAGCAGCTGAGATCAAACTGAGCCAGACATCAGACTGCTACACAGCACAGAGTGATGGACTCTGAACAACCCTTCTAAGCCTTCCTGCTAAAGTGTCCTTCTTAAAGACGCAGGCCAACACATATCTTGCCCTGCACCTTTGCTTGTTTAATAGGTGACCACACAAGCATTCACCAGGGAAAAGTGCACTGCAACGTCAATATATAAATAGCATTTCATCATACCTGCAAAGTTCGTTTACGTTATCTCTCATTCCCCAGCGGCACTCCAGCAAACTGCCAGCTGCTGTCAATCAGACAAGACATGGACATGACCCTCCAGCCAGGCGACACCACAAGAAGCATTTCTGATATTTCTCCAAAGACTTTTTAAATAATTAAAAAAAAAAAAAAAAACAACTATTAACAATACATGTAGAGACACAATGCCATGATTTAAGATTGCAAAAAGGATGACAAAATGTATTTTTACTTGGACTTTAATATCGTCGTATGTTTTTTTTTAGGATGATTTAATGCTATCACATGCTATCATTCAGTGGCAATGCCAGCTCATGGCTGACAAACAATGCCAGGGTTCAGTGCCAATACATGACAGTGTCCTTTATGTAAGATGTAGAGGTCGGCCTGATGGATGGTCGGTAGTGCACGAGACTGAACGTGTTGGGTCCGACTCAGACCTTCAATTCACATTTGCTTTATATTTCACAATCATAGTCTCCCCCTCACATTAACCAAGTGGTTTATACCTACCATACCAGCCTGTTCTCATTCCAAAGACAATGAATAATGTTGCTTTGTCAGTAATTTGGCGTCAGACACCCGAAGCCAAAAGCCACCTTTTGCAGCAGTATCATACGTCACTAGACGACATCAGTTTGTAACACAGCCAGACGTAACCTTTCGCGGTGTTATGATACGCCGTTAGTCGGCCAGACAACACCAGTCGCAGCGGTATGATAATGCAGATGGGTGACGTCAGCTCATAATGCCGCTGCATGGCACCTGTCACGGCAGAATAATACGCTGCTGGACGGCATCAGGTTAAAATGCTTCCGGGAAGGAGGTGATACAAAGAGCTGGAAATTCCCTACAGTGCTGGTGGGAGAAGTGGTGCATGGGTCCAATAAACCCCAGTCCAGTATTCGCTTAGCGAACTGCAAAGCGAACATGATGACCATACACGAGAAGACTTTTCAAAACTAAAGTCTGACAACCTTGCACATTTAAAGACACGGTTTCTAATCACATACTGTGAGATTTTGCAGAGACTGGGGATCTTGCAAGGTCACTCTTTGCATGACTAAAACTATATTCCTTTTAAAATTATTTCCCATCTTGCACCTGGTGGAAAATATTACAGCAAACTCGCTTTAAGAAATATGATATATTAACAAATTCTTTACATGTCCACAATAACCCATAACTCTCGATGCACAAGGTAAGGCATCATGTCACTAATATTTTTGGGGGTCAGTAATCTGGGGATTTTCAGAGTCGTCTAATACTGGGTTGCAGCTGTATGTGTTGAGTCTTTGGCTGAGGTCAGATTTCATATTCTGTGCATTGAAAATCAGCATTAAACCACACACTCAATCTTCTCAAATATGAGGCTTGATGAGTGCTAACAAAGCTTTGCCAGCTGCAGCTGCATTATACTGGATCATACTGGTTAAACATGGGAGGAAGCCACAGCCAGAAAGGACAGGAAAGCTTCTTCTAATATGGAATTAGTTTATAACCATCAGCCGAAGAGGGGCACAAAGAGAAGAGTTAATGGCACAGATAGATTGGGGTGAGCGCTCCCATTCAAGCACTGCTGAATCTTTGACCACATCTGTATCGATTTTGTCCACTGATAGTTGTCACAAGACAGTTGATAGATAGTGAAGGATACACTTCATTAGCTCCGAGTGTCTCCTTACCGACCACCTCCTAAATCTTGGCCTCTTTTTTTGTGTGGCCCTGTCAATAAGTGCGCAGTACAAGAGAACTATACCCTGTTCACTCTGAATCCTCTCTATTCACTTCATCCAACAATGAAGAGATAAGTCATGATACTGTAAGGGGAAGGAGATGGGGAGAGGAAGATTAAGGAGCTGTGCAAGCTACTGAGGGGAGCTCAGTTTGGACTGCAATGTAGCTTTGGAGCTGATCCGTCAAGCAAGAATTTTAACCCGCTGAAGCTTTCAATAAATCATTCTCATACTTTCAATGTCCAGTTGGGCATAACAGAAAGAACTGGACCAGCTCTTACACAAGTGCAAAATTTCACCTTTAAAGGGCTCTATGCAAAAGTCACAGCATGAGTTGTCTGGACATGGTCCTACACATAGAGGTGGCTGAGCCGGCAGCTTGCAGCTAACAGTACTAATGCCATAACCAGCGCTTGACCAACGGCAACAATGTTGACAGAGCTTATTTTGTTAACCACTTCCGCAATGATGCTGTTCCGATATTAGCAATAACTGCTGAATGAGCGCAGTGCAAAGTGGTGGCAATAAGCTAGCCAGCGGGATACACATGCACTAACATGTATGCATGGCTGGACTGGGCTACTGGATAGCAAATAGTGGTTTTCTGCTGTATCAATGTCGCATACGGAACCTTTATTATTGTCTGCCCTTCTTTCTAATCTAAAATGTAATGCTCCTTACATACACGGATGTAAAACTCCAAATTTCCCGTTCTGCAACATTACTGGACAGGCTGATAAAATGATAATTTATATTAAGCAGACCGATCCCTGGATTAAATATTGGCATTGTAAATTTCTGCAAACCGTGGATATGTTACATCAATATGTTTTTGTATGTTGTGGATATGTTGAAACTTTATTTTTCTTTGCATTTCAGTTTTCAATTTTATGTTGTGCCAGTTCTGTGGTAATGTGTGGTTAGATTTAGGCACAAAACCACTTGGTTAGGGTTAGAAAAAAACATGTTGTTGCTTAAAATACACCATTTGGTTGCTGCAAACACAGCTGGATATTACCACAACTTATGTTAAAAAAAAAATATCCGTACAGACACGGCTTGAAATGTCATGACCGCTAATTTTGTAGGCATTTTGCAGAGGTCTTTTGCTTGGCTGGTGCTTGGTTGGCGGCAATCTTGCTGTGGTGTCACACCATCCACCTTTCCTCCTCCAAATGATTAGAAACTCAGCCCCCATACATGGAATCTAAGCCACATCATATATGTGGTTGCAGATGTATATGTTGTCAGCATTTAAGTCTGGCAACTGACCTTTGTTTAGGACAAGCTATGAAAGGAGCTCCATTTGGTCTTTCCGGGCACATTTGTTCCAAATCTCGATATGAAAAGTGGCTGTTAAGTATAAAACCAAGAAGTTCTGTGCTGTAATGTCAAGTGAAATTGTAAAACTTACCTCAAAGTTTCTCTGAGCTTATTAAATGAATTGTATTGTAGAATTCAATATTGAAGGAAAGTCAAACTATGCATGCAATTTTGCAACAAATCTGACGACAGTTGGCCATTGGGAGCTGTCCAGCACAACCACATTAATGCAGTTCTTAGAAGCAGTGGGGGTTTCAATAAATTGCTCAAGGGCACCTCAATTGGTGGCTGCCGAGAAAGAGAGCATTAGTGTTTGCATTCCCCTGCCATATTTTCCCAGGTAGTCAAGGGATTCCAATTGTCGACCTTCCATTTACAAGCTTGCCTGACATATCGACAAAAAGGCCATTATGCGCATGCGCACAAGTCAGAAAAAAAAACATACCAGCAAAATGTGGAATGTCAACAAAACTGTCCAGCTCGCTTTGTGTATGAAAATTAGCAAATTTGCCCCCAAGCATCAAACAGCAAAGAGATAGGAAATCAGTCCAGCTGTTCATTTTCTTTCACCCTGTTCCACCCCAGGAGACAGTCTCTGCTGCTAATGGAGCACAGCAAAGGTTAGACTCACTGGTGAGCAGAGCAGACCCACATGCGGTGTGACCTCTGACTCACCTCAGCAAATCTGTTGCAAATACCGCTGTCTTTTCTGTTACACTCAAATGATCCAGTGCTTTATCCGCAGCCCCGTGCATCCTTAAAGGCTAAATATCACAGCATAAAGCCTGCAGATGGGTCCCGTGAGAGTTTTACTGATGCTACAGTATATGCATGAACTGCTGAACTACACAAAAAAGTTCTGGTTTATGCAGGAGTTTATTCATGAAGGTGCTTAGGTATTTGTGTGCCTTTGTGCATGTGTGAATTTGCACACAAATGCATGGCAATGTGGGCTCTTTTTTTTTTTCATATTCCAATAGATTTCCATCTCATTGCTGTCATTTCCATCATCCTGCATATGTTTTTGCACTGATCCATCTGACATAGTTCACCATTACACATTCAGGGTTAAGGACAAATCACTGCAAATTAATGTTTTAAAAAAGCGAGGAACAGAAATTGGCTGTTTGTAATATCAGTCACACACCACTAATTTTATTTTTTCATTATTTATCACTACTCATTCTCTGTGCCACCCACCATGAATAAATCTAACCTTGTCTTATTTTTCCTTTCAAGTAATAATGTGTTTATTGACATGTTTGCTTTATCTAAACATCCAAGATGTTTCGACATCTCCCTGTGCTCTTTGATGTTACTACGCATCCTAATTAAGATGGAAATTACATGTGTTGACTTAAAGCACCTATATAAGATGTGCATTACAAATAAGTTCACTAAAGCAGATCAAAAGTTCAAAAAAGAGCTTTCTACATTGTTGCAGCAGATGATATGTTTATGTTCTGTAAGATTTATTGTGATACAGTTACAGATGGAGAATAAAATATATGCTGCCCTTTGGGTTTAAAATATATTCCAATCACTTGTCATGGTAATTGCTTTGCCACCTCATGTATTTTTCTGAAAGGAGGGAACAATGCAAGCTCCATTAATAATTATAAATACTCATTTTACCTGTACTTTATCCCAAGGAGCAATTCATGACCATACAGTATGTCAAATGCTATCAAAGATTATAATATATAAATTAATTAAGCAAATTAGAAAAGCTTACAGCACACTTTCGCTACACATCACCAGGTTTGCAAACGTTTTTATATATACAGTGGAGATAATGTAAAGATATTTGGTATGCACTGTGCTTTATATGCAACATCTCAGCGACACTGCTCAAAGAACTTAAGGGAAAACTTAATGGTCACAGTAAAACATCAAGTCAGTTAAACTTCAGGGATATCGATCTGTCCATTTAGAAAGCACAAGTGATTGTGAATCAGTTTCACCTGCTTTGGTGCAATTAAAAGTGACAACAGGTGCAATGGAGAGGAAAAAGCAAGAAAAAGCCCAAAAAGGGAATAGTTTTGCATGTGGTGGCCACAGACAGTTGCTCTCTCCTTATCTTTCCTGACTGATTTTTTTTCCCCCAGTTTTGTGTTGTGCTAGTGTCCTTGTCACTACTGGTGGCATGAGGTGGTACCTGCAGCTCAGTCAGGTTGCACTGGTAATCCAGCTCCTCCAGGATGGCACATACATACGTGTAGTCGCAAGAAGCCTTGCTGTGTCTCCAAGCACAGTCTCAAGAGCATGGAGGAGATAAAAGGAGACCAGCTGTTACACAAGGAGAGCTGGACATGGTCGTATTGGAGCATCCACCCAGCAGCAGGACTGGTATCTGCCCCTTTGTGCAAGGAGGAAGAGGAGGAGCATTGCCAGAGCCCTACAAAATGACCTCCAGCAGGCTACTGGTGTGCATGTTTCTGACCACTGTCAGAAACAGACTTCATGAGGGTGGCATGAGGGACCTGACATCCTCTAGTGGGACCTGCACTCACAGCCCAGCACCGTGCAGCTCGACTGGCATTCACCAGAGAACACCAGAATTGGCAGGTCTGCCATTGGCTCCCTGTTCTCTTCAGATGAGAGCAAGTAGTGTCGTGGTGAATGTTATGCTGTCTGTGACATCATCCAGCATGACTGGTTTAGGGAGGTGGTCTGATGAGGCAGATTCTTGGAGGGTCGCACAGACAAACAGTACCCTGACTGCTGTTAGGTACCAGGATGCTCCTCAGAGCAATTGTCAGACCTTACCGTACGCTGGTGCAGTGGGCCCTGGGTTCCTCCTGATGTAGGACAATGCCCGACCTCAATTGGCCAGAGTGTGTAGGCAGTTCCTGGACGACAAAGGCATTGATGCCATTGACTCTTTTCTCTGACCTAAATCCAATTGAGCACCTATGATGTATTGGTGCATCCAACACCGCCAAGTACAGCCACAAACTGTCCAGGAGCTCATAGATTCCCTGATTCAGATCTAGGAAGAGGTCCCCCAGGACACCATCCAACAACTCATCAGAAGCATGCCCATATGTTGTCAGGAGTGCATACAGGCACGTGGGGGCCAAACACAGTACTGAGTCACATTATGAGTTGCTATGTTTCACACAATTCACCCAATTGGACCGGCCTGTGATTTCAGTTTTTTTCCTTCGCTTTTCAGTGTGATTTTGAATTCAGCCCCAATGGCTTGATGATGTCGGTATTCACTGAAAGATTTTCAACTTGAAAAATGTGTTCATCAAGGTCTAATGTGTGATCTAAGTGTTCCCTTAATGTGTTGAGCTGTGTATTTATCCGACATGGCAAGGCCTCGCTTACTATTCAGTTAAAGTAATGATCTTGATGATTCTTAATTCAATAAATGTCTATTAATTCACTATCTATTGCCAAATGGCGTAACACAATTTTGATTAAGCCTGTGGCCCTCTGATGAAAGTATTGCAGTATCATTGACTTCAGTGTCGAGGGTGACATTTGCCGAAAAAATGCTGAATTAAGTTACTGCTAATGCAAACATTCCCACTGCTGCCATTCACATTAAAAGTATGGTGAAACACAAGTTGACTTTTATGATGAAGCAATCACAGGAAATGTAAAATGTTTTTCACTGAGCTACTTACCACAACTATTTATCAAAATATGTCTACAAATGAAGACAACGGTTGTTTTCTGCATCTTTTGACAGTGGATCAGTTTGAAATATGCACTGAGCAATGGAACAAGAAGCAGTCACAGTGAGATGTAGAGCTGCAGGCGACGGGCCACACACCTCCAACTTAGCATGGTAACCAACTCCTTTCACTGTGCCCTGCTGTCTGCAGACAGACTCACGCTGTGTGCAGGATAAAATCAGATCACTGCTGCTCAGAGAATCAAACAAAAAAGTCAGTAATTGCCTGACATCTTTGTTAAAATGGCAATTGTTTGTTTTGCTCCCCACAGAACTCTGTGACCTGTAGTATTAATTATTACCATCAGTAACTACAGGTGTTGTTAAATGAATGCCCAGTTCACACTGCATGACTTTAATCTTGATTTTCTGCTCACCAGCAGTTTTTTGAGCTCCCCGACCAAAGCCCCGAATTAGGGGCACATCAGTGTTGGCTCAGTGCTCACAAACTGGTGTTTGAGCACCAGTGTGAACTGTTCAAAGACACGAGCCAAGAGGCTTACCAGTCCCCAGGTATCTAGCATGCTAAATATCTGGACCTGTCCGGGACATTGTCGGTGAGCTACAGCTAATGAGAGCACAAGACATGGGGTGAGGACAAAGACAAGTGGCACTGTAGTGCTTCCCAAGGTGTGTGTGTGTGTGTGTGTGTGTGTGTGTGTTTAAGAGGTAGAGAAAGAAAGATACAGAGACAGGGGAAGAGAAGGTGGAAGGTGGACTATTGCGCGCAATGTCTCTGTAAATTATTAGTCTACTAACTTCTGCTACTGTGTCAATTTTTGACTTTTATATTTCCTAGTTAGCAGCCCCTGACCCCGGGTTGTGGTTTGAGCCATGCATCACATGACATACTAATCATGGATTTCTCCTGGTGAAGGATCTTGTAGTGTGTGACACCATGCTGGCGGTTAGTCTTACAGTGTGAAAATTGTGCCTTCAAGTCTCCTGATTACAATACAGCAAGTTGTGTAGTATGAACAGTACAGTAATCTGATGACTTTGATTGTCAGATAGTGTGAGCTTGGCTTATATCAACCAGGACTGAAATCTCTGAGACTGCCAGATTAAGGAAATTGTGAACCCTTGACCTCTCATCCCAGGCTGCACATGAGCTGAGTAGTCCAACCAAAGACTGACATTCTCTTCTTAGATTGCTTCATTTTTATTGCTATAAGTGTTTTTCTTTCTTTTGTCTTTAAGGCTATGTCTACAAAACAGAAGTTGACTCAACAGTTGCAATGAGCAATTTGTTCTGTACTGTTAAGTTTGTAGCAATCAACTTAGTGCAGGCTCAGCTAACCAAACCAACTTTCCTGTCTTGTTCTCATTTGCTGGTATAGATTTTGCCTTCTCTTTTTAGGCTCTGATAAATCTCCATGAGGTAAATTGTTGATGCATCATGCTGTTCTTGATGCAAGTTAGATCAGGATAAACTCTTTATAGGAAAACATTGCTAATAATTAATGGCCTTTCTGGAAGCATAATTGATTATTTGTGTTTCTATTTGTGGTTGTTTGCCTCATGTTGCTCGCTGTTTGCAGGTCATAGTTCACTTATTACATTTCATCACTGTAATTGCAATTAAAGTTGCTGGGGTAAAAAAAAATTAAATTTGAATCTGAAAAAAGTATCACATTTCCTCTGAAATCTGAAAATGGATGTTGAAAATTGTAATTCATAAATTCATATGTTGCCAGTTAAAACATGTTTCCTGTTTTCAAGGTGCTGGAAAGCTTTTTTGAAAGTCATGTTAGTATTGTGAAAAACATGGAAATTCAAGCCATTGTGGACTTTGCATAATTTTGTGAGGAAAAAGATTGCAGTGTTCCATTCTACAGCGCTCCACTCCTTCAACAGTCTCGCTAATAAAACTGCATGGGGCCTAGGGCATTTCTCTAGCTTTCTCTCTCTCTGTTTCGTGTGCAGAACAAGACCTTGTACTGCTGTATAATAGATTTCCCACTTAACATGCAGATGAACACACACATTCGCAAGCGCATACACGTGTACCCACACACAGAAAAACCCTTTAAAGTGTTGATACTGCAGTGGACATAAACTGACAGAAACCTCGGTGGTTGTTTTGTATTCACTGACTGTGATCTGATTGGCTTGTTTGTTGGAGTCCTTTGAAAGGCGCTCATTATGTCCCCCACATCTCTATCACTATGTCCGCTGATGAAGAAAGGGACACTGAAGAGCTCCACAATACCTCTGGCCTTGAATGTGTTGCCGTCATCACTGCCAGCTGACTCCTACTCCTGCCCCTTCTCTCTTTTTAGGGACAGAAAAGGCTGATTGACCTCAATTTTAGCGTTCAAAAAAACTTCATGATTCAGAGTCCTTGCTAAGAGCCAGTCATTTAAAATCTTATTACCACTGCTTTGTGTGATATGCAGTGTGTATGTGTGCATGTGTGTGTGCATAACGGCTAACTCGATCAATACTATCATAGCCCTTGGAGTGGCTCCACTCTTCATCCAGAATCCTGTGTGTCTAAGTGTGTTAGTTTATGTGCATGAATGCATGGCTGTGTACATCTTTGTACCAATGTGTGTTTTTGTATGTGCGTATGAGCGCATCCAGTAGTCTCTCCCACCAAGTTTGTTCTCAAGCCATACCAGCTGCCATATGCAGTCGGAAAGGTTCAGCAGTGTGTACCCTGGGGACCATCAAGCACAGGCCTGTTTAAACACAACCACCTAGAGCAGAGAATTGTTGGACCAGAAGCGTGGCCCAGATAAACTACACAAGATCCCCTGCTGGGACTAATTTTTCCTTGATTTATGATTGATAGATGCAGAAAAGCAGCACAACCCAGATACGGAAACATGGGACTGACTGTGAATTTAATAGCAATGACAGTATAGTGATGAATTGAATCCATTCCATAATTCATCCTTTAATTAGACTGGTCCATGTCTATCCATCACAGCTCTGGAGAGATGGATGGGATCACTGTGGTTTATTGATGAGGAGGTAGTTCTTTTTGATTGCTCGCATATTTGACTCAAATACAGTGGCTGCAGCAGTCCGCCCTGGTATTAATGGGCTGCTTCAAACTCATTTTAATAGTCCATTTTGGATCTGGGAGCAACATGACTGGTGGAAGCAAAAATCTTGCATATAGTAGTAGAAAAGGATTTATGGAATGTGCATTTTTTTCCCCAACTCTCTGAATTACCGTTTCAGTTTTTGTCTCTTTTAGTGATATCCCATAGGTGTGTGTTATAGAACTTAGAAACTCCTGTTTAGCTTTAACACTCATGAGTCAAGGCTGCTATTGCTACAGGGGTAAAGCAAGAGGGGCATAACAGTGTCGTAGCTAATTCTAAACACCTGTTGCAGTTGGGAACACGCATGGTGTAACAGTTGCCAAATTCATCCAAAACTGGCAACAGAACTGGTATTGGAAAGTGGGTATATTTAAACTGCAGCTTTCTATGTGACCGATTTGACGCTCGCTGAACCACACATTTTCCCATGCAGATGCCCATCTTCTGTATTGATGATTCAACTGAAAGTTTAATGGCCATTCAAGCCCTGGAGGCACTCCAAGTGTGTGTCACTGAACATTGTCCAGGCAGAAAAGGAATGAGACTTACTTCCAAAGCTAAGGGTGCTCAAGAACTCCTCCAGTGTCACAGGGAGACATGATAAATTGTTCTAATGTCCATGAATGGATTACTGAATGGGTCTACTGGGTACAGGCCCAGGGGGCTAAAATGTCAGGGGCCCTCCTGATACTCAGAATAAACATGTACCAAGCAGGAGGAGATTCAGAATGACTACAAAGCGGTGCAAATAAACCGCAGAGAGATACAAAATAACTACAAAAATGGACAAAACAGCCTCAAACAGACATGATATGATGGGAAAAAACACACACACACATACACAAAATGATCTTAGAGACACAAAACAACCACAAGGTGAGACAAAATAACCACATACAAATTTACCACAGGGAGACACAAAACCATAAAGAGATGCATACTGACTATAAAGACACACCAAACAATAAATAAAAAAAGAGAGGCAAACCCAGCACAAAGTCTGCTGTGGGGCCTTTTAAATGTCTATGCCCAGATGCCCGTTGTCTCATAATCTGTCCATGCTGAAATCCTACAAAAATAACAGATGAGGTGGAGTTTGAGAGCGGACTGTTGTCTTTCTATATTAGGACCCCTTGGGGTGTATTATCATGCTCACACCACAACCCAGTCACCAGAATAAATACTGGCATTGTATGTCCATGCAAACAACAGATACGTTACATTTGTATGTTATTATCAGTGGTGAGGTGGTAGTTGATGAGATTGGTGTACTCTTAGGTGGATGGGTTGGTTACTGAGGAGGAAGAGGGTGTACTCTCCCATATATTCCAATGGCTTTTTTGGTGATAGATGGGTATACTTTAGAAAGCCAGAAATAGAGGTGGCTATACCCTGAATAACTGTGTATACCCTCCACAACACCACTGGTTATTATGTAGCAGGTACATTGTAACTTTACATTTCTTTACAATTCAACAGCATTGTATGTGGTTGTATGTTTAGGCACAAAAACACCTGGTTATGGCAATAACGGGGCGGGTTAGCTCAGTCCATAGCGACTAGGGTTGAGAGTTGGAGGGTCACTGGTTCAAGTCCCCATCTGGACCAAATATGGAGTGTGGACTGGTAGCTGGAGAAGTGCAAGTTCACCTCCTGGGCAGGTATACATCCAGCTTGTGCATGACAACAGAGTGAAATTTTTTTTTCCACTTATAGGATTAATTAAGTATATCTTCCACTTCTTAAAAGATTCATGTTTTGGCTTCAAATACCTGGTTTGGTGCTACAATTACTGCCTGAAATGCCCTGATGTCTTGCAGAAAAAACAACCAGTTTTGTTGGAAGAGTGGTCTACAGCTTTGCAGTCATCTCACCTAGGTTTCGGACTATTGACCATCCCCTCCAACACCTAACAAAGTCATCTCATACACATGTAATCCCAGCTACGTCACTTCAAAGGTAACGTATCCATGGTTTGCAGCAACGTACAATGCAATTTTCTTCCAGCGTTGGGGCTGTATACCATGGCAACAATCAGGCTCTGACACCAGAGCCCGGCACAGCCCCTGTGTCAACACAATATGAAATACCTTGACTCAGTCCATAGGCAAATTGTTTTCGCATTAACAGCCTTGAGAGGGAGCCGTATAGCCTTCCAGCATTTTTGTGTGAATGATACACTACATTGAGCAACATATAAAACCATATTCACAAGGTGACACCTCATATAGCTGCTCTTTTTAGTCTATCGCACTTGCAGAGATGCCAGAGCAGGAAATGAAGTCTGTATCATTCATTGTCAGGCAGTATATAAAACAGTCTTAAAGTTAACAACACTGAGTTACAGTATGTTACCAGCTGCTCCACATCTAATCGTAGTGCGTGTATTTGTCTGTTTGCCGAAGTTAATAAAAACCTTAAGACTTTGTGTGTGTGTTCATAGTGTGTCACATTCTCCTAAAAAGCACATCATTCAAAAAAATAATAAAATGAGGGCAAAGACGATGCTAAAATACTCTGTTAAAATGTTTGGAATACAGCCGCTCCCATCAACATTCAATTGGGCTTTTAAAGACTAAGAGCATCCTCTTATCGTAAATAGAAAATCTGTTAGCTGAAAATCCATTAAAAGGGAAGAGCTTTTGACATGGGCAAAAACTGATGAGCTTGACGAAAAAAACACAGCGGAGTGCAAATGAAGCAGAAAAACGTCGGGAGGAAATCTCTCTGTGTGCTGAGAGACATCTTATGGTAAATTAAAAAGGTGATTCCTTTTCAAAACAGGGTGCTGATCTGCTTTCCTCCCCATTATTTGACTCCGCCAAGCAGAGGGTGAAGTGACACCAGAGCACTGAGCAGGGTTTTGAAATATGGAGCGCAGCTTTGCCCTTATGCATGATGGATTTGCTTTATAACAAACAGACCAGCATGCACGAGAGCACGCACTCAGTAACACATATGGTGTGTGTACTCATAAATGGTTTTTCCATTTCCCAAAACGGCTGCAAGCATGAAGAGCTCGCCCAACAGAGTATCATGGGAAATAATCATTTGATTCATATTTTAGGTAACACCTTATTTTAACCCCCCATTTAACATTAAAAAGCAGTTTATAAATACTTAATAAATGGTTCATAGCACACTAGTTGTAGATGTAAGCACATTATGGTTTCAAAAATCTGACCATCTTGAAACAGTACTGACCTGATATTAAGATTAAACGTGCGCAATAGTGCTGCAATTAAATGCATCACAGACTTCTAAATAAAAAACAAATCATTATGTATCTTGTACACATCATGATGTAAAACACATTAAGGTGTACGCTAAGTAAAACTGCCCTAATACAATGAACCAATGCACAACGATTAGCCAAAAAACTGCTGTTTTATAGCCACTTTAAGCCCATTCTTTTGGCTTTATGGCACATTTACTATATTGTTCAGTCCCACCAATCTCATTAACCTCACTTCCATCATGACCGCTGCCATCTTTATTTCTCCATCTATTCTGTTTTCATGCCATATCACTAACTCTCCTGTTGTTTCATATCCTGCCGCCCTGCAGTCACCTCATTTCCTTCACCTGAGCTCACCAGCTCCCCACCTGCACCTCATTCCCTCATCCTCCACTCTCTATACTGTACACCAGCCCAGATCCATTGTTCCTCGGCCAGATCACCTTCTGTGCATTGCTTAGCTTTCCAGAGGTTTTGATCCCTGTTTTGATGATTCTTGGACTCTGGACTCCCCTGCCTGCCCTTTGTCAGATATGTTCACCTGATTTCCTGATTTTGACCCTTTCCTACTTTCAACTAAGTAAAGCTGAACTTTCCTGTTACATGATTGCTTCGGTGTTGTGCTTCTGGGTTATTTCCTGCCACTTATTTAGGGTCATTACAATTTTAAGAACCAGGTTCTATTCAGGAGGCAGCTGTTCTCAGCAAACCAGCTATGATAAATCCACATGCTACCTGCCTTGTGCCAAATTAAAGAGTTAGCAACTACCTGGTGAGGAAACTGAAACATTTAGTTTCAAGTTAATGATATATCCCTAAATAGCTGGTGAAGACCAAAGCAGAACTAAAATAGTTGATCCTGGACTTACATTTATTAGGTGGCTAGAAACACATCTATGTTTTGCAAACATGTTAGTCATATTAGTTTTATGATGTAGTCATTTTGCCATCTTGTTTCAAATTGGCCTATAACAAGATCTGTGGCTATAATACTATACATCAACACTGGATGGAAAATGGATACTTACTGTCGTCACATTTAAAGATATTGAAAATAGTGCAAAATATTGTCAATTAGCAGCTTCAGTACAAACGAAACAGACTTCTTAAAACAATATTGGTGGAAGCCTATCGCTAAGGCACTGCCCAGAATTTTAAATATTAGTACATTTGTGATTGTTTGTGTTACTCCATGTGCAGTTCACTGCAAAAAGATTTTTATGGATTCCACGTGAAGCTTGTCAAAGCCAGCATACTTACAAGCTTTCATATGTACCAGTGTTCAGTGTGCATTGCTTCCTTCCTACAGAGGTGATTGATCTGAACTCTACTTACAGCATCTTAGAACTTGCTGACAGTTGTTAAAATTATTGCCTGCGGTTGCAAGGGAAAAAGGAATATATTCCTCCAAATTAATGCATTCATTGTTCACTTGACGGTGATGGATTATAGGTCTAGATTGATGAGGATGTCTGACAATGGAATATTCAATAAAGTTTCGCACTGAAATGGATCCTATTTTACTGTTTAACCCTGGAAGGGTTTTTTTTAGACTGTTGAAAATATAGGATTACTTGTAGAGAAAAATAAATAGCTTCAGGTAAAAAGGCATTGACTTTAACACTCTAAACCTAAGTTTCAAGGAACTACCTGTGATCAAATCGACCTGCTATTGCCAACTAGTTAATATAGAAGAATAATGCAAGATAGATGACAAAATCTGAAATATTAAAGGTAATGTTTGGATTTTTTTTTTTTTCTGATGTGGGGTTGTATTGGCTGGTTATCTATAATTGGTGTATTATATTCAGAGAAGGAGTCCAACATGGAAGCTAAGCAATGTACAGCAACAAAATGTGTTTTAGCCACCTAAGATACATCTCACCTAAAAAAATATCAATATCAGTTCAAAGAGGCAACAGATAGCATATTTTCCTTAATATATCATTATGAAAATAATGTGGGTTACACAGGTTATTGGCCATAGTAAAATCAGACTATCAGCGTTTACATAGGTTACTTAGTGGCTTTGCAATCTTTGCAATAAGCTTCTGTTACCAGTGCCGAAATTTTGCGGAAAAAATCTGCTTTACGGCAGAAAACACGTCATGTATTGTGAAATTGGTCAGTCAGCCAATCAGGGACTGGAGCTGGTCCTTATGAGGAGTTGGGCATGAGATAGTTGAGTCACGAGCACAATGGCAGACGGACTAAGTTTGGAAACAAGTGAAAAACAGCCTAGCAAAAGAAAAGGAGCTCCTCTGTGTGAGGAGGCAAAGAAGAGCAAAAAGGAGAGTGATAAAAGAAGAGGAAAAACAAGAGTAAACCTCAGTCAGGCGTTCAAGAGATGGAGGGAGCTCCGTGACCAAAGAGGCTTCAAAACCGATGTCCAGCTAGCTTACTTTCTAATGGATCAGTAAGTAACATGGCTAAATGTTAGCTAGGCGAGAGAGGCCTGTACTGTACTGGCTGCTAGTTAACTCCTAGCTGGCCAGCATCGCAAATCGCCGCAACCAGGGACCGGGTAGCGAGTGTTGGTCGGCTGACATCCTCGTTGCCATTCTACGGCAGCCCTTGGACAGTGATACTCCCCCTCCCTTCCTTCTGTTCTCTTCTCATGGAGGCAGCTATCGACGGACATCGCCCAGCTAAGTTACGCCCAGCTAAGTGAACACTGAACTTTGTTTCCCATTCAATTTGAGCTCCAACCGGCCGCATTGTTTCCATACGGTACCATTTATTCTAGAATCGGGACTGTTTACATGTGCATATTGGTATAATTCCACTGTGTCTACTGTTGTTTGTACTGATACTGTGCATATTGGTATCATTTACTCTGAGCTGTTTGTACTGGTACTGTACATATTGGTATCATTTACTGTGAGTTGTTTGTACTGGTACTGTACATATTGGTATCATTTACTGTGAGCTGTTTGTACTGGTACTGTACATATTGGTATCATTTACTGTGAGTTGTTTGTACTGGTACTGTACATATTGGTATCATTTACTGTGAGCTGTTTGTACTGGTACTGTACATATTGGTATCATTTACTGTGAGTTGTTTGTACTGGTACTGTACATATTGGTATCATTTACTCTGAGCTGTTTGTACTGGTACTGTACATATTGGTATCATTTACTGTGAGTTGTTTGTACTGGTACTGTACATATTGGTATCATTTACTGTGAGTTGTTTGTACTGATACTGTACATATTGGTATCATTTACTGTGAGTTGTTTGTACTGGTACTGTACATATTGGTATCATTTACTGTGAGTTGTTTGTACTGATACTGTACATATTGGTATCATTTACTCTGAGCTGTTTGTACTGGTACTGTACATATTGGTATCATTTACTCTGAGCTGTTTGTACTGGTACTGTACATATTGGTATCATTTACTGTGAGTTGTTTGTACTGATACTGTACATATTGGTATCATTTACTCTGAGCTGTTTGTACTGGTACTGTACATATTGGTATCATTTACTGTGAGTTGTTTGTACTGGTACTGTACATATTGGTATCATTTACTCTGAGCTGTTTGTACTGATACTGTACATATTGGTATCATTTACTGTGAGCTGTTTGTACTGATACTGTACATATTGGTATCATTTACTGTGAGCTGTTTGTACTGATACTGTACATATTGGTATCATTTACTGTGAGCTGTTTGTACTGGTACTGTACATATTGGTATCATGTACTGTGAGCTGTTTGTACTGGTACTGTACATATTGGTATCATTTACTGTGAGTTGTTTGTACTGATACTGTACATATTGGTATCATTTACTGTGAGTTGTTTGTACTGATACTGTGCATATTGGTATCATTTACTGTGAGTTGTTTGTACTGATACTGTACATATTGGTATCATTTACTGTGAGTTGTTTGTACTGATACTGTGCATATTGGTATCATTTACTGTGAGTTGTTTGTACTGATACTGTACATATTGGTATCATTTACTGTGAGTTGTTTGTACTGATACTGTGCATATTGGTATCATTTACTGTGAGTTGTTTGTACTGATACTGTACATATTGGTATCATTTACCGTGAGTTGTTTGTACTGATACTGTGCATATTGGTATCATTTACTGTGAGTTGTTTGTACTGATACTGTACATATTGGTATCATTTACCGTGAGTTGTTTGTACTGATACTGTACATATTGGTATCATTTACCGTGAGTTGTTTGTACTGATACTGTACATATTGGTATCATTTACCGTGAGTTGTTTGTACTGATACTGTACATATTGGTATCATTTACTGTGAGTTGTTTGTACTGGTACTGTACATATTGGTATCATTTACCGTGAGTTGTTTGTACTGATACTGTACATATTGGTATCATTTACTGTGAGTTGTTTGTACTGATACTGTGCATTCTGGTATAATTATTTGCATTACTATTTGTTTTTTCTTCAGATAAATCTGATAATTGTTGCTCGGTCTCTTTACTCATTTATTTAGTATAGAGTGTCCACATACCTTCTCATTCTACATATACATAGAGGAATACCGGTGGCTTTACAGCCTACATTTTATTTAATTTAGAGAGTCTAAAAGAGTATTGATTATCTCTGATCCCCACGGTCAATTTGGTCGTTGCAACAGTGTGACGCAACACCACTGCCGATAGGTGGCGCCAAGCTAAAAAAAACTGAATCCTATCACTTGCCTCTTTAAGTGTACGCTATATTGAGAGTATTTTCACTGTTTTACCTTTGTGTCAGACAGCCTGTTCTGACGGGGACACTGTTAATGGCTTCAGTTCCCCAACTATGCTCTCATCAAAGCCACCAGACTTCTTGAGAAAAACAGTAATTCAAACTCACTGAACACAGGAGTTGCTCGTCTACCGCTGCTTTCATCAGTTAGTCAGTTTGTGTTATTGTGTGACTTTGGTGAATCCGAGCTTACCTTTTCAAATGCCAAAGTCAGACGATAACACAAAAAAAGTAAGTGTTCAAAGCAGTGGTGGACAAATGGCTCTTGTGTTCAGCAATGTAGCTTGGCTTTGAAGAGCGTGATATTATGATTTCATTTTCCAGTTCGAAATCAATGTCTGACATTAAGGTAAGTCAGTGCCAGTATACTCAGTAAAGTATACACTTAAACTGATATTGATTTTTTTAGGTTGGACCTTTTGTAGGTGGCTGAAATACATCTTGTTATTGACCCCTCCAGTAGCAGTACGTTGCTTAGCTTCCCTCTCAGACTCCAGCCTGTTTCTCCAAACTGGGGGTGTGTCGACTGATATCTCCTGCCTGTAGTCTACTGTCTAGGGATAAGTACCGCATATAACACCACTTCAAAAAATCTGAACTATCCCTTTAATGTCTTCTGATGCCGGAACATAAACAAAAGATGGCTAAATTAAGATAATATTTTCATTCAACTTTGATTTTGAAGGTTTAAGAGACAAATATTGTATTTATTATTTTGTTGTCGGTCTCCTTCAGTTGCACAGAAAATACTTGAATGTAATTACCCATTACCTATCCTGCAGCACATTTGATTTGATTGCACAGGAATGAGAACAATACACCAAACAAAACACTTATCTCTGTCAACAAAGCTTAATTATTAGAAGCTATTTCCTAGGGTGTTTCATTGTAGTTTTGACTTTGAAACATTTAAGATGACTTTTTATGGGAAGCATTAATTCTTTCATTTTATTTTTTTCCCCATGCAATTTTAACAGGAGAAAATCTACTGTCTCTTAAGGGACACTGCAGCTTACATCCATGTTCACTCAGGTCTTATTTTAACAGAAAAAACAGTTGAGTCAGAGATTCATATTAAGTCTCACACAGCGCTGGTGACAGTTCAGAGTGGCTTGCTGGAGGACTTATTTTCTGTTTCTTCCTTTGACCGGACAGGAGTGTGTCAGCAGCACACTCTGCATGACCACTACAACTCTAAACAGCTCATGGTGCAGCCTCCAGAAAGATCATCAGAGGGGGTGTCCTGCCTTTCTCACTGGGGGAAGGCAGGTCTCCCCATCAAAAGGACAAGCACCAGATTCAACGGTGCAGGTGACCAGTTCCTGTTCCCCACAAAAAGGATAAAGCCTCTGGCGGAGGCCTCTTTCAAATGGGAAAACTGCCATCACACTTTTTCATATCATGCCCATTAAAATACCAAAAAGTTAAAGCCATCTGTGGTGTCAACATTGCTGGCACCCAGCAGGGAGGCTAACTAAAGCTGATTTGCAATTCCAATGAGCGCTGCCTTTGGCCAGAAATATTTTTAATTCTATCTGGAATGACAGGAAAAAGTCCACAGGCATATCATACATCCAGCGTATCCTGAAATGTCTCAAAAATGATCAACAACAGTTTGAAATATTTCTAAATAAAATACCTCTTACAGCAGTACAGAGATATTTGTGCTGATATACAACCAACAGCTTTCCAGTAATAATTATGGGAATTATTTTGCCCTGGCTTTCAGATCTCTGTAACCTGCTTTGTTTAATTACAAGCAGGAAGTCAAAAACCATTCACAATCCTGTTAATTAAATTAATCATCCCTGAATTATCATCCTTGAAGATAAACACCTTCTACGGCAGCAGAGCAAACAAACACAGGAGAGAACAATGCACACAGTCCACACATACAGTGTGCACAACACACGTACAGGAGTGCTTTTTGTTATCTCTCACAGAGGAGGCCTTGGCAGTGGGAGTTTATTTAAGTGTGGTGTGAAAGGAGACTTGTAAGGCTCTACACACAATAGTGTACAACAGTTCAAATGTGTCTCATTTTTCCTAAAAGAAAGGGGTGGATTGACTGGCAGCTGAATGGAGTCTGAATGAAGGGTTTCACTGGACTGGTAGAGACCTGAGATAACAATGGTGAGTTACGATCGGAGGTCGCCTGGAGGTCAGGCAATCAGTTCACTACATAAAGGGCGGAGGGAGAAAGAAAGAGAGAGGGGGGTCCTTTTCACACATGGAGCTGAGGTTCAGTTTAGTGGCTCTGGTGACTTGTCTGCCGTATATAGGCCTTTTACTCGCCCAAAGCATGCTGGGAAAGGCACACGCTGGCAAACTGCTGCAGTATCGTCTTTGAAGAAGTGACTCCTGTTCCTGCTTTCACCATGACACTGACACGGAAAATGGTCAGGACATTAATGGGTCTAGGGTGCACACTAAAATAAGGGCGAAAGAGGCTGAAAGCATACTGACGGTACCCAATAATAGTCTCCATCCTTTCAAAGTGCTTCAGCCAACTTTCAACACATCCATGTGCAAATAAATATGAATAATGATCTAAAAATATCGTGTCTGAGCCTTAGGGAACAAAGTGGGAATCAAACTGAGGATGGAATTGAGTGTCATCTGTCTTCTCCAAATGAATTTCATTTCCTATAAATAATAATAATATTCATTTTCTAATGGAGTAAAATGAGTGACTGACAGCTCAAAGGGACAAAAGGAGTCGAAAATGAGATTTAAGAGAACATGCAAAATAGAAATTGCCAGATAAAATGAGAAGTTATAATCTGCAGCTGGGGGTCACTGATCGGCCAAGCAGTAAGAATAAAAGAATAAAATGGGATTACACGAAGACGACGCACAGAGAGAGGAGAACTTCCACTGTCTAATGACTGCTTGACATTTTTTTCCTATAGAATGCCCATAATATTTTAAAAAAGGAAGAACATTTCCATAGATTTACCCCAAAATGTCACTCTTTCCTTCCCTTTAAAAGAAGAGCTTATTCAAATTCTTCTAGGTGAAACTCGTATATTATTCAGCATATCTGGTGGTAGAATACATGACTGCTTGTCATAAAGCCAGGGATGGCTTTATGTTGGACTTTTTTTTTCTTCTTTAGGGAACAAATTAACATCAGCTGAAAATCTTGTTTTTGCCGACCTGCGCCTGACCTTTGCTGAGTGGTTTAAAATCTAACTTTCCTGCAGGAATACAAATGTTGTCCAGGGTCTGTAAGTACACTATGACATCACCTTTGGGTGCGATTACATGTGCAACAAAGCATACTTGAAATAGACTCTGTTAGAGGGCTTGGTATAAATTTTACATAATCAAAATGTTCCTACTTTCTTTTCTCCAGTTGAGAGTATTGTTGAGACTGGCAAGTTATTTCTCAGCTTTGGCAACAGGTTTTTTTAATCAATGACAAAATGTGATGTCAATATGATCACCACAGGTAATGACAGGCTGATGCAACTGAAAAACTGCATTGTAGCAATGCCTGAGTAGTTGAACCATGACTATTAAATGTGAGAATTTCACCCCTGTTCCGCAACACTTATGTTTATATTACTACTAACCAGGGTGCTTTACATTTAACCTGTTGGGTTCAGTTAAAACAAACTCAGGTCCAGTTGTGTGGTTAGTACGGTTTGCTTGGGCCGGTGTAAAAGCTGTCAGTTTAACCCTTTTAACCCTGGTCAGACAAAACAACTGAACTGAGACCGCTCAAAATGGTGGGTCTTTTTAGCAACCGCTAAATCAATAATAAATCCATCTGCTGAGTGTAAAATCTGTCCGCGGTCTCATCATTGATCCTGATAAAGACCATGTATATCCCATAACCTATTTATGCAAATACATACATGTAAACATGTTAACACATATGCACATCAGTGTGGGTATTTTGCCTGATTAAACAGCTTTTAAACCTGGTTAAAAGATATCATTGTATCTGACTCTGTGTACTTTGTCTGCTCATTAAGTCCATTAAAAAGTGTTTGACAGTGATCCCAATGTATTAAACCCTGAATCATGAATGTACATGATGCCTACTTTTCATCCTGTCTCTATGTTAGTCATTCTTAATAGCATTAGATTGATTTGCAGTCTAATAATAGCCTACTAATAAAGCTTGCAATCAGTTATTTCTCTATGAGCTCTTTGCAAAACCAGTGAACATAAATATAAACACTTTGGAAGCATTAAAGTGCTGTTGCATAAACGTCTGTGAGTCACCGGAATTTAATTTCCCCACGTGGGTCCTGATGATGCAGGATGACAAACGCCAAAACTGTCCAATCAACAAGTTACCTGTCAGTCAGTAGAACTCCATGTATACTCCTCTTGGTTCATTTGCAAAAAGTCAGTGTGAACAGTGACTGAACCAAAACTAAAATGTCACTATGTATCATTTTTCTCTCTGGTGCGGACCAAATGATCTGAACTACAGGTGTGGAAGCTCCCTTAGAGATAGGAAACACTTGTAATGCTGCTGAGAGTAAAAGGTGCAGTCAGAGATTACAATCAAATACACTTTTTGTCAAATTCAGTGAGTGTGTCCTCACAGACATAGCTGTCCGCTCTATGTGTGCGCTGAAAAAAAAAGATCTGGTGTTCATAAACAGGCCTGGCTTTGTAAATGGGAAACAAAGAAAGTGGCTCAGAACAAGCCACAAAAAACTATGCCAGCTACTCTTCCTCTTCCACGTCCTCGCCTACGAAGAAAGCAGCTAGACCATGATAGTAATAAAACATAATTACCATCACAGATATCACTGGAGCTTCTGGAGGTTGTGTGGGTGTTGAGTGCAAATATCAATAATCTTCTTTTCCATACACTGACTCCATCTTTAATCACAGTTTCTGCTAAATGTATCAAAAAAGTCGCACAATTTGCATACTGAATCTATCCATCCATTTTTAACTGCTGATCCACAGCCGGGTCGCAGGGGCTGCAGGCTGAGCAAAGTATTCCAGACTTCCCTCTCCCCAGCAACACTTCCCAGCACCTCCTGGGCAACAGCAAGGTGTTCCCAGGCCAGACGAGATATGTAATCCTTTCAGCATGTTCTGGGACTGCCCCGGGATCTCCCACCTGTTGGACGTGCCTGGAACACATCTAACAGAAGGTGCTCAGGAGGCATCCCAATCAGATGCCCAAGCCACCTCAACTGACCCCTTTCGACATGAAGGAGCAGTGGCTCTGCTCTGAGCTCCCTCCGGATGTCCAAGCTCCTCATCCTATCTAAGGCTGAGCCCAGTCACCCCACACAGGAAACTAATTTTGGCCACTTGTATCTGCGATCTCGTTCTTTTGGTCATAACCTATAGCTCATGACCAAAGGTTAGGGTTGGAACGTAGATGGACAAGTAAATTGAAAGCTTCACCTTCCAGCTCAGCTCCCTCTCCACCACGATGCTCCATTCTACCCTCACTTTTGGGCCTAGTCCACACGGACTCGTGTACTTCTGAAACCGTGTATTATTCTATGCGATTTGGTTGTTTGGCCACACACAACTGCACTTTTGGCCCCCCGAAACCGCGCTTCTTTGAAACTGGAGTCCAGGGTGAAGTTTTTGGAAGACTCCAGTGCCAGGGGTTGTGTGTAGATAGGATAACCACAGTTTTTTATTACCTGTGTCCATTGTTTGATGTCAGAGCAATGGTAAATAGCTAGTGAAATGGCAGACCAAACAAACATGCTGGTGCTAACTTTGTTTGTGAGTGTGCTATCTGCTTTCTTTGGATGGCATATCCAGCTGCTCGACCTAGCGACCAACGAAGAAGGCTGCTCCTGTTGCTAGCTACCCCAACTACACTACCATGAAAGCAGCAACAGGCCTGCCAACAGAGGTTCTGGATCCGGCCGGGTCGGACCTCTGTTGGCAGGCCCGTCGCTGCTTTCGTGGTAGTGTAGTTGGTCGTTCAGGCGCCTCTGCTGTTGAATTAGGTCATGCTATTTTTGTGGATCGGGTTGTTATTATTATCTGCACTTTCGACTCTGACTTCTGATTGATTAAAATGGCCTTTCTGGGGTGTCGGCGGCTTAGTGGTAGAGCAGGCGTCCCATGTACAAGGCTGTTGCCGCAGCGGCCCAGGTTCGACTCCACCCTGTGGCTCTTCGCTGTATGTCACTCCCCCTCTCTCTCCCCCTTTCACACTTAACTGTCCTATTGATTAAAGGCAAAATGGCCCAAAAAATATTCTTAAAAAAAAGGCCTTTCTGTTAGAAGTTACATCGCCACCTACTGCTTTGGCATGTGTATTACATCACTTGGTAGCAGGTTTTGCGGTTTTGTGTGGATATCATGTTTTTTTATCACATCACTCATTCTCTTTAATCTGTTGGTTTAATGGTCTGTCTGTGAAGGACAAGAACAGTCTGAAACAGATAATTAGAGTCTGCTCCAAGATTATTGGAGTCCCGCTAACAGACCTGAGTGTGCTCCGGAAGAAACATGTGGTCTAGAAAGCAAAATGCATTATGAAGCAGGGAGACCATATCATGTCCAGTGGATTTCATTTAATGCCCTCAGGGCGGCACTACTATGCACCCCTGAGGAAGACAAATCGCTACTCAAACTCTTTTATCCCTTCAGTTCACCCTGATGAATGCCAATTTTTAATGAGTAGGTTTGTGCTTCATTGCTTTATTTATTTATTTATCCATTCATTCTCTATCCCATTATTCATTCTTTTTATTGATCGAATACTTATTTAGCTACACATATTTGCACATGTACAAGGTATTGCTGCTGGGAAACCATTAGTTCAACTGATCCACTGACAATTGAGAGTTGAGTGATAAAAGTTGCATGTCTATGAATGACTGTTGTATTTGTTTGTGCTCTTATTTATTGAACTGGCAGCTGTGAACTGAATTGCCCGCATAAATAAAGTTTTCTGAACTGAACTGAATTGAACTGGATGAATTTTTTTGGAAACCAGAGCCCGAAAAACTTCGGTTTCAGAAGTTCACGGGTCCGTGTGCACTAGGCCTTGAACTCCCTTGCTTGGGGCAGTAACTCACCCACCCACCAATATTTTTAGGGCAGAGAAGCATGGCTTCAGACTTGGAGGTGCTGACTCGTCTTAACTGCTTCACACTCGGCTGCAAACCACCCCAGTGCATGCTGAAGTTCATGGTGTAATGAAGCCAACAGAACCACATCATCTGCAAAAAGCAGAGATGCTATTCTGAGGTCCTGTCCATGCATATCACAAACATAATTCATACTGAATGTATATGCAAAAATTGCACTTTCATTGTTGACATTGCAACTAAATTGCAATATATTTTATTATGATTAAGCAGTTAGTGACTTCAAGTACTGTATGAAACATGAAATGCTTTTTAATGTCACCCAAACTACAAGCTTCCCCTAACCTTAACCAAAGTGTAACAGTAGTCTAAACCCATTCACATCCACACAGATGTTATGTTTTATTCTATATATGCATTTTGAAATAACCATGTATTTGTATGTAAATATAATCTTTTAGGGGACAGGGTCAGAAACGTCAACATCTTATTGAAAGTAATATGGAATAGTCTCTTTTACTACTCTTCATTGCATGTTGATATGATCTGTCCTTGATAGCTTATTTACTATCCCTGCTCTGTGGGTTTAGTCATTTGTTTTATGAAGAGATGTGTTTTACATTTACAACAGCAGCAGCATCATTATTGGACACAGAGAATGAGCTGGAAATGAAATGACGATGATGGTGAGTAAGCACTTACAGAGACAATTAGCATGGCTGTCCAAGACCATAAACACCATGGAAATAATATAACTATAATCAACACAGATAATTACACTGAAAGGTAAAGTAACTTTTAAGAAAGAGGTGAAAGCCAAATGAAGTAAGTATTTGTTTTAAAAGTACATTTAGCTCATACTGTAAATGAAAATATGATTCAAACTTTATCATAATGAATACTTACCTGGCAGCACGAGCTTTCCATCATGACTGCATCTCAAAACAACAGCACTTTTCAACAAACAAGCATTTAACACGGGGCCTCTGATGAAGTAATTTTCTGCATCATTTGAGACAGAATAAATCACTGAGTGGAAGTGTCGAGTCGCTTACGAGGACTGAGTCAAAGCTGCAGCTCACCAGCTACTGTCAGTCTCATCCCTCCCCGACTCTGTTGCACTCTCTGTCAGCTGTCATTGTTGTTGTAAGTGCCTCTGATAGCTCCTCATAAGTTAGGAACATTAGCCGTATACTCCCCGACAGACTTACTTCAACTCCCATAGCTTCATTTCTTTCTAACAATGTTCTTTTGCCGACATGAGAAATAGCTGCTGAACTCCTTTCACACACAAAATGGGAGCACCTAATAAAATGTTAATGATTAAACTTTAAGCAAACAGTGAAGAATATCTATTAGGCCTGTGTGGGAGAGCTGATTTTTGTTATATCACGAAACTGGCTGAGACTCCCAGAGCTCCTTTATACAGTAGTGCAAATACTAGCTTAGTTCAGATTTTTTCTCATGTAAAATGGATATAAAACACATGGTGCAGCCAGCTGGATAATGCAGATCAATTAAATGTTAAGTTTTCAAAACTTTACAGGAAACACCAAGGACATTGCTCCAGTTCTTTTGAAGGAGTGTAAATAAAAGAGGCAAGGAAAAGGTCTGCTGGTTGTTCTTGCTGGTATCCAGGATTATACACAGGGCATTACATGAAAATAAAAGTTATATGGGTATACAGTATTTATCACTACCCTGGTAAAGTTGTCCATCATGTGTTGAATTTTTCAGATTAACAATGGTAATCAGATTTCAATCTGCATTCACACTTAGCTTTTCTGAAATCCATTAGCTATCTGATCTGCCCCAGACACATGAGGTGTAAATGGGTCTAAGAGCTGATCAAAATGTGTGGCACCTCCACATGTGATGTGGCAGGTCCAGTCCATAGACTGTATAAAAATAATGAACGTAGCTACCATGACCTTACCCATTAGTTTGTGGATTTGAGTTTGGCACTTTGGCTGATATCTTAGATGTTTGGAGCCAGAAGTGCCAGTATTTGAGTGTGGAGCCAACCCTAATGCTAGCTTCTAGCTTGATTAGCATGGCGTTTTTACGGCATAGGTTTTAATAATAACCGGATACCAGACGCCAAAATGGCACCAAAAAAGTTTTCTAGCTTCTGGATTTACTTCTGCGGTATGCGGCCCGCTGAATATGTGAGTAGTGTTTCTCCCACTTGCACCGCCCACGAGTTCCTGATTGGCTCAGAGACTTTACATTGTGCTGACGTCACAATTTTTTGTTTTCACCTTAAGGAACTATTTACAAATATAAAACCACAATGGCTCAAATATTTAAAATAGGAAGCTTTATAATTTACCTTGTTTACAGTTTAAGGTGTTCTGTCAACAGTTTTACAGATGTCTCTTTCATAACGGTGGTCTACAGGGGAAAAGCTTTTTGGGTGGGTGAGGATTTTTAAAAAAAAAAAAAAATTCCCTGCAATACCACCAGTAGCCAATGGTAAAAATTTTCTGCAAGACTGAGCAACTTACCTGGAGTCCTGATTTACAATCTATGGTTCACTGTGACAATGCTAATGCTAATTTTTGCTAGCAAAAAACAGGCTTAAAACTATTAAAATAACATGAACTTAGCAAAGAAAACAAACCTCTGACTCCATCGAAGGTCTTTTCATACAGCCAAACACTGAACAAGACATTTTTAGATGATGAAAATGTAACAATTACCCGTCATGAACTGAAAACACACTAAAACAGCGACAGCCTTAGCTATGCCTTTACTACGTGAATCTAAGGTTATGCCTCGGTAATGCTACCAAACAAACACTGTCGCCATGGTAGTGACTTGTCAACGGATGGCACCCAACTGTAATTCAAAGCAGCCACACCCTTAATTTATGCATAATTGTAAGGCTCAATAAAATGTAAATCATTGCAAAAAAAAAAATTCAACCCACGTACGTACAAACTGGAAAATTAGCTATCGAGACTAAAACCTTTTTCTTTTGTACCAGGCTGTAAACATGCTTATTTCTGCTGTAAAGCTGGGCATTGTGATATGAGGATCTACCAGGATTGACTCACTTTTGGAGCCAGCCTCAAGTGGCTACTTGAGGAACTGCAATATGTATATTGTAAGTATGGCAATTCAATGGCGTCATTATTCAGCCACAGATGCTGCCCCTTGATCCAATCACATTAACAACCACAGCACTTTGTCTGTGAACATGTTGTTTTAACATGTGTTTTTCCTTATCCAGCCACTGATCGCAAAGTAATTACTGATGTAAATGGGTTTTAGAGGATCCAGACTTTAAATTGGGACACACCAAGAATGTGTTATTAATACCAGCTTGATGCCTAACTTGTATTTATACAGGGTAGGTTGGCTGAGCACGTTCTCCTGCAGCAATGCCCTGTTCACAGTTATTGCAAAAATTGTAAATAATAAATACAGACATATAACATGAAAGAATATCAGGCAGACAGAAACCTGCCAGTCAACTGAATACACAGTCACAGATATTAAACACAGTTTTGATATTTTTATTTGATGTCTGTGGATCTGACCTGCATGTGTCTGGAGAAGTTCAGGTTAATTCTCTGATGTAATTCTGTGAAAATTCTTTTCTTTTTTCTTTTTTGGTAAATGCCTTACCATGGCCAGCCAAAGTAAAAGCAGGGGACACATAAATTATTCATGCACAAACGCAATTTTTTGAAGAAAAAGAAAAAAAAATCCCATGAACAAGGTTTCCCATTCTAATTTAATGTTCAGTTCCACATTATTTCAACTTTACTACTGAATTTTAATTACCTTTGGTTTGTCTTACACTACCAGCACCTCCTACAGTGCATAAATCAGCACAATGCCAAACGTCTGTGGGCTGTAACATAAAAATATGAGAGGACGTGGTATTTTTTTGAGATATCTTTGCAACTTGAAAAACATGAGCCTCTAACGCCATGTAAATGAAGCTTTTAAGCTAAAGACCTCTGTTGTGTTTCCATCTGTCTCTCACATACGCCTCGTTTTCTTGTTGCTCATACATCCTTTGAATTAGAGTGCAATGTATCGAAAAGGTCCAAACACACTATACAAGAACAATAACAATTTAATGAAGGTCAAGTAAAAAGGAAACAGGCACAATCCTAAACAATAAAACACAGCAATGAGCAGCATTTAATGAGGTCCAACATGGTGGGACCTCCAGATCAACCATGAGCCATTTACTTCATGTGGCAGTTTGGCTTCTTTTTCGTTCATGTTGTTGTTTTGGATCAAAACAGACTGGATCAAAGGGGAAAAATAGCCAAGGATATGGTTACTTTTGCATCACTTAGATGAAAAGATTTCTGAAAGGCTGTTTTCACTTCACTTGCCTGATTAGACCTCAATTTGGGTGCAACAAAAAAGGAAATTGACCCACACTGCATGTCATGCTCCTTTCTACACCCCCACAAGGGCTGACAAAAGTGCCACAAAGCACACATGGATCAGAGGACCAGTTGCACAAATGCAGTCTTGGGCGAGAAGCATTACTGACATGACATGATGTAGCTCAATTGGTGCTTAATTAATAATATAGTCACATCCTTTGGAATATATGCACATAACAGCTTCACATTTCATTTATCTGACTTAGAAATTCACTTAAAAAACTGCACAACATTTTAATGGAATCATAATTACTGTTATTGGGGTGAAGTTATCTTCAACAACCAGAGCAGAGGTCTAATCAGACACAATTATTGAAAACACCTGTGTGGGGTGAAGGTCGCATTAATGTTGGGAGTTGCCTTCACAGCTCAAATTACACTTCACGTTGTGTGTTAGTGTGTTAATTTTGGCAGCTATTTTTTTTACAACCTGTGTCAAGTGTCCTTGTTGGTTATTATTTTTGAATCAACCTCTTTGTTTTTTTGTTTTTTGTTTTGGGTGGGGGTGTGTGTCAAGTTTTAAAAGACTAGAAGTCTGGGCATTTTAGTCTTTTCTTTGTCATAACTATAATTATTGTAGTACAGTTCAAGTCAATGAAAACTTTTAGTCATTTTTAGTCAATTTTCAATTAATATTGAACATTTAAGGCAATCTAGTCTAGCCCAAATCAGTTTTGTCATCAGATAGAATTCCAAGTCGGAAACAACACATTTGACACCACAGCAACATAGCTGCACACTGCACACTGAGCAGGATAATCTTTTCATACGTTTTTAATTTATCTAGTCTTTTATGTAGTGTTTGTGTTGTGAAACATGCTTTAACAATATTGTGGGGGAGAGTAGGCATTACCTAACAGATATTAGTTTTGACTAAATGTTATTAAAACTGTTGGGGATTCATTTTTGTTTGTTTGTTTTATTCACACAACATGCACATCTCTGCAACAAATGAACAGTTGTTACTATTTTTTAGGGCTTACCTTTTGTCTAGAGTTGCACCAAGAAGTGAAGTATAAGAACTTACCCCATGGAAGGGGTTAATTGCAACAGGCAGAGGGTTAGTTGTAACACTTGCAAGAAAACACTGTTTAATACAATAGATTCAATACAATTCTATCTATATACTATAGGTTGACGCTGTTTATAGATCTATATTGTAGATATCCAAACATCTAAACACTAATGTTTTTTGAATGGAAAGATCAATAAATATAAGGATACATAGCATGCGTGGATATAATATATTTTTCTCTTTACATCCATGACAGATTGATGGATAGAAGTATGTAGACACCCATCCCTCAATCTACATCAGGGGAAGGAAAGGTATCCATCTGTTAGTCTATCATCCATATTCAATGGTTGAACCGATAGACGTACATAGACTGGGCAACCTAGATCCACATCCAAAATATGAGTATTGAATGTATGACTATTGACAAAACTCTAAAATTATGTGTCAATAAGACACCCAACAAATTAGAAACACAATGTACTAGTCCATACCCATTGAGTGCACAGTTGCCCACATACAGTTTCACATGGTGTGTGTTTGGGATACAGGTCATAGGAAATTACAGATTAAATAGTCAACTGAACCCATTAAGAAGAGCAATGTATTCAGACAGAGTTTTTGTGAATTTGATAGTACGATGGCTTTATTGAAAGTACAGTAGTACCATTGCCAATAGTGGGATAGTTAGTGGGCTAAACTGTACATTAGTAGTTGAGGTAGCACGTTGGAAGGCAGATAGTTAAAGTGTTTATATCTTGTATTGACTTAAAAGTGGGGCGCACTGGTAGTTCACATGGGAAAGGTGCGGCTAGCCCTTGTTGTAGCAGTAGGGGTTGGAATCCGGCCTTCGTTGTTTGCTGCATGGCTTCCTTCTCTCTCTCTCCCATCCTTCCTGTCATGCGTCACTGTCCTGTCAAATATAGGCAAAAAAATCCCCCCACCCCCCCCCACCCCCCCCCAAAAAAAAAAAAAAAAAAAAGGCGTCCTGTTCTACGCATCTACAAAGTTTTGTAAAAATCGGTATGGCGGTTAGACCTAGATAAGAAATTAGCTCACTAGCGCCCCCATTTTGTTTGATCGGGTCCCCTCAGATTATGTGTGGTCATATGCCAACAAACTTGGGTGGTGATCAGTGATAGGTTAGTTTCAGCCAGGATGGGGTGCCTCTTGGAATTTAAACTATAGGGAAGTAAATGTATGAATAAATTAAGGTTACAAAGAGGTGTAGTGGAGAGGAAGCAGGAAATGTGCTTCTCAACTGAACTTAAGCCTCCTCACACATCATCAGATAATCACTATGGATTTGTGACTTTGGAAAGGCCCATAATGACTGATACAATAGAAATTTGCACATATCCTTAATATGCTTTGTCATACCCAGAGGTCTTTTCAAAATCAATAAGATCAGGTTTATTGATTAAAAAGTCATAGCTGCCATCATCTAATCAAAATGCAGCAGCACATAGATGCTGTTATATGTGCTGTTCGATGCCTGATCCTTTTGAAATGTGACACCTGACCTTGTTGGATGTAATAAAAATCACTGTACTCCTACTTTGTCGGTAATCCTGAAATCAAGTGTTATTTAAAAATGATGTCAGCTTCATGTAGGTTGGTTTGGTCTCCCATTCTGACGTTTTGAAATAGTCTATTTTTGCATCCAAGGTTTTTGCCATGCAGAACCCCTAAGCTTCAATACTGTACGCACAAAGTTATCAAAAGAGGTTGGTGTGACTTTTACAAAGTTGTGTTAACTGGGTTAATGAAAACTATGACTAAACTAGTCCATACCCACTGGTAGCTTTGTCACCTTCTACCTATGCCAATCCTCAATGCCTATGTGCAGTTTCACATCGATTGACCACGTCAGTGAGTAGAAAAACGTGGGACAGACAGAACGACTGACTGACAGAATGACACACTGACAGTTTCCGTGATTATGTACAGCATACCATACCATGACTTAGTCATACCAAAAATTAGAGAAAAAAAAAACAAAACATTGGGCCACAGGGTGAGCCACAGCGATCGGTCGCATTTTAGCCATTTTTAAGCATTTTTCTGTTGTTATAGCGCCACCCAGTTGCCAGTTAGAGTTAAATTTCTCCAGTCACCTTGAGGCGTCCTGTTCTACATATCTACCAAGTTTAGTAAAAATCAATATGGCGGTTAGGCCTAGATAAGAAATTAGCTCTCTAGCGCCCCCATTTTGTTTGATGGGGTCAATAATGGAGGGGTCCCCTCAGATTATATGTGGTCATATGCCTACAAAGTTGCGTGGTGATCGGTGAAACCCTTGAGATGTTATACACTTTTATGTGATGAGCCACGCCCTCCACAATATTCATTGCCTTATAGAAGCTCAGTTTTAGTAAGTTTTCCAACTTTTGCCAAGAGGGAACTTTAGATATTGGTCCCTAGATTATGTTCACCCAGTTTCATGCAGATCGGTCAAACTTCCTAGGAAGAGATCGATTTGAAGTGTTTTTCAAAAATTTCAAATGGCGTAAAATCTATATAACCAGAAGTTATGGGTTCTTGAGGCAAATGTATTCCTCATGAGGAGAGACATCTCTGTGCAAAGTTTCATGTCTCTACGACATACGGGGCATGAGATATGCCCATTCAAAGTTTGCAATTTCAATCGATTGCTATAGCGCCCCCCTTTGGCCAATTGATGTAATATTGCTTCATTCGCATCCTCCCATGACCCTCTACCACTGTGCCAAATTTCACATGGATTGACCAAGTCAGTGAGGAGAAAAACGTGGAACAGACACCCATACACACACCCACACCAAACTTGGTAGATATGTAGAACAGGACGCCTCAAGGTGACTGGAGAAATTTAACTCTAATTGGTAACTGGGTGGCGCTATAACAACAGAAAAATGGCTAAAATCAGTTTGAAGAGTAAAATAGACAAAACGGCACAGTAGGAGCCTTACTTGCAACACCGCGTTACAACTACCCTTAGCCACTTGCTGGGAGTTGGTTACATAGTTCAAAATGGTGCTTTGTTTTAGGCAACAAGACAGTTATTGAAATGATGTAGTTGGATCCAGTGACTTACATAGACAGCCCAGCAATGGAAAAACAAGTATGACAAAGAAATGTATTTATATCTTCCCGAAAACACTCTTTGTTCCTCTCTGTGGAATTTTGTTGGTCACTGTTTGGCAGTATTGTGGTCAATGGGGCAGAAGCACAAAAGGATCAACCCTGTGTAACCACTTAAATAGTGGTTAGGTTGTGTCCCACTCTCCTGTAGCTGCCTTTTCCATTTCCATTCAGTTGATTTGTGCTTGATAGAAGCCTTTCCAAGCATCTGTATCTCTGTCCCCACAAAAAGAAATGCACGTAATTTCTACAACCTTATGCTATTGGCTGTGGTCACTGACACTATTAAGTTCAGCATCCATTAACAGAGTTTTGAGCTGTTATATGTTATTTGATGAAAAGACAAGCAAGACAGTTGACTTTTATACTCTGTTTCTCTTTGCAAACGGTGCTGTGGTAACTGATGTAAGTCCTCTATAGATGCTTGTGAAGCTCAGAAACTCGCCATAAAAACATCAGTCTGTCCATGTTGTCCAAAGCAGATACACTGGGACACATCTGGATCAGATGTAAGGATAACCAATTCATAATTATCATCTTCCAAATCACAATGGGATGCAGCATCAATTGAAGGGATATATTCACTCGTAGAAGATGTTCTGAGCCTGAATGTGTTTCTTCAGGTTTGTGGTGTTCTTTCAAGCTATTTTATGGCCACATTGGATCTCTTTTTCCCCCTCAGCCTTATTGTAACGGAGATGGGCCAAAATATTACCTTGTTTCTTTCTCCCAAGCTCTTTTGTTGTCATTGTTAACCTTTACTGAAGTGAGTTACTCCAAGTCCTCTTGACTGTGTACAATCGTTGTTGTCCTGACATGATGTGTGCAGCACAGGAAATGGAACTCCTGCATTGAAAAAAAAAGAGTCTATAATATTTTGTCTCCTCTTTCGTATTGTCAAAAATGAGGGGATTTGAATAAACTTTGTCATTTTTGAACTAAATGTAAGTCTTATTAACGAACTGGAAGGTGGTCTGGTCCCTGGCCCCTGCAGTCTGTATGCTGAAGTGTCGTGGGTGAGATACTGAAACCTAACCTTTCTCTGTGAATGTGCATGAATAATTGGCGGATAAGCAGGTGACACTTTGTATGGTAGCCTCAGCTACCAGTGTATGAATGTGTGTGTGTGAATGGCTGAATGGTACCTGTTGTGTGAAGTGCTTTAAGTGGGATAAGACTAGAAAAGCACCACACAAAGACAGTCCATTTACCATGTAGTCACAGTAAGTGTTTTATGACCTTGGTGCCTTTTCGTCATTATTGTTGCTGACGAACATATCTTATGTTACTATATAATGACGTCAACTCTGTCTGTGTGTCTGTCTGTGTGTCTGTCTGTCTGTTCCACGTTTTTCTCCTCACTGACTTGGTCAATCCATGTGAAATTTGGCACAGTGGTAGAGGGTCATGGGAGGATGCAAATGAAGCAATATTACATCAGTTGGCCAAAGGGGGGCGCTATAGCAATCGATTGAAATTGCAAACTTTGAATGGGCATATCTCATGCCCCGTATGTCGTAGAGACATGAAACTTTGCACAGAGATGCCTCTCCTCATGAGGAACACATTTGCCTCAAGAACCCATAATTTCTGGTTATATAGATTTTCCACCATTTTGAATTTTTTGAAAAACACTTAAAATCGATCTCTTCCTAGGAAGTTTGACCGATCTGCATGAAACTGGGTGAACATAATCTAGGGACCAATATCTAAAGTTCCCTCTTAACAAAAGTTGGAAAACTTACTAAAACTGAGCTTCTGTAAGGCAATGAATATTGCGGAGGGCGTGGCTCATCACATAAAGGTGTATAACATCTCAAGGGTTTCACCAATCACCACACAACTTTGTAGGCATATGACCACACATAATCTGAGGGGACCCCTCCATTATTGACCCCATCAAACAAAATGGGGGCGCTAGAGAGCTAATTTCTTATCTAGGCCTAACCGCCGTATTGATTTTTTACTAAACTTGGTAGATATGTAGAACAGGACGTCTCAAGGTGACTGGAGAAATTTAACTCTAACTGGCAACTGGGTGGCGCTATAACAACAGAAGAATGCTTAAAAATGCGACCGATCGCTGTGGCTCCCCCTGTGGCCCAATGTTTGGGGTTATTTTTTAATTTTTGGTATGACTAAGTCATGGTATGGTATGCTGTACATAATCACGGAAACTGTCAGTGTATCATTCTGTCAGTCAGTCGTTCTGTCTGTCCCACGTTTTTCTACTCACTGACGTGGTCAATCTATGTGAAACTGCACATAGGCATTGAGGATTGGCATAGGTAGAAGGTGACAAAGCTACCAGTGGGTATGGACTAGTTTAGTCATAGTTTTCATTAACCCAGTTAACACAACTTTGTAAAAGCCACACCAACCTCTTTTGATAACTTTGTGCGTACAGTATTGAAGCTTAGAGGTTCTGCATGGCAAAAACCTTGGATGCAAAAATAGACTATTTCAAAACGTCAGAATGGGAGATGAAACCAACCTACATGAAGCTGACATCATTTTTAAATAACACTTGATTTCAGGATTACCGACAAAGTAGGAGTACAGTGATTTTTATTACATCCAACAAGGTCAAGTGTCACATTTCAAAAGGATCAGGCATCGAACAGCACATATAACAGCATCTATGTGCTGCTGCATTTTGATTAGATGATGGCAGCTATGACTTTTTAATCAATAAACCTGATCTTATTGATTTTGAAAAGACCTCTGAGTATGACAAAGCATATTAAGGATATGTGCAAATTTCTATTGTATCAGTCATTATGGGCCTTTCCAAAGTCACAAATCCATAGTGATTATCTGATGATGTGTGAGGAGGCTTAAGTTCAGTTGAGAAGCACATTTCCTGCTTCCTCTCCACTACACCTCTTTGTAACCTTAATTTATTCATACATTTACTTCCCTATAGTTTAAATTCCAAGAGGCACCCCATCTTGGCTGAAACTAACCTATCAAGCAAGCAAAAATTGCCACTTCTCATTCACACAGGAGCCAGTAACTAATCACTTTGCTCTGTATAGCACCTGTTAGCACCAGGTGCAGTTCATGACGATGCCAACATGCTGCTACAAAGCTGATGGGTGTTTTTCATTCTTTTTTCAACATGTGGCATATTGCTGTCACGATTGTGCAACTTGTCAAGCTCAATGATTTTGTATTTAAAATTTTGCTCTGAATCCCTCATGAAATAGCACCAGTGTTCTCTATTGTATTGATGGACTTTGTTGTCAGAGTCAATTTGGATTACACAGCACTATGCACTTGCTGCTGCTACTCTACACCCACCTCAAGAGATGGAAGGGTCTATGTGTGATCCAATGAGAAGGTGAAATTTTGCTTGAAGTAGCTTTTAGTCAAGGTCTTGTTAGTTTATAATTATGCGCGATAGCAGTGACCTTTAGATATGAAAGCTATTATTGTTGGTGGCAGTGAGGCTGGTGAAGGAGACGACAGAGTAGGAGCGGATCAGGATAGGTTCTTATGAACATCGGTACCTTTCCAACAGTACTATGTTGCTGTTTGATCACGATATAGATTTGAAGGGGCTGATTATGTTCATTTTCAGGTTTATACTTTTGTTTGCGTGCTTTAATGGTCAAAAACACAATCTTTTTCCCACGCTCTCTGTGCTGGGACACCTGTGTTCACCCTCTGATGCTCTCTTTCTGTTGTTCCACACCTCAGTGTCTCTGCGCCATCGTTGAAGCCACTGAACTGCTGAAACGAAGAATAGTGGCACATTTCTACGATGAAAATCACCACTGAGAGATCCTAAACACAATATTGCAGGAGCAAAATTATCTGAAATCTGGGAGAAATTAACAACACTGGCAGTAAAGATTACGTGTTTCCCTGATGTTAGCATGTAGCTACATTTAGCAGTGTACTTGCAGCCAGGAGATGACTGTGTAGTGGCACTTTCTCCCGTATAAAAATCACAAATAAAAGCTTCTAAACACAACTGGACATGTTTGAGCAGAAATATGATCCCAAATTGGAGAGAAATTAACACTGGCAACTAAGATTACATGTACCATGACATTAGCATGTAGCTGCATGTAGCAGTGTCAGCTACATATTGTAAACAATCACAGTAGCATGTCTGGAGCAGATGGCCTTACAAAGAAATTTGTCACGATCTGATGTCATCTTATAGACAAAGTGAAAAAACAACATGGAAACCAACCCATTCTCACTACAACGTTATCACATATCGATGCTTGGTCATGGACTTTCCATGTCCAGATAGGACATGAAAGGCAGTGTTGGGCAGTAGCGTCACTACAGTAGTGGACGTTTGTAGTTTAACTACATTTCTCAGTAGCTTGGTGGTAGCGTCGCTGTTTTCTGAATCAAGTAACTTCTCAGTAGTTAAGCTCTTTTATTGATCACTTAGCGCGGTAGCGTCCACACAAGCTACATTTCCAAAATCATTTCTGAAGCTCAAAAGAGGTGGGGATTTCTGTTATGGACTGAAATAAAACTGTCACCGCTACCACACAGAGTCACTTCCGCATGAACCTGACGGGGGACAGCCCTCCATTCCCAACCACCGCCGTTCCGAACCACCTCCATGCCGAAACTGATTTTCAAGTCCATATCGAGTTTCTTGCATCAAACACTGCCGCCCACTCTCCGACCGCACTTGCACAATTCTGAAACTCGTTGTACTACAAAAGCTTGAAATGAATGTTCAACTCATTGTTTTTTATTGAAAATATGTCACTGTCTTCATTTATTAGGCCTATGTATAATTTCTCTAGCAGCAAACACATTTAAAAGGAGACGCTTGTCAAGTCTTTTTACGCACGCCTGTACAGCAGTCTCACTGTGTTTGCCAGGGCATATCAGGCTGTGTGATTATGCGCAAAGTTTGGTTTAACGCATTGGAGCAATTTCATACAATTTTGGACATTTAACGTGATAAACTAATTTCAATTCAACATGGTCATTTGCTTAGAGGATTCAGCTGAAGCATAATGAGTGTTATATGTCATTAAGATGAAGTATTTGCTTGTTTTGTGGTTAATTATGCACATAATCCATTTGACCCCATCATGAATGGGATTTATATTCGTTCCTGCAGACAGAGGGACATGTGTATGCTGCTCACTATAAAATGTGTTTACTAAAATGTGTTTACTAGCCTCATTTCTAGTCAAAACAAATCTTTTTACACTTAAAAAAATACTTGTTTCAAGCACATTTTCACTTGAAATAAGTATGAAAATCTGCCCATGGAGCAAGGTTTTTTGTGCTTGCAATAAGAAAAAAAAACTTGTTCCATTGACAGATTTTTTTTCTACTTATTTCAAGTGAAAATTTTCCTGAAACAAGTGAAAATTCTATAAAAACAAGTTACTTTTTAGGTGATGAGTCTTATTTCAATTGTTATGAGATTTGTTTTGACTAGAAATAAATATTCTAGGTAAGATTTTGAGTTTTTGCAGTGTGCATACACATACATACATGCATGTACGTTTTTGACCATGTTGTGACTGTTTGAAGCAGGTCTTCATTCTTGCTGTTGTGGTTTGAGTCGTGTTGGGAGTTAGTGCAGCTCACTGTTCAATAAACAATCAAACTTAACTTTTTTACCTGCCTATCTGTTTGACTGACAGTTTTATTGATCAGTAAGATAACACTGACTTGGCACAAAGTTGGTTCAATTTAGTAAAAAGCTTGGATGGAGTTGCACTAGTTACTTTCATTTTGCTGTAGCTTAGCTTGCTACATTTCTGAGGGTGATAGCTTTGATGTAGTGAAGCTTCATTTAATATTAGAGTAACTAGTAGCTTAGCTCACTACACTTTCCAAGTAGCTTGCCCAACACTGATGAAAGGTACCCTGGGTTTGTTGGTTGTTGACATTTTGCGAAGTGGTGTCATGTTCTGCCTGTTACATGCATTAGTCTTAAGTTTTCACAGGAAATTTACGGTTTACATACAGTCTCTTTAAAATAAACACAATGTGTCAGTACAACACCGCATATTAACTTCTTTTTTTTTTTTTCCTTCAACAACTAACTCTGGTTGGGTTTAGGCAACAAAAGCACGTTATTGGGTTTAGGAAAAAACAACAGGGTTTGGCTGTATAACCTTCCAGGGTGTGAACACCACTCTCCCAAGAGAAGGTTGGTGTTTATATACCATATAGGACCCCTTGAAGCGTCATACCTAACGCCTCATATGCCTCCTTCATTTAATTTCAGCAAAATTAAATGGCCTTGCTGCTACACGCTGGCACAGCTAAAGGGCTGTTATTTACATGGCCTTGTAGAATTAATTTGCATACAAAAGATACATTTGTTGTGGTGTGTGCGCTTCTTTTAGAAAATCCAGACTAAATTGGACCATTTTTAATGATCTGATATATATTGATGCTCTGTACATTACATTTGAATCACTTTGTGGTCAGTGTGGTCCAAGTGCTTTCGACAGCCAAGTTTTTCTTCTACCCAAGCACATTAGCTGCTGTTGGTTTCACTGATTAACTTGCAGCGTCTTCAAGGAACAAGGGAGCAACCAATCAGCGAAATCACCTGGTGTCATGATTGTTGGGAAGGAGCCCCTTTCAGTCCACAGCACATGATTGGACTCCACTGTGCTGTAACAATCGCCAGTGGAGAGTACCAAAACATTCATTAATTTATGAGCAAGTGCTGCATATTTTTCCTTTTTTTAAGGTTTCCTATGGATCCAGTATGAACTAATTTTGTCCAGAAAGTACAAGTATATTTCTTGCAATTGGTTAAGATTTACCATAATTTGTTCTTAATGAGTGCCATTAGTCATTCATGAGCTTGAATGATTCACTCTCAAAATGACAGATCTCATTTTGGAATTTACATGAAATGGGAATCATTTTGCTGTCTACTGATCTGCACAACAACAAGGCACATTTCATAACAAGCAAGCCCTCAACAGCCATTTTCCTGCAGTATAAATGGGCCTATTGAACACCTGTTGGGCATTTTTCTGGGTGGATAAGTAGGCATAAAGACTTCCTCTCATAGTGCACAGAGTGATCATTCCCCATGAGGATTTCTGCTAACATTCACATTGTGAATACATACTGCATAGCTTATTAGGGATACATATACATATATATACACTGTATACACATAGATTTTATTCTTAATTTTGTTTTGCAGAATACAAAATGCCACCGACACACCTTGTGTTTTTACAGTAAAAAATATAGATAAAGCCCAAAGTAGTTTGACTTCAAAACATTATTTATATCCATTGTGCTGAGATGCAACAGATATCAGAGCAAGACTTCTATAAGGTGCCTGCCTCCACTATTTAATAATGCAGAAATGCCATGGCAAATAATATTAAAAAGGCACAGAGAGCATACTTTCTTCTGACACTCTTCATATAAATGGAGAAATAATTGTATTTTCCCTTTTTCCGTGTGGGATGTGTGATGTCATTGGCACTTAGAGTCAGTATAATTAGATGCCAGAGATATATGCCTCACCTGGGGCGTCTTTGTCCTCTCCTTCTACGTCGGCCTGCTCACACAAGCATTGGAGTAGAAGCCTTGGCTGGGAGATTTATGCCGCTCCTCAGTCCATTAATGTCTCCTTTTTATGTGTCCATTTGGCATAGTGGCCACTCCACTCACCTCGTTTAGACCGGATGCTGTTAGGACGGTGCGAGAGTCCTGTGCTGATTCAGGTAGACAGACAAAGAGGGAAAAGGGAGGGGGAAACTCATTCACACACAGCATTCTCTTAGCATACATTAGCGGAATATGATGCTATAGTTGGGTGAGGATGGTGTATGTGTGTTTATATGCACTTTGTATATGTTTTAGAGCCTGTATGCAGGCAACTGCATGAGTGTGTGGAGACACGCAGACGCTCATATATTTTGATTAATACTGTACAAGTTAATTTCACACATGGCAGCAAGAGGAGACTTTCTAATTTTGTGGACTTGAATAGCCAGAAATCCTGTAATGTGGCATCAATAAACTTGACACAGCATGCTCTTTAATGCAAAGCAGCTCTGGTTCCCAAACGCTTTCCTGTCACGTCCTCTTTTCTAAAGCAGGACAAAATTTACTGCCCCCCCCCCACCCCTCCCCCCCCACCCACCCACTCTGTAAATTAAATTTTTATCAACTGTTATCAATTTTGTATAGTAACAAAATGAGCCAAGTTAATGTTATTTTATTAAAAACTGTTATCAAGAACATGAACTACATGTTTTATTTCACCTTCAGAATGATTTCTAGACACAAAAGACACAAGGCCCTGTGCATTACAATGGGTGCAGATACATGATGGCCTCTCATTCAGAATGAAATAAATCTAAATGAAATCATTCGGAATTAAAGTTTTTCTAGGTAGTTTACATGGGAAATATTAATTCTGAATGAGGGTTTACACGGAGATCAGTTTAATTGCCTGTATTCGGGTCCGTGAAAGGTTTGGGGCAGGGAAGGTTTCTGATTGGATAGGGGGCGGGGCAGTTACGTGTTTACGTTTACCGGAAGAAAACACTATAGTCCTCGCTCCGGATAACAAGATGCTTGACGACGCCATTCTTAGTGCCTTTTCGGGCCTGTTTTGCTTATATTCTTGAAGCAGCAGTATGACAACAACCTTGTTCTGCTAATGCTTCGTCTGTTGAGGAGGAGAAGGGAGGTAGAAGGTCGAAGAAGGGAGGAAGAAGGTCGAAGAAGGGAGATAGAAGACTGTGCTTTGGCCAATGGAAACCGGTGAGTGCAATGAGTCCGACTCCTCTATCTCAGCCTGTTGCTATGCACGCTATATATGTCATCATGTCAGAAGAGCAAGGAAACGAGCATGCGCAGAAAGACCGGAATGAACTTAAAGAGGAATAAGTGTATACAAGTGCAAGAAATTCTTTCATCCGGAATTAGAAACGGAATATTCCAGCTCCTTACACCAGAATGAATTTTCAATCGTATTGGCCATGTTCATTCTGAATTAGGTGTTTACAAGATCACTTTTAATAGGAATGAGCTTTCATTCTGAATGAAAAGGGAATTAAACTGTCCATGTAAACGCACTCATTGACAGAGAAGCCCAGAGCAAGATTGGTTTCATCATGACGTCCTGAATAAAAGTAACATATTTGCTTCATGAACATTGTCCAGACTTCTTTTGTTCTGTCAACTCTGTGCGTCTTTGTACATGTTTTGTACTCTGACCATCTTGTACTTACCTTGTTGTTTCACTATCCAGATATACCTTTGACAGCCTGAATCTTGACTCCATTGCTGGCCTAAAAGCATCTTTGTGACTAAATAAATCAGATTCACTCAGGTTTGGTTCTCTTACACATTTCCCCCTGGTCACTCCCCTCCTGTGATGGTAAATGGACTACACTTATACAGCACTTTTCTACCTAAGCACGACAGAGCACTTCATACACACCAATAACGGCAGGAGGGAGCAATTTGAGGTTCAGTGTTCTGCTCAAGGACCAGTGTGACCAGTAAGAGCCAGGATCGAACCACCACTGGACGACCCCCTCACAGCAGCTCCACTGTGATGCTTCTATGCCTCATTAAGGGGTCTCCCCTACAGTTTTTTAGTAGCACTGTGCCAAAGGATACCAAAAATAATAACAAGCAAATATGAGATCAACTTTCTCTAGACGCTGCATGTTTGCTCCTGTTGAACTGAAATTTGGCAATTTGCTTTCAGTTGTTTTTCCTCCAGTTATCGCACTCAACATTCAAGAATTTGACTGTATTAATAGGTCCCTTAGTGGCAATTAGATGTTGTTTTCTGCTAAAAACATCAAGGTCAAAATTAAGATAGTCGATTTTTACATGCAAATCATCCCTTGTTCAGCTTTTTTCAGGTTCTAGACTTAATGTTTTTTTTTCTAAACTGCCACCCTGTTCTCAGTCACACCTTGTCAAATAGTGACACTTGGTCATGCCTATCAGCGTCTCACTAGGAGACGAAAAGGTGCTGTGTGATTCAGTGGATGGGTCTCAGGAGACTGCTGTTCAACCAATGCCACAATCTTTTACTTTACCTAACCAAGTAGTTTTGGGCTCCAACCTAGCAGTTTCTTTTTAAAAGACAGTTTCTGCATGTAAGGAGCGGAAAATATAAGTTTTCGGAGAACACAGAAGTTCACTTTGAAAAGACAGCAATGTGAGTAACAAGTGGAAACTCACACGTCCAAAACTGATTCTAGAGGGGTATCTGGAACGTCACCCTAGGTGAGGGGCCACCGACCAAGTGCCGTTATATTAGGAGTCAGGTGTGAGAACGTGTTGGCAGCTCCAACACATTCCTACCCCCAACTTGTCAAATACCGCCACTTAGGCAGTGGCCCCACACGTCAAACTATGATGCTCAAGGTACCTCCCAGGGTTGGTGTGGGACTCAGGGAGTGCTTAATACATTCAGTGACTTTACAAAATAAACAAATAAACTTAATTTTTCACAGGAACAGTGCAGTTTCAGCTCGTTAAATGCATAAAGTCTCATATCAAAATAAACTTCCAGTGTGGGTTTACTTTGTCTTTGGGTTTACATCCTTAGGTTTAGACAACAAAAGCACATGGGTAGGTTTAGAAGAAACTAACACAACATCACATGACATAAGTCACTAGTACAGTATGCTAGACACACTAGCTTAGTATGCTATGGTGTTATTAAAATAACTTAGTTGACTTTTGGTTTCACATGTGACAGAATAGGAGTCTCCTAAGTAATCGTACTGAGTTTGCTGGACCCAGCCGCCTCCCCTCTCACCTATCCAATACAGATTTCTCGCTACTTGGGCTGTTGCTTGGAACGTCAAAACATGACACTACCCATCACATCATACCAGTACTAAGGGTGTCTCGGCGCATCGGTATCTGATGTTGCAGGCCACTACCCAAGCGGCAGTATTCTAAAATTTGGGATTGAGACCAGGTTGGCAGTTCACCAAGCTCCCTTCCCCCCACTATCATCAAACACCCTTGTCAAGTCAACACGCCTCCTACCACACCTCCAGATGGGACAATCTACTACCAGCTTCACTCTGAAGACAGAGTACAAGCTGTTTTTTTCTTTTTATATACTCTTCTCTCTTTTCTTTGCCTTTTTTTCCCTTTTGCTTCATGATGCCTTTAAAACAAATCAAATTGTTTTTTCTGTAATTGTTTTCTTTATTGCATCTTGTTGCAGCCATGCAGTAAACTGCCATGACAAATCCATAGGCAGAAGTATAATCAATGTAGCAATTCTTTTAAAATGCGAATTCTGCCTTTCCAGCCCTTCATTTGCATTTAAATAATGACAGAGGTGCATCTTTATATTTACCTAAGCCAGGAAGGTGTGACAAACATTATCATTATTCTGTGTAAGCGGAATCATATGACAGAAAACACATCAGCAGGCATGGAAGGTGCGGCACCAACAAGCAAAAAGTGTCACTGCATGGCTAATGGGTGAAGCACTAAAGCTTAAAAACACCTCACAAAGCACATGGGAATAGCTCCGAGTAAAAACGTGGATGTGCCATCTCCAGTATGAATATAACATCTCTGTATTCTTAAGGAGCCCTGGCACATGGACAGTTTCATAAGAGGGAAATGATAGACATCCATAGCATAATTGCTTTTTTAGAAGGGCAGTTGGCAGTAGTAGTTTGGATAGAAGGAAGGAGAGGTACAATAATGATGAAATATCAATGAGATGATGAAAAAGTAATCATTTTGCCGCAGAAGCACAGAGCTCAAAAGATCCTGGTGCCAACACTCAGAAATCAATAAGTCTGATCCAATGTGGGACAATTTACACACGACACATCACTCATCACTCCTTATTGGAAAGCCCACTGCCAGATTGCCATCGGGGAGAGATCATCGCTGCTTCACAAGAATAATGCAGCGCAATGTGGAGCAGCCAAACTATATGTTTGATATGTGATTAGAAAAAAAAAATTATAATAATGTAAACTTTCCTCATTCACATTGTCAGGAGTGAGGTAACCAAACATGTAGGTGTTTTGTGCATTGATTTATCCGTCTAGATTATACAACCTCCATAAATTCAGTCATTCCTCTATTTAAAGTTTATTCCACATCCCCACAGCCCAGTACCTATTATTCTATCCAAAACTGAGCAAAGGAGAGGAATACAAAGACAAGTATTAATATTCACAATAGAAAATCTTTCAAAATGCATTTCACAATCATTACACTTTGAAAGACATCTGCTAAATAGGTAATTTTAATGTTCTGAGATGGGAAATTCTGTAAATGGAATTGAGCAAAGCCCATGCTTACTGCTCTCAGAAGCTGAACACTAAGGGCTTAATACCTCAACACCATAATTGTGCTTTTACCAGACTTCCTGCAACAAAGACATCTACTCATCATGGGATCATCTGCTTTCAGACTGAACCAAATTAATAGAAATGAGTCATCACGTATCTCAGAAGAATAGAGAGTAGAGTAGAGGGAGTGTGCCAATGGCATGCTGACAGCAGGAATGTCCACCAGAGCTGTTGCCTGTGAACTTAATGCTCATTTCACCACCACAAGCCGTCTTCAACGTTGTTTCTCTGCATTTGGCAGTACATCCGACCAGCCTCACAACAGCACAAGTCAGGGCCAATGACAAACTGCTTTCAAGTCAAGATCCTGGTGAGGATGTTGAGCATGCAGATGAGCTTCCCTGAAATGGTTTGTCATGGTTTGTGCAGAAATTCTTTGGTTAGTTGTTGCGCCGGCTGTTCAGGTGGCTGGTCTCAGACGGTCTTGCAGGTGAAAATGCTGGATATGGAAATGGCTTTGGAGACAGCATATGGTATTGAAATGAACATTCAGTTCACAGGCAACAGCTCTGATGGACACTCCTGCAGTCATCATGCCAATGGCATTCTCCCTCAAAACTTGCAACATCTGTAGCATTTTGTTGGGTGATAAAACTGCACATTTTTTAGTGGGCTCTTATTGTGACAAGACACACTTGTGTAGTAATGATGTTGTTTAATTAGCTTTTTGATATGCCACATCTGTCAGGTGGATTGATCAGCTTGAAGTACTCACTGAAACGGACTTGAACACACTTGTGATCAAAATTTGATACACATGCATCTATTGAGTCCATAAAAAAGTCTTAGATCTTTAACTTAAACTTGTAAAAAGTGGGAGAAAAAAACAAATATGTTGCATTTAACATCTGGGGGAAAATCTTAGCTCAAGGTCTTCTTTTAAGTGTTTTCTACAGCTTTCAGCCCCATCATAGTCTTTATCAGCAGATGGAGTTTGCTCAGTTGCCATGTAAAAAAAAGTATTTTAAGTTGGGGTTTTTTTTTTCTTGTCTGAAAAAAATAGTGTTAATCATGGCAACTGTTCATTCCTTCTCTCAAGACAATTCCAGGGTTTTTCATTAAATTAATAGGCCACTGGAGAATCTACCAATTGCATAATTGTTTTGTTACCCTACAAATGATTTTTTTAAGGTAATATCCTGTATGACATGCATAATCTCCAGACATTGTCAGCCCACAAGCAGGAAAAAAACTGTTCAAATCAAGAAAAAAAAAAACACTAATTCCCTAGAAAACATCCTGTCTTTGTCATATTTTTTTGAACATTTTGCAGCAAAGCTTTTGTAAGTTTGTTGATCCAGGCAGAACTGTGTTGAAGTACTCTGTACACATATCTGCAATGCCAGAGTATTCCTGTGCGAATACTCAACACAGCACTTAAGCATTTTAAAAAACGTTGTGCCAAAGACGGGCTCCTCTTCAGTGAGAAATCAACAACACTGCGGCTTTCCCGCATAAACTCAAGTCATGGGGGTATAGAAGACATGTGAGATATGCTTTTCCTCTTGGAATAGAAGCCAATTCAAGTTTATAATTTGCAACACCCATCTGCACAGCAAAAGCTCCGAGAAGGTGGTCCTCCCCTAGTGACTACGTTTATCCTGTTTCATTGTCTGTAGCCTCCGCTCCCAGACACCCGGATCTCTCTCTCTCTCTCACACACACACACACACACACACACACACACACACGCGAACACGTAGACACATATACAGACTCTTCTTCTGCTGAGCTCCCAAATACACTGAGAGCGCTGGGGCTGGATACCAATGCCAGTAACCAGGCCTGACAGGTATTCCTCTGTGGCCAGTTCAGAAAGTGGGCAAGGAGCCCGAAGCACCTGCTAGCAGGCTGCTACGTCACAGCAGTTGTCACCAGCAATCACATTTTTTGGCTGAAACCAAATGCATGTGGGAAGGTGTGTGTGCTTGTGTTTGCCTTCTTAGCAAACCTTATCTAACAAAGTTGGCTAAATAGCACATTCCCATGGAGGCCCGGCAATTGCATCACAAATCTCCCAGCAATCCCAGCTGCTGCAAACATGGAGGTCATTTAGAGAACTAGCTGCACAAATAATGGTTTGCTGTACAGCATATTATCCTGGCTAGAGTATAGGAGACACCGGAAAATACATTATTGTAATGTAATATAAATGTATGCAGTATTTCTCTGATAAAAAATTAAAGGGTCTGTTTACCAAAATCACAAAAATATGTTCCACAATTTATTCATAATGATATCTAGCTATGTAGATACTTTTGTTTTTTGTTTGCTGAGGATACTCTCGGTTGAGATTTGAATTTATAGACGACCTTGGGAACAGCAGTATGGAATACAAGGCATCAAGCAACAATCTGTACAGGGGCTGTGCTGAACCTTTCCATCATACCCATTAAGTGCCTGACAGCCATAGAAACTTGTCTTTTAGGCTAATCAGGCTGGCCAGTCATTGCCTTTATTTAGTCTAAATCAACATTGAATATTGGGCTATGTTTTGTCCTTCTGTTGTCCTTCAAATTAGCCTAAGAAGGACATCTACATTCAACCCAATGGCCAGAATAAATGTTGGCATTGTACGTTCCTCCAAACCACAAACACGTGGTGGAACATTTGCACATTTCAAACTCTACATCTTGTTACGTTTCAATTTTCAGTTTTTTTTGATGTAATAACACTGTGGTTGACATGTGGTTAGGTAAAAGGCACAAAAATTACTGGGTCAGGGTTATGGCCCTGACACACCAAGCAGACGGTCCGCTATCGACCAAAGTCGGGCCATCGGCGAGCATCTGTACGGCACTTTGACGTCGGCGTAGGCGGCTTATCGGCTGATTGAGCATGTTGAACTGGCGGCGGAGCTTGTCGGTGAGAGAGATCACTCTGATTGACTGTTCAGGTTTTATTTCCTCACCCTGTAGCGAGTGAATCTGCCGTAGTGAAAGCGGGGCTAACCGGTGCTTCCTCCTCAGGCTCCACTTCACTCAGCTGCTGACAGACCCGCTGCTTCTTCCCTCTTTAACCTGAATAACAAACCGGAGCTAGCTGGGAGCGGCTAGCGGAGTGTTAGCCGCAGCATGACTGGAGGGAAGCACAGCCAGTTAGCGTCCCCTAGCCTCCCAGCTAGCCTCCGTTTGAATCCAACCGGAGCACCGAGCCCAGGTTTGTTATTCAGGTTAAAGTGGGAAGAAGCAGCGGGTTTGTCGGGCAGCTGAGTGAAGCTGAGTGAAGTGGAGCCTGCAGAGGAAACACTGGGACCGTCTGGATGTAATAGTCCGTCGAGGTGCTGCGGTGCTCGGCTGCACAGATAGGAAACCCCTCGGCTGTCAGGATGTACCACTCTCTCACTCCGCTCTCTCTCACGCAGGCGCAGAACATACGTGCTACATGGCCGTCGGATGTAGTCCGTGTAGTGTGTTCAAATACAACTGACACAGGGCGATGTGAGGCGACGTAGATGACGCAACAGTTGGCTTTTGTCGCCGTTAGTTCTTTGATGTGGGTTTGGTGTGTCCACACCTTTAGAAAAACCTCATGTTTTGGCTTAAAATGCCCAATGTGGTTGCCACAAACATGGCTGGACATGTCCTGAATTGTCCAACACCCACCATTGTTGGTCTGGAACAGTGATATGCTGCTTTGCACTGGTTTCACCTAGGCCATCTTCAAGCCATCCATCACACATTCCTCCGTATGATAAGAATCCCAGCTTATATTCATGTAATGTGAACTACATCATACATACAAAACATACAAATGATTAATTTACATGGTTTGCAGAAATGCACAATGCCAACTTTTTATTCTGGCAACTGGGTTGCCACATTTAGCCTAAATATGGCCTACCATATCAACTATATGATCTTTATCCCAAAATTTAATTTGTCCGGATGTCATGTAATTGTAGTGCAATTTGCATCATTTTCGGAACACTTCAAGGACTGTTTATTCATGTCAGACATGTTTCTGTCTATGACTGATGAAGAGATCCTAATCCAAACCTCCATTTTATCCAGACTGGATTATTGTAATATCAGTGTGCTAAGTCTTTAAATGGTTACAAATTCTGCAGCTAGAAAATGTATTCAAATGACATTAATTTTATCTACCCTTCATTGGTTCCCTATCCATGTTAGATCAGACTTTAAGGTGATTCTGATGACATATAAAAGTGTCCTTCATTCCTGTGTGATTTCCTCAAACATTATATTCCATGTCCTGTTCTGTGCTCTTAGAAAACTGGGCTCCTGTCCTTCCCTAGAATTAAAAAGAAATCAGCAGGCTGCAGGGCATTTTCAAATCATGCCCCCTTCCCCTGGAACAATTTCCCTGCCGACTCTGTTGGGGCCTTTAAATCCAAATTCAAACTCATCTTTTGTAGTAAAGATCCAGTGCGTAGGATTAAGGGTGATTTATTGGCAGAATTGGACTATAATATAGTCAGTATGCTTTCTTTGGTGTATAATCACCTGAAAATAAGAATCAGTGTGTTTCCCAAGAATGAACTGTTTATATCTACATAGAGAGCTGGTCCTCGTCTACAGAGATGGCCATGCTCACTGTAATGTTTCTACAGTAGCCCAGAATAGACAAACCAAACAGCGGCTCTCGATGGGGCCATCAAAACAGATATTTTTAGTGTGAATCTGTTTTATTCAGTTTTACCGGTTGAAATCACCAGGTCTGTTGTTTTGGAGAGGAAGGGACCTCTGTGGATAATTCTGCTCCTGGTCTGGATCAGAAAAGGACTGCACAGGACTGTACCGGTTACTGTAATTGTTCCAATGTGTCGATCTTAGTCTCACTGAATCTATTAAGCTTCATAATTGTAGTCCATGTTTGTCCTGCCAACGAGAATACTGTAAACTGCATCTCTATAACCCTCTGTGTGTTTGTCCCACAGGCACATGCATGTCCAAGCTGTGTGCCTATCTCTCCCCCTCTACCCAGCTTCTCCTCCTTGTCCTCTTTTCACTCAGGCTTCTCTGTGCTGGACGTACTGGGACCTCTCCTTTTCTCTCCCCTGGCTGTCCGTGCCTCATTACAGGTGTTTTCAATTCGGATCTTCATCCTCCAGGAGATTCAGCCTCTCCTCCTCCTTGTCTCTCTTTCTCTCTCTCTCTCCCCTGTGTGTATGTTGCCCTTGTCTCGCTCTCTCCCTCTGTGTGTGTGTTTCCTTTAACCTATCCAATGTGAATGGAGTGCTTGAGCAATGTGTTTGTGTAGTCAGTCCTCTTTGAGAAGTAAGTATGTAATAATGTATGAGTGCTAAGTGTTTGGTAGTGGGGGGGTTGAATACTGGGAAGGTTACCCACGACATACGCATGCAAGTAAGCAGGGGTGTAATTTATAAGAAGCAAAAAATATGCACACACATAATTATAGGGTTTTGAAATGTAGGTGAGGAGAACCTATTATGGCCACTCCACACTGGCGCTCACTTGGTTTGCAGTATTTATTCTGAACATAAGGCAGAAAAATGTTCTCGGTTCACAAGGTTCCATGATCCTTCTACTTCAGTGCATAATGATCTCCTATTTGCAACATTACTCTGTCCTCTAAACAATAGAACTCTCTCAAAATAACTTTACCTGCAACAATGAAACGCTGCATTAGGATTCTAAGCAAACAGTTGTTAGATTTGTCTGAAAGACTGTGCAATTGTGCACATTTCACATGTCTCAGATTTAGGTTGCAGTAAACAGCAAATTGATCATATAGAAGTATCAACGGTTGATGTTAACTAGTTAAGATAATAGATAGGGAGTTTCACATAGTTCATGTACACTGTAAAAAAAAACAAAATTAAAGTGGCTACAGTCTTTTTTTTTCACTGATTGTTCGATGTATCAAACTTCTTCTAAAACAACTAAAAAGGACTCTCATTTTTCGAATTAACGTTTAAACATGTTTATTTTAAATGCACGTGTAGAAATGCCAGCTTCAGGGTTTCTGTAACATTTATTTGTTCACTTTTACCGAGTAGGTTATTGATTCCCTATAGACTTCAATTGTATTTGCTAAGCTAAGCCGCAATGCTAACCGCTGAGACCCAGCCACTGGACGTACAAAAACACAAAAAACATAATAACAATCATGCTGTCTCAATATGAAAATGATACTGAAAGGGCATAACTCCCAAATCATCAGAGTATTCCTTTAATACCTCTACAGTTTCTGATTAGGTGGACATGATAACCCTTAACACACACATTATTTATCCCTACAACAATAAATACTTTTCCCTAACCTGATATGAAGTGTGCGCTGCACATGCATGTTGATGGGCAGTGGCGGCTGATATGGAATAACATTTAAGTTTTGAGCCTTCTATTCTGGCATCCAATAACACAACAAGACAACATTTTAAGACTCCCAAAGGCCTACCTGGCAAGTCCTGTTTTGCCTCAAGCTAATGAAATTACATAATCGTGATGGCAGCCCTAAAAGGGTCTATTGCTATGTCTCTGATTAACAGGTCACCCCAACTTGTCAATCACAATGTAGCAATGCCCTAAGGCACACCCTGCTCTATCCTCAAATGTGCTCTAAATGGGATCATAATTTACAAAATGAACATCATGCTGTACTGAAGAAGATTTGACATTGGCAATTGAGACCATAAACCCAGTAAGAAATGTTTACTGAGGTAATAAACCAAGTGAGAACTAGGGTCATTTCCCATAGACGTATATAAAAAGTTCACAAAAGCATCTGGACAACAAAATTTAGGTTCTGGACAAGAGATCATGCAAGAAACAGAGTGTGAAGCCCAAGATGTCACCTCTGAGGTATTTGAATATTTATGGGAGCATAGTCTAATGTGCATTTTTCATAAACCTCCATACAGTCAGACTTTTTTTTTGCAACCAGTGGAGTCCCACCCTGTTGGCCATTAGAAAGAATGCATGTTTAAGGCATTTCTTTTTTCAGACCCAGAGGCTACGTCCACTTCTTTTATACAATCTGTGGGCGGTTGTTGGCTTGTTCGTTAGCTAACAAGCCAAACGTCTCAGAGGTGGATTTTCACTGTTAGAGCCTGTTTGTTGATCTTTAAAAGCAACCCCTGCTAATGTTAACATCGGACTAATGTGTGCTAAAAGCCACGGAGAAAAAGCAGCCTGTACGTGTATGTGCGTGTGTGTGTGTGTGTGTGTGTGTGTGTGTGTGTGTATGTCATCCCATATTTCAGTTCTCTGACTAATATGCATAGTCAGGGTGTGTGTGTATTTGGAGGGGAAAGCTTTGGGAGTTTGCAGAGAGGGCTGTCTCAGCAGAGTTACACAAGTGGAAAACAAGATCATCTCTTCCCACAATGCATCTTTAACCACAGCAAATATGAACAGGAGTAAGAGTATCAAAGAGTTGCTTTAAGAATACCAAAAGCAACCAGATAAACAACCATAACATTTTATATTTCTGTATTTGGTATTGTCATGACTTGTAAGCAGTGAATTTAGACAACAAGATGCTTTATGCTTTCATAGTGTTTTCCTTTTTGTCATTTTCAGTATCATCAAAGATACCAATGTGCAGTCCAAATATTTCCTAATTGGATCCACTCACACATTGTGTTTAGTGCAACAATATACTTGAAGAGAAGCTTGTTATCATGAACTTCAGTGAATCAATTAAAATGCAATAGAGATGTTTTATCCAAAAATGTTAACAGCCAGGACATGTGGTTCTCCCTGACTGAGACAGATTGGAGTGGGGTAGAGGGAGGAATGAAATCCAAACTTCATAACGCCGAGCCAACATGTAGAGAGCTTTAAAGTGAAATGAGGAATGAAAGGACATTGGCGCCCCGGCACACATTACCCTCACACGCCAGGAGCTCATCACACTGGCCTGATGACTGCTGATAGAGCAGCTCTGTGAGTGATGCAGAGGACTCTTCACACACAGTCCACATCAGAGGTTCTATATGATTTCAATATCATTCATGTGTCCCAGGTAGATTATTACCACCCTGCAACACTTTGTTATGTGGAATGTTTGACTGATAGTATGGTCAGTGTGCATAGTTGTGCACAGTCATGGTTGCTCTGCTTCATACAACTAAGATGCATTTTGAGTCACCAGAGAGTCAATTAAATTCGATTTAACACATCTCAATCTGTTAGCTTTGTTTCATCTTGCAATTTAGAGGTTTTCAAGAGAAACTATTTTGGCACATATGAATTATTTTAGAGAAATGAAGACTGAAATGGAATTTCAGTGCTGAAAACGTTATTTTAGTAACCACATTTATTCATAAAAAGAAACGAAAATCAGTCAGTAAACAGCTTTTAAAGGAAACTTTGGTTTATCATAACTGGCCATCCAGCCTGCCCTGTGCTGTAAGAACATCGCACTACATCCAGCAAAACGCCAATGACCATAAATTGCTATTGTAAATTAGCTGCATTAGGTTTAATTTGTTGGAGGCAAGGTTTTTATTATGCAGGCAACAGAACACAAGGATTTAAAACACATTTCAACCCAGTGATAAACCTTTTGGTTTGGTCTGCTGCGGTATGCCCAGTAGACAAATTGAGGGTGGACACCGTCCGCCTTGTTAGCAAAATGACCAACTGAGACGTCTTCTTATCTGGGCCCAGACCTATAACTAATAAATTACTGAGAATTTTTAGAGAGAATTGAGAACTGAGAATTTTGGTGTTTCTATTTAAATGGTGAAAACTAATTACTTGTGTAAAATCATATCAGGTAATGCTTCTCTGCCAATCTGCGCATTCCAAAAAGCATTGCAACCTGAGGGAGTGAGATACACACACAGGAGAAACGAGAAGAGAGACAACAGTCGCAGAAGTAAGAGAATCAGTTATATGATTTCACATGGTGTGTTCTAAAATAAGCGAAGTAGACAGTGAAAACAGAGCCTCTAACCAAGAATAGACAGACTCTTACAGGACAAGGTCATTCTTCTCACATCTAATCCAGCGTGTTTCACCACATGTTCCATTATATAAATAAGCAATGTGAAGCGCCACTACAAGACAAAGCACAGAGCATCTTTTGAGCAAATGTTCCCACTCAAGTTTGAACCAAGGGCACAGAAAATAGAATGTTTTTTATCTATCGATTAATTCATTTGTTATATAAAATAATATGAGGCGCAACTACAGTGAAATGTTTCTGAATCACAATGGGGTGGGGCCCATCTCCCTGTCCCCCTTATTATGCCCAGGTTCATCATGCAGGCATGAAACCTTTGGTTCTTACCACCCTGTCTGTTCTTACCACTCTGTATACTATACCAGTCGTGGATGTGTTATGTTCAACTATCAAACAGAAGTCATAGGGAGAAGTGTAATGGTGAATGGTGGACGTACGAAGCACAGAACTTTGAGACCGGAGACCAGGGGTTGTGTCCTGTGTGGTCAGGTTTGGTTACTAAAATACTTTCCTTCTATATTGAAAATTTTAACACATCCTGGGTTGTGTTCAACTCAACATTGGCTTTTTTAATATTTAACTAAGTCTACAATTTTCCCTAACCACAACCAAGATCTTTGACTCACCTCAACACAACCATTAAAAAAATATATTGCATGCTTTAGTCGCCAGGAGCGAATATTGCAGGGAAAGAAAATAAAACACATAGTCACTGACAAATAAAAATGTAATCCACATGGAATGACATTTCTTTTAATATATATATATAAACACTTCTAGCACACATTTAATTTTTAGGAGACACCATGATTATGTACACACATAGTTTTTGTTAAAGGTTCTCTGTAGAATTTTTATGTAAACAAACAAAAGTTATATTTACATTCAGTGCTACTCACTGAATCCTTGGGGTCTAACAAATGTGTTGAATGTATTTACTTTGCCACAAACACAGCCATGCCTGCAATTATTCCTTGTGTTTCTTGTGTTCTCCTTTTCCCTTGTGTCTCCCTGACTCCCCTGACTGTCTCCCTCAAGCCCTATTTACACAGAGATCCCGCAACACTGTTGCAAAGAAGACCGTGTATTAGACAGGTTTTGCTTTTTTTTTTTTTTTTTTTACACAAAACCAAACAATGTCGGCATAACACTGCCTCAGTGTATGATTTTAGATAGCATGCCTGCATTCTGGAAGCAAAAGAGGTGTTACCCAGGTGGCACGGTAATGCAGCGGTTAGCATTGTCGCCTCATTGCAAGACTGTAGGGTGGGAGTTTGAACCCTGGGGTGGGGGAGCCCTTCTGTGCAGAGTTTGCATGTTCGCCACGTGTCAGCATAGGTTTTCTCCAGGTATTCCAGCTTTCTCCCACCATTCAAACACATGCAGGTTACACATGCCCATAGGTGTGAATGTGTGCATGAATGGTTGTCTGTCTCTATGTGTCAGCCCTGTGATAGTCTGGCGACCTGTCCAGGGTGTACCCTGCCTCCAGCCCCTGGTGACCCCTAACAGGGAAAGCAGTTATGGAAAATGAATGAATGTTCTGCAGGGTTCTAAAAAGCTGTCAGTTCACGCTAATGCAACTAGTTTAGATGGTGTATCATCTTCATGCAACAACTCACTGTACATCCATTTAGATTTCCAGCTTTTCAGGCTTATTTTGTGGCTGAATGTAATTTGTAGCTTCTTTAAGTATGAATGAGGATAGTGATAGTGAGATACTGGCTATAGCTGCATTTGTAGTAATAATAAATATGCCACAATAATATAAATAACCAGCGCCAATTAATCAGTCAATGAGAATGTGTGAGTGTGTGTGTGTGTGTGTGTGTGTCTGAGGGGGGCATAAGCCCATACAGAGAGCAGAGGCAGCGACCCCGTCCAACACTAGCACACACTGGGGAAGGAAACAGAGGGCTCAGCAGGGATGCTGCAGCAAGCAAACACCGTCTGCGGTCATTTTGACTAGACCAGCAGACTTCACAACAGGCCGATTGGCTGTTCGAACAGGTGACGTGCTTTACATTCTAAAACAAGCCACCAGTGATTTGACCAGCTGAGCTGCAGGTGACACCATCCAAATCATTCTCACTCCGACCTCGTCACATATTGATGTCTTGGTCATGGACTTTCCACGTCCACATTAGACGTGCAAGGTACTCTGGGTTACACCATAATAGCAACCAGCCGTGTATCATGCTGGCATTAAAGGGTGTCTTTTTTCATTGGTTTCTGACGTTGCAAGTCACTGCACAAGCACCAAAATTCCCACGACTTGGTAATGAGACCAGGCTCCACCATCAGCCGGCTTTAGTAGAGCTCAGACCGACCAGTTCACACCACTGCAACTTTTCTCTGCAACGTTATAAACTGGTTCCATCTCACTGCGAATCATTGGTCTGAACGCCCAGTTCAGACCAATGAACTGGGCACTGTCAACGACTAGTGTGATATATAACATACATGCTGGGCAGCACCTCCTAAACAATAACAATGGCATATCATGGCAACAACAATCATTTACATCCCTGTTACATAGCAGCTGATCTTGTTGTCCACTCGTAGGGTAATGACCTCCTGGACCTCATTGTCTCCCTAGTCTGCGCACATTTGCAGTTGTTTTAAATTAGCTACTAACTGCTACTACCTGCCTTTTAAATGTCCTGGTGGTCAGTGGCCCACATACCATGCCACCAAAACGTCACACCTGTCCCGATCTGCCAGGACACAGTTCACATGCATTGATTCAGCCCTGTTACTACCTCTGCTGCGGGCTTAGGTAAAGAAACAGTGCAACACTCCCGCCTTCAACAGGTCATGTAAAAGGGGCTTCTATTACTCTTCACGCTCCCTGTTTGCCGTCAAGCCTACTCACCTTTTCTAAGCCGCACACCTGCTACCTATTATCAACCCTACAGTGCATCTTACCTGGTTCTTCACCTGCTTGTCGCCGGATTGTTCACGCTACAATGATAAATTATGTCTGTGGCTGCTGTGTGTCCAAGTTTATTTTAACCAGAGGAGACATTTGAATGAACAAAAGATAATTGTTTGATACAGTTTGCAAGTGTACAGATAAACAGATGATATGTAATGAGAAAGATTTGAAGAGAGACTTTGGAGCTTGGACTCTACAGGGGGATTTTGTAATCAAGGAGTGTCTGCCCGGAGCAGCAGCAGGATATATCCCCCCCGTGGAGTCCAGACACTAGTGATGGTGGTGGCCGATGCCTCTGTTGAGACTGACGAAGCTGATGAAGCTGGTGAATCCGTGAAGACCAGGCAGTGATGGGGAGGTGAAGTGTGTGCACAGCTGTAGCATAAAGGCAGAGTGAGAATCACGTTAGAAAAGACAGCAGCAACATGATAGGCAATGAAGGTGTGTCACTGTGCTATTGGTTAGATTTAATCAGCTACCATAACAGCCAGTTTCTCAATTAGCAGCCCCAGATAATGACAGCAAGTATATGTGATTATGCATGTGTACAAGGAGTGAATCACAGACGGTATAAGAAGTAAATGACAAGCCTACACATACAAAAGTATAGTCTTCGCCCAAGGATCACTGTCTGTCTGTCTGTATGCAGCCCGCCTCTCCGTCTTCTTGCCTGTGGCTTTGCCTTGCTCACATCCAGCCATCTCCCTTGCTCTGCCTCATTTAATCAACCAGCTCCTTACTATACGTCCGCCTCCACCAGTCGGATTCTTCCCACACATCATCACCATCATTCCCTGCAAGCAGTCAATAAATAGTCTTTTATCATTCCACATCCTGAGTCTGTGCTCTGCGTTTGGGTCCCTCCTGTTGCTTGTTGCATACTCCCTCATAAAATATTTTCAATTTGACTTAAAAGTTAGAATCCTACATTGTTTACATCCATGCTTAATTGCTTGCAGTCGTCTTCAGTGCCTCTGTTGGCACACTGGTGTGTATCTTAGTGTACTACCCACCTCAAGATCAATGGAATAGTGTGAAACCATTGGCTGGACTGCTTATCACATCACCCACGTGTGTGCATCCTCGTGCCTGTGTACAAAACAAACCCACTCATAAAAAAAAAAGAAACGTCCCCATAGCGCTACTCGAGGTCAAAAACTCTACAGGGTACCTTTTAATGACATGTTATTTCAGGTCAGTCTCCTTACTTTGGCTACTGGTTGGGGCTTTCTATCACGAGAACTTATACTTTACCAAAAACCCATCTTGTGAGTATCAAACACTGAACCCCCACAGGCATGAAGGCAGCAATATCAGCTTGAAATCATATCAGTTAGAATGGATTCCAATGGTGACAAGTTTTCACAGATAGGGAAAAAAATGTGTCAAAGCACTCATAACTTCTCAAATAACTCTTGCTGCAAAAATCTGCTGCAGGAGTAGTTTGCAATCTAATTTTAAAGGAAGACTGCATTGTTTTTTTTGTTTTTTTTTAATCAAAGTTTTTGTCAGGTAACCAGACACATACGCTTGCTGGGGACCACAGCTCTCCTGTTCCGAGTTTGAAAACTGCGGCTCCATTTATCCAAACAGATGCGTCTACTTTTTGCTTGCCTTGAGAACAGGGCCCCCACTTTCACAGCAACTGTGAAGGAGGGAGACAATTATGGAGATTCATCACTGCAGTTTGTCTTCGGGGCACAACTCATCTCTGGAGAGAGAGAGATATAATTCTGCAATGTGTCGGATGACTTGCAGATGTTATGTGTCACACGGCGCAGAGAAACAGCTTTTCAATAGACCCCTCACTGCAGTCTCAGCAATGTTGTAAAGGTGTGATATGTGTTTTAGGAGCAGGGAAGTTTGCAGCCCTCCGCATCCAGATGTTCAGTTTGAGCACAATGAGGTGATTTGTTCATAGATACCAGGAAGCTGCATGCTGTCACACTGGTGCAGTGATTTATGGAGCATGAAGGCAGGGATAAGATCTGTGCATTTCAGATGTCAACTTCTGTGACAACATGTATGGCTCCCAGTTATAGAGGCTAAAAAGAACATCTTGTGTTTTTATCACCCTTTAAAAAAATACAGTGTGGCTTCCAGCTGTAGAGAAGTCTGTTTTGAAATGTTTTATGTGAGCATTTGTGAGAAGAAAAAGCTCAAACCTGAACCATAATATAGTACGTTATCATTTACGGTACTTGTTTGTTGTTGTCAGTGTGTTCATGTTTTACCAAGCAAAAAATGTTTCAGTGGAAGACACAAATTTAAATGAGCAAGTCAACAAATTATTTAGATTTCTTAAAGCACAGCCCAGATGGGCCTCAAACAGTCGAGGACAGCCAACACAGGCACCACTAATGCACCGACGCTGCAGAACTTGGCCAGACAGAAGTGCAGCGTCATAGCCAGGCGCCTGCCTGCACTGAAGCACTCTGTTACAATCCTACGCTTGCTGGCCAGTTCAGAGACAGGGCAAGCAGTTTCTGAATCAACAGAGTAGCAGATATGGAAATTCTCTCTGGCACAGATTAGGGTTTTTCAATTTGAAAAAAAAAAAAGAACAGAAAAAAAATCTCCCTGCTGTGCTGCTTTAGAAGCTTAGTGGAATATTGAACTGATGAGACCATTCAATGATAAAAGACAACCAACTGGACTCAGTGATGTGTAAAAACCTCAGCCAGAAAAGACAAGTACATTATAAGCCTGTGAACTAATTAGAATTGAATGGTAGATTGAACAGGCGGCTCTACTGTTGGGATGTAGTTTCTGTTAGTGAATGCACTGCTCATAAGGAATTATTAACACATTATGGGTGTGTTACATTCAGAACTTGATAATGATGTACTATGCTCTTACATCTGCAATCGGCAAAACCTCTGAGAGTTGAACTTTTTTAGATGGTATAGTATATAAACAGCATTTGCATGAACAGTCACAGCAGAGTCAGATTGTTTCTGACAAGGAAACAATACCAATCAAGTTATATATGCAAGATCCTTGTTTGAGTGAAAGTAAAACTTGTGTCCTGAGTTGACCCATGTCTACTTTTCAGCTAATAAATCAACTTCAAAGGGGTTCTATGCAAAATTCAGTGTGCATAAGTTGTCTTGAATGAAGGCGGCTAAGCCAGCGGTTAGCAGCTGACAGTGCTAACTCTATAAACAGCGCTAAATAGTGCTAACAGAGCTAATGGTGTTTGTCAGGAAGGAAGTGGAGGGTGGGGGCTATGCTTCCACGACAATGTCATCCTGATATCAGTGGTAACCAGATTATGAGCACAGTGCAAAGTGGCGGCAATAAGCTTGGCAGTGGAATACACACTTGCCCTAATACGCATGCATGGCATCTGGACATGAAGCAGCAGTTTCTCAGTTACAATAAAAAGCTACCAAAGAGCACTGCAGGATATTTGTTTAGCCAATCACGGGCCACAGACAGGACTTAGACTGTTGACAAGCTGTTGTCAGGCAGTGCACCGGAAACAATGATTAACAACAACAATGTTGAGCACTACAGACGAGGTAGATGCTGCTACTAAGGCTACTTTAAACCAGTATGTCCTCTCAATATCACCCAAATATGTAGTCAGCAAATCCAAATCTGAGACCATGGTTCTCTGCTAGAAACCAGTGGATTGCCCTCTCCAAGTTGGGAGAGACTTACTACCTCAAGTGAGGGAGTTCAAGTATCTTGGGGTCTTGTTCACGAGTGAGGGTAGAATGGAGCGTGAGATGGGTTGACGGTTTGGTGCGGCTTCTGCAGTGACACAGGTGCTGCGCTGGTCCGTCGTGGTGAAGAGGGAGCTGAGCCAGAAGGCAAAGCTTTCGATTTACTCGTCTATCTACATGCCATCCCTCACCTATGGTCATAAACTCCGGGTAGTGACCGAAAAAATGAGATCGCAGATACAAGCAGCCGAATTGTGTTTCCTCCATGGGGTGGTTGGGCTTAGCCTTAGAGACAGGGTAAGGAGCTCGGACATCCGGAAGGAGCTCGGAGTAGAGCCACTGCTCCATTGCCTCGAAAGGGGTCAGTTGAGGTGGTCGGGGCATCTGATCAGGGTGCGTTCCGGGCAGACCCAGAACACGCTGGAGGGATTACATATCTCATCTGGCCTGGGAACGCCTTGGGGTCCCCCAGGAGGAGCTGGAAAGCGTTGCTGGGGAGAGGAATGTCTGGGGTGCTTTTCTCTGCCTGCTGCCCCCGCGACCCAGCCCTGGATAAGCAGATGAAAATGGATAGATGGATGGATATGTAGTTTGTTTGACTTTGGCCAACTCCCGTCTTGAAACCCTTGTATGCTGGTATGGCAACACATCAGTGTGGACTTAAAATGATGTGAGATTCAGGCTGATACGTTTGGTAATGGTCAATGAACCTGCACTTGTCTGACCACTCAAAGTGCTTTTTACACTATGAGTCACATTCGCCCATTCACACACACATCCACACACTGGTGTCCGAGGCTAACATACAAGGTGCCACCTGCTACTCAGTTTTTAACACATTCACACACCAATGGAACAGCCATCAGGAGCAATTTGGGGTTCAGTATCTTGCACAAGGATATTTCAACATGCCGACTGGAGGAGCCCGGGATCAAACGGCTGATCTTCCGATTAGTGGGCGACCCACTCTATCTCTGAGCCACAGCTGCTAGTGATTGGTTAAGGAAAACTGAAACCCCTTTTCCCACACAAATCTGTTAGAGCGGTAATACAAAGAGACATTCTAGATCATATATATCTCATTGGTCTTTTCAGTGGTCTGAACTCCTTAAATCCCACTCTGATTCCACTATAAGCATCAAAACACTATTAATTCAATAACAATATTTAATAATAACTCCAGCAGTCAATACCTCACCTGAAGCTACATTTCAATCCATTTATATCCAATATAATCTTCAATGAGAAGCAGTGTGAGTGATTTCACAGCAGTCACTCTTTCCAATAAACTCCCACATATGACAGAATAGGATATCTGAGATCAGTAAATAAGACAGATGCTCCAATATATTGGACTAATGTTTCAGCTACACAAAACTAAGCCAACGGTTTCCACAGTGCAATTTGGAAAATCCTTGGGCATGGAATGCACCAAATCCATTCTAATCCTGTAAAGTCTGGTTGCTATTACATCTCAGTAGTTTTTCTTTCTTTTTCTTTTTTTAAAGAAAAGTTTCTGACAGGCACATTCTATTGGAAATGCCAATTAACCATGAAACACTTAGCTGTGCAATCAAAATCTGACTATGTAATTGATGCATTTAATGTAATTTAGGGGAATTTTAACCATTGATATGAGGATAATGATGACTCCTAACAGTCGGAAAGACAAATTGCAAGCTTGTCCTCTTTTTTTTCTTTTCTTTTCTTTTTTTTTTTTTCTTAAAAGCAAAACTTTTCCTAGAGAGGAAAAAGCTGCTATCTGGAGCACTCTGCAGCAGGTCGCTCTGACATATAAAAGTACATTTTAGTAATCATTTCCTGAGCTTTGAAACATTTTCTGTGGGCAGCAGCACACCTTGGCCCACATTCAATATGGTACTCATAATATGAAATGTACTCATTTTTGATTGAATAACTTCAAGATGGGCTGGCTCAGCTTTGAGTTCTGCTGCGCTCGGAGTCCCGCTGCACACCCTGTCCTCTTTTATAAATACCCACTGTGCACAAGGCGGCAGGCAGGCTTAGGTCTGAATCATCTTGCCGCTCTGATCCACTGAAGAAAAAAATTAATCTTTATTTAAATCTATTCATTAACCTCCCCCCAATGCTGGGTGCGGTGCGCTGACACATGTCATCACCTTAGTTCCTTTTCTGGCTGGAATTGCAGATGGTGTAAAGAAAATACTTCATGTACCGTCTCTGTACCTCGGCAGGAGGGGCAAAATGACTGTCAAGGAGCATCAGTGAGGATGGGGTGCTAACTGCTGTGCCGCTGCTCCTCTCCTGCCTCTTTTCTTTCCTCTCTGGCCCAACAGCATCCATTCTTCCCTATGTAAATGTCAGTATGTTACCTTATGGACCCCACAACATCCATCTCCCTGTGGAAATGCCACAGCATCAGCACCATTGTGCATCGATCCAACGCCAAGGCTGCAGCACTCCAAAAAGGGGGTCAAGAGGCACAGTGCTATTTCTGGAAGAGGTATTTCTGTGTTGCGCTGCTTAAGAGAGCTGGACACAAAACCGTGTCAAATTCAAATGACCTCATAGAAGCAGAAAGCGGAGGCGGTTGATAAGAATAAGGTGCACAAAGAGACAGACACAGAGACAAATGCAGTGAAGGGGGAAAAAAAACGGGATATCTATTTTTCATTCTCTGTGCACAGTGTGAGGGTGCCTGTCGCTCTGCACGATAAGGAGTGGTCCTGCTTTAGATTAATGGCCTGCTTACAGTGCTGCATGGAATCAGCGCAGATGTTGTGCGCGGAAAAGATGACTTTGCTGACAAGCAGTGTGTCCTTTCTGTCACCAGGAGAGACTCCCAGCCCCTACTATTACCCCGACACCCCCACTGAGCCGTATCACGCTGATGAAAATCTCACACCACTGAATTTAATCAAGGTATTTCCAGTTATTTCTTGCTCAAACTAGCCGTCCTCTCCTCAGTCGGATTGTCCCTTCATCCCCCCGCAGAGCTTCACGAGATGATTTCATCAGCCATCTCAAAGGGATACCTTGACATTTTGAGCGATAGTCTTGTTATTAGTTAGCGTAAGTTCTCTTCAGTAGGCGTGTGTGTGTGTGTGTGTGTGTGTGTGTGTGTGTGTGTGTGTGTGTGTGTGTGAGTGGGTGTACCAGTATTGGCAGCTCAATCACCCAAATGACAGGATGTTTGAGTCGGAGCAGTAGGCACATCCAGCTGCAAGCCAGTTTTGGATTAAGTGAAGGACAAATGTTGAAACTTCCCACATAATGTAACAAATGCCTTGCTGTGTAAATATAGCACCGCTGAAAGAGTGAATTTCCATTTCTCTGTGTGCATCACCCAGTATCCTATAATTCTGAGATCTGTCACATCTACCGTGTCTCCTGTCCCATGAAGATTCAGCTTTTCACAAATGATAATAAGGATTCGCTATTCTAACATCTTTGACGGAGGGTGTGGCAGGAAATCTATATAAAACTAATTTGTTTTATATAAGGATTTGAATTGCATCTGGCACTGGTGCGGTTTCAGTGTTGGGTTTGATTAAATAGCTGGACCTCCTGTTAGACACAGTTGGGCTGGCACCACTTGTCTCTGCTTACTGGCGCCTCTCCTGGGCAGCTCTTCCCTCTCCCATCTGGCACTACCATCACTGCCAGTAAGCTTCTCGCACCGTTTCGCTCTGTTCCCCCTGTCTGTCTATCCCCCACTATGAACTTTCCTACTAAGGATTGCCTTGATTCATTGTTTCACGCTGAGACGGAGCGTGTGCAAAGTCCGACGCATGGCAACACACTCAGCTGCTGCCATATATTGTATTTTTAAAGCATTGTTGCAAGTTTCCAATCCTGCATTGTATATATATGACCACCATCTGTGTCATTTATTTCCCTAGCTGGTCAGGCAATTTAAGATCTTCCTGGAGAGCTGGAGGTGTTCTTTTCTGTACTTTTCTGTGTTCCCTGAGAAGATGAGGGTGACTCATGCACTCACGCTGAGACTGCAGGTATTTCCGACAGTCAGGAATTCAGAGGGATGTCAGGATGCCTGTGGGAAAGGACACCTAATGGCACAAATTACAGTGATTTTCACTGGTGAGACTTAGTGTGGATGCACAGAGTTGTGGGTAGGAGCAAAAAAGTACACTATAGAAAAAAAAAAAAAGGACTGTATGTGCAAAAAGAACAAAATGTAAGAATATGAATAAAAGTACTGGAGGTCCAGCTGCCTTTCTCATTTGTTCCACTTGTAAATGAAGCAAGAAGTATATATCATGAAGTTCTCCATGGTCTCTAGCAGCACTGTTGGCAGCTATTATTTCATGTTCTCTGAGCATAAATGGTTTTATTCAGACGACAGAAATGGAACTATTTTCAACACCAGCACTGTCCGTAATGAGCCACTGAACTCAGTGCACTGCTGACATGTTTTGGAATAATGTCATCTGTTATTATAAAACATCTCATGATGATCAGTGAGGACATATTGCCCTGTAGCACATAAAAACCAATTAGCAGATGTGGATCAGAGGCATGGCCCATTATGGGTCCAGGAAGTCAAAGATTTGCTTCTGGATATGACTTAACAAACAGTTTCCTGGCCTTTCTTCACTACTGATACTGTGCAATTATTGGGCTGACTTTAAAGGGTCAGTTCAATCAATTACATTTTTTTCTCCTTTTGCACAGCTGGCCATGAAAGTTTTAGTCAGGACTACTTTGACCCATGTTTTACTATGTTTTGGTTTTATGCTGTTTTGGTTCTTTGGAGAAGTACATGCTATTATTATGCAGAGGAAAGAGAACTATAATAATGACATACAGTCTCTTTTTTTCATTACAGTTTCGCAATCAGCTTTCATCTACCTTTAAATTTGTTAGTACTTAATCGCGCTGCTCTCAAGGACCGTTCAAAGGTAAACCTAAGAAAACGAATGCACCAGATTTTGTATATAACCTACATAATTAAGAAAGCCACGATTACCAATCAGTGTGCTGGTGGGAGTAATAGCAGAAGTAGTATAAAGAGCAAACTGTTGCATAACAAGACATGTTGGGATGATGGATTGGTCAAACAAACACAGGACTTTCCCCCAGAAGACCACCAGACGTGTCCAATCTGAAACCACGTGAACTTTGACTTATTTTAAGGTACATGTTTCTTTTCCTAAACTTAACCTATGTAACTTTACGTGACTAAACCTAGCCCACATAGCTTTACATTACGTACAAAACTAAACATTAAATACGATTCTTTTCCTAAACCTATCCCACATGTGTATTTGCCTAAACCTAACCTACATAACTTTATTTGTCTAAACCTGACCTACATAACTTTGTCTAAACCTAGCCTACGTAACTTTATTTGCCAAAACCTAACCTACATAAATTTGTCTAAATCTAACCTACATAACTTTGTCTAAACCTAACCTACGTAGCTTTGTCTAAACCTAACCTACGTAACTTTATTTGCCTAAACCTAACTTACGAAACTTTGTCTTGACCTATGTTACTTTATTTGTTTAAACCTAACCTACGTAACTTTATTTGCCTAAACCCAACTCATGAAACTTTGTCTTGACCTACATTACGTTATTTGTCTAAACCTAACTTACATAACTTTGTCTAAACCTAGCCTATGTAACTTTATTTGCCAAAACCTAACATACATAAATTTGTCTCAACCTAACCTACGCAATTTTATCTAAACCTAGCATATGTAAATTTATGTGCCTAAACCTAACTTACATACATAAAACTTTGTCTGAACCTAACCTACGTAACTTTATTTGCCTAAACCTAACTCATGTTACTTTGTCTAAACCTAACCTACCTACTTAAATGTATTTGCCTAAACCTAACCTACATAACTTTGTCTCAACCTAACCTACACAATTTTATATAAACCTAACCTATATAACTTAATTTGCCTAGACCTAACCTACATAACTTTGTCTAAACCTAACCTAGGCAATTTTGCCTAACACTAACCTATGTGACTTTATTTGCCTAAACCTAACCTACATAACTTCATCTAAGCCTAACCTACGCAGTTTTATTTGCCTAATTCCATCCTTCATTGTCTAAACCTAAGCTGAAATCTCTGAGACTAAATTAGACTACAAATAAAGGTGTTTAAAAAAACTACTTTCTACTAAAAATAACAGTGACAATGCCTTAAAAGTAAGGTATGTGAATTATTCAGATTAACCAACACACTGTCACTGGAAAGACACATTGCTGGTGCATTCTGAAATGCAATTTTATAGTGTTATGAGCAGCACAAAAAAATACATTTTACTTTAACTGCAGTGGGGTGACAGCAGAAGTTAAAGAGGTAGATATCCTACTGTAAAGCCTCTGCAAATAACATGGAAACTATTTGCATAGCAAGACACAAGATTGAGGGATAAAATCCTGTTCTTGTAATTCGAGGGAGCTGATCCTTTAAGGGCACTGTTGAGAGAAATTGCTGTTTTCTCTGTAATTGCACATATCTGTCATCAAAGCTTGTTAATTCAGAGAGGGTCAGAGAGGCAGTGTGACCAGACATCTGGAGACTTGTGAAAATGCATGGCTGATTCCGTCAGCGCAAATGTTTTCTACCCTTGTAGTGTGATACATACAGACATGTTTTGAGAACAATGAACAGTAGCTCAGTCACTTTTAATCAGCATCAAACATCTGACTTGTTTAGCTAATGTTTTTGATTGCAATCATTATTTGGTTCTAACTGTATCGCCGTGCATCTCATCGAACTTTCTCTCCTCCACCAGCAGTGTTGTCGGATGCTGCACAAACAAGTGCACGCACACAGTAAGTGCTGCAAGCTGCTCTTCCCTCTCAAGTTCTACTTTGGCACAGTAAGGGTGAAAAACAAAGTATGTTTCACATTTGTGCTGCGAGATCCCTCATGACTGAATCCAAACAGAAAATCTTTTAATGTGCGGTGACTCCTCGTCTGTGCCACATCATTTACTGTGCCCACCACTACGTTGGCTGGACGAGAACCCACAGGAGAGAAGGTTGCTCAATGTGAGAGCTGCAGAGAAATGACAGCTGTGACAGCTTGCCTAGCTTTAGCTGCAGAGACTAACTAAAAAGTGAGTGGCACCATTTTGGAACAAAGTAACCTTCTTGATTGCTTGTTACAGAACTAGGAAGCTATGTAGGCAGTCAGAAGAGACAGATGTCAGAACAGTGGGTGCTATGAAGAAAGACAAGTCTAAATGTTGAACTTTAGCAGGTGCAGTAGGTGTCAAGAAGGTTCCACATTTTAAGAATATAAATTAGGGAGCAGGGTTGCAAGTAACTGCTGTGTGATTTTATATAAAAATGCATTCAGGTTATTTGATTTAACATTCAGCCCACAGACTTCACCAGAGAACAATGTGTAGCAAATACTGTAAACCCAATCACCAGAAAAAATCTTGGCATTGTATGTTGCTGAAAATCATGGATATGTTACATTTGTATGTCATTATGTAGCAGATGCGTTGGAACTTTGCAGTTCAACAACACTGTATTTAACGTGTGGTTAGGTTTAGGCACAAAAAACATTTGGTTATGCTTAGGAAAAAATTATGTTTTGGTTTAAAATACTCACGTTTGGTGGCACTGTCTGGGCTGGAAACAGTGATGTCTCTGTAAAAAACAGTTGCTTTCTGTGGCACTATCCTGAAAACACAGCAATGGCTTGATGAAAAAAAAAATCACTTTTTGTGACACTAACCCCTGGTGGCAAAACAGCATCAGGTCGCTGAAAAACACTCACATTTGTTTGCGAAAAACTGCTAGAAACAGCAATGACTTGCTTAAAAACCAACTGTTTTGTTGTTTGTTGGTCTCGAATGGCAGTCTGCAGCTTGGCAGGCATCTCGCCCAGGTGTCACGCCATCCACCATCCCCTCCACCTCCCATGACAAAGTCAGCCCACATACTAGCTCACTTTAAAACCTTGATATGATACGTATGAAACACATAAATGTAGCTGTGGTTTGTGGAAGCATACAATGCCCAAAATAGAATTCTGGAGACTGTACAACTGCAATGGGGAAAAAATCAACACATTCTCATCCTTACTTGTCAAATACAGCCGTTTTGTCAGTGGGCCTAATTGTCAAAATATGAAGCACTCTGTAGCCTCGTGCATCGGTTTTGGACGCTAGCAGACGGCGTCCTAATTGATGCCTGTTTGTGACTGCATTGTGTCTTTTTAATATACATTTTTAATGTACAGTTTCTGCTACATGCAAACTAAACAAAATAAATTCACTACATAGGTAAAACACTTTGTTTTATGTTTTTACATTTATGTTCATTAAATTTAGGCAACTAAAGAACATGACAGAAAAAAAGATCAAGGTTTGACTTTAAATAAGTACAGCTCTTACTAACGTAATGTCACATCAAGAGACATATGTCATGTTACTAACATTACTAGTGCAGCATGTGGCACATGTGAGCCCACTATGTTGTTATTAAAATGACTCCACTGACCTTTGGTGTCACACAGGAAATGAACAGTGGGCTCCGGGGCAAAAGTCTGGTGTTTGTTTGACCCATCCATCTCTCCTGCTGCCTGCCCCATATGGACTTCTTGCTCTTTATGCCATGGTAGTTGCTGGCATCATCAGTCGCCACCCAGTGCATATCATACTGCCGCAAAGAGCACCATGGTTTGTTGGTCTCCAATGCCAACATCCACTGTCAAAGCAGCGATATTTGATGAGTTGGGTTGTGGCTGGCTGAGTCAGAAATAGCCACTGCCCAATGTATATCAAAGGTCGGAATCTGAGGTCAAAATCATTGATAAAGCAGCGATATTTGACAAGTTGAGAGTGAAAACAGGCTGGAAAAACAGACCTTACTTTTATTTTTGTTAGTTAATTACTTGAATATTTCCTGAAGACTAGCTACCTTACATTCACAGGCTGTTAAAACTTTTCGAAGGATGCAGAAGTTTCAAGAGTGTAATGCCTATCACAAATGAGTAGTAAACAACACAGCTTGGAAATGTTCTCGAATTGAACTTTGCAGGCAGTTTATGGAATTAGAATTGTATTGACTTTGTACATTAGACAGCAATAATGGAGTCATTCTGTTTGGGTAAAAATTAAAATGGAGGTTGGCCATCAGGAACAAGTAATGGGATAGCACTGAAGTCTGTGCAGTAATGAAGAAAGAGAAGTCCCTAGACTGTAAAGCGTATGCAGTAATGGTTGAAATTTTAACTTGCACAATTACTCATGCCCACCTCTGGCCTGGGTTCAAATCTTGCCTCGGCCACTCATTACATGAATCTTCCTGCGCAAATTAAGTCAGTAAGAACCAAATCAATTAAATTAAAATAGATGTTCTGTTTTCTTTGCATTCCTCAAGGAGCCTTTAGCGAGATTCCCTTTGAGTTCAGTTGTGGCAGCGCTGAATCGTCTTTCCATTATGACTCAGCAACACGAGACGTCTCCCAGGAGGAGACGTCCTGGAGACAAGAGAATGCCTGCGTTTACCGATAAAGTCGCGCTGACTGCTTGCTGCACCTTCGTTGTTCTGGCCGTCAGCAGAGCTTTGCCTCTGTATCAAAATATAAGAAGCGACTCCCCCGCAAAATCTGCACACAGCACAACAATCACAACTTGAGATGAGTGCCAATCATGTCAGCTTTCACGTGTGCAAGGGGGATAAAAAAAATAAAAACTCTGCTCCAACCTATCAGAACAGAGAGGCTGACAGGCAGACATAATCTCCCCAGGAGTCTGAGCTCTGTGCTGTGGATGAAGGATAAGGGGAAATGGAGGGGGGTGATGGAGTGCCTGTGGTGGATAGATGGATGGCTGGAAGGATGGATGGATAGAGAGGAGGGATGACAGAGGGAGGGGTGGATTGGTGGAGGGAACTCTAATGCCCCCATGCTTTTGATTTTAGATAACTAGTGTCTGTGTAGCTATCCAGAATAATGAACACCCACCCTGTATACACACAAATACATACCCAGAAACACACACGCTCAGTAAAAAAATAAACCCACATACACACTCTCACACACTTGTCAGATAAGACAGCTTTGCATCAGGGATCACTGCTCACAAGCCTGAGACCAGTGAAATCCCGTTCGAAAATCCTGCTGCTATTGATGCCAGTGGGGAGTCCTGTGAACGCAGCAGCATGCGCCTACTCTTTGTGCGTGATAGAACAAGCAAGAACTGTCATGGCCGATAAGGAGGGGCACTTTATCTCTGGATCAAGCCTTATCCTGATTAAAAGCAGTCATCTATGAGGGCACACTGACATTTCATAGGCAGCGGTGGCTCTATACTACACACCGTGGGAAAGACACTGTTTCACAGCAGCATTCCAGGGATCATTTTGCCCTTGTTGCTGATGACAGCAACTGATCCCAGGAGGGCTGTTTGATATGCACATCTCAAACAACGTGTGATATGTATGTGTTTATCTTTTTTTTCTTTTTTCTTTTTTTTTTTAATATCTCCTGAAGACCACCAAGCCTACATTATCTACTTCAGGTTATTTGACTCAAAGATATGCGGTTGCATTTGAGTCCAACTCAAAACCTGTGACACTAACTTTTTCTACTGACCCTTGTTGTTCTGGACTCTGCATGTCATGCCCCCTAATAAAGCAGAAATGTCAAAGAAAAAAAAGGTTACTCAGCTTTAGGTTCAATTCATAACACACCACCACCACATATATTTTAATATATATCCTGTGACATTTCTGTATGATACCCCCAGACTGAAGATAAAGACATCAAAGAAAGACGAGGGATTAAAACAAAGGTCACAAGCCCGACTTGAATTTGGAATACTGAACCTGACACCTGTGTGAGACAATTTTCCAAAGTCTTCTTGATTAAAAAAATGATTTTCATGAGTATTGTTTTCGAACTAGTGTACATTTCAGTATTGCATTTGTCACAGAGGACAGCATGCAGCTATACATGATATTCTCATGCACTGTTCCAATGTTTTCCTAAGAAATGTAATGCACCAAAATTTGTAGGCCTATATATCCCACGTAATGATGAGCCAGTAATTTGTGCGTAATCCATATATTTTCAAAGGCTACAATCACGAGACCAATGCACTGATAGGATTGAAAAAATCCATCCTTTCATGGCGTTATGATACACTACCAGACGGCGTCAGTTTGAAACACTGTAGTGTAATCTAAGGAGCTGGAAAGTCCCCATAGGGTGTTCACTTCCCACATGAATGTTGAGCCAAACCATGATGTTTTTTTCTAAACCTATCCATGTACTTTTGTTGCCTTAACCTAACCTCATGCCTTTGTTGAGTAAGGAAATCGACATAAATATGTTGTGTTTTACCGGTGTAAGTTTATTTTGAGAAAGACTGTATGCATCTAACAAGCAGAAACTGTACATTTCATGTGAAAACAAAAGTGTATTTTGAGAAGACACACATATAACGTGTGGTTGCAAAAGGTTCCCACCGCCAAATCAGACAGGATCAGATTAATCTGAGCCAAGTCTTCAACATGGGCACATATCAAGACCTACATAGACAGGAGGTTCCAGATGTAAAAGCAGATTCACAATGCATGTAACAACTGACACAACGTCCCAGAATGTCAACAAGAGACGCACCCAGGACTCTGAGCATGTCATATGTAGATGTGAAAGTCCACTGACCAAATGGCAATATTTGATGAGCTGGGAGTGAGAATGTGTTGAGAGGTCCCGAGCGGTCCTGTTGGGAGGCAAGTTGGAGTGCTGGATGGGTCACAAAACACAAGACTTTCCCACAGGACTTTCCCCAGTATGCCTGTACAGAACCATGTGAACTCTGAGGGAACTTTGAGTCATTGTAATAAGGTATGTCTTCACCACGTTTCTTTCCTACACCTAAACTACATAACTTTACGTTAATAATGAAACTTTACGTTAAGGACATGACGTCACTCGTGGGCTGCTAATTCATAGCATGTTAGACGAATTGCTGTATGTTGAGCTGTATTACTTTCAGGGGGCTTCGCGTCTAGTTGCCCGGAAGGGAATTTTCTACTTATAAATGTGACTACGGAATTCTCATTAATGTGCCAAAATGCAACTATTTCCACAACCAAAAAAAAAAAAATAGTGGCTTTTTAACATTTTCTGTGAGCATGGCCAGTTGTTAAGGTAGTTTTGGCATAGTTCTTACTAGACTAATTGGACATTTCTCACAAGCAGCGTGTGCAATTTCTGCTTGGAACTGGCACAACTATTTGTGTGCAGGAGTTTTGTACTTAAACAACACAATCCTAACCAAAGAAAGAGTTTGAAAGTATGTCTTGAGATCAGAAAGTTAGATATTAATAAGCCATTGGCTGGACAACGGGTGACGGGTAGGGCACCATGACTCCAGCCACTTGTAAAGTGTGAATTGGTTTGAATAAGAAAAGTTGCAGACCAGAAAAACACCTCCTCTTATGTGTCCTTTGGCTCAGAACCTTGTGTTGGAGTTAGAAAATCAGGGGAGGTTGTTTATTATTTAATTGAAATACTTGTGTTTTAGTGTTTTTATGCGTAACACTAACTTACTAACTTAACACTATATGATTGGTATGGGAAATTAGCTTGCACTGGTAAAAATGGAAGCATATTTGGTATGTGAGATGGACACTGAAAGGAAAACAAAAAAATCTTTCTGAAACACATCCAGCATACTGCGAGGGAGGTTAGCAGCTACACACAAGAGAAGTCACAACAACAGCAACAAACGAAGGAAATGGTAGGAAAACAAAAAAAACAGCAAAGCTTTACCAGGGGGCTTTGGATCTGTTCTCTTCAACACCTGTGGATCAGTTTCAAGGCTCAACAAGATGAGTGACAAGTGGTGAGGCAGTAACTTGACAGGCTGAGGCAAAGAGGTATGCTCCAACAAAAGCTGCACTGCCTGAGAGTAGCAGAATTCTAGGGTGTAATCACAATATACTCTGGGGGGTAAAAGTACCCCTTGATATTTGGAAAGTATCAAATTGTCCTCCCTCTGCCAATAGTGTATTGATTTGGACTATTTTATGCTCTTGTAATGTGCATAAATTTGGCATCAATCGACATTCTTTCCAAGGACAATGGTGAACCTTGCTACATGTACCAAGAACACACTGATGTTCCAACTGTTCACTGCTTGTTTGGGTTGTGGCTAGACTAGATACTATTTGTTAAGACTGTGAAGCATTAGTTAAACAATCTGTGATAATATTTTTGTAATATTTAGAAGCTGAAAAGCAAAATGATGCAAGGGTGGGTGGCGTCTACACTCCACTAATGGAAGTAAACTAAGCTGACAAAAGCTTTCAGCTGTTTTGCAAACAATGAAAAGGAACAGGGACACAATAATGAATGTGCTGACAAAGTTAAAATTAGTCGCTCATCCCATAGCTGTGTTTCTGTGGTAGTGTCTTATTAACCAAATGCCGCTCCTAATGGCATGTTCTCTTCGTTGTAATCAGGCAAAAGAAAAAGAGAAAGGAGATGAGATAGATGGCACCAGAGGAGGCATTGAGGTCAATTAAAAAGGATCAACCTAAAGCTTTAGAATTCTACATCCTACTTTCACCTACAGCTATCCGTCCTGTAATCATGTAGATTCATGCTGTTCAAATATGAACAAATATGGACAGCATGCAGTAGTTTACCTAATAATCTCATGTTGACTCTTGTGGACTCAGTGGACAGAGAGGGAGGGAGACAGAATGAAGGAAGCCAGAGAAAGGGCAGACACAGGTGACTTTGAGGAGGTGAGTGAGAAAAGTGTGATTTTTACCAGCTGCAACAATGTTGCAACGGCTGTTGTTTTCACCTTGTGTGCGTGTGTGTGTGTGTGTGCGTGTGTGTGTGTGTCATCTTGGCAAAAATGTGGTCCTGGAGACACCTATTGTCGTTGGGACTACCACAGAGGCCATTTTGAGTATTTTTCAGGTGTTTATATGTCAGTCTGTCAGTCTGAGGCTGAAGAATCATTTCAAAGATGGCTGTCGTCTGAGTAAGGGGGCAGTACGTTGGGGGGGGGTAGTAGGGAAGGGGCCCCCCACTTTACACCCCTGGTTCACAAAACATTACAGATGTGTAGTTAAGATCACAATAAAGGTAGAGTTAGAACATGGGTGTGGTGCGAGACAGAGGGCAGGAAGTAGAGAAGTAGGATGTAGGAAAGAGGCCATTGCCCCCCTACTTTACGCACCTGGCCCATATTCATCTTAAGTCGCAGATTGTTGTATCATTGCTAGAGTTACCCTGTTGCAAAAAGGTCTCTAGTTAGAAACTATGATAGAATACAACAGACTAAATCTGTGTCATTACTCTTCTGGCCACCTTATATAGATCAATAGATACACAATTACTGACAATTTTGTATTTATTCCGAATGATTCGGTGAGTGAAGGAAAGTAAAGACATGGCAGAGAAAGTGATTTAAAGATGGTGAGTGAGAACTGACACTTTCTTGGAAACCATTATGGAATATAATAAAGTATTAGACTGTTGACTTGACAATATGTTGTCTATATCTACGTTTAAATGACAAACCAGTTTGGGAATTTGTTCAGATCTAAATGTCAATGGTGACAGCTTGAAGAGGTGTATTAAACATTTACCACTTTAAGTCAATCACAGCTACTTGACAGAGGCAGCAAAGTAGCTCAACGACATGGCCAAATGCAAGTATGATGCTGAGTGTATTAAACTGTGGGACCCCAAACGAATGACTGAGGAGAAACCTGAACTCCATAGCCGGACCAGTTGGGAGTCACTGCCCTAGAGGGTTGGGTCACAGAAGGCGTACATTGAAAATGCCCCTTAGCATTGACATAGCTACGGAGCACTATTTCCTATGTAATGATATAGTAAACTAATGGTGTCATGGGTAGAGAAAGAAGTTATGTGCCCACTGTGTGCATTGTAATCTAAATTTCTGTGTTGTGGGACACTGGTTTGGCTGATTGTGCATGTTGGTATAGTCTATCCCACTAGCAAGCAAATCGCTGCCACTTTGCATCATACTCATACTTATCACTAATTTTGGGAACGGCATTGACATGGGAGCATAGCGCCCACCCTCCAGTTCCCTCTGGAGCTCTGTCAGCATTACTGCCATTGTTTAGCACTATTTACGGAGTTAACACCATTAGCTGTTAGCCTGCTAGTGTCCAGAAAATGCATACCCTTTGAATTTGGCACAGAGCCTCTTTTAAAAAGGTGATTACAGCCCTGGTAGAAATATATCTATAACCACATTCCAACAAAAGCTTCAACTCAGTAATTTTGAGCAGAAGTTGCAGATATATTCAAGTGCCTTTTTTCTAATGGTTCAATTTGTTTCCAAATTCACATGACGGAGTGATACTTTTTACACAGGAGTCTGGTTTGTAGAGAGGGATGCTCTCGACCTGTAGCGTTCAGTCCCTCGACGCAGCACCAAGCACAGCTGTGGCAGTCAGGAGAGTTTAAAAATGTAATTTCCGGAAATAATGAACCAATTAAAATTAAATGCCACCCATAAACACAGACTAATCTTCTCCTTATTTGCATTTTGTAATTTATTATTTCAAAGCATTCATCTTAGCATGACTGAGTGGTGCCTGTGCTTAATATTAAAGAGCACCACATGCACCATCCATCCTTCCAACCTTTTCACTCACTCCTCTGCCTTTACAAACAGAAACAGAGTACAGGGTTACCATCCATCAGATGTTGATTTATTATACTCAAGGACATTTTTGCATGAGCAAACAAGCAAACTCATAATACATGTATTTAAAAACTACACACACGTCGTTCCCTCTAGTAGTCACAAGTGTTGTTTGTGCTTTAACTGGAAGTGTGATTTAAAGTTCACCTGAGTAGCATGACTCCAACGCATCACCATCATGAGAACTATGAAGAATAAATAAAACATGAAATAAACATAAAATCTGAAAGTACATTCTTTGTCTACTGCTGTCCTTGAGCGGGCAAATTCTTGGCATATCTATGAATGTGTTATGATGACAAGCCCACAGTAGACCATCAATCAACTGCCTACGTTACATCATAAATCTTTTGAAAGGCTGAGGTTCACTTAAATGTAATGACATTCACTCTGTAAATACATATCAATCTGTCAAACACACTAAACAAACAGAAAATGGGATAGACATTAAATAAGTTATGCTGAATCATTGTGCACAGTAGTCTCAATCAAATAGACACAGTTTAATATGAGCTACGGTAAATGGGCAATTGTGGTACAAGGTTAGAATATAAGGTCACTGGTTCAATCTTGTGCCTGACAGGACAGAAGGGAGAAAGAGAACGAGGGATGTTGCCTACCAATGTGGTGCCCTTGAGCCAAGCCCTTAACCCCCAACTGCTCAATGGCCAGTAGGTCAGACTGTAGTTGTACTGGGCAGCTTCCAGGTTTGAATGTGTGTAAATAAATGTGATCAGTGTTCCTCAAAAGGAGAGCACTGCTGTCAGTGAAACCAAATCAATAAAGATTAAACAAACTAAGAAACTCAATCACAATTTAATCGCAACTTAATCTAAATAACTAAATTTGACTTATCTAAGTCTTTGTATAACATACACTGAGCAGCTTAATTTGCCTTGTAGAGTAGGGGATTATGTATTCATACCAGCGAGAGAAAAATGAGCTCATACTAAAGTTTCACAAACTGGAGACTCAACATTTCCATCATCCCCGACTATGACATTTACGTGGTGCACAAATGCTCTTGTTTCCACATACTGCCTGCACCACACTGCAAAGTTAATCATGACCACTGTAGTGACTATTACCTCCGGTCATCTTCCAGTGTTCCTTGATACTGAGATGAAAGCCAAGATTGCTTTCCAGGGGATTTAAATTATTAAGTAGCAACATGAAATCTAATTCAGAGTGATAAATGAAATTACATTAAATTAGAGTCCGAGTCTATGCAACCCAATCGTTGCTTGGAGGGTATAGAAGTAATGGTGTGTGTGAGTGAGTGGATGTGTGTGGGGGTGTGTTTTGATGAATGTACGCCTCTCTCCAGCTGTGGCTGTAGGCCTGAATGTGCTCCAGAACATCGCCAACTCCTCATCATTGACTCTCCCCTGGCAAGGCAAAGGCCAGCACTTTGTCCTTTAAGGGAGGAGAAAATGATAGGTTTCTTGACAGACCTTTACCACAGGCACAAAGGTGAGACCTGCTCCCGGAAACATAACGATTCTATGGGCTCTATCCAGGTGTATAAAAGGGCCTGCAGGGGTTCAGCGATTTCTAATAATTGCACAAAGTACGACTTTAAACGTTTCAAAAGCTGCCAGTTCTCTTATCTGTAAACTATAAGTTCCAACTTAGCTATCAGATTTTAGCAAAAACAGGTGCACCAATCAAGTGTGAATCAAACTCTGTGACTTCAGCTGTACATTTTTTTTCTTCCTCTTCGATGTGCTGTTATACCTTCCTCCTGTCAAATAAATGGAGACAGTCGGGGGTGGACTTGCCATCTGGAGAAGCGGGAGTTCTCCCTGTGGGACAGTCAACCTGTAAGACTAGCAACAGTGATAAGATTAGAAAAAATCCCATACTGTTTGATTCGGCTTTCGACGGGCTGGCTGCCTCCATACAGGTGTGTGTAAATGCATCATGGTGGAGGTGTCTGTCTGCCCCCGCCAACTGTACTCAGTACATTCTGTCTTTCACACACTGAACTGACAATGACTGTGCTGTGCATAAGCAAAGTCACACATTAGCATTATGCTGCATTTAGGTGAAAAACACCTTGGCAGCAATTACTCAGCAAAAAAGTCACTTATTTCAACCAACGCATTTTGGTACAGGGCCTACATCAGAGTGGTGCATTAAAAAGAACATCGCTACAAGCTGAACACACAAACAGCACAATAAAGTAAAGAAAACCAGAACTGACTAGAGCTCAGAAAGACTCGATAGGCCTGACATATTACATTTTCATGAATATATTTTGAGTTGAAGTCAGGTTAGGGCCATAAAGTATAAAGTACACACAGTTATCTATCAGTTTCTTCTTCTGTGTGAAATTTAGAAACACTCCTGGCCATGCAAATAACTACAGCAGATGCCGAGGTTCATGCAAGTGATAGCTTTTGATAGCCTCCTACTTTCTCTCCATCTCAGCTTTAGAGGACCCTCAGCTAACACTTTGCAGATTTCTGAACCAGTGGAGAGCAATCTGGCAAATGTGATGGAAGAAAAACGAACTTCTCAGCTGTGATTGTTATTAATATACAACATTGTAGCAGGAGCAACAGGTTATAATGAAAACAAAGGATTAATTCAGCCTCCTCTGTGGTATGTGGAGATGACCTGTGACCCCTATCCGTCATCAGGGATGATTCCACTCAGGGGTGTAGCACCTGTTATTGTGGCAATTTTGTTCATCAACAACTGAAATTGAAGAGGTGGACTGCCCTCCTTTAGCGCCACTTTTTCCTGTGGTCTGCAATTCTTTTTTCAGCAATCAATTTAAAATCAATGTCTTTTTAAATTCTGCCACAGTTCTTATTTCCAGCCACACAGCACTTCCACATGCCCAAGCCTTTCTTTACACAATCTGCCTGTAAACAAGCCCAATAATAACTGCTTGGTTCTGTGCTGCTTCGTTAATTATCACCTCCACCTCTTCAGTAATGTTTCTCCTCTTGGCCTTCTTTCTCACTCCATGTTGTCAGTGATAAGTGTACCACCAGGACCTTTTGAAGGGAAGTTGTTTACCATAAATGCTTGATGAGCCATGTTTCTTTATGTAAATGAAGCTGATCATGGTGGCAATCATTTTAATCTCTGTCAGGATGACCGGCAGGCACACACTAGAAATATGCCAGTCATGCTATTACATTAAAGTAATTTATTAGAAATGTGTGGTTGCACGTATTTGATTGGCCCATGGAGTGCCTTGTGATGTTGCCTTGTGTTGCTGATGGTAAACATTTTTTTCTTTGTGTTTGGAGACTGTCCTTCCACAAAAAAAGACCCCATAGGTTGTTTGTACAAGAAGCTTATTATGATCCATATTTATGTTCGATGATAGGCAACGACCTCCAGTGACGATAGAAATTAGGACGGGAGCAAAGGAGGTCAGGCGACGTAGCACAGCAAAGTCTACGCAGGCCAGGGTGGATGAACATACACAGGACTTTGACCCAGGAGACCGCTATTTGTGTCCCGTTGACCTACGTAATATACTTGCTTTATGCCACATATAAAACTTGCATAAGAAATTCAACTTTCATAACAAACATATTATTTTAAAGGGGTAATTTAGATTTTTTTGAAGTGGGGTTGTACTTATCAATTAATTACCTACTGTAGATGTCAGTTGGTCTAAGTGGATGGTGTATTTAGAATATTTCCACCATTTGTCATCAGAGAGCCCCTTCCTTTGGCAGTACATTTTTCAACCATAGAACTTCCCTATTGACCCTTTTAGGGCCGACGTCACAATGACGTCAGTGTGTTAGCTGGAGGCAAAACACGACTTGCCACCACAGGGCTGTAGGCTACACAGGAGTCTTAAAATGTTGTCTTGTCATGTTTTTGGAGCCAGAATAGAAGTCATGGCTCAAAATGTACATTTTCACTAACAAGACCACACCAATAGTGTTTTCAGAATGATTTATAACATGTTATGGATGATGAGTAGTCATGACTGAGGAGGAAAGGGTTGAGGGATGAAGGGATGAGGGTCAAGGGATGAGGGATGAGGGTCGAGGGATGGAGGGGTGAGGGATGAAGGGATGAGGGGTTGAGGGATGAAGGGATGAGGGTCGAGGGATGAAGGGATGAGGAATGAGGGTTGAGGGATGAAGAGATGAGGGGATGAGGGATGAAGGGATGAGGGTTGAGTGAAGGAGGGATGAGGGGGAGAAGGCGTGAAGGTATAAGAGGAAGAAAGAAGGTTATGGGTGGATGGATGGACGGATGCTTGGTGGTTGGAACCAGGATGTTGAGACTCTGGGTAGGGGAGCCCTCTCTTCGATCTCTAGGGTACGATCAGAGCCCCCAAGAGAACTTCAAGAGCAAAGGTTGGCATGGGCATTTCTGAGGTTGCCCAGATTGTTGCGGATGTACATGAGGTAGGCATGAGATGACCAACAACTGAGAATTTTAATGAGATGGTCAGAGATTCCCTGTCTTGAGGCGGAAGAGGCGGCTCCAATGCAAAACGAATGCCCCAAGTATAGCAATGGGGATATACTGGATCTGGACAGGATTTGGCGGAAGTGTATGAGCACAATACACCCATCCATGTAAAGGGATGTAGAGTAAGGAATGAAGGTATGAGGTTTGAGGGATGAAGGGATGGGAGACTGAGGGTTGAGGGATGAAGGCTGAGTTTCCAGGTAGCTGGCAAGCACGATGATTAACGTGTTGAGTCAAAGGCAGGAACACAGGAGGGCTCCTGCGAGGCAGACTAAGTGGGGGAGTTGTCTCTTCGTGAGCTCAGCTTCAGATAGAGCCCCAAAGAGAGCTTCAAGAGTGCATGGGAGTTTCGAATCATAGCGCATATGTGTGATGTTTACTAAAGACAACGGTGCCCTGGAATTTTAATGTGGTCAAGAATTTTCTGCCTATAAACGGTTACAGTGCTCCATGCGAAAGGTCGGAGGCTGGTGCCGATAGTCAGAATATCTGGAATAATAACGGGAAAGCAAGAGTCAATGCCATAAGGACTGGACAAAGACGATCAAAAATGCTTTCATGTCCAGCTAATCAGACATTGGGGAGGTATTCAAAGGAATACTGGATTTCTCAGTGATGTTACTTTTAAGTGCATTTGCTAACGTTAGCTTTGACAGTAAAACAAACCGGAGTGTTGTCCTCCTTTGTAAGATTGGCATAGTAATCAACCATAAAGCCACCATCCCACCTTCAGCAATCCTATCAAGTCATCCATCCACTGAGTGAGCGCATTTGGGTTGGCCAGTCTGCTCTAGTTGGTGAGTGTTTACTTCAGGGCTGTTTCAAGACCCTCTGGGGGCCCTAGGCAAAAGGCACCTTGGCGCCCCCCCCCCCCCCCCCGTCTCCGTCACTGAGAAGACATGAAGCGTTTGTAAGAAATCCTTTATTTATAGAAAAATGTAAAAACAAAGCAAAATTGCCTTACATTATTTAAATAACAAAAAAACATAACATGCTTCATTTCAAAGAAAACAATAACAAATTACAAAAATAAACACACAAAAAACACAATAACTCATTGTGTAAGACAAATATTTGTGTAGTCATTTTAAATTAAATAATCTCATGACAGATGACATTTAAGATCTGTATGAAATAATTAATGAACAACAGTAACAACTTCAATGCTTCATGTTAACATAAAGCATTGAACATAAACATATCTTCCTCTTCTAAATACAAATTAGTTACAGTTTGGATGGAATAAGATCTTCTACTGACAGTAGAATTGATGTTGGTTTCATTAATGTTAGCATTTGACAACAAATGCATTACTAATGGGAGAAATTAACATTGTCGTTGGCACTAACTTATTACAGGTACAGTGTTCTGTGTACACAACCATGGCAACACAGCTAATGTCATATAATACACCTCTTCTGTTCAAACAAACAAACAAACAGATATGTCTCAAGAGTTTAGAAGCTTCAAGCTGGTCCACTCACTGTCTAATATTAGCTAGCTGTTGTTGTCATGTTGTGCATTGAACATTAAACTTTTCTGATGCTTGGTGGGACTGGGACAAAGTGGCACTGTCCCGTTTTTCTTTTCATCCTCCTCTTGCTTTTTTTTCTTTTAGCGTGCCCTGAGGGATACGTTGGCTTCATTTTGCTGCAGCCCGCACGGCACCGGCACCAGCAGCAGCAAGTCAGCTCAGTCAGCTGTAGGGGCCCCATTAGGGAGGTCTCCGATGTGTCGTCGTTGCAGTGTCTCTAAGGGGGTTTCAAGTTGTGTCACTGATTACAGACCAAATGTCAGCAGTCCCTGGAGGCCCCTTCTAGCCACTCGCAAGCAGCAGCAAGAAGGGGGGGCCCCATTAGGGGGGATTCCGATGTGTTGCTGCAGTGTCTATAGGGGTTCCATTCATATTGTCATTGATATGGACCAATGTCAGCCGTCTCTGGGGGGCCCCTTCCAGCTCGGGGCCCTAGGCAATTGCCTAGTTTGCCTGTCCGTTGTGATGGCCCTGGTTTACTTACTCAAGTAACACTTGTGATCCCAGAGAGTGAGTGACATGATATGGTGTGCTCATAAATTCAATCTGATGCTCTACACTAAAATGATAACCCTGTTATGCGAAGAAACTGAGCGTTATGTTTCGATATGAATTAATGAACGTTTAGGTTAATCACACATTCACTCCGCTTGGTGCTCTGCTGCTCCGTCTCCCCAGACAGAGTGCCGAAAGAGCACTATGCCACTCTGAGAGTGTGCTCCGTCACTCTGAGTAAATATTTCTGAATGCACCACCCATATCATTGCCCTCTATTGTCTAAAACAAGCCAACATATTCAGTCTCACTCTGCAAAAGTTCTTCATCTGTATACTCTGGTTCATAAAGGTATCCTCCACTCAGAGTCTGACCCAAAGAGCTGACCAGCGGCACAATACAGTGCGCAACACGGTTTAGCTTATGCGTAGGACTATGGAAGTTCTACAGTTGAGAAAGTAAAGTGCCACAGGAGAAAGTCAGTAAAGAATGCAAATATTATAAAAATCATGCACACTTTGATTTTTTTTAGGTAGGTGGCTAAAATAGATGTGGCTGAAAAACTCCATCTACACCAATACATGGCTACGGTTCTGTGTCAGCACTCATGCCTGCTTCTCTGTGTCAACCACTATTTACTGAAGGTAATACAGTAACTGTGGATAAATACCTTCTACAACTCCACTTCAAATAATCAGAACTATCCCTTTTACTAAAACCATGATCTTTTCTTGAACCTAACAAGGTAGTATTGGTGTCTACCTAACCAAACTGCAATAGGTTCACAACATTAACCACGCATTTAAAATTGCAACTTTAATTGTCATGAATGTTGTTGCTGAAGTTATTGGTTATTGTCTTATTCCGTCGTCCAGGTAAGAGGACATGTTGATCTCCTGCCACTGGTAGGGGCACAAATTTAGGAAACAGTTTTGTGGGTTGTACTTTATAAGATAAACAAATGGACTGTGTGATCATATGGGTTGAAGGACTTGTTGTATTTTTGAGTTACTCTGACAGAAAATAAAATGTAGAAGATTTAAACAGTTTCTCAAGCTTGTGTTTAGCCATTTGGTGAAGATTCAGAGAGTATTTGTGAATTTCCTTCTTGTCATTTCTTTGTTGACAAAGGCTTGTTGAAACCCCATTTGTGCTGTTTTTGTCTTAGTTGGTTCACTAGTTCCTTAATCAAGATGGATGGCTGATGAGCTGCAGATGCAAAATAGTCTGTGGGCAGTGCCTGTGTGTTGCTTCATATTTATGAATGAGAGAGTCTGATTTTAAAATACTGACTCTGGAATTTCTGTCAGGTATGAGCCATAACTGCCTGCCCATGCGTGACTTTCATATAAGAAGGAAAAGTAAGTGGGGTTCTCTGAAAGGATTTTCTATGCTCCTTAAATTGCTATGAAGCAAGTGTGCCACAGTACATTTGCATGCATAATCTCATGTACAGAATACTTTGTACAGTATGTGTCAGTATTTTCAGTAATAGTGCTACAGGTGCAGAATCTATGGGCTGGTTGTGATCGGCCAGTGTGATTAAATTTTTCATGCCGTAAAGCCACTGGAGACAGTAATGGAATCTACACTGGAAGGTTTTGAATGTGTCTCCAGCACACACACTTTTGAGATTTCCTCCGAAGAAGAAATGAACTGTAGATTATTGACCTTACACATTTGAATGTAATCAGGAAACTGGTCTTTCCAGCTTCCTTCATTATTTTATGAAAATGGAGTTGAGAAAGTGCACAGGCTGTGGTTAAATCATTAATTAGTTACATAAGGTCAACACATACTGCATACATTCACCAACATAACATTGAAATTGGTAATGATAAAGGGTAAGTTAGGGTAAGGGACATTTTTCCTGTGTTTTTGTGTCTAAATTACTAGTTGGAACAAGTATTTTTGAAATTGGTCCAGCACTGAGCGAGAGCACTGTAGCCGACAGTGACGAAACAGGCTGCAATGAAATCATTCAGGACAATACTTCCACTGACATGCTCAGATTGTTATTCTAAGTGTCTGACAACTTATGGAAAAAATCCCCACAGAGATAGACCTTTTTATTAAAGAATAAGAACCAGAAACAGCCCAGAAATCACTATTGCCAAACCCACCAGACTCCATTTAAATCAGCAGTAATTTTGTCATTGTTAAACACACTTCAGTCAAAGTTGACAGAAACAAAATTAAACCCGTAGAAACAGTCTTGCTTCATCTTTCCATTGTCCCAAACATCACCAACTCTGGTTTGGTTGAATACACCCTTAAAGGGATAGTGCACCCAAAAATGAAAATTCAGCCATTATCTACTCACCTTCATGCCGAGGGAGGCTCTGGTGAAGTTTTAGAGCCCTTGCATCACTTGTGGAGATCCGAGGGGGGAGTGGGTAGCAGCCCAACTCCAAGTGTCCATGTCGGGGCTTCAGGACAGTTGGATCACTACAGACAAGCAGTATGGAGATATTTTGTGGTTTCAATTATGTGTTTTTTGGACGTTTTAATCTGGGGCGCTGTCAGCCTCCATTAGGTGGAGTTGTGCTGCTACCCACTCCCCCATCGGATCTCCACAAGTGATGCAAGGACTCTAAAACTTCACCAGAGCCTCCCTCAACATGAGGGTGAGTAGATAATGGCTGAATTTTCATTTTTGGGTGCACTATCCCTTTAATTGACCAATTTAGATGTGATATTATGCTGGTTCTATGCATGCTAAAATTACCGTTTATTTAAATGGAGTCTGGTGGGATTGATGGTGGGGATTTTGGGGCTGTTTCTGCTGAAACAAAAAGGTTTTTACTCTCAGAACTTACGGAATGGATCGCTATAGAGATAGACCTTTTTGTTAGACACTTGAAATAACAATCTGAGCCTGTCAGTAGCAAAAACAAGCACTGACGGTGTAACAGACGTAAATTGAAGGCGCGAATGCACCCTGAGTCGTTACATTGCATCTTATTTTGCCGCTGCAGTACTGGACCACTATCAGAAAAGGTTTTTCCCATTAATCACTAAAACACTAAAACATGGGAAAGTAGGTTCCAGACTGAAAACTACCAAACTTACCCTTTGAGTCAACACCCACTTATTAGCTTTATTGAACCTCCTCTTCCCCCAGAACCCCCAGCTTCAGCTCAGTCGTCATGGAGACAAGTCATGTGATATCAACTGAGCTAAGTGTGGAACTGGAACAGGTGGTCGTGTATGGGAGGATCATAACTCCTGTCTCTGTCACAAATTGTCTTTGGCATCAGATGTGAATGGCCTTCTCAGCCTTTCTCTGGTGGTGTATTGACTCCTGGTTGATGACTCTGACCTCTTCCCAGTCAATGCTGTGTCCCATTTTGATCCGGTGTTCACAGACAGCTGATGTTTTCTATTTCAGATGTTCATTTAGTCATTTGCTCTTGCCATTGAACCGACGTGGCACTCTCTACAGTTCCTTCACTTGATCTTAACCTGCAATTCCACTTCATTATGAGCAGCCAAACATGTCAAATATTTCGACAGCTTAATTTAGCTCCCCCGAATATACTTTCAGTCAGAACTGGTCGGCGATGTCATGTGATCGCCTGCATACTGTCTCCTGTGCATGTGTTCAGTGGGCTGTGTGTTTCCAGTTTTACCACCACAGTCTTCTTCCACTGTGACTCACAAGCTGCTCCATCTGCTGTAGATCCATTAAACAAACAGACCATATTAACTACATAGATTCAACAGCAATTTGACTGCTCTTGAGAGCACGCCACATTTGATTTCCTTTGGAGTACATCGCCAGCGTAACACACACACACACACACATGTACATCCAAGCTGCTGACTCTTTTGATCTGTACTGCGCTTCCTAGAGGGCAGGTGAGTCATTCAGGTTTCCAGCATCTGCACGTATGTGTATTTCTGTGTCTGGCTCCAGTCTACGTGTTTTATTTTTTTTTATGCCCTTTCTCCTCAACCTTCATATGCCCACCTGAGGGAAGAGGCCTTACCACAGGGTGGGGATCAATGAACTGCTGTGTTGTGCTCAGCCAGCGTAGGATCTTATTTAGAAGCCCTCCAGGTGGGTAGGATCAGTGGCGCACAGAGGGAGAGAGGCAAAGCCAGCATCCATTATTTATTTCCTCATTTAACACTGGCAGCAGGTTCCTCACCCACTTTTATTTGTTCAAAGAGTAGTGGTGTGTGGGTTTAATTCTTTACAGGGGTTAATATTGGGAACATAATTGGATTCCTGCACCAGGACAGATAGGAGTTTGAAAGATAAGGGATGTGTTGTAAACACACTAAGCCCTGTCGCAGATAAAAGATCTATTTGTGCCGCCTGGTCTTTTGCTATAATGTCAGTGCATGCCAGAACAGGGCAGCCCCGGTGAAGCGTATCGATCTACCTTTACTTCTTCAATTAGAGGAATGAAGAATTAGTCCTTGCCAATGAAACATAACTTATTGTCTTCACCGCTGGTGCCCAACCCACTTGTCCATCCCCACAATCCATCGCTCTTCTTCACCGTTTATCTGGCCCAAAACCAGACGCTGTTCTAATGAGAGCTTAAGAGCATGCTGCTTTGTGCTGTTGGAGATAAAACTCCTCAAAAGAAAAACAGTTCCTCAACAGTAGACTTCTAGTAGACTACCTCAAGTTAAAATGTGGAACTTTTGTGACAGCTTCATCTGTATCTTTGATGGTTCCATGTGTAACTTTAGCCTGATAGCCCTTATAGAAGGTATTTGAGGCAAAACAGTTTAAAAAGGAAACTTCTGTTTCTCTGCTTTATTTTTCTGATGTTCAAAGTGAGAAGAGACGTTTTTGCTTCATTCTAACCTCTTTGGCAACACTGAATTTCAATGTGTCATTTCACACTCTCATTATAACAAATCCATGGAAGATAATGGACTCATTGAGCAGCTGATCAAAACATAAATGCAGCATGATTACAGCTGCTACAAGCATCACATTAACTGTACATTAACCTTGCAAATAGCCTACATTAACTGTAGAGCGGATACAAAGTCCATCATTGGAATTACAAAGATAGGACAAAACTTATAAAGTGGAGAAAAATGCCACACAAAAATGCCTCTGATGTTCGAAAAGATCACTGACAAAGCAGATACTAAATTGCAGATCATTCATATTAAAATTTTAGGTGTATTTGCTCATGTAAAAATAGCACAAATGCATTTTTTTTATCATTTTCAGCCATTTGGGAGTGTGCACGGCTTCTGAATAATTGTTTTACAGTTAAAATAGCTGCTTCCATCAAAAGGAATTCCTCTAAACGTGCACGTTTTAACAGCGCCTAAAGGGCCAGTGCTCAACAACTCCCTTTACTGGGATCTTGCAACTAAAAATGCTAAATGATCTGTTATTAAAATACTTTGCCCATGATAATCACCACCACTGCCCCAAATGGTTGAGCAGTTACCGTTAAACTTTTAAGCTCTAATTAAAAAATAGAAAAGAAGAAGAAGAAATGCATTCAGCCGCTGCGCCCCCAGGGATGAAATCTGTCTTCTATTCTGTTGTAAATTGAGCACACCTAGCAGCTCACTGCAGAATAATCAGGAATTAGGGGATAAATGCAGCAACTGTGAAGAGTAATACGAGCCTGCATTGCTCCTGCACCCCGAGTTTATAAAGCCCTCTCTCCCCCCGAGCTTGTGGCTATGCTTCTCTGTTTGAATGCAGGATTTAAAAGTCTCTGGAGAAGCGCAGTGGGTGAGTAAGAAGTGTTTTTATGTCATGCTATAAGCTTCCACTCAAGATATTTTCTACCCTTTTAGATTCCTTCTACTTTGCCATCTCTGAATGCATACGAATTGTGCTTTGAAATAGCACAGAGGGAGTGTGAAGTTGTGATTGCTGCGTAATAAATTAGAGAGAGAGAAACACTCGCGGTGCCACATGCTTTGACAAGTAATTAAGGGCAACTGTGCCACAGCAGACACTGAATGGTAGCCAAATATTACAAATAAACAATTTCAGGCACAAGACATTCTCGAACAATTACCATATTTGCAGCAACTGCTGCTTGTTTCTTTTCGTTTATGAATAAGAATTCACAGTATGTTTTCAAAAGGGTAAATTATGTACTATGATATACAGTATTTCCATATTGCATCCATTGTCACTCTCGCTACAATGCATATCAGCACTATTTACAGCCTCTATCTATAATCTGCAGCATTTCCACAGGCAGCATTAGGCTCTGATGTGAAGGTGAGGGACACAGAAGAGGCCATGGCCACCTCATCACCCCCACATGTCCTTCAGCAGATGGAGTTAACCCCCAGTACTGACAACACTCGTCATAGCAGCTCTGGATGGCCTCGCTGGAAATTGAGTGTCAGGTATTTACTTGAGCGGATTAAGCAGTGGCCCAAAGATTGTACGGGTTATTTCTTTAATCCTCGCAATTCTGCTACAGTGTTACTGTCCTTCACTGCCATGTAAACACGACCACACACTTTTTGTATTGTGGTTTTTCCATTTCATTGCAGCAGTTATGACCAGACATGTTATCACTTGTAACTCTCCATTATGTTGTTTCACAGTGCTATTTGTGAAATGGCAAAACATTGTAAACTCTATAATGTACCTGCAATTGTGGGCCAGGGTTATTTGACATTTAATTAAACACTCATCACCAGTATTTAATTAAAGGTCTGCACATTTTTAAAGCTTAGCGTCTGATTTATGCATTTTGTGTCAAACAAATCAGAACACACTGATAGTTTACACACACTGCTGAAACTGGTGTAACCTATTTTCGGTGATAGAAGCAACATCTATAAGTTTGTTTGGAACTCACATGACAAAAAGGCACTCTTAACTCGTTTCATCTCGCTTCACAGACATTTTCTTTAGCATTAAACGTAGTCCAGTTGATTGTTGTTGTACATCCATGGTTAAGATGCAAACAGGAAGTGCTAAAAGGTAAAAGTCTGGGACTGTAGCGCCAAACATATTCATCCAAAATGGATACAAGACAAAGAAAAACATGGCAGCGATAAGGTTCATTTGGCATTTTAACTGCAGCTTTTACATTACTAAGGCATAGGTATATCACATCAATATGACTATCTAAAGAACACTGATAATATTCTCTATTCAAACACATTTTCTGTGTAATGAAAACCTTAGGAGATATTATTATTGTTGCTAATATTAGCCATTTCAAACTGAGTAGACCTCAGACTTTTAATTAAAAGTACTGAAGGTGTGTAGTAACACATTCAAATTGAGTCCATTTCTAAGCTGCTGAACTTGCCATGCCGTGTACTTTTTTTTTTTTTTTTTTTTTTTCCCTTCCTGGGATTGGACACAAAGTGCCACAAGCTTGCACATAAGGGGAGTGAAAGTTGAGCAGTAACAGCCCAGGATTCGCAAGGTTAATTATTGTTGTCCACTTTTTCTAGGATGCTGCTATCGCCAAAATAATTTCTAGGTTTCAGCTGAATCCTGCAGTTGTCTTAGTCATCATATTATAAATTCTGAATGTCAGCGCTGCTATCTGCACTTTTAGAAAGAAGAATAATATCAGCCTTAAAAATTCCATAGCAATCCGTACCCAGTTTGGATGGTACTGTAAAGATTTCTCTTCAACTACATGCGAGTACAGTACACTCTGCAGTACCGAGCCTGGCATGTTGAGCCACTTTTTTTTTCTTTTCTTGGCAAGTTATCACGACTACAGGGAGGACAGCAGTGTCATACAGTACATGAGGGTGTTCTTGCCTGTGGAGGCTGGCAGAACAGTGATGTGGTTTCATAATTTAAAAGTTGTCAGACAGTCCTGCTGACCGACAGTGTGTGGGTGCAACCTCATTAATCCTTAAAAAAATATTTTTCTTCACATCAAAGAGTGTTATTTACATCAACAGCTTACAGTAGATTTGATGGATTTGTCAGCGTAGTCTCTGAAAGATCAAACCACGTTATATGTTACACCACATCTGGTATCTGTTTGATTTTTGCATGTATTTTACTATGCGTTTCAGGCAGACATATTTTAATGTGGTGCTGTATGAAAATCAATTACCAGACCGAAAACCTGCTCGAGTTTTGTGATCAATCACAGTGAACATCAAGTCTACATTAATATTTGTCAAAGTAAAATTATCGTTGTTTAATAATACAGTGCAGACTTTTCCAATCAGTCACTTAATTAAACATTATTATAAATCCCTGCATGGAGCAGTAGGAAGAAGTACACCCCAAATTCTATAGGGTGCATGTGAAAATGACAAGTTGATACAAAGTTTAAAGGGACAGTTCACCCCTAAAACAAAAATACATATTATTTCTGTTACCTGTAGTGCTGTTTATCAATCTAGATTATTTTGGTGTGAGTTGCTGAGTGTTGGAGATATCAGCCATAGAAATGTCTGCCTTCTCTTCAACATAATGGAACTAGATGGCACTCGGCTTGTGGTGCTCAAAGCTCAATAAATAAATAAATCTAAAAAAAAAAAAAAAAGAAAGAAAGAAAAACTCAACTGCAATGTCTCTTTCCAGAAATCATGACTGGTTGCTCAAGATAATCCACAGACCTTATTGTGAGCAGTTTCGTTTAGGAACTATTTTCTTTCGACTGAACCACACCTGCCAACCATATCACTGCGCAGAAGGAGGCATGCATCTACTCATGGACAAGAGGCTCGTGCTTGTGACAGTGTGACGTAAACATTAATGGCATACTCATCAACTAAGCTGTAACGTTAGCTAGCTAAATGGTGCTGGGTGAGCTAGCAGTTGAACTAGATGGAAAAATAGCACTTCAGGTAAAAGGAAAAACTTCTTTTTTTCTCACACATGAGAAGAGAAACAGAAGCAAGAAGTCAAAGGGGCGTGAGATCAAAACAAACTTGGTGTATGAGGTAAGATTATTTTTCTAGCCATTGAGGCCTTTAGCTTCAGGCTATAGGGACACTATAAAGTCCTTTCTTTATGCTGCCTTTGCATTTTTACCCAGAACCAAACAATAATTTAACATCCCTGTTATATGACAGCTAAACTCGTCCTCTGCTCAGAGGCTAAGGAGCTGATGGATCTCACTGATTTTCCAATTTGCAGACATTTTGAGCTGCTGTTCATCCTCAAGTTAGCTGCTAAATGCAACCAGCTACTTCTTAAATCTTCTGTGGTGGGTTGCACACTAAACACATCACCTGTGCTGCCCATGATCCCGTCCTGCCAGCTATCCCTTTTATACAGATGGTCTTTTTGGTTACTACCTCTGATGCAAGCTTATAGACGAAACAACTCTGTTCCCCCCATTTTGCGATTGTACCTTTCTTAAAGAACATCATGGCAACATACAGTGTAAAACACCAACCTTGAGGAGGCAGTGTAAAAGGGGCTATTGTTTGCTAGTATATGGTAACTACTCTTTAGTCTGTCAATATTGGGTTGTGTTTTTAATGAGCTAACTAGTGTGTTAAATCTGTCCTGTTGGTCTTCTGGTTTCCCTTTTTGAATGACGAATGCAGATTACTGCTGCCTGCTGATATGGAGAGTTATTTCCTCTCATGCAGATGCGGGACAAACGTGCTAATTGGCCATTGACTATGTTCTATGCGCTGTGCTTAAGTACAACTATTTGGCTGAGACACAGGCAGTGTGAGGCGATGCAACAGTCGGCCTTTGTCGCCGCTAGTTCTTTGATGTCGGTTTGCTGTGTCTGGGCCCATAAGGAGCTTTTCCAACAATCCGGTCTTACTCCAAAGTAAGAAATCTGATGCTTGAGGCAGCGACCTGTGGCATCAGATACTGGCAAAAAAGCCATACTTTAAAGTCCGCATGATATGTGGCTGGTTGCTGTTACAGTTTAACGGTAATCGGCGGCATCAGGAGAAAAAGCGATAGGACAAGAACAAAAGTCAAGGCAGCCAGTCCATGCAGGGCAGGTGGCAGGGTTGGTGAACGGGTCCAAGAATCAACGATTTTTACCTGAGAGAGCGATGTCCTTTAAAATTATAGAGCCAAACACTGTTTTTTCCCTAAACCTAACCATGTACTTTTGTTGTACTGACCTAGTGCATTTATTTTGAAAGAGACTGTAAGTAAATGGTAAATTTACTGTGAAAACAGTAAATGTATTTTGAAAGAAGACAGTGCTTTTAACAGGCAGAACGTCAGCAACCAATGCACCCAGGGTACTTAGCATGGTGTATCTGGATGTGGAAAGTCCATGTCCACATGTCAATATTTGACAAGGTCGGAGTGAGAATGTGTTGGTTCCAGATGTGTGCACTTCACAACTATCACTGCCAAACAGTATATACAGTATCTGTGTCCTTATCAGCCTTTATTAACTAATGCAGTTACGATCATATGGAGTGAAATTAAATGTGTCCTTTGTTATGTGCTACTGTATCTTAAATTGCTATTTAAATTCCACATATTGCATAAATTTGGCAGTTGTTAGCCTCCTGATGCAGAGCAAACTTTTTAAACATGAGCTTGCAGAGTGCACCACTGCTTCCTATTCATTGCATTTTATTACATGCACACACAGTTATAGAGATGGAAAGCTCATACACATGCATATCATAAATTTCTAATTTCCTTTGCTGTGTATTACTGCAATTGCTTTGCTTTGGCCCACACGCATAAGCAGCTAGTTCTAATATTCACACCAACATTATTTCAGGTGACCATGGAGATGTATTGCTCATTATCCACACACTCATCTCCACAGGAGTGACCCAAGGTCATCAATGACAGGCCTGTGACTCATCATTGGGCAACAAGTCCCCCCCACCAGCAGCAGCAGTTGTTATGTGTAGGTACTGAATGTTGCGAGAACAAGACAGATATCCTCAGCAGGGGAACGGTTCTCAGCTTGACTTGAAGAGGTGGAGCCAGTGAAGCACATTTGCAACACAACAACAGCAGGGTGGCAACAACACTCAGCACGGCACTTCTCATTTCATAAATCTGGCTGCAGTGACAAACGTCATTTCAACCCCTCACATCAGGAAAAGGCAAGTAAATATCGGGTGACTTCGAACACTGTGACAGCCTGTTTTCTGAATACCATTCTCATAAACAACACAAACACTCTAAAGGTTTAGGAAGGCATTAAGCAAAAGTAAAACATTTGGCAGCTTATGAATGTAAGTGATGAAGCCTGTCTTTCTGTGTTGTTACTGCTTTCTGAAACGCATACACAGGCAGCGGAGCCCCTCGCTCGGTCTTTGGGGCATGACGAATAACTCAGAACTGTACACACTTTCATTCCCGCATTGCACATTAACAAGAGGGATGGCAGCTGATGCATTTGAAAAGAAATGTAATTGAGACTGGGTGCAGTGGACACTCAGATATTAATTTCTCAGAGGGCAGGGCCTGCTGCGGGGCATCAGATAAAATGTAATTAGGCCCACATTTCATTTGAGAGCTTCTGTACTGCAAACATAGACCTGAGGTGAACTCAGGTCGCTGCTTTGATGATAAGTAATATTGGATGCCAAATGATGTATCAATCATGTCTGTAGGCTACTTAGCTAGAATTAATAATTCTTATTCCCTACTGTAGACTGTATACAGCCAGAAGAAAATACTTTGACAACTCATAGAAACATTATACTTTACTTTTAGCACTATTTAAGCATACACCATTATGACAGGTGAAACAGAGAATTACTGCCCCATAACTGTCACTCTTTATTCAGTTCCACTTTAAGTGCTTTAAGACATATCATAGCAGCTATAGTGACAAAGCTTAATAAGTAGTCTAAAGTTTACAAAGCAATCTTAACTTAAGGTTCACCTACGGCTTGTTCTGGAGCTTTCTACTATATTGTATGGCCTTCATTACTGGATGCATTTTATGCTGTTTCATGAAAGTACTCCCTCTACGTGTTGTCTTAAAATTTGAGTCCACAGACTGTATATAAAGTACATGTCTCCACCTCTCCCACTGTACAAAAGTGAAGCCAACATGTCCCAGAAAGGGGCACTCCCACCTTGAGCTGGGGATGTCATTTGGAGCCAGAGTCTGCACAGCTGTGATTGGCTGGTGGAACCATGGTATCAGTGTCACACCCATTCACCCAAAAGACTCAATGGCGAGCGGCACCATGGATCGCAAGCACATTGATTGACACACACAGCTGTCAATCATGATGTCATCCCTCCATTTTAAAGTGTCAAATAACTAGGTAAAACCCAACTTTTTTGTAAAATGAACACTTGAAAATACAGTACATTAGCCAGGTAAGAGCTACCTTAAATGACAGAAACCATCTTTGAAAAAAAAAAAAAAAAAAAAAAAAAAAAAAAATTGAAACTATTTGATACAAATTTTTCTAATTTGGCTCATGTCTCATCCACTGGCATGGACGAGGCATGGTTTATGACCTACACTGCAGTTAGCCACCGGGGAGCAAGTGAGAACGTGTGATGTTTTGGCTTTACTTTTGGGGAGCGGTGATGTCGTCCACCTTTATTTTACAGTCTGTGGTTGAATCATACCAATCTAAACTCAACTTCCAGTTACACACTTGTGTTGATCAAGTGGTTGAGATTAAATTAGAATGTATATAGCAAAGGTCAGGGAAACACGGTGGTTTGGGTTAAAGTGACTGCTGTGGTAAGGTTAGGAGACCCAGCATAGTCATGGCTACAACAGTAACCTTTTGATTAATTTGAAGGAACAAATGTGGTTATCATTGAAAAAAACAACATTGCCTGGAAACAGGAAATGAACATTGGTCTGTGTTAAAGTCTTAACAATTTGTTGACCTAACCATCCTCTCCAGCCTCCACTCGTGGAAATCATGGCTTTATGATAATGTCGCAACTGTGGTTTATTAGGACAGCGTTTCGATCCCTTCTGGATCTTCATCAGGTCAAAACAGGTCAGGTCAGGTCAGGTTTTGACCTGACAAAGATCCAGAAGGGATCGAAACGTTGTCCTAATAAACCACAGTTGTGACTTGGAGCAGTGTGCAGGCTTTTTTCCTTTTCTTTGACGTTTGTTGATAGCCTTGCACCTACCAGTGATGTGCATATGTCTCCTCCTCCTCTACTTTACGATAGTCTGAGTTGGCGGAAGTTCGCTGCATAGATCAGCCTCTCAGTGGGTGGATCGAGCCACCCGCTGAAGTCCCGCCCTACCACCTCCGGTTGTGTAGCAGTTTTCAACCGTTTTCAACACGTCCGTTACTAACTTTTGCGGTGTTTGATCTTGCGGGGATGGAGCCATTTTTCTGCCATGATTTGCGTCCTGTAGGCGATATTTTTGTGGCTGTGTTACACCAAAACCTGTTTCCCCCCAGCAATATTTTTGCAAGCGCACCATTGCTGTGGCACCGCCCAGAACGATTGTGATTGGTTGAAAGAAATACAAGCAGCCGGGGCGTATTTTTCTTCAGTCTTAAAGTGAGAGTCGACCCAGCCAGACCTTTCTTTTCTCGAGAAAGGTCTGGTGAGCCAGACTAACTTTACGATAATGTCGCCCAACTTCCTCCATTGCTCTAAACTTTCAACAGTCATGATTCATATGGCCACTAGATGGCTTTGTCTTAATTACCAAGTCCTCTTCATTCCCTGTAGAATGTAAGGCTGTGACTATCTGTATACATATGGTCCTGTCCTGTGCACCATGTTGTGCCTTGCCCCAAGTTAGACTAGCAGTTTTTAGTGCCAAAGTCAAAGTTCTCACAAGGTTGTTTTTTTTCTCCTTTGTTTTTCTCTTCGGGTGGAGTCCATCTCAAGGCTACTTTAGGAATGTAGTCCTGGTCTATCCTTAAGATAGGTCCAAGCCACTGTGTAATTGTACAGGTCCTAACTGGAGCTCATTTCTAGCCAAAAAATGCGGCATATCTTCCAGAGACATCCATTGTAAAAAAAAAAACATCAATCAAACACCCTACATAGTTACAATGAACTTTGTCTTAAAAAGAGTTGGTGGTGACTGAAGTGCACTGCCAGACTAGGATATTCAATCACAAATATGGTTTCTCTCTGTCAGGTTTAAATTTCTTGCCTGAAACTTTGAGGAATGCTTCTGCACCTCGCTGCTCAGAACCTGTAGCCCATGGTTTGAGAATTTCAGTCTCTTCTTCTCTGTCATTGTTCTGCCTACTGTGTTCTTGGTGCAGAGGCAGCATTTGTTCTTTGTTAGATGGTTAGATGTTAAATTGCAGTCAAACACAAAAAAATTGCAAATTGCACTCAGCTGCAACACTTTATGGGGGTGTTTGCGCTGTAATATCATCAGCACAGTACCTTTTATCTTGAGACGGAGCAGATAGCGGGAAGTGATGCGCAACTCATGGTGCTACCAGGAGCTACAATCCATTCGTTGTGTATTTGCCCATCTGTGTTCCTCAAAGCATTTGTGTTAGTAAGAGTGAAGTAATCTTAGGCAGCTTTCTATGCAGAAAAAAAGTCATTTTAAACCTAATTGTATTAATCTATTTGCAAAAGAATACCATTTATAAGATGCACAAATGTTGAACTTTGATCAGGTAGAGCTATTTAAGCATTTTAAAGCCTGAGTGAAATATCATTTATTTGAAACCTGCAAATGCAAGCAGTGTTTTATGTCCTGTATTTGATATCCTTTATCACTGGACTCACCACTCAGTCCTGGACATACAGGTATGCAAAGATATTCTGCTGAAGACGTCTATTGAAGTTGCTACCAGGGCTAAGCCATGCTGCCAGATACTTACCTGCACCACCTGGTCTCAACGTGTGAAGCCCTCTGAGCTTCAGAAACCTCACAGGCTAAGCCAAAGTCAATTACTTTTACCCTCGATGGCTGCTGTAAGTGGTCCACAATCATTATCCTCTCAGGCCTCAGATCTTCATGCACAGTTCCTTTTTTCCTCAAAAAAACAGAGAGTCTTACCAGATGCTGAAATCCTGAATAACAATATTATGAGAAGGTCAACTGTACTGGACCAGTTAGCACGTTTTTTTGAATGTCTTACCAGGGACATTTGGATTGGGGGTTCACTTAAGTTAAAGTTCCCGACTTTCAGATAGAACAGAAATAAAAACACCTTACAGTAAAATACAAGACAATACAATGTAATACAAAAGCAGATGTAGGAAGGTTGTATTAGTTCTACCAGCTTTAATAGCTCTGAAAGAATAAATAGTAGAAGGCAGTGATACAGCTCAGTAAATTTATAGTGTGGCTATAAAGCTTTCTGCAGCTGAGCTGAGCATTTACAAGACAAATCTCCAAATGTGTCGGTTTGATTTGATTTTCTCTCTGACAAAAAAGCAATGAAAACTAATACTGTCAGATGCATTTGCTGAATGTCAGTAAGTTAGAGCAAAGAGGTCCTAGCTGATTGATTAATATTGATTGTTAATAAATATTCAGGATTCAGTATTTTGACATTTAGTGTGGTGTGGGTTCTAATTAATTTCACAATTTTGCTTTTCCTTTTTCATGATATAACTTGATAATTATTATGTATTGATGTAGCATTCAGGATAAGAATACGTTTCCTCTTTTGTTTAGTGATGTCACTGTTTTATTTCTCTACTAAATCTTCTTGCAAATGGTGGTTCTCTCTGTTTCGCTACTGCTGGTTGGAGCCACAAGGCACTTCCTTACACCAGTGCGCAGGGTAATGACATTTATCATAAACAGCTGCCTGCGTGCACCACGTCTGAATGAGTGTCAAAGAACTCACCACTCTACTCCCTTAATATCACACGGTAAGTAATATTTTAACCAACTGACAAAACAGGCAAATCACTGCTTAATCCCAAAGTCATACATTCAGTATTGGATATAATGTATCTCACATTTACGTTATAGCTTACAGTGCACTTGCAGATTCAAAGGCATTTTGTAAAGCGGGCAGATGCATTAATCTAAACGCCACAACCAACCTCCCCCATTCCCTCTCTGCACACAAAACAATCTACAATCTGTTTCCCCCGTGGTGGCTCCTCCTGACTTATGCAGAACTCAAATCTTGCCAGAGTAATTTATGACTTTCCTTCGCATTGGGCGAATCTCCATTCTGCAGTATAAAGAGCAGGCATGGAGCCGGAGATGCTCACACATCATTACACAGCACAGAGATAGTGTAACCTGGCTGACAAGTCCTGCACCTCGGCTCTACATATAGAGCTTTATCTGTGTAGTTATGAGCTAATTCAGGAGGAATCCTAACAGGTCTTCAACAGTGTGAACATTATGGCTGTGACCCTTGCATGGGTCACTGGATTCTCACACCTTCAGTACTTCCAGTGGACTGAAATCATCACATGCCTTTCATGGTGCAACACAAGGACACAGTGAATCATGATTGGGTGTGATAGCCATAACTGTGCCTGAATGCAGTAAAAAATGCACTGCAAGTTGGAAACTGGCAGTTATATATGTCCTGGTGACTCATAAAACAAACCTGAATTTAAATGAGAATATTATTTGCATATTGTGAATGTATAGGATAAATCTGGCTCCCCTACTCAGCCTATGTGCAAATACTGCTTATGTGTGATGAGCTATTGTCTGGCCCCATCGGAAAAAAAAAGGTTTCTGATGATGCAGCTTGAATTAAGGAGGAGGCATTGAGGCGCACCCCCGTTCTGAATTGAGCAGTTCTGAGTTGTGCTGTCCACATTGTTCAGCTGTGTGACTATGTGTGTATTCGCATCATTTCCAAATCAATTGCCATGGCCTCTTTGCTCAAGCTTTGGGAACAAACAATCGATGTAACTGAGGAAATAAAACATGTTTTTTACTGTGTGAATAACCTTCCTGCAAGTGTCAACAGGGAGTTCAAGTTAGGACAAAGTGAATAACAGGTAATACATACAAATGTTGTGGCTGCAGGCCATCAAAAAAGAAATATTCTCTGTCTATAAAGTATTAATCTAAAGGGATTGAATCTATAAAATCCTAAAGATGAAACAATAAATATAAATCAGTCTCTCTAAATTCAGGATACGGGTATCAAAAATTCCCACAGATGTGAGGTCATTATCAAATGGGAATCACTCTCACCATTTTTGCCATTTATTGCAATTTCCTCCCCAAAATATGAAATTAAAATACAATTCAGAGAAGCAAGGGGTAAGACAAAGTAATAAAAAGACCACCAACTTCCTGCAATGGTGGCCACAGAAATTTGTCATAGGGCTGGCTATATGATGCCACTGAAAATCTTGGGGTGGTACGCCAAAACTAAAAGTCAGAACTGAATATCAAGAATTCTGTTATAATATTGAAGTAAATAGGCTGGTTGAAAACTACATTAATGATTATATTCTGTGAGTAGTCCCTGGTCTTCTCTCGTTTGTGCTTGCCTGTAGTGGCTAGGTCAGAAGCAGTTGTACCATGGCTAGGTGCAGTACACCCAGGCCACACTGCCTGTGTGAGCATTGCATGATGATTTCCTTGCTGAACTGCTGCTGCTCGCATGCGTTAAGTGTTGACACAGATAGTGTTAGTGCTGCGGCACTATTATAACCACTAGTCCTTTTTAAATAGGAATTGTGCAAATTTACAGGAAAGCCCAATCAGTCTTTTTTTAGCACTGGCAGTATAAAAACAACACAGGGGAGTGTGGCAAAATGCCCCCTACCTACTTTTGTTTATACAGAATGCGCCTTTTTCGGGGCAATGGGGGGCGTGAGCAAGTAACAACACTGCAAAAACTCAAAATCTTACCAAGAATATTTGTCTTATTTCTAGTCAAAATGTCTCATTTCTAGTCAAAACTTTTTGACTAGAAATGAGACATTAAGTTGAAAGAAATATTTATATTTTTACATGATGGATAAAGACATGAAAACTGTAGTGAAAGTTAATATTACTTTAATTTGATTATCAAATGACCATTTTCATTGACTATTTTTGCCTAAACCACATGCGTCACATGGAAAAAATCGGCAAGATTCCTATTGTCTTGATGTTTCACTGTTGAGTAGTAGCCAAGCCATGCCTAAGTAGCACAGCTTACACAAGCAGTGTGGCCACTGTGACCTGATAACATGGGTGCCAACATAAAAAAACATAAGAGGTTACGCGATACACACGCCTTACTCACGCAGACAGTGTGGGCCGGGGGTTAGTCTGGCCTACTGCACTTTTGCTGGTGGTCTCTGAGGTGAACAGTAAGTCAAAGTCTCTGAGACAAAAACCTAGAAAACGATCCACTGTGGCTAACTAGAATGTCTGTACAGTTGGAACTAGAAAAGCGCTCAGAGAGTGCAGTCCTCCACCAACTAGGTGATATTCCCTCCCCCTCTGCATCAGATTCTGCAGCCTGCATCACAATTAGGTTATTTGCATCACTATCATTATTAGGTTATATATGCCTTCACCATGGAGACACTGTGGTGTATTTATTTCGTTTTTATTTTGTATCAACACAGAGTATAATATGTTTTTTGTATTTTTCACTTTCTTGTTTTTCCAACACAGAACATGAATTTCAACTTTAGAATTACAACATTATTTAGCAACGAAGAAGAACAAGACGTGCTTTCCGGCCACCAGATGACGCTATTTTCACTGTCTTTAGAAATTGGAATTGCTGTTGAGGCTGTCAGACGATAGACTTTATTTATTAAAATTTCATCAAAATCCATTCAGAACTTTTTGAGTTATTTTGCAGACAAACAAACAAACAGACAAACGTCGGCGAAAACATAACATCCTTGGCAGAGGTAATAACAACACAATTACTCTGACAATATGTTGAAATGTTAGCTAACTAGTTCACCTCACCATTATGGATAGATGCAGCACAGTGATTTAGCTTGCTAACATGGTTGCTCAAGGATTCCTGGGTGTACTGTATTGACTTTTTATAAACAGCCCAATTGTCATGTCAATCAAACAACACTTTATCGGCCCCCTGCAGCAACTCTGAAGACCCCCTAAGGGTTTCAGACCCCCTGCTGAGGACCCAGGCTGTTATTGTAATATTGTAATTATTAAGATTGTTAGTAACTTTGTAATTTCTGGCAATTTACTCGATGCTTTTTGTGAGCAAATTCCTTGAAAGAATTACTGTAAAGCATTTTGGATTGCCCAATACTAATGGTATTTTCTGCTGATAGGCTTGATGCCATCATGGTATACATCACCTGAACAATTAAAAGGACTAACTCTCATACACACATTTAGGCATTTAGAAAATATTTGCTTAGTGGTCATTTTTATCATACTGGTATGCTAACATATTATTAAAGAAGACAAACCATTGGGTCACCCTCAGGTATTGAGCATTCCTTAAACATCCAAATAGCAGAGTTTCACTTCTTCAAACTGCCCTACTTGTGATACCTTTCCTTTCCTTTCAAAAAGGAAACCAATACTACAGTAATTGCAACAGTGTCTGTTGTCTCTTTGATTGATTATGTGTTTAAGCGTCAATACCTCACCACATGTCTGGAGATAAAATGCATCTTAGGTGTTTTGTGATTTTGATTCCTTATCCATCACACTTTGTTGGCATAGCCACCAAAATGCCTGCATATTTGTACGAAAAGGTGACGATAAAGTTGGTATTTTCCCCATATAAGTACATCCTGCAGTTGAGCTTGTTCCTCCAGATGGCAACAACATTTTCTGTTAGATCATATGAAAGAGGTTTGTCGCTGCAAGCCAGTGTCACACTACACATGGAGCCACCTGGATTTAAAGGTCATTCTCTCCCATTGCAATTTCTCCATTCACTGCTGAGACCCAAGAGAGATGTGAAGGTTTATCTGCAGGTGTTTCAAACACCAGCAGGGTCAGAAATGAGACAGCCATCTCTGTTGTTGTTGTGATTACTGATGATTGATTTCAGAGACAGAAACAGATGAATAAAGAAAAAGAAATTACTACAGTGGAATTCCACAGTGTCGTCCAGCTATTTAATAGCAGCTACACAGCAATACTCTTGGCTGAATTATTATTGGTAATATCAAGCACAGAGGATCTGGAGAATGAGTAAGAATGATAACAATAGAGGGGGAAGGAATACGAGGGAAAACGCCGCCCGCACATTCTTTTTAATGGAGTTTGCTCAAGTTACATTTCTTCTTGCACAATAAGCAATTTTTACCCAGTCGATAAAAGCCGCTGCAGAATTGTTTACTTCCCTTGCAGGTAAATCATTTCAAAATTGGTTTGACATTAAGGCATATCCCTGAGAGCATGTACACGCTGGATGTGGGTGATTACAAAGCAAACTGCTGCAACCTTACTGGACTTCATAAGGACCCCTGTACTCTTTCTAATTAGCTCTTCATCCCTCCAGGACATTAGATAATGGCCAGGTGTGAATGAAATTTGTAGGTGGATTTTCGCCCCGGGTACGTGTCGGCTGCTGTATGCGTTAGGTGAACGAAACCAGTTCATTTGTAAAGCTTCGGAGTCAAGTGGGAGTAAGTCATGTTATTAAAGCATAATCTTGTTTTTGCCCTTGGTAGTGTGTGCCATTGGCTCCCAAGGGCTGAGAGAAACAGGTATGTCACTGCTGTATACTACATACTAATTCTACTTTTGCGCTACTCTCCATTTGCTTTGGAAAATTAATTAAAAAAGAGATACTCAAATAGGTACATATGCTTACAATAGTCGTGTTGTGAATGGTGATGAGGTGATGCTAGGACCATCTGAAAAAACAAAGTGTTAAATATGAAGTTATTAGAAAACTTTTTGTTATTATTGTTGTTGTTTCTTTTGTTAAATCCTAATCTCTTCAGTAATTACATTTCATCTCAACATATTCTCATGGGGGTTCATATGATATTTTACAAAAATGTACACACAACAGTTAATATGACATCCTATAAATCAGTGCCCCACAAATGACATTACGTCTTTACAGTTTATGAGAACAGCCTGTTCATCTCGATGAAGTTACCCATGCTGCAGTCCAAATTGATATTCACTCATGTGTTAATGTCTGTACTTCTGCACAGCTGCTAACATATTACTACTACTGTGTGTCATGGTGACCCATTCTACTACTCCTTGGACACAAACATACTCAGGCAGCCTCAGGCTGTCTATATAGTACATGATCACCAGCTGAATCACTTTGCAACAGTACAAACCACTGCTTTCCTACAGAGAGGGGCAATGCTAAACATAATTGCAGCACTACCTCAAGCATCGAATGCTGCTCAGATTTTACATTTGTTATTATTGTGAATGTTTAGTTCATAGCACAGCTGAACAGGAAATTTAAGGACGGTTGTCTGGGACTCTCCAGTGATCTCATTGTGAGCATGATTTTATAATTGATAGTTGTTTGTAAATAATATGATGGTAAATCAGCCTTGAGCTGAGCTCTCAGCACTGACAGTTTAACTGCTAATCATCAAACAGCCAGACCCTCCGTTTAGACATTTGTGTCTGGAGTGCAACCCATGTCAAGGTGTTTAACAATCAAATATCTTGGTAAAGTCTATTGCCTTTGAGTCTTACCATAGACTGCATGATAAAGATGGACAACATGAATGCTCCACAAACGTGAAGCTAAACATCTCAATCGCCCCCTGGTGGCTGGCTGGCATGGGCCAAACTGTCAGAGTACACATCAAATACATTTTTTCTAAAGATCATTTTTGTCATTTTAGGTTGTTTTTATCAAACTCCAGAAGATGTCACTAATGCAAGACAGAAATATTTTGGCTTCATTTCTGTGTACTTGAAGAAAAGATATGGGGGCTTGCAGCACCTATTATTAGGCTTAGAAGGCAATTATCGGCCTATGAAGTATCTGTTTATGTTTGGCATATGGCAACCACTCAAGGCTGCAATACTTAAGACAGGAGCCAAGGAGGAAGAACTAGAATGTCTGCATCAGGAGGCTGAAGGGAGGTAGATGGATCAATCAAATATAGGACTTTAACCCCAGAAATTGGGGTTTGTGTCCTGTTTGAGACTATAAGTCAAAGTTGACTTATTTTATTTATTCTAAACCTAATCACATAGTTTTGTGCTTAAATCTGACAGAAGTAAGAGTGAAACCTAACTAAACTGTAAATGTTTGAATTAATGTGGATTAACAGCAATTAATTCATATCATTCAACAAGTTACAAGTTATATGAGTTGTCTGGACATGGTTCTCCACATGGAGTTCTCTGAGCCAGTGGCTAAAAAACAAAAACAAAAAACAAACATATAAAAAACAATTAAACAATGAATGAAATACTAGAAATTAAAAACATAAGATAAAAACAAATAATACAGGTCTAAATAATACAGAACCTTTCACAGGCTGGTAATACAGTAGCCTTTGAACCTAATTGGAGGTTGGTAGGCCCCTTCTAACCCATCTCTGTTAGGCTAAAAACCACAGATAGTGACCATTTAATGGGGTGATAACATCCGCATCGAGCAGTTAGGCCTAAATCTGTGGCTGATATACCTATTTATTCCAGCTTTATTTGTACCTGCCTCTTTGCTGCCAACAATTACACTTTAAGACTTGCCATTAAAGCGCTTTTCAAACTACCTGCCTTGTGTCTGCTTTAGGGTCCACAGCTTTTCCACCAGAAGTGTAACAGTTAGTTTACATTCAAACAGCCTTCACATGAAAAGCCTGCAGAACTGCTGTACCAACCCCGAGAGGATGTGTCTGAAAAATTTTAAGAATTATCTATCTGAAGGTTTATGGTATTCTTTGAAAGGAAAATGTCTGAAACAAAATGTGTGTTCCATTTTGCGTTCTGCAATAAGCAATTGGGTACATGCACAACTAAAGAAGGATAAGTGCACAGAAGACATTTTATGGCGGTCACACACAGTTGCTGCCGCACATTGCTGCTCTATTTACTTCTCACTGAGGGATTCTCCTCCTAACAGATTCTGTATTTCTCAGTGGCCCTCTGAATAACACCACTGCCTCTTCTCTGACACCTTTCAGAGATCATTCTTACTGAAGGATAGGTGTTGCTAAAGGATGTTTTTCACAATAAGGCATGGTGCATTACCATAGCCAGCCTCGGTTTACAGCCTGCAGAATAAATATTTCCCACTGTCAATAAACTACCAGGTGAATGAGGAATGCTGGGAAGATTTACAGAGTGAGGAGATGTGTGGGGAAGTCCTGATCATTAAGGTGCACGTTTACTCCCTCACTGTGCATTTGTCTTGTTAGTTGTTAATAACGGCTAACATTAATAACAAACAGGGCTCGGGAAGTAGCTTGTCATTCCTGTCACGCCAGTCTTTTTTCATACGCCATCATTCTAAACCCTTAGTACAGTTCGTGCCCTCCTCAATGACCCATAACTCCAGACTAAATCAAACTAGTGCAGAAAGCACAACGGGTACATGAATCACAGCAACACATCAGCCGGATTTATCCTCTCGCACAGAGATATACAATAAACAGGCACCACCAGCACATATGAATTTTGTGAATTATTAATTTTCAAGCACAGGCGCACAACCACACATAAAAAAAACTGCAATATCTATTATGGCTTTTTGGTGCTCTGATGGATAAAGCACAGGCTCTGCCAGAATTATTGCTTCAGTGTGTTCAACACTGCGGGGACCTCTAAAAATAAATGAGCAGGCAGACTGTAGGAAGTGTCGCTGGGTGGTTATTTAATCAGCATGCCTGCATTATAATACTGTAGGTTTCACTGTTTGTCAGTGTCTCTGTCATTGCTATATAAATGTGATTGGCACTTTAATGTCTTTCAAGCTGAACACACACACTGGCTGCTGGCATTTATTACTTGCTATTTTGACCTCTAATTGCTCGGGTAGGGAGGGAGAAATGAAAAGAATAGCTGATGTGCTGTGCCACCGTTCAATCTGCTGCTTTTGATCATTACATTTTCCACAATAACAATAATGACATTGATAAAAAATATATCTGTTGTGGAGCTAACAAAAAATAATTGAATAAATAAATAAAAACAGTGAAATACAACGATAATGGAACAAAAATGCTTACAAATAATATCAATATTGGTAAAAATAATAATATGAAAAGGGAGAGATGAAGGAAAAAGAGGAGGAAAGGAAAAAGGAGGCAAAATATAAAAGGAAAAGGAAGAAGAGGAAGTTGGAAAGGAAATGAAGAAAAAGAAAAATGAGGAGGAAGAGATGTAAAGAAGCAGGCAAAACGGAAAAAGGAAATGGGAAATTGAAGAGGGGAGGGAGAGGAAAGGAAAGGGAATGAGGGGAAAGAGGAAATTAAAGACACGATAGAGATGTGGAAGAAAAAGAAGCAGGCAAAGTTGAAAATGAGGGAAACAGGAGAGAAAAAGGAAATTTAGGAACTATTAAGAGGAGGAGGAGAGGGGGGAAAAAAGAAGCAGGAGGAAGGAGTAAAGGAAATGGAACCAGAAGAGAAGGAGCAGACAGAAAAGGAAATTAGGAGATGAAGGAAACAAAGATAAAAAAAAAGGAAAATAGAGGGAGAAGAGGCGACAGAGAGGGAAGAATGAAAACAGAAGAAAAAAGAGTCATAGAAAAGGGATAAGGAGGAGAAGGAAATGAAAAAGCAAACAAAGGAAAACAAGCAGGGAAAGGAGACAGAAGAATCTGAGAAGCGGAGGGAGAAGGAGAAAGATACAGAGACAAAGGAGAAGGAAGACAAGAAGGAAAACGGAGACAATAATAAAACATGACAGAAGATTTGAATAGGGGGAGATGGACTGAACAAGCAGGAAGAGGAAAAAAGAATGAAGAGATGAGGGGGCGTTAAAAGAGGCGAGGGGAATGAGAGAATGAGATGGAGAGAAATACCAGGAAAAGAAGAAAGAGAAGGAAGCAAATTATAAGGATATGTATAAGCAGGAGAAGAGGAAGTGGGACAAACAAGAGAAGAAGAATAGGAAGGGGAATTCAATATCAATATAAAGGCAGCAATACTAAACCAGTCTAAACCTATTTGTGTGAGTGTGTGAGTGTGTGTGTATGTGTGTGAGACTTTGTGAATTTCTGTGCATATGGTGGCATTACCAGCCCTTTTAAAATCTCTTGTTCAGAATCCTTTCATCTCCAGTAATCCCTTTCTCTTTGGAAGTGCGGATTACGTCCACGTATTCTAAAGTCTTCATCCATACAGAAACTTGATAACCTTTTACTCTCACCTTCAGAATCACCCGGCAACAACAGCTCTGGGTACCACGCAGACATGCCCGCATGGGCCCCGCAAAGAAGAGAATGTTTATCTTGTTCCGTCAGTACGAGACAGACGGTGTCATTACATATGCTGCTGCCATCACTGCCAGCAGCTCGCCAGCACAGCCAAGCACCGCTGGTTTCCATGGAGGTAATCTGCAATGGCAGAGGCGGGCTAGATTATGGATAGGAGATGAGACTGCGGGATGGCCACGGGCGTCCCCCCAAGCTTTTGTCTGTCACGCTGTTTCACTGAAGCGCGGGGCACCTCTTTGGGGGATGAAAGGATCTATCTGTCTGTAACTGAGCTCGCAGAGAGGATGAAATGGATTTGGCTGGAAACGGGCTGGGCGCGGCTGGTGAAACATTTAAACATCTCTGCTCGACTCGAGTCGGAAAGCAGATATACAGAGCGCGACCGCTCGTAACAGGTGTCCAAAGCAATCATGTAAAACTGAATGAAGACAATGGCCCTTCTACAGAGGAAGCTCTGTGAAGGATGACAACATAGCATGCATATACAAAAGCCAAATAGATTAATGTTGTATAGCAATTTAGCGTTTTCAAATTCAGTTTTTCATCTGTCATTCATAGAATTTTCATGCAGCATGTGTTTGCCTTGCAAAAGAAAATTCTGTTCACCAAAAGCAACATACTTGACCTCCCGTGCTGCCACATTTGATATCACCTGTCTGCTCTAACACTTTATCACCTCTGTGTCAGGGCTCTCCATCCCTTTTGACAAATTTTCTGCAGACATGCCTAGGCATGAAATTCTCCAATACTCATCGCGGCCTGTGTGTTCTGTGAAGCACGATTTGAATTTTGACATCAAACGGTTTTCTGTCTTTAAGTGAAATATAACTTCCTTGAGTTATTCTGATTGAATCCATGCACCTTCAGATGTTGAAACTACCACTTACAAACAAATGGAAAATACAGTATGTGTCGCTGAGGAAAAGGCGGTGTTATTTTCACGAGGGCATGAATCCAAGAGGGCTGCTTGTGAAAATGAAAAATGAAAAAGAAAATACGACAGGTATAAATGCTGCTGAGAGGTACTTTTATTTACTTTGGAAGTCCAAAAGTTTACAAAGTAATGACTGCGGCAGAAGACACGACGTTTTGATTTCATTTAATATGAAGAGAAACGACAGCGAAGGGAAGCACTCGAGGAAGCCAAATAAAATGTATTGTTTGGCGGTGGAGAACAATGCAATAAAAAAGAAGGGAAAAAACCACCTTGCTCCATCTACAACAGTATATAATTTCATTGAATGTTCTGTAAAGAAGATTACTGTTTCATCAAGCTGCATTTCATGAGGTATATATAATAGTAAAAAAAAAAAAAACAGTATCTGTATTTCATAAAACCAAGGCATCATGGAGGAAGTGGAGACTGTGCGTGCTGAGACGGAGGACAAAGTTTGCCGACCCATCTACTTCTGCAGTTTTATATAGGTCTAGTGCAGAAGAAGTCAAACCCCTGGAGGATAGTGTGTCAGAGGCGGTATGTGTTAGGCAGGATCACGCCTGTGGGGTGGAAGCATACAAGGTCAGGAAAAGCATTTGTGTTGGAGCAACTCGTGCTGATAGTGGTGAAGAAGTTGCCAACAAAACTGCGCTGCAATGCATAAAGTTTGGGGATTTTCTCAGTTTAATCTACCTCTTACAGGCAGCCTGAGTGCAGTTGTTGCCCTCCCCCTAACCTTTAGAGACATAGGCATCAGTGGCAGAAGCAGAAATAGTGTTGCATTGTTACACCATCTTCAAATTTAAGAGCTTCATCACCCCAGCATGTAAATCAGCAACTACAATCAATTCATGTCAATGGAATTGCCCTAGTGAGTAGAATAACTTTTGGAAAACTAACTAATGCAGTGCAGAATTCAAATTTGGTTAGCTTTGAGATACTAATGTGTGCCACTGGCAATTTGAAAACCGTCTTTATAGTGTGGATCTTTAAGGGAGCAGAGAACCAAAGTCCAAAATGAAAAAGGCTATCATATCTGCTCTGCAGCACCATCCACATTTCCTTAACCATGTTATGCTGAATGAAAGCAGTGCCAACGGAGCTTTTCTCTCCATATTCATTTTGCCATGAATTAAAGGGATAGTTGAGATATTTTGAAATGGGGAGGTATAACATACTTTTTCGTAGTCAGTGTATTACATACAGTGGATGTCATTCTTTGGAGTGCCATACCAAAGCTAAGCAATGTACTGCTGTGGATAGAGTCAGCAATAAAACATAACGTAGCAACCTAAAAAAGTCCCAGTTAAATAATTTCAGTTTAAGTGTATGCTATATTGAGAGTATTTTCACTGCTTTACCTTTTTGTCAGACAGCCTGTTCCAACGGGGAAGCTGTTCAGTTCCCCATTTATGCTCTCTTCAAAGGCACCAAAGTCCATTGACAAAAACAGTCATTTTAGCTTGCTGAACACAGGAGCTGCTGGTCTACAGCCGCCTCAGTTAGTTAGTTTGTGTACTGTGTGACTGCTACTACTAAACCAATAGTACTACTACAGCTACTACCTCTGTTCCCACTATGACTACAACTTCTGCTACTACAGCTACTGCTACCTCTGCTACAGCAATGCTTCAGCATTTCTTATTTCAGCCTTTTCAGTTTATTTTAACCCTTGACAGTATTACAGTTTAGCGTCCACATTTTATAGCAATGTATTTCAGCACTTAGCATCTTTTGGTAAAGCAGTTTAGCTTCCAATTTTGCACATTGTATACTCAGGCTTTCATTTTTTTCAGTAGTGTAGTCAATGCACTCAAGCTTCCTTCAGGCTACTTTTTAATATTTCTGCATTTTTAGCAATGCATTTCAGCATTCCACATCCACACACATATTCCACAGGAGATGCATTTTCTAGTTAGTTGAGTTTGTGTTATTGTGTGACTTTGGTGAATCCAATCTAAGCACGTTAAATGCCAAAGTCACACAGTGACAAACACAAAATACTGATCGAGGCAGTGGTAGACCAGCAGCTCCTATGTTGATCTCAGTGGAGTCTGGCTTTGTAGAGAATAATATCGCAGCTTCATTTTCCCTTTGGAAATCGCTGACAGAAGGGTAAGGCAGTGAAAATACTCCCAACATAGCATACACTTATACTGATATTGAGTGTTTTAGGTAGGACTATTTCAGGTGGCTAAAATATGTTTTAGTGCTAGCCCCATCCCAGTGCAGTACATTGCTTAGCTTCTGTGGCAGCACTCTAGCCTGCTTCTCTAAACTGGGGGTGGGCTGACCACCATCTACTTTAGTTAATACATTGACTGTGGATAAGCACCTCATACAACCACACAACCCAGTGGCAGCCACTGCATGATATATAAATAGTCACTATGTCATCAAGCTCCAATACCAACTGTTTTGCAAAGATGTGCAAATGTATTTCACCAAGCCTCTTCTGGAGGGACCAAGCAATCATGATGCAATCACATCATGTCAACAGAACGAGAACGGAGAAACCTAAGCATGCATGTATCAAGATGGAGCCTATTCATTCCAATGAAAGTTGCTCACCAGGCACATACAGAGATCACATTTTTCTATGCCTCAGACTTTATGGGCCCACAGCGCACATGTACACATGCATTAAAGTCCTTGCCTGGCTGAGCCTGGCATGAGAAAAATGTAGTTTCTTTTGTATTTTTATTTATTTATTTTTTTTTTTTTATGGTTTCTTACATTTTATTAGACCCTAATGTATTCTGATAACACAAAGAACCATTTTGGCATGTGTGTGAGGCTCAAAACACAAAAGATATGCATTGTTTCACAGTTGTGTCGTTTGTGGGGGAAGTAGGCAACACTGCCTAATGCTACCAGAGCCTGGGAATTTAGGGTTGCTTCTGCTGCTCAATCAGGGATAGTGAAAACAGGTTTGAATCATTATGTCCTCTTAGCAGGGAGGGACTGGGCCCTGTTAAGATGTAGGAGGTTGGGTAAATTAGTTCCACAGTAAATTATATTTTATTACATGTGGCACTCCCACCAGTATGTACTTTGTCTGCCCACAGGTACATTGCGATGTCAGCAGTAAGCAGCAGATGCTAATACATGCCTCTAGCTCATCTCACATTGACTACTGTACAGCTTTTTTCCCCACACTTGGTTTGTCTGCTCTCGATTGTCTGCAGGCAATCCAGAATGCTGCCGCGAGATTACTCAGTAGGTCAAAAAGACAGTCCCACATTACCGCTGTACTTAAATCTCTTCACTGGAACCGGATCAAAATTCTCATTCTCACTTGTGGAGCATTTCACAGTCAGACTTCTGCTTAAGTGCCTGAACTACTTCACCCGTATTCTTCAGCTCGCCCTCTTAGGTCAAATATGCTAAATTTGCTGTCTTTCCCTCACATCCACCTTAAGACCTGTGGTGATCGAGTTTTTGAGGCCATAGCATCTAAATTATGGAGTGCTCTATCTGAACCCTTGTGGTCTACTGACTTTCTTTTTAAAAGCCATCGTAAGACACACCTGTTCAGACAGGTGTTTGGGTAACCTGTATGCATTAGGTCTGTATTTTATTTACACATTGTGTATTCACATTGTTTTATTGTGTGTTTTCATCATGTATTATGCAGTTAGTTTTGCTTTTTTAAATACATGGCTCAGGTTGTCGTTTTATCTTCTAGGATTCCTTGTATGTTGTGTAATGCCCTTGTAAAGCACTTTGTGAATCATGTCTGTGGAAAGGGATATACAAATACATTTACTTACTTACTAAAATAAGTGCTGGTTGGTGGATCAGATAGACACCAAAATAAACACCAACCCTTGTTCACTCCAAAACTCTGCCACTTTTCCTTTTTCACAATACAAGAGTGTTGAGACTTGTTCACCTCCCTAGAGGTGCCTCCCTAGAGTCCCCTCCATGTTCACTGCCTACCTGATTTGCTGCTTGCTGCTTGGTGCAGGAGAGAGCGCACCTGTTGGTTGCTGAAAGTGTTCATGTTGTTTAACTTCAATATTTGCATGTGCCAAGACTGAAAAAATAGATAATGTTGAGCATATTTGATTTTGTTGAAACTTCAAGACAATGAAAAAGACTGACTTAGGACAGCTCGGAATGGGTTTTTTGACCACTGTACATCAAAAGATTAAGATCATAGGAGCACAACATAACTAGAGACCATCTGAAGGCATCTTTTGTTTGCTACTATAGGACATAACGATGTTCCACTGAGACTTGTGAATATTTTTGAATATGTTTACTGCAGTGAGAACTTTTAATTTTCCGGGTTTTAGACATGAAACAGTATTTGTTTTTATGCTTTATCATAAAAAAATGGCAATACAGGGACTTCGAATCTGAATTTGGTCCTGCCACTACTGCATGACAACAGCATATGAAATGCTGAACTTTTGTCTTCTTGAACTGAAATAAACGCTGTGGGAAATGGCAGAATACGTTTTAGGACCTTGCTGCTTGCTACTTTGACAGACTTGATGTCAGAAGTCCAGGTCTACCACTTTCCTGAAGTAACGAACCAAAGCATGCATTGTCGCGTTCACGTGAAAGAACTGGACGCCTCTGGAGACATTGCTCCAACTTGTCCTAACCAAGCCTGGTCCTAACTGTTAAGTAGGTCTTTGTTAAGATCAGCCTTTGAAATGAAGTTAACATCTGTTGCACCAACTTGTTGCAGCTGTGTGCTGTTGGACTGCATTTCCCAGTGTTCTCCTGCTCATCATCCCCCTCACCCTTCTCACTTGACCCTTGGACCCTGCTCACCACCATTCACCATTTTTTCCTTTTGTTGGAATAAATCCTTATTTTTTCCCCCAACTGTTTGTGTCCTGCGTGTGGGTTCCCCCAGTGTTCTCAACACAACTAAACTTAAGCCTGGTCTTAACTACGCCCAGTCTTAGCTATGTGCGTTCAAGTGAATGCCCAGGAATTACAGCTATTGCCTAGCAGTGCATACAGTGTTAAATTCCCCTTCTGTTATAGTGTTACTAATCATTTTATCATTTAAAATTCAAATTCAAAATTTTGTATGAAATTGAATTGAAAGTTGGAAATTTAATTGAAAATGGCTATACTCTCAGTTCAATTTTTTTTTTTTTTATTGTTATATTTTTTTTTATTTTTATTGTTTGTACCAAGGGTACATGCAGAGTTTGGTAAGTGGGTATTTATGTATGCAGCTCCTTATCTGTGGAATCTTCTGTAGAAGGACTTAATGTTGCACTCTTTGGTTCCTCTTGGCTATTTTAGCTAGTCTTTGTAATGTGTAGTTGCCTGTTTTGCCTTTTTTTGGATCACTTCTATGTTTTGGCTTTTCTTTGTAGTAATGTTTTATTCTGTATTTTTGTTCTGTGTTGTCTGTCTGTAACTTATGTTGCTGCTTGTCTTGGCCAGGGCACTCCTAAAAAAAGAGATTTTTAATGTCAATAGTTTTTTTCTGGTTAAATAGACTAAATAAATAAAAATCATAATGGAGCATTGGGGAAAAAACAAAGGGAAATTCCTTGGACATCGAGACACAGAGATTAATAGAGTTGTACAGAGGAGCCATGTTTGAGTTTGACTGACCGCAGCTGGTAGGTGATGCTCCACGTGAAAGGAGAGAAAAGGAAAACAAACATGGCTGCAGCTTACAACTCATGGACCGAGAGTAGAGTGATAGCAGTGGTATTAAAGAGTAAGGACCAGACCGGTGAAGTGACATTTGCTGGTAAGTTTATTCTGCTGCTTAATGTACTGCTGCTGACTAACTAATTACATGTAGCTGGCTATTGCTTAATTATGGACATTAGCGATTCACTTTTCACAGGTAAATGTGTCCTTAGTCGCTCGTTCAACAAGCTGAGGAAAGTACAAGACGTGTGTTTACGTTAGTATGTTAGCTGGATTAAAAGGAGACTATAGCGGGAAATCAGATGTGGGTTGCTGTTCAACATTCATGGCTCTTGTGGTATGTATAAGAAACAGCAATTACCATCTTGACACCATCTGCCTTGACTCCTGCTCCTGACTAGATGTAAGACTTATGCCTGGTCTTAGTGAGAAGAGGACTTAAGCCTAGATGGTGCAACTGGCGTAACTATGAGGTCAGACTTAAAACGTCAAGTTTACGACCAGATGTAAGCCCTGTTGGTGCAACCGGTCCCTGTAGCACTTCATACCTGGTAGATTTCGCTATTTTTTGGAGAATGAAAATGACAAGACAGATACACAGCACACACAAATAGAAATGCTCCTCTCGTCCTCTGCAGACCATTGGCTAGCAATTGTTAACTCTTGCTATCCAAGACGAAGACAGAATTGCCAAACCTAGAAGTAATGAAATGAGTGCTACTGACCCTCAAGTACCGCTAGCATACAGTTCCAGCTCCACTACGTTTGACCGCTGCAATCCATGTTTTGCGCTGATTTGTTTTTTCTGCCAACAAAGTTGTACCATGTCAAACAAAAGAAACAACCTACCATTGAACAACAAGGTTCTAAAACTAATTTTGCCGTTTCATTTAAGGAAGACAGAAGTTCAGTGTTTCATATGCTATTTTCATCTATTTTCATTTGCTCGACCACAAGTGTAAGTTTAACAACAATGTAATTTACTTGCAAGAGAAAAACGCCTTGAAACGGTCATTAGCAAAACTGTCATGATTTAATTCCAACACTGAACATTTGTCTACAACAGTGAAATCCCTTGAAAAGCTGTTTGATGAAAAGCCAGCATTAGCCAGACATAAACCATAAAAGTGATTAGAGAATTCTAATGTAAACAGTTTTTCTAGAGGTAATTTGGGTTGTTTTGGAACAAATAAATGAGTTATCTACTCAATATATTTAAGTTACTTGAGAATTAGGTCTTGGGTTTTTATTCTACATTGTGAAAAAAAAGTTTTATGGGGAAAAAAGAACTAATATTTTCTTATACTTGTGGCTGTTTTGCCCTGTGATGATCATAGTGTAGCCATAATTAGTCACCACCGGTATCAAGTGACAACAGCATAGAACAAATAAATACCAGAATAAATAATGAGCAAGCTCCATTTAGAAAACAAACACAGCTCATTTTCCTTTGGGGGATTGTGCAGTACTTATTTGATTATTTGTAGCAATAGCAAGCCAAAAGGCAAAACCATTTCACGATGCAACACATAAGAAACTTGTAGGGAAAAAAGGCATTATATAGGACATTGAAAATTGAGTAAGACAAAGAGCTCATTAAGTTCCTTCCCTCGATGGTTGTTCTTCCGATGCACTATGTCGAAAATAATGGCAAAAAATACCTGAGCAAAACATATATCGAGGTGACAAGAACAGGAGCCTATTTATTTATTGTCAGAGGAAAGGGCCCTTTTCTCTTTCTGTCTCTCTCTAAGGTGCTTTACTTTTGCCTTATAAATCAAACCGAGGTGAGGCATTGGCACAGAGTTGGAAGTGGCAGATGGAACTCAGCTCAAGTCTCCAATCATCAACCAATCACTGCTTCCGGTACATATTTTTTTCCCGAGGGGTAGCCTTTGTGTATACAGTATGAATACTACATATAACTATAAGGTACAATGTGAAACACAAATAGGAAAAAAGACTTCATAAACCAAGCGAGGGTTACATATTTCCATCACACACATCCACACATTCACAAATCTTGTATAAGATCTAGTTTTGCACAGTGCTCCAGTCTTCACACCAGGCAGCTGTAATTTTCTACGGCATATGCTGTGAAAATGACTTGAACATTATGCTGAGACTTCTACTCGGTCCATCACAATGAGAGCCGCGCAGTTCCTCCTCCTTCCCCCGCTCTCCAAGAGCCTTCGAAGGCGACAGAAGTGTTGGCACGTGGCTCTGCAGCCAGGCGGGGAGGCATCTTTTGATGGGGATGGTGATAGAAGCCTCATGGTGGTGTTGGCTGTTAGCCTGTTGTGCTCTGCTGGACAGTCATTTTCTCACCAATTTGACATGCGTGGCATTTTGTTATCTAGCAAGGACGCCCTGTTTGGAGAGTAGATTATTCACTGAATGTCAAGGAGGCATACTGTCTCTCTTCCTTCCTTAAGGGATACAGAAAGCTCAGTGACAATGATTCATACTCTCCCTCCATAGTTTTTTTTAGCAATGTAACACTTGGAGTTAATGGCATTACTGTCAGATTCAAATGTCTCCATGCAGGGAAAACTGGATTAAAAATAAATTAGAAGTACTGACAAAGGGTATGTGAGGGACTTCAAAAACACTCTGCATTTTCAAAACAGCAAAAACAATACCTATAACATACAGTAAGAAAAAGCAGTAGCACTATATAGCTCATCCAAAGGTCCTGGGTCAAATCAAAAAGCTCTGATAAGAGTTGCATAACCTTTTAAAAGGGCCTATTTGAAGATTGAACCATTTTTCTGCAAAAGGTACAGCTATACTTTTCAAAAAAACTATGTCGCTGAACTACCCCTGTCAGTTAGTTCAAGAAAAGTAACAACTGACAACTCACATTATTATGATAATTTATTCCAGCCATTGAAACAGGTCCACGTCATTGGTCCGACGGTCTGCGGTGCTGAACGGCTCCCGGCGGGCATATTTCTATCTTGATGGTGCGCCGCGACCGGCTCTGGGTCAGCTGGGAAAGGCTTGAGGTGAAGCAGGCTCACAGCTTATGTGTTTGTCACTTTCTTTTTCATTTTAACCCACACCATGATCTTTTCCTGACCCTAACCAAGGGGTTTTTGTGCCCAAACCTAACCAGACCTTAACCACAGGGCATCATGGTGATTTCGGAACAATGGGTTTAATATGGTCGGAACAATGGGATGTCGGACCAATCGGCTGTCGGACCAGTGGGCAGTTCCCATTGAAACTTGGTACAAGGACATTCCAGGTAGATGCATATATGAGAAGAAATTACTTAGGGATGAAAAATCTCACTCACTGTCTCAGTCCTGCAGGGTGGGACTCCCACGTGGGTCCCAACAGGCAGGTTGCAAAGCTTTTGGCTTTGCATTTTAGCACTGACAACTTTGGAACAGATCCAGGGAAGCAGAAACCTTTACAGGCACTGAGCTGTTGTGGCCTAACAAATGGTCTTGTAATGGTACCAGTCAGAGCTCAGACATTCAGCACTGAAGGCAGTGACATTTCAGAGACCTTCTGGAAACTGAAGCAACAGCTTGAGTCTGGAAGTGAAACAGAATTCATTCTCATGCCACAAGACAATCTAATATCAGAGAGATTTTAGGCTTTACTGGCTTTGACACAAGATGATACAGTTCGTTATGACATCAAATATAATGTCTTTTTTGATATCCACAAACTGTACCGTGTCTGTGAAGTGTTCAAACGTGATGAAAATATAAATCTGTGAGGTTTGTTTGGAGATATCCTGCCAAGCCCATTTAGTTGACAAATACACTGGACAAAAATCACAACCAAGGTTACGATGTTGTAACTCTAGTACTATTAGCACAGGCTCTGCCCTCTACTGGACTCTATGGGTAATACTCTCCTCCAGTTAGAAGCACACATTTGCACCCAATTCTTCAGTGGGCCCATAATTCTTTTGTGGGCAAATGCATGCTCATGATTGGAGGAGAGTATTACTCACAGATTTTAGTCGAGGAAGGAGCCTGTGTGAGATAGAACTTTCTTCTTCTAACATGTACTGAACTACACCTGACAAATGTATCACCACACAGTAGAAAGCACTGAACTGTAACGTTAGCTAGCTCAGTGGTACTGGGTGAGCTTGAAGTAGATGTATGCTCCTTCTGCATGGTGATACAGTAAGAGATTGTGATTCGCTTGACAGAAAATAGATGATACATTCTCAGAAAGAGACATTGCTGTTGACTTTTTCCAAATGTATTTATTTATTTTTTGCTGCTTTGAACACCACAAGCCAAGTGCCATCTAATTCCATTATACTGGAATTCTGCCAACACTCGGCAACACACACTAAAACAATCTAGACTGATAAATAGAACTACATGAGAGAAGAATAACATTAGGGATTACACTGAACACATCGTGGGAACATTATAATTTATTTTTGCCCTATACTCATTTTTACAGAGTAGACAATGAACCTATCACAATGTAATTCAGTGCAACCTCAGTGAGCTGTTAGTAGTAGCCACCAGCTGCTTAGAGCTAACACTGGATAGCTAGCTGATTTTACATGGATTTGTTATTTAAATTGAGCATTACTAGCAAAACAATAAGGGGCATCTTCTAATGCGATGATAGCATGTTTACTGCGTACTTTCATCCTGGGGAGGACCTCTGTTCCCAACATGTTTTCTATTGTCACCAGAATGACAAGACAACAGGACGACGGGATGCCTGCTGCTACTAGCCATCTCATCACCAAACAGTAAGATCACAGAGCCCATTAGCTAAACAGTCATTGTATCCGTCTTGTACCTGTAAGTTTGTGGCCATTAGTCTTGAGGCCCATTTTTTAGCCTGCATTAAAACTGATACAATCGAAACACATCAGCCACTGCCATCAGTGAATGTCATCTTATTTACCAATAGGCCGATGGCAGTCAACAAGTCAACATATATTGAGTGGATTGTGGGATTAACTTTCCTTTTAATGCTTTAGGTCGACCAAACAGAACCATAAAAATGTTCACTTTATATTATAGGGAGACAAATGAAGCATGTTGAATGTGATTGTTTTGCAGATACAATCATGATAAACATTTTGCAACTTTGCAAATACTAATGTTTTCTCATAATACTGACTGATTTTTTTAAATATGATACAATCAGCACTTCATTTCTGTCAAAAAAATATTTGCTATTGCAAATGGGTAGTAAATAAATGTGAATTCAATAAACAGATGTCATTTTTAGAATAGCGTCTGGCATTAATATGCCACTGCTTCCTTCAGCAGCTATTAAACTACCAGACTATTGCTCTGCTGTTTTATGTGTTTTGCTTTTGCTCTAATCTGATTAAAATGTCTAAAACTGTCAGGGGATTGTGTCATTTCTGGCTGCCTAACTGCCCAACAGGTTTATCCATCGTATTGGAAAGCCTCATACACTGGACTGGTGTGTGTGTGTGTGTGTGTGTGTGTGTGTGTGTGTGTGTGTGTAATCCACAAGATTTTCGTCTCCTGGCCAGCCACCTAGCTAGCTAACTTTGCAGTCTGCTCACACCCACACAGCCCTCTCCTTTGGACAAACACAGCAGTCTCCTCTGTGATGGATGTGCAGTCTAAGTGCCACCACTGTTTTTAGCCTTCTAAATATTTCTGCTCTCGCACAAACGCCTCCATGTGCTTGACACTGGCTTCTCTGTTTGGCCTTTCTGTGTTCAATATTTGCACCTGTTCCATCTGTCTCTCCACCCAGCACGTTTCTTTTCTTTTCAGTTTTTTTTCTTTTCTTTTTTTTTTTTTTTTTTTTTGCCACGGCATTTTGATTCTTCTCTGTGTGTGACTCAGAGAAAATCTACTGGAAACTTACTGTGGGAGCTATGCTAATGTCCCTGACAATAGTGTGGGTGAGGAAAACATATTGCCTGTTATGGAGAAAATGTGCATGGAGACACAACACCATGCCTACGTTTTTGTGGGCATCCATATGTTAGAGTGTGTTCCTCTTCTTCCCTGTCTGTATGTTAATGTGTTGTGCATGCTCCTCTGAGATCAGCTGAGTTTGAGTTTATTATGGCTCATATGATGTAGCTTTACGGGAAGCCCATAGTGCCTGTGGTGCCAGACGTGGTGCTCTCGGCGGCCCTTTTTCTGAGATTTGTTAGAATAAAGATTGGAATCTACTGCAGAGGGCAAGCTGGCCGACAGGCTTGCAGACGGGGAGGGAGCAAGGCAGGTTAAAGAAATATACCAAGGTTTTATGAGGCTGAAGAAAATGTAAATTCTAAAGCTAAAATGATATGCAACCAAATCTGGCGGTCTTCTGTAAGAAGGCAATAAAATTCATACAAAATACAGCACTAATAAAAGGTTTCAAATTAGTGGGACTACTTTGGTTGTGTCAACAAAAAGTGAAGGTTACAGAAAACTGAATAACACCTAATGGTTGTGTAGTTGCATGTCTGAAACCAACTTCATCTTAATGACAACAGACTCCAAGTCCAATTGGCACTGTTATTGAAGCTGATCAAAATATATTTTAGTAAATTGAAAATTATTATATAAAGCCAAATAGAAAATTATTGTCTGATTTAAACCGACTCTGCTCTGGCTACATGCCATCAGGGGCATGTTCAAACCAGCTTCATAAGGAATGTGTCCAAAAAAATAGATGAGATCACTGTATCAGGCTGTTCTCATTCACTGTTCATATTTAATTATGTGAAAAGCAATGCACTATAATTTTTATATGACCCACATAAACGGGAGCTACGAGGCCATGATCACATGACCTATGTACTGCAGGCTGTCATGTCATATAATAGGACCAAAATGGAAAGTCAGGTCATTTAGTATAAAGAGCAACAAAGTCCATATAGAAGGAAGGTCAAGGTGCTGAACGGGTCAAACAAACACAGGACTTTGATCCAGGAGGTCAAAGTTCATGTCCCGTGTAAAACCAAAAGTAACCGTTGATGAACTCATGTTTTTGCAAAGGACAAATATGTTACATTTGCATGTTACATACCTGTAGCAGCTTGCCCCCCCTGTTAATCAATTACAGCGGCTGCACCAGCAAAGGGAGCGGCGCGACAACCCCCGTCTGTCGCGCAACAACTCTCTATTTTACGCGGCGCATCTATTTTTGTCGCGCTACGCTCCCCTAGGCGACCCTCCAGCAGATAAAAACTACATGAAAAAGTGTGCTAAACAATGTGTTTTTAAATGAATAAACCATTATCAGAGGTGATATGTGATGATTTTTTTTCATGCATTTACCCATGTTTATCTGTGACATTGTATAAATGTCCGTGGCGGATATTTGAAAGTGAGTAGATGACAAACAGTACAGTAAACTTGTAGATAACTCAAATATATGTAATAACTTAGGTGGAAAATGCTTTAACATTTCATGCAGCCTACATGCAGCCTCTCGGCTCAGCAAATGGTAAACAACCCCCCTGGCTTCTCACTGTTTTGCCTTTTTGTTGGCTCTTTTTTCCTGACTGCTGTCTCCTGTGCTTCAGGTCTCATCTCCAGTCGTAAGCCAGCCTCATTCTGCTTTGTGTCTGTCCCTAAGACTCTGAAGATTGTGTGTTTGGACGGAAACCCTGACTTCTCTGCCTGTCCACTCTCTACCCCTGTATTTTTGCAGTTTTTTTTTTTGGTGATATTTTTACTTGGAACATTCCATTAAATTTTTGTTAACTTTTGACTTTTGCTTCCGAGTCTGAATTGTTACTTAGTGGGTCCTATTCAGTACTCAAATATAACAGATGGTGTCACACGACGTTAGTAACAACCATACTTATTTTAAGCCATGATTTCTTTTTTTAAACCTAGCCATGTGGTTTTGTTGTCTAAACTTAATTGAATCAATGTAAAAATGAGGTGTTTTACATGTTATAATTAAAAAAAAGACTGTATGCATTTAATGAGGAGGAAAGTGTACATTTCCTGTGAAAACAGAAGTGTATTTTTAAAAGACACAATGTTTGTAACAAGCGTAAATTAACAGGTCGTCCCAGAGTGTAAAAAAAAAAAAAAAACATAGGCAAGTAGCTAGCGCATCGTATTTTGATGTTTAGGTCCACTGACAAAGCAGAGGGATTTGATGATTTGGGATGAGAATGTGTTGAAGACGCTTGCCAAGCTGCAGGCCACTGTTTGAGACCAACCAACAAACAAAACTGGTTGTCTTTTAGCTACCCCTTTGCATATTTCCACCAGGGATGATACAGTACCACGAATAGCAGTTGTCTTTTTTAGTGAGACATTGCTGTATTTCCAGTAGGGATTGTGCCACCATAACTGGGTATTTTAATCCCAAACATCAATTTTCTTATCATAAGCATGTTATTTTCTGTACCTTAGCCTAACCACACATTAATCACAGTGTTGTTAAAATGTAAAGCTTCAACATATCAACATATCAGCTACATAAAAAAAAGTATAAATGGAATGTACCCAGGGTTTGCGGTGACATATAATGCCTACATTTTGTCTACCGATTGGATTGGTAACGTCACTTTGTCACATTACGTGAAGTACATAATGAGAAGACACCTAACCATGGTTCTTTTCCTTCGTTATCAGACAAACTGTTGTATGAGGTTATGTTGACTGTACTGACAATGCATAGGTTTGATGCAGGACACTCTAGCGATAATGCAGGGTCATCCAGCCATTCATATATTTTCAATTAATGGTGGAATATTTTGTACATAAGCAGTGTAATATATTTCACCTTGCAGTTACAGAGACACGAGGTAAAATGCTCTCTGGACAGTTAAAGGTATATACCTTACCTTTAGGCAAGTATTGTCAGTTACTGTTTGTAAACAGTATCATCAGTGAAAGCTAATCCCAGATTAGCATTTTGCCATGCTATATTCATGTTTTACTGTGTTGTTTCTGAGATTTTTGTTGCTTCCTCTTAGATGTATACTGCTCATGGTCGGGCACCGGGTCGCTACCTTTTTAGTGATGACTGACTTCACTTGCACACTGTGCCCATGACCAAACTCCGCAAAATAAGAAGAAAATGACAAAATTACAGGCAGATGCACCACCGCACAGTTGTAGTGGGTTGTAAGTTATAACTAAGAAGAATTGCAGTGTATGAGTTTATACTTTGATTGTTTTGTGGTTTTGTTTTGTTTTTAGGAAAATCCTGCAAAGTATAGCTATAATATAGCAGTGCTATCTTCAGTCTGGCTTCCTTTTAATATAGGCACTATGTTTTGGAAAAATAATAAGCCTATTTATAACAGTGCCTTGAAGCTGACACTTTTGCCTTGTGAGTGATTGAGTGAATGGAACAGCAACTAACCTTAACTGTAACTCTAATGGCTGGAACATGCCTCTCTGGACTGGACCTAAGCAAACATTCACGCAGCTTATTTGTAAAGGTTTGCAAGGCTGATTCTTTTATACTTGTATAGATTTTGAGTTTGACATTTCCTTTTCTTTTTCATTTCAAACCCACCCCACAACAGGAGCTGGATAAACACAACAGGTTGTTGAGATTTGAGAAGTGAGCGTGTATGTAAGCCCCTCTGCGTGCCTCTGTGACCTACGGTTACCTATAACATCCTTACACACCCACATGCGGACCTGCAGAGACCTGCATCTTCGCAAAACCATAAGTCCAGCCGGAAAAGCAGCAAGTAGCTTGTGAAGTTAAGATATCAGCCTGACTGTGAGCATCAACCTTGCCTGACACAAAAGTTTCAAACTGGCACTGTGCTCCCCAGACACCATAGACAGTTTTGTCAGATATTGCTTTCACTATTGTATGACAGAAACCTGTGGCCACATTTGCTTGATGTCATACTTGTCAGAAACAAAAGGAAAACTAGTTATGTTTTTGTTATTAAAGAGATGTTCAGCCTCAATAGATGTAATATTAACATATTAAGTGACTCTGTTTGGGATGGATGGGAACAAATGTGATGTTTTTTTTTTGTTATTCAGCATTTGCAAGCAGTAAAAAAACATACAAGCCCCTGGCATGACCCAAAGGCATCAGTCTTGGTAATAAAAGTTTTTATAGTGTCATGGTGGAGCCCTGGAGAGACAAATCAAGCTGGTACATAGCTGATCTTCATGCATTTACAATCAAACAATCCTCAAAATACTTATTTTTAAGGGACTCCTGATTTAAAACAGAAGCTCAGAGAGTTTCAGACTGCAGCAGCCACAAACAGACCTTGAAGGGAAGACATCAGTGCTGAGCTGTTTCCTGCTTCTTTAGGGAGGAGAGCGTAATGCCGGGAGACAGGCTGAGAGTCAGAGATGCACTGAAGGGTGTCAATATAGTACAAAATTGAATTAAAGTGTAATTAGGAAAATCATTACCTGACACTTCTGCAGTTGGGGATTTGGTTAATTTACTGAACAATCCTTCAGCGAATGGACTGTGTCTTAGAAGATTTTTATGTCAAGGGTGACTGAGTGCCTCTGAGTGGTAGAGGATGAATTCATAATGCACTCCTTAATAATGGAACACAGATTCAATCAAATCTGCTTTAAAAGTGTTTATGCAGTGTAAAAGATGGCAAAGTTGGTGCTGACGGAAGCATATCTTATCCTGCGCTGAAGTGTAAACAAAAACTGTGAGAAGCAATGCCTCGCTCTGTATCCTTTAAAACAGCAGTCTAAGTCTCCCAATTCATACTACATTATATTGAAACTTCCTGAGATCTGCTGTAATGGCCCTGAATGACACAACTTATAGCGCATTCACTTTCTGCCTCTAGTTTTGTTTTTTTTCTATTTTTTTATTTAAGCATATTAAAGTCTCAGTGACATTAATGAGATTATGAAGTCCTTTCTTAAGAGAGACCTTGCTAAGAGGATAGCATTTAAACACTGTTACAACAAAAGACAAACAGGCTGAAACATTAGACATCTGTAGGACTACGAGAAAGCACTGGCCATATTGGTTTTGATTTATACAAATATGTACATCATGTATGACACAGCCCAAGGAAAATTTCATATGTAAAAGTCAACCAGTAGGAACAACTGCACATATACAGTAATGCCCAGTGAGCAATAGCATACAAGGTACAGTGGTGTGCAAGACAACCAAGTCCTGTAATAAAATGCAGCACACTGGTATACTGGAGCTAACATGTTTAGACACTTGGCAGGTGTATTCATAAAGAGATCATCCAACAAAGGTGAAAATAAATTCAGTGTTTTTAGTCATAATAATACCTGAATAGTAATAATTTGAGACCATTTCAATTCCAACTTCTTGAGCAGTTGATAGCCTAGAAAGGGTCAGCATGATCTTACTCCCAGGTCCTCAATTACCTACGCTTTGTCAGGCCCCTCAGCGTCCGTGTAGACACACAAAGCAATCTTTAACCTGGTATGAAATGCACCAAGCTTTCAGCTAACTCCAGTGTAAACATGTGTAGCAATATTAAATGCTCAGAGCAAATGAAGTAATATAAAGAGTGAGAAAGTCCACATAGGGTTGGGGCTAGGGATGTAACGATTACCGATATTACGGTAAATCTCGGTTAATTTTTACACGGTAAGAATTACCGTTTATGTTTAAATTAATTGCATTATCGTGGTGGATTATCAGGATATGTAATAACAGCCTCATTCAAGTCTCGCGATGCAGGCGCTGCGTGAATGCGTAGCATGGGTAAACACAAAGACTGAAAACATGGTGGAAGGTGGTGATAGCGACACTCAGGACATTTTCCCCCCAACTAAACGCACAAAGTCTGAGGTATGGGCGTACCTTGGGTTTCTGAAGAATGCCGAGGGACAGCTGGTGGAGGACAACTATCCTGTGTGCAGAACATGCAGAAAGAAAGTTGCTGCAAAGGGTAGCAACACTACAAATCTGCTGGCTCATCTCCGTGACCATCATCGACAGCTTTACAGCCAATGCAAGTTATGCCATGCAAACGTCGTTATTGTGTGAGGGACTTCGGTTTTACTAAGATTGTCATAATGTGTAACTCTCGACGTATACGGGGCATTTGAGCCATATCTGTCCTCCTAAACGGCGACTAGGTTTTCCGTTTTCGTTTGAGACACTTAGGAGCTAATACTAGCTGAGTAGCTAATAGCCGTATTAGCAGCTATGTTGCTAACGTTAAGTGTTTCAAAACGAAACGGAGCTGAAAACACTGAGCGGAGCCAACAGAATATAAACCGATGTAACATAACGCTAATTGAGATCAACTATGATTGAATCACTATGATTATGGTTATTGTATGGCGAGCTAGAATCGATATAGACGGCCAGTTATGCTTTCTTGACATAAGCTCAAGGAAACAACATAAAACGCTGCCGTGTTAACCTTTGACCGAGAGCATGCACTCTTCTCATACAGGTAATCCTCTGACTCACATGCACACTTCTAAGGTGTGAATTATTCTGTGTAATGATGGCCATTGCCCTTAGGGTTTTTTTGGTTTCTCCTGCACATTTGTGATATCTATTCTATATATTGTATGTTTTTTGTTCTACTCTTGCATTGTTTTGTTTTATATATATTTTTCCTCTCGTGCTAATAAATAATTAATATATAAATTGTTTACATATTTTGCTGACTGTTAAAATGCACCAGACAAATAAGCTTTGTTCCTGTAATGTGTTTACATATTTTGTTAATTTAAAATAAATTTTTCTGTTGCTGTGCCAATCCCTTGCCCCTTTTAATGTGAAAGTTTCATTTTAATATAAGATTTTGGCTGTTAACATTTTGGTATGATAAGGAAGTTACCAGATTTAGTGAAGTTATTTCAATGTATCTGTTTTTTTGACATTTTACAGTGCTTAAAAAAATATTGCAATATTATCGTGATAATTTGGTCACTATAATCGAGATATCAAATTTTCCATATCATTACATCCCTAGTTGGGGCTGGTGGATGGGTCAAACAAAGACAGGACTTTCACCCAGGAGACTGCTGTTCCTGTCCAGTGTAAAACCTTTAGTCAGAGTTGAGTTACTTTCACATTACATAAGTCACATCTATACATCATGTCACATTACATCTTGCCCTACACCCAGAACAAACGTACTAACTTAAACCCAAACCATGATCCTTTTTCTTAATCTCACAACTTAGTTTTGTTGTCTAAATGTAACCACAACTGCTTCACGTAGGAAACAGCTGTGCGTCTCATACAGATGCTAAAGAGTGCCTTGCATGTCAATATCAGCTGTCAGGGTGTGTGACAAAGCATCGATATTGGACAACCTTGCAATGTGGACAGGTTGGAAGGCTAGTTGGTAACTTTGTAAATGTGTCTGCAACACCAGCTTAATTGTGGTTAAAAAAGAGCTGATCTGAAAGGAATACGATAGGCAGACTGCAGGAATTCAAGCGTTGGTAAAGAGCAATAGATAACACTATCATGAGCATACAAATGGTACAATGCATTTGGTTATCACAAAGACTATCTAGAAAATAATAATGGTTGTAGTGCAGAACCCTGAGGCATGCCCTCAAGGGGTACGGTCACACATGAGCAAAATTAACACTGGCCTCCCATTTATTTTGGTTCAGTGTGAGCAGAGATATGAATAAAACATTCACTTCCAATGGCAAAGCAAATTTGCATCATTGCATTACATCGAGCTTTGGTGAAGTCACAGCCTTGACCAATAGCAAAGGGGTATGTGTATAGAAAACATTAATTGTTGGCCTATCTAACCACTCAATAATATAAGTGTCCCACATGAGAGATACAGAAGGCATGTAAAATAAGAAAGTGAAAAATGTGCCAATAACATCATATTTTGCTGTATTTATTTGCAAGCCAGCTAACATTATCACCTCGGCAGGCAATAGTTACCCGCATGCATCGGCTCATATGTGACCATACCCTAATACAGGGAGAAAGGAAGAGGAAGACTAAACAAACTGACTGAGTTTTAGCTGGCAGAGAATTAGTAAACCAGCTTACAGCTTACCTAGATAAGCCAATACTATGAAGTCTATTAGCCCAGGTGATGTACTCAACAGTATCAACAGCCTTGGCCCTAAACTTGCTTGTAGGTTTTAAAGTAGTAGATGCCTTTGGATATAAATCTGGGAGTGATGACATTGCTGCACATTACACACTGATCATTTTCAGGCTAAACAACGTAGCTACACACAAGTTACATGACCGCAATTAGCTACAGTGGGTCCCTGTGGGGGAGAGATTTATGAGCAGGTGCATGTGTTTGTGTGTATATTCGTATGCATGCGTGTTTGCGCGTGTGATCTTGAAATTGCTGCACTGGGGCAAAGCAGTGTGGTGTGTGTGATGCTATTATTTTCACAGAGGAGCATCATTTGTTGCTCCTTCTCAAGTAATTAATTTATTCATGCCAGTTAAAAATAAAACCAGGAGAGGACCCTTGTGAGAATATTAAGGCAGGGGAAGGAGCTGGAAGGGTGTCAAAACATCTGCTGGTCGCTCTGCAGAGCCACATCCACTAACAATCAAAAAAAAAAAAAAAAAAACAGGAAATGTTACTTTATGGGCTCTTAGTGGTAGTGATGCATTTTGTACTGTTTATCAGTTTATTTGGCAGCACTATGGCCAAAAACATTTTTCATCCTCAGGGAGAATAAATGAGATCTTAAATTCTGAATCTTGATGCTTGCCTGGATTGCTCTTTTGGATTATTACTGTGGATGAAACATGCAGGATTTTCATGTCCAGCTTTTCAGACATTCCCATGAAAGCCAAAGTGAAAAAAATGTTTTCAAAATAGTAATAAAAGAGAGATATGGGCACTTAGTAAATAACGCCTAATGCAGGGAAGGTGAGTGCAGTTAAAAACAAACTGTTCAAAGTGCACATTTTTTATGCATTTTTAAACACGTCTAATCACCCGGTGTAAGAATACAGCCAGTGTGTGCCCTGTGGGTAATGATGCAGCATCAAATAAAAAGGTGGACAAAAAGTGACCTTCAGTCAGTGAATATTATGAGGTAAACAACCTCCAGTAAGAAAAAAAAAATCAATTCTACTTTTAGAGAAGTGTTTGCTTCTCCTCCTAAAATACCCTTTGCAATTATATACATCAACATGATACAATTTGCAATGATGGATAATTTAAATTAACCCTCAAAATTAGATTCTATTGCACAAAATCCCTTAAGATGCAATCACATCACAGTATGTGTAGTCCTGCAAATAGGTTGTTTGAGGTATTAGGCTGTGGCTCAGGAAGTAAAGCAGGTCATCCACTAATCACAAGGTTGGCAGTTTGATCCCTGGCTCCTCCTGTCAAAGTGTCCATGAGCAGGACACCAAACCCCAGGTTGCTCCCAATGAAGCAGGCCAGCACCTTATATGACAGCTCTGCTACCATCTGTGTTTGAATGAGGCAAAATAGTAAAGGGCTTTGTCCGTTAAGGCAGAAAAGCGCTGCATAAATCCAGACCATTTATCTTCTCACACTTCTTATGATTTTCTTTCTCTCTCTCTTTTTTTTTTTTTTTTATGTCTCCCTGGCTTGAGTTGTGACAGCTCAGGTCTCTGCAGCCTCCCCTGGTGTCAGTCATTTTCCAGCAACACCCTCAAATCACCACATTCCATTTATTCGGTAAGTGTTTGTGATCACATGTAATTTGGTTTTCTCTGCACTGTCCCAGTGTTGATGGCAGCTGATGAGGTCTTAGAGAGCCAAGCCTTTTATTCTCCTGAGAGCATGTCCCAAAACAGCATCTGGCCATGCCTCACAGCCAAACACACACACACACACACACACATACAGACACACAGTCTGTCACACAAACTGCCACACACACGCTGAATATACTATATTTAACCAGTTCCGTTCGTCTCACTGCTGCATTAGCTCTAACCATTCGTCCATCTGCAGTCATTCCATTAAATCTCACTGCAGTCTGTTGTCTGCTGTTTAAATCTCACTGCTGTGTAATTTCAGTATTGTGGGGACATATGGTCTCTAGTAAAATGATGATATTATGTTGATCCATATGAGAAGCGCAATCAAAATCAATTCATAAACGGTGGAGGAAGGAACTTCTCTTTCTTAACTGATGCATGCGACACGAAAACAGCAAAATATGTAAATCTATGAATGATGAGCATTGTATGAGACAAATTGAAGCAGGACACATGAGACGTGATAACATTTTTGCAATATCCACAGCTTAGGATGTAGCAGCATAAGAAAAACTCAATAATTTCATGTCTCCATTCTATTAAGATTCTGATACATTTCCAACCTCAGCCACCATATTATCTCAAATATAGCCTGCAGCAAATGACTGAGCAATACCCACAATTTGTTAAGGTAATAGTCTCAGGAATTTTAAAATTATTATTTCATTTATCTGGTATGACTACAGTATGGAATTAGTGAGAGAAGAGAAGAGAAGAGAAGAGAAGAGAAGAGAAGAGAAGAGAAGAGAAGAGAAGGTTAAATCCAGTGCTATCAAGGACAGCTATTAGTTTACCCAACAATGAAAATTTCCTCTCCATAGATGAAGTTTGCATGTCATTATAACTTAACGAGTTAGCTGCTCCAGCTTCTCCCCCAAAACAGTGGTGACCCATAACGAGGTCATTTCAGATCTAATGTGAGCAAACACTGACCATAAAATTACTGCAAACATCTTGTGCAGCACAATCAAAGTATTCAAAAGTCCAATATTTACCTCATTATCTCCTAGATTCTTCCCACTCACAATGCTCTCATGGCCCTGCTGCACACGTAAGAGTGTTGGTGCTGTCTTCATGCCCACTTTATAAGTGCCATCTTCCAGATTTTAAAGCTATAAATATGACACGCAGTACTTATTAGTCAGATATTATATAATCCTGAGACGAAAGTAGCTCCTTTGGCATTTGTTTTGGTGGCTAGCAAGTGGGGGAAGGCTGCTGCATTGGTAGGATTCAGAGGAAGTCGAAAAATCAGCATTAGTTAATTAATTAGTTATTAATTATTTTTGAGGTTAGCATAAATGAATGAATGCAAGCCCAACATTCGCTCTCCTTTTAAAGCTATCCTCATGCAACAGTTCATATGATATCCTATGAAAATATACCCACAACCATTGGTATGATATCCTCGCAATTAGTGCCTCACAAATGATGTTACATACTTAACGTAAGGTTAGGTAATTAACGTAACATTACAGAGATTAGCTTTAGGCAAGTAAAGTTATATCTAGAAAAAGAAACATGGTGAGGTCATTCCTTAAAATCAATTAAAATTAACATGTTTCCGAACATATTTCTCCCGGTGGAAAGTCCTCGGGGTAACCCATCATGTGACCCATCCACCACCCCAACCTCCATCCTAACTGGGCCAGTCGGGACTGCTTCCTTCTTTACTTGCATCAGCACATTGGTCAAGTGATCACAGCCTTCTAAAATATGTAGGTTTTGCACATATTACTGGCTCATCTTATGTAAGATATGGAAGAATTCTGGTGCATTCCTTTTTGAAGGAAAATGTAAAAACACTGTATGAGTACAGTCTGTCTTTTTAGCTCTCTTTTGGTTTACACCACCCACGGGAAAAAATATGTATACTTGGGTCCTTAGCTGCTATATTCCTCTCTCTTCACAAGCTAGCTTCCTGCTGCAGATGGAAATGAGGATGGTGAGAGCTGTGAGACTTAACCAAAACATTAGCCCCTTTTACACTGCCAGATTTTTGGCGAATGTTGGGCCGTTTTGCCGGCCAGCTGCGAGCGTTTAAAGACACAGAGGCGGATTGGCAAGTTGATCTGGCGCCCAATTTTCCGCCTTGTAGAGTAGACATATTGGCGGAACCCTTTTAGTTTAAACAGACCGAGGCGGCCTTCCACTACGGAGGGGGCTGTTGAAGACTTGTGGGAGGAGCTGTTGATGACGCCGCACATGCGAGCCACTGGCGGAGGATAAACAGGAAACAGCTGATAGCAGGAATTAGCGAGCAGCTAGTAGCAAGAGGGAAATGCAAACCTGACAGACACTGTAAAGATGAGCAACTGAGGAGACAAGAAATTGCGTGCCCTTCTTGCCCTCGCAAACGAAGAGGCCATTAACCGTGAGATGATGGGTACGGTGAAGAATGGGCTGATTTACGAGAGAATCGGCACCTGACTATCGCCGCCTGACTCGCCGCGGCTTCCCTCCCACGTCACTGTTTACGTCACATGCTGAGCCACACATTTTGTTACTTGCTCATGCCCCCCATTGCCCCAAAAAAGGCGCATTCTGTATAAACAAAAGTAGGTAGGTGGCATTTTGCCGCACTCCCCGATTTTGTTTTTATACTGCCAATGCTGAAAAAAGACTGATTGGGCTTTCCTGCAAATTTGCACAATTCCTATCTAAAAAGGGCTACTGAAACTGAGAGATGTACAACAGAAAATAGGCTCGGGTGACCATATTTTGATTTCCAAAAAAGAGGACACTCGGCTGGCCATGACATAGCCTACTTAAATGATACTCGCAGTTTACTGAAAGATGCCTTATCATTTTAATATATTTAAAATGTATATGTATGGATAGAAAATTCAATTATATTACAAAATAATATCTCTCAAAGACAGAAATTCAGATGGGCCCCTATAGGGGACACATACACACACTAGAGTGTGGCGATCCGAGCCCGACGGTACCCGACGGGTCGGCCGGGTTTGGTCAAAAATGTAGCTATAAATTGTATTCGGGTTCGGGTCGGATTCGGTCAGCTTTCAGTGAAAATGTGTTGTAAAAATAAATAAAATCCTTTTGTCTGTCCTGTTTATTGCTTGGGCACTGTTATTTACGTGACAACACCTGAACATAACACACACACACACACACACACACACACATTCGCTGTTTGTTTCTACCTCTCTCCTCGCTGGAAGTCTCGGACCTCCAGCCGCCCACCTCCGCCTTGATTAAACGCTGAAAATAAAATAAAAGAGGGAGACAGGTTTTTCCTATTTTATCTTATTTTGTTTTATTTCTCCCTCTCCTCTCGCTGGAAGCATCGGACCTCCCGCCGCCTGCTCCCGTCTCAAACACGGAGGTCTCCCTCTCCGCTGAGCATGCCTGGCCTGTTAAATAGCCTGTAACCGTAACAACTGTGTGACACAAACTCAGTTCTTTGGTCATTAAATAATGTTGGGCTCAGTTCGGGTTCGGACAGAAATATGCGGCCTGTGCCGCACTCTAACACACGCACACAAACACACGGAAAACCGGACATTATCATCAGTTTATAAAAACCCCCCGGACGCCCTGGACAGGACGTGAAAAGTGGACATGTCCGGGCAAAAGAGGATGTTTGGTCAGCCTAAAATAGGCTAAAGAGCAGAGCTAAAGGGAAGAGTTGGTGATCATTTTCTCTGGGTTCATCAAGATCCCTTACATTGTGTGTAGTCCTTTGACCCATTGTTAACAAAAATATTATAGTGCAGCTTTGATATTTTTATTGCGTTATTGTAGCACTGAAATGATTTACTGACAGAAAGTTTTTTGACAAAAACGTTGATATCCAATTGCTAATTTAAGTCATTTAGAGGAATGCTTCACCCAAACAATGGCCATTTATATATCAGTCACTCAACTCAATTATTTTTCCACATGCCTCCAGGCTGAACAAAGAATCCGACAATAGAGAAAATTCTTCATGTTGGAGTAAAAGGGACCACTTTTAACAACAGCTAAACTAACATATCATAACATCTGTTTATAAACTCTCACACAACTCATGCAGAATAATCCTAAATCTCATTTATCCAGTCATACGCTCAGTACTTTCCAAACATGAGCATTTTCACTAAAACATTATGATTTAAAATTGCATAAACAATCTCATGCATGGACGAGTAGCACGCCTGGGCAAGTCAAAGAAACGCATGAGCAATGTTCTTTATGCATGTGTTTGGGTAGTACTGAGCACACAACTGGATAAATGTAGTTTGTAAATGGATGTTTTGATATTGTTTTGCTGTGGTTGAACCTCGTTACTTCAGGTCATCGAAAATGTCCGCTGTTTTTGGATTCTTCATTCACCATGGAGGCATGTGAGATAAACAGTTTCTTAACAAATTCCAGGTAACATGGTCTCAGACACAGACACTGATATACAGATGGTCACTTTGTGGGTAACATTTTCCGTTAACAAGCAAAATTGCACTTGTGTTTCCCAACAGACTCTGGTCTCAGCCTCTGAAATTGAAGAATAGCCTCTGAAATTGAAGAATAGCTTCTTTTATGAGTTTAATTGACTCTGTAGTTTTGGTTTTTTTTTGTTTGTTTGGGGTTTTTTTTTTACAAAGCAGCACCTTGGGGAATTGTGATATTGACATTTTACTATTTTCTGAAATTTGGAGACTAAACAACTTATTGATTCATATAACAAATCAGATGTATCAATAACACAATACTAGTTAGTTGCAGCTTTATTTCAATGGCAAACAGCTGCAAAATATGAATCATGCAGTGGTGAAAATGTAGAAAATAATGAAATAAATAGTGAACTTTTAACACCCAAAGCCCCATTGTTTGGATTAACAGAACTTTGTGTATGCTGTAGGAGTATTAGTAATTACCAGAAAATGACTCTAATTATATAGAGATACAACATTATTCAGTGTTCACACGAACATAAATCTGATTAAAAAGTAGATTTGGCTTTTTGGCGTGTACTCCCTCAACAAAAAAGAAAGGGAACAAAGTGTGTCTTACATGCAGTGTCGACTGTCACAGGAGTGCATAACAGACTGAATGTACTAAGCCATTTTGGGCCATTTGCATACTCTGATGACAGTTACACTCACAATGGGTGAGCAATTGCAATCCAATCAGGCTTGTATACAATATGTGCGCCGCATGGAGAGGATTGGAGCAGAGCTCTTGGGCATTTCAGCTGGACACTGCACAAGACTGGAGGCTGTTGGCTGAGGTCATTTATCAGCAGCCAGCCACCACAGGCAGAGGCTGGGCACATTCTATCCCTGACCTATGTTCTCTATAAACCCAGACAATGTCCTACTAAGACTGGGTTTTTTTCTGGGAAAAGTCTCTCTATCACCGGTGAATTGTTTGCTTTTCTTTCCCTAGAGGGAATGAATCGTCCTTGGCCCCCACTGCAAATGCAGACCAGCATCAAGAGGGAATAACTCTGAAAAGGTAAAAACAGAGGAGGGAGGAAAACATAACGCTAACAAGGTTTATACAATGGGTAGTGCCAGCAAAGCATTCTGCTTGGTCAGATAAGCATTCTTACCATGTTTTATGAGACCCTTAACAACATTCAGCCGGGCTGGACAAAAATGAAAATGGCTGCTAAGCTAAAAAAAGTGAGCTATTGTATTACTCGGGGAGATAAGTAGCCATTTGTGTTGTTCTCTTTTATTTACCTATATACACACTACATTAAATGAATCATTCAGCCAATAACCATATACACAATCGTGAATCAGGATTAAATCAGGTGAGCAAATCGGATAAGTCGACATTATCTTGATGATTTTTGAACCATTATGCGCTTATATAAGCTTTATTCAAACATGTATGTCATAAGCTTTCTTTTTTGTTTTATTTCTGAATGATGATCATTTGAATTCCCAAATTAAATGATCACCAAATTAAATGTCTGTTAAAATCCTCCACAATCAGTCACCAGCAGGACTATGTCATGATAAAATCCAGAGCTCCATCATGTGCAAATGTTGTTAAAAGCACAGCTGCACCTCACACTTTAAAAATCAAACATAACAATTTGATACGGGGGAATTAACAGCCAACACATTACATAACACAGCCTTATGAGTCAGCGTACAGAACTCGTTGCTAACTAATGCTGCAGTCCATGGCAGGAGAAAGACTGTGTACAAGAGAGATGTCAGACTTTTCGACATCCCTGCAAAGCTGCATTAGCAATCAGATACACGTCTTACTTCTCTATGGGGTTTTATGTAATATGTTTTCCCTGACTCATTCTATTAGGTGATGCTTGTTGGTGTTTTACTTTATGCATTTTATATGTTTTTGCTTATAATTTACCATGGTTATAATGCCCATGTTCTGTTTATGCACGTTGTGGAGAAGCAGAGAGAAGCACCTCTGGAAAGCCAGACATGGCAGAGTTTGCTGTCTGTGTGTTAGTCCCCAGTTTTTCCACTCAATAAAAATACAATAATGTTTACTCTTTACTATGCAACATGGTATATATTTCAATCTCTGAAGTTAATGGTTTTTCAACTGGAGTGGCTACATTTGCAGATAAACAATTTTGCTCCTGCAAATGAACTCAACTCCCTGATGAGGTGAAAAGTCTACCAGCCTTAACAGCGGGGAATGATTTCGCACGGCCTGCTTATCATATCATGTACACAGACGCATGCAGGCAGGCACGCATGCACGAGTGCGCACAAACACACCGGCTGTCAGTGCAGTCTTGACTGAATATGCGAATGTCAGAATCATTCAATAAGAGAGGCAACAACAGGGAGAGGCTGAGCATCTGGGGAGGCTGTAAGGAGAGGTATGAGCCTCTCCCTCTGTGGGTAGACTGACACATTTTATTATTCCTCTCTCTCACTCTTTCTTTCTCTCTCACATGCTCTCTCGCTTCCAGTACACGCAATTTGCATGAATGGGTAATGGCAATTGTGATGCAAGCATATGATATAAAACAACATGTAAATGAGAACAACAGTGAAGGATAAGGAGAATCTATGGAGCATAAATGAAATTTGTACATGGCAGAAATAGGTCCATGTGAAAATCTATCATACATAAAACTTTAAATGCAAAGGTTGTAATATACATACATACAAACACATGTATGTACTGTACAGAGGCAGATTATTCTTACATGCTTTATATATTTCACAGGGCTTACATTAAATGCCAAATGAACTTCACTTGTATAGCGCTATACTTGTTTTTCAACCACTCAAAGCACTACCTGTCACATTCATCCATTCACACACACAGTCACTACTGGACGAGGCTACCATCCATGGTGCCACCTGCTACTCAGTAACCATTCACACGCACTCACACACCAATGGAACAGCCACTGGGAGCAATTTGGGGTTCAGTGTCTTACCCATGGATACTGCTGGGGGTTTTTTATCTGCAAATCTTCCAATTATTGGACGACCTGCTGTACCTCTGAGCCACAGCTGCCCAATGCTATGTCTGAAATTGGATACTTCAGTTAGCACTCTTATATGTGGTACACTGCATACACTTGTTAGGCTACTTATTTGCTTAGCTTGCTAATTTTAACAGGTTAAGGTCTTAAATCAAACATGTCTGTCGCTTGCTTACATGGAAATGACAACCGCAGCATTGCCAGCTTGCAATCAAACATTCATAAACACCAAACATAACTTACACCACAACACGTGTAATGTCAATGCCTGATGATAAAATGTGCTGTTGTTAGCGAGCTAGCCAGCTAGCAAGGTAACTTTAGCATTCTTGTTATTGTTTGTGAAACCAAATTATTACAGAATTAACCCAATAAACAAACACATACATGTGCATTAACTTACATTTTTACATTTCTTCGGTGTTAACCGTGGTAGTCTCCTCCTCAGCTGCCATTTCTCTAGCTTTAAACATGATTGAGGTCCCACCTCTTCTGCTACGTAGGCAACATGGCGACTAGTAAGGGTGACAAATGTTGTTCCACACTCAACTGTCTGACTGTTTTAAGTGTGCCATCCAGGTAAAAACTGTCAGTGTTGGGCTCATAATCCCCAGAAAAATGTAATGACTAATTTCTCATTTCTCTTTTTTTAAAGTAATATCATTAGCCTACTTGTTACTCCCTGCCAGCAGTACATTGTCACACTACTCATTACTTTTCCGTTACATCCCAAAAATTTGGTTACTGTGTCCTTTCTCAAAATTCAGACTTTGCTTGTGCACCTCTGTGTGAATGTCAGGGTAGTCAGTTGGCTCTAAGTGCAGCTAAGGCTAGATAGATTCACATTCAGTGAATGTAGAGTCTGTAGGCAAACCCTGGAGATCTTGCCTCCGGAAGAAGAGCAGAAGAGCCCTGGTTTCCAGTTGTAGGCTGTTTGTAGTCTGCGTGATATTGACCCATCATGTTTGAGCCGGCTGCAGTTGTTGCCAGGTTAAACGGTCCGTGCGGTGAACTAACGAGGCAGAACATAATTGGCGTCACTGCAAACTCTGAATCCATCGCAATGTTTCAGCATATTTACTTATATATAAACGAAAATTGGAAATTCGCCTCCTCCGGTCTGCCCCCAGAGGCTGTATCGCCGTCTGCCAGAAGTCAGATGCCGAATACAGCCGATGGGTTCTGAGAATGGATTTTTTTAAACCTGGGGTTCTTCTGTTGCCTGTGACCGGTATTTAGGTATTTTCCCAAGAATCATTTTGAAAGAGTCAGTCATGGAGACAGGCAATGTTTCATTGTCCACACATCCAGCCACAAGCTTTATAAGTTACTTGTTCTTGTAGCCTGCAGTTGTCTATGATTTAAATCCAGTTTTGGCTGTTTAGCCATAGTTAGGCTACAGCTGACTTCTACAACCGCAGAAGGGTGTATTTCCAAAAGCCTTATGTTGCTGTGCTATCAGTTGTAGTAGGTGTTCCAGAGTCCTAGTACCACTACCTGGAGCATCTTTCCTCCCAACAAATTCAAAATAATGGGGATATTTCCAGCTTCTAAAGGTAAGTGCTTCCATCTTCTGAGCTAGCTTGCTGCTTTATGCCTTGCATGCGAAACATTACTAAAATGAATCCCAGGATGTGACTGATTATGTGATTTCAATCAGTAGAGGGGTGACAACAAAGATAAGGTTGTAATGAGTTATTTGTTTCGGAGGTAACTGTAATATTAATACTCAAATTAAATTAGTTATTCATTACACTACTTGGGGCGGCACAGTGGTGTGGTGGTTAGCACTCTCGCCTCACAGCAAGAGGGTTGCCGGTTCGATCCCGGGTCCCGGAGCCCTTCTGTGTGGAGTTTGCATGTTATCCCCGTGTCAGCGTGGGTTCTCTCCGGGCACTCCGGCTTCCTCCCACAGTCCAAAGACATGCAGATTGGGGACTAGGTTAATTGATAACTCTAAATTGTCCGTAGGTGTGAATGTGAGCGTGAATGGTTGTTTGTCTCTATGTGTCAGCCCTGCGATAGTCTGGTGACCTGTCCAGGGTGTACCCTGCCTCTCGCCCGATGTCAGCTGGGATAGGCTCAAGCCCCCCCCCGCGACCCTCAAGAGGATGAAGCGGTTAGAAGATGAATGAATGAATTACACTACTTGTTTCTGGGAAAAGTGATACACAACACAACACAGCATTCTTATTTTGCCATACTTGTCAATGTGAACACACTGATGCACTCAAAATATCATGTATAACTACATCGGTATCAGATTTGAGACACAGCAATGTTTTGTCTCTGAGCAACTCTGTCTCCTGCTTGCAGCTAAGTTACATTAGAAATTATCTTTTGTACAAGTAACACTGCCTGAAAGATAAAAGCAAACATTATCTAGACGGCAATTACTCTTTCTCCAAAGTATATCAGGTATTTTGTCGGAGACAGGGCTGAAAACAAGTTTGACAATGTGAAACAATACCATAAATTAAAAAAACAAAACAACAACAACAACAACAACAAGTTAACTAGCCTAATTATAACAATACAAAACAACAGAGATTCAATCTTACTGCAGCATGCTGGATCACACTAGATGCCAGAAGATAGCATATTGTGAATACAGTCACGTTCACACATATTGTATATATTTATACACTGTATAATGGGTTTACAGGGCCTCATCAAACATCTGTTTTCTCTCTGAGCTGATGGCAGGTGAGGATGGAATCTGCAGATATTTCCGTTATGCATTTTCACACAGCAGACTTTCTCCTCGCAACTCAACTCACAGATCTAAAGAATAAATAATTAGTGGAGAAGGTACATACACTAACCTGACTGTATTGTGTGTACAGACAGGGAGAATACACTTCTGAATATAATAAAAGTAGAAAAATGATCGTTTAAAGGTCAAAGTCAAATAAAAATGATCACAGAATTTGGCGCTAATAACACTAAATCTTTAACCACTCCAGAAAACAAAAGGGCATGAATGATATGAAAGAGAAAAATCATGCACTGAGGCCATGACCATCTACTGTTAAGCCCTGAAGCAGCCTTGCAGCGCTGATCTCTTTCTTATTGACTCTCCTCTATGTGCGCTATACAATGATGTGTCTCAAACGGAGAACAACACAAGACGTCGCAGTGAACCAGACAGTTAATTAGCAACAGGATATTTGTTGTAAAAAAAAAAAAAACCTTGAATACTTGTGCAGTCCTGCTCGAGAATTAAAGAAGCTCAGCGTTTTCTTTAGTTGATTAATGGCGACTCTGGTGACCCAGATGAGCTATAAGTAATGCAGATTCTGATTAAAGCGTTGTCAGGCTATTGGCTCTTTTAATCACCACATTATGTATGCCTTTGACCACGCTGAGATATGTACTGTGGACAACATTAACTGAGGATGATTTTTATTTCACAATTGACTGGTAGCAATTTATCATTTACAGAGACACAGAAGCAGTTACCAGGCATCCTGCGCCACTTAGCGCTACTTATACAAACAAAGAAGACGCAGAGTCTTATCCCTCGAAGCTCACAGGCGGAGATAACTTTGAAGATTTATTTTTGAGCATAAAGACATCTGCATTGAGTACAGTGCAGTAAGTGAGGCCCGCATTTCATCTAGCATCTAGAAATGTCAAGTAAACACATGATTCTTTTTTCTTCGTCCCGTAGCTCATGAGGAGAAAACAAGTAAAGACAACACTGCTGTGACAAAGCACTGACAAAGGCTGTCAGGTTTTCAGGCTAATTAAAACCTCAGCTTCACTCTGTTCCCTGATCACTCCTCACAAAGACCCTTGAGTGGCATCAATGAGCACGCTCAGGCTTAAGTGAATGTTTACCTCCCCTAATGACTATCTGTCTCGGTGCTGAGTAAATGCAACTGCCTGGGTCCTCTCCGCCACTCGTTAAGGTTACACACACTCACGCAGAGAGGAGACCTCAGCCCGAGGTCTGTGCACCAGCTGTTTGTCGACACAAGACCATTTGCAGCTTGTTATTATTTTGCTGTGCGTGATGATTGCTGGACAGCACGGTGGCTCAGTGGTGCACAGTGTTGCTTAACACTAAGGAGTTTGATTCCACGGCTGTGCTCTGCATACTTGGAGCTGCATGCCAGGTCTTTCTGCTTCTTTGAAAAATGAAAGTCAGGTGGCTGGAAGAATGAGAACTGTTGGCATGTGTGAATATGAATGTGAATGTCTCTTTATATGTGCTCCCCCTGTGATGGAATAATGACCTGCTCATAGTTTTACATTGCTTGCTGCCCCTGTGCATGCTGGGATGGGCTCTACAGACCCAAACATTGCGAGCTTTTGTTAATGAATATAGATAAAGCAAATTTGGTAGCTGAATGAACTCCAGGTTTGATGTTATGTTGTACTGTATTCTATGTGAAGACATATTCCCTTACTTTTAACTAAAAGTAATAATGCTACAGTTAAAGAAATTACAAAAAAACAACAACTTGCAATTAAAAGTCCTGCAGACAAAATTATAGTTATACAGAAGACAAAGATCACTTAATACTGTAGCAGTTCGAGCTAATATCTATTATATACAATGTAATTTAAGTAAAAACAATGCATTATATTTTATATGCTGTTATAATTTTGTACGTAAAACCATAATTTGCAGTGTAATAGGACCTCAACATGACGGTGAAGATTAAATGTGGTCTAGTAAAAGATACATTTCCTTCTGAAAGTAAATGTAAAGTAGATAAAAATGGAAAACCTCCAATACGTACGTGGATACGTAGACGCAGCCAGTCACTGAAGCGGCCCTGCTCTTAATTTTGCATAACTTTAAGTCTTGACAAAAAGTCAGTTCTATAAAAATGTACCCTCCATACAGTTGTCATGAATGTTGTAAATGCTGTAAACATGTATATTTCTACTGAAAAGTTGTTCATTTCAGCATGGGGGGCTATGGGGATTGACTCGCCTCTAGAGCCGGCCCCAAGTGGCCATTCAAGGAAGTACAGTGTTTGGCACTTCCACGTTGGCCTAATTTTCAGCCATGGAGGTTGCCGCTTGGTTGTAGCCCGTGCTTTTCTGTGGTCCATGTGGTAAGATGGTCTGGCCACATCTGCATGTTAGTACGTGTGTGTCTCACTGGCTACCACATCACACAGCGGTCGTACGCCAGTTACTGCAGATATTGGGATGGCATCATTACAGAGGAATAGCGCCCATCCCCAGTCCACCCTGCTGTTTATGGAGTTAGCACCATTAACAGCTAACTGCCGCCACAGCCACCTTCATGTTGACAACTGTGTCCAGACAACTCATACACTCAGAATTTGACATTGAGCCCCTTTAAACCTGGATTTTCTTTCTTGTTTGGCAACTTTGGAGCAGTGTAACAAGGTGTAGTAATAATAACACTGACATATTACTATTTTAAGTATATGTTATGACAGCGTTAGTACGTGGTTTCCTATTTAAATATCCAGCACACACATGAACATTTGGAACATTTGGAATTCAGTTTCAGGTCACCTGTCAAACATAACTCCAGTATTCACTTTACTTTTATCTTTGTTTTTGGTCTCCACCAACTCCTGAGGGAAACATCTGCCTCTTTAGCTGCTAAATGCTCCACTATGTTCACCAGCTAAGTTTGTCTATCAGCCTATAGTGCTGAGAGTAAAGTTGCAGGCCGTAAAACCAAACAATTGAGCCAAAAAAGGTACAAAAAAAAAAGCTCAATAGAGAGGACGGAGAGTGCAAAAATGGGTAACAATCATGCAGTGGTTATTCTTGGTGCTGTATAACCACTATGGTGGCTGAGAAGAAATACGTCTGACTCGACACATCCAAAAAATTCAATGTCCATGAAAACATTTTGAAAAAAATGAATCTGTGTTTATTATAAACAAAAAATAATAATACAACGCATAGAAAGTGTAAATTTAAGTCTGAATAAGGATTTTAAAGATAAACAAAGCATAGTGTCTGCATCAGGCCTTGAAGATCTGAGTTCAAAGACTTTTCCTCCTCCTCTGGCCACACCCTCCAGACAGCCTCCCTCTGCTTTATCCTCAGCCATCCACAGCCACTAGATGGAGTCAACTCAGAAAACAGAAATGGGTTAGAGTTTGCAACCAATAATTTTGGCTCCCACAAATTGTCTGTGAGTTTGTCACAACAAGTGACCCCTCTGACATTACACACAGTCATTTGATGTGTTGTTCATGTGAAAATATCCATTACTGTAAGTTAAGTACTTGTGCAAATATAGTATCAAAGGAATGTAAGTGGCAGGTTGCAGCATATATTTGATACAACCACATTGCCTGTTGAAGGCATTCTAGTATACTTTATGTAATTTATGGCTTAAAGTGGCTATAATCATTATTTTTATATAACAATGTGACAAGGTGTGGCTGCTAGTGATAAAACTACAGACAATTAAAACCAGAATCTACAGCTCCCCTCGGGCTCACAGAGCTTTTTAGTGAGGTTCAACTCATTGTTTAGCTCTCCGGCCCCCAACATATTGTTTTATTTTTTCATTGTTCAGGCTGCTGTTTTCAGCAAAAAAAAAAAAAAAGCTCTTAAAAACCCTCTATACATTATCTGCTCAGTGCTAAACAGCAGACAGATCAAGTTAGTAAGTAGCTGGTGATATAGTGGAGCGTTTCGTAGCCAAAGAGCCAGATATTTCCCTCAGGATTTGGTAATGAAGAGTACTGGACTTATATTCAACTTGGTGATGATATTGTCACCAAAGGTTCTATCAGACAATTTTCTAAATTGAGTTGTTCAGGTACTCATCTTTTTCTTAAGCTGTATGCATTTTTAGACTTTTTTATTTGGAAACAAAAGGTTGACATCATTTTGCTATTTGGAACACAAAACTTTGAAGCTCAATATCTCTAAACCGCTCAGAACGCAGATAGAATCTTATAATTCAAAAGTGGTGATATGTCAGTAATGTTCATGACTTGTTTCTGCTGCCCCCAAGTGGCCAAAAAAAACGTTATTGAAGGTTTAAGTTTGTGTACATTTTATGTATTTTATGTGCACTGTTTCTGGCTGCAAAACAAAACAAAACAACAACAACAAAAAATCTTTTTGCGGAAAATACAGTTAAAACTGAATTAAAAATAAATCCTGGATATGATAGGAGCAATCATGAATAGGAGCAAAATGATAAGAATGAACACATGCTGCATTCCTGGATAGTACAAGTAGCAACACTGCAGAATTCCAACTAACATTTCTTCATGGTTTACAAATTTCAGAGCCTCTGGTGAATGTGGTTGCCAAGGTTCCGCTTCTATAATCTTTGGTTACTGCGGCCTCAAAGAGCACACGGGTGACTCCTTGTTATAGGTCACCGCTCAGCCACTGTGACCTACACATTTCCTGTACCTTTCTGGAGCCATAATGAGCCCTTTGCTGTGACATTCTCTTTGATTTTTATTCTCTGTGCTGTGTCGGTTTACATCTGGTTTTGCATGGACATCCTTATGTTCCAATTGGCAATCAATACTGTTGCCTTGACTGGCTCTCCTAAAAAGAAATAAACAAGCACACTTGCTTGTGAACACATCACAGTACACATGTAAACATCTTTCATCTGGTACACACAAATGCACAGGAATGGATGAATGATTTATTTTGAATTGTAACTATGAGCTGCAGGGACTTGTTTCCACTCTGCTCGTGTGAGTTTTGGGGCTCTGAAACCTGAAAACAGTGCTCTAAAAACTGCCTCAAATGCAATGTGAATCCATGAAAGTAATGAGCCGTGACACGCTCTCCACCAAGAATCATCTTTTATTCAAAACTTCGAGAAAAAACTTGAACCTGTGCTTGCAGACAAACTTTAAATGGTCAGCTTCAGTGTAACTTAAAAGCAGGCAAGTAGAAAAACCCTTATCCAGAAACAACACTAGAGACCAAAGACTGTCTGTTCCTATTAGGTAGTTGTCCTTCACAAGTCATCATGGCTGCGAGGCAGGGTCACAAGAAAAGTCACCCAATCCCGAGACATGATGATGAAACCGTGACAAATCAACTCATTCTTTCACTCCAGAATCTGCAAGTCGCTATGCCACGGGATTTTCACTTTCTCTTTGAGTTTGGGAGCCAGTGAATCTCGCGACTCAATGGTGTTCATTTCTCTAATCCAATCCCTGTATAAAACCTCCCTTTGAACGTCTGCTGAAAAAGCTGAAAGGCAGCACATATATCCCTCCCCTCGTTCGGCTGCTCTCTGCCTCTCTGATCCACGCTCAGTGTCCGACGCACAGGCGCTCGCATGGAGCGGGGATAGAGAGGCAGATCTAATTAAGTTTGCTGATGGTGAAAGTGATGATTATTCTGCAGGAAGAAAGGAGAAGGAGGAAGAGGGCAAAGAAGATAACGAGAATAACTGCAGGGGGCTGAATACACCCTTCCCTCCTCCTCATGATCGTCATCATCATCACCACCACTGCCATCATTAAAGTCATTATTCAAATGATTCAAACTTTTGTTAAGAGTAATTTACACTAAGATAATATCCATTTTAACAATCTACAATTATTAAACTGGAATAGCTCCGCGCAGTAGACTCTTTGAATATTAATGTATGAAATTCAAATTCTGCTGATGACTGTTTCTCTGGTTCTTTGAATAATTCAACTTTATCCAAATATATTTTGTTAATTTTCTTGATAATGATTGTTTATTTTGCCTTATTTTGTTATTAGAAAATTGATCGTGCCATTTTAATTCTATTAGCAAAATTAAAGAAAAATAAAACTAAATATTAAGGCGGCAGACTTGTTAAAGTTAAGTTAGTGTGCTGCTCTTTAATTCTGTTTTCCTACTGTTCCCTCTCTTCTCTCCATCCTGCTTTTAATCTCTGCCAATCCCAACAGCAGGCAACTTCTGTCGGGTCTCTAGAATAAGGCTGATCTGACTCAAGCACATCGGCATCCTCTGGCCATCGCCTCATCCAACCTGCACCCCTCTTCTGAACACCTCCTACTCTCACTTCCTCCAGTTACGTCTCAGCCAACCGGGAGTGTGCTCGCTGCTGGAATAAATTAAATTGCGGCGGTACGGTAAAGGGGGAGGGAGAGAGAGAGCGCCGCGAATGCCATTCACACATTCAGTGCGCTGGAAGTCCAGGCACCGTCAGCAGCATCGGCGGCTCTCCGTGCGCCCTGCATGCGCCCCGAGCGCGTCTCTCCAATAAAGAGCAGAAATGAGTTAGAGGGCGGCAGCTACAGCGACGCTTCTCACACGCAGGTGGTCATTTGGTCCAGAACCCAGAAAATATTGGTGTGTTGAAATAATTAGTCTACCCTGGATGGTTTGACCCTGTGCGCTCTAGAGGCATCGTGTCCGCTGCGACTCATTCCGTTGGATTGGACCTACTGCGCATCGTCTGAATGCTCTCCGCTGGAAATATGCCACTGTGAAAAGGAGGAGAAGAGCGCGCTCTGAGGAGGTTGGATGTCATCTTCTGTTTCACTCAAGTTCCGCTGCCCCTAATTGTGCCTCTGTTTGCATTTGTGGCGATAATCCACCCCGTAAAAAGTCCTTTGCCAATGTCGCCGCGTCTGTGCGCCCAGCCGAACCCAACTTCACGGTCCTATCAGGGGATTTTGCGGAGACTAATTCCGACCAGTCACGGACCAAAATCCTTACAGAATAAGGTAAAAATCATCATAATAAATAATAAATTTATGCATTGGGACTTTTCTAACATTCAATTTAAATTTAAAATATATATTTTTTAAAAAATATTATTTGCTATATTATGTACATTAAACCTAATGTAGATACTCTAACCTCTAAAATTAGTGACACTTTGTCACCATTTCTGACCCAGCAATACTGGAAAAATGCAGCTCTCTCAGTTCATCTCTATCCCACTCACGCCCAAACCACACTTACAATCTTATTGTTCTCTGTGTGTGAACTGCTTCAATTCCTCACCCTCTTCCTCTCCTTCCTCACCCCCAGCAGGACTCATCCAGAGTGCAGGGAGAATGAGGAGTCACCGGGGCCGGGGGAAGCAGCATGAGTGGCCCGTGCATCTCCATTAGACTGACGGCCCTCATGTTTCTATGGAAGTGGTTAACACTAAGCCTGCTCCAGAGCTGGGTGTCAGTAGGGGCCGGGGCGGCGGACCCTGCCGGGGCTGGCTTCAGCGGCTCCAGCGGGCCACTGGGCTGGCTCCTGTCGGACAAGGGTCCTTTTCACCACTCCCAGGAGTTTGTTGATTTCACAGAGCGCTACCAGCAAGGATTCACCACCAAGTACAAGATATACAGGTGAGAGAGCGCGGACGGCAGCAGGGTCAGGGATGACTGCCTGCACAGTCTGCAAAGCTGATGCCTGCGAGGGAGGTTGTTTGTGAAATGAACCAAATGCTGGGGTGTTGTGTAATTACTTAAAGCCTTCCTGTGGCCTTGCTTAGAAGAAAAGAGGCATATTTTTTGCAGGATCTTTAGAAAAGTATAGGCAAGAGACCACATACTTTTCTTTAGACTACAAAAGATGCAGGTTTAGTAGGTGGCAAACTGTGGGATGAAGCATTGAGACGATTACTTAGTGGAGTTTTGCATACAAATGAAAGCTCTGCATGTGTTCTGCACAGATGCAAGCCTCTTTGGGGTGTGACTGGCTGCTTCCTCTCTTTTTTTTTTGTGGGCAGCAGAGGCATATGGTTCGAGTACGATACAAACCCCCTGAATGCTGCATATCAGTGGAAACTCAAAGTGGAGATACCGCAGGAGGGTTTGGGCAAAGCAGCGGGACGTAACAGATATCTGACTGAGCCAGTTGATGTGTGACAGTGGGTAGACAGGATGGCTTCAGAAGTGTGTGATGTGAAGTATAGTGGGTGTGTGCTTAGAAGCAGCAGGGTATCGTTTGAAAGCTCGCGACGAGGACGTTTTTGCAGGGGGGTTTTTTTTTGAGACAACAGGGTGGAATCATGGGATTACAGGACAGAATTCCATGATGCAAACTCCCACGTATGAGATCACAGGATACTAGGTAGCTGTCTAGTTTGTTGTCAATCAGATATAAGACATGAGAAAGTGTGTATGCTGTTTTAAAAGTAGTGTTTTTCTAATAAAATTTAAGATGCAGCTCTGAATCTTGCATCTCAAAAGAGAGAATGACGATTGTCAGTTTACACATTCCACCAAAGTTCACCAGTCATGTCAACTGAATGATTTAAGCTACGCACGCTAGCAAACCAGAGTGTAACAGCTGTAAACCTCAACTGTATACCCAGCGGGCTTTCTTCATTTGTAAGTCATCTGTGTGTATGCAAGCGTGGGTGTGTGTTTGTGCTGGTATTTCCCCCTGAGTTTTATTCTCTTCAGGATAGAAACGCCTCTGAAGCATTTAAAACTCTACATCAACAGACTGATACTGAACCACCGCCTAAAAGAATTTTATCAGTCTGAGGCGGCATGACCCACACATGGTGTATAACTGTAGGGGTAACATTGTGTGTGGGTGTTTATGTAATGGATATATGATAGTATTTATACATGTTTATTTTAAAAATTGCCATAATAAGTGGATTTTGCATACTGTTTTGACTTCAGGGTGTCGCGGTCCTCTAGAGGTGAAGAAATTTCACGGATTATAAAATCGTCTCAAAATGTATTTTTCATCCAGAGTCGCCAAAAAAACAATGTTAGTTTTCTGATTTCATGAAACCTTGATGTGCCGTTTTCAGCCGACAACAACAACAATAAGCTGACCATGAGTGGGCGTGCATACTCAAGTGTCTGTGTTTGTGGCTGCGTGTCGTGCCAGGTAAGTGTTGTGATACCCCGCTGATGAGAGCGATGCTGGCAGAGCATCCACAGCCGTGAAGTGGAGGGGCTGATGCCAGCTGAACAGAGGTTTGACTGACACTGGCATTTAGCAGCTGACAGGGGTGACAATGCCAGGCAAAGATAGAGAATGTAGCGCTGTTGGCTTCCTCACATCCATCACTTCCTCCCTTGCCGCCTCTCTGCTGGCCTCTTCTTTCTGTCTCCCAGGATGTCTCTATACCTCCCTTTCTTCCTTCTTGTGTTTTTGTCTTCCTACCCCACCCATGGCATGAATATCCAACAGATATTTGCATACATAAAAACCACAGTATTACTAAAACTCCCACGGACAATCTTCTGACCACTTTTAGTTTCCAAAACTAAACACTCTTTAGCATTCTCTAACTACAGAATGACTCCTCTTGACCTCTATCAGCAAATATCCAGAAATGCAAACTTGACAAGTCTATAACCCTCCTTTCCCCTTGAGCTACAGTGGCCTTTTCGGTTTCCTCCAAAGAGAACGAAGCTGACTAATTAGAGCAAAAATCCAATAGAAACCCAATGAAGAGGAAGAATAGCACCATGTTAAAAAGTGGAATAATGTTTCTGCGTTGTCATTTGCTTTCCTTGCCTTGAAAAACGAGTCTTTTTAGGCTTTAAATATCTTGCACCCGAAGCACCGACCGTCATCCAACGCCGAGCAGTCAAGGATGCCAGTTAGCTGAGAACTGAAGAGATCACAAGTGCCTTCAAAATGCAACGGGCTCTGCCGTTTTATTTGTTCCAAAACAGACTCATGACTTTTGAAAGCCAGAAAATCCTAGGCACAGTAATCCTTGAGTCATTCGTATTGATCAGCAACACAGCTCTGCTTCTTGTAGACACATTATGGCCATTTATGGGTTTGTAAAAGTCTTGTTATTGGCTCTTGAATTGTCACTGGGACATGTTGTAATCCAAAACCCAAACTGGCCTCTTGTGGAACTGAGGAACAGCCAAAATGTCCTCAGTTTGGACAGTCGTCTTCAGTGCGTATGCAGATTTTTGGTCCTTGTAGCTGTAGAAAAGGCTCATTATAACTGCGTGTGTGCAACCACACATGAATACTGAGATGAAGACTGAGAAATTGTAATGAGTAATTACTTTCGGTTAACCATTGGGTTAAAAGACGTTTAAATTAAAAAAAATAATAATAATGAAAAGCAACCTCTGTTTCTGCCTTTATCTCCATGTCTATCTCGATTTTCTCCTTTTTTTTCTCTCCCTCCCTCTCGCCATCCCCCATTCTCCCTCCCTTGTCGAATGATCTCAAACCAATTGCTCTCCCTCGCTCATAAATATTCTCCAGAGCTCGGTTGGCCTTTCCCGTCAGGGGGCAGGGGAGAGGGAGTCGGGATGAGGGGGAGGACTGGAGGAGTATCACTACAGAAGAGGGGACATGAGAGGAACCGGAGCTTTATCCCCCCCTGCTGGCTGGTCACTGCACCGGAACAGCTTGTAGCCATTTCTAATTATAATTTAAAAAAAATGGAAATTTTAATGGAGTATTATTCAGTGTAGAAGTTAGTGTGAGTGTTTAATTTTTTTACACTAACAACCTTTCATCTTCCGTCTGGTCCACATTAAAAGGACAGATTTAAAAGCTCAGAGAATTACAGCTTTCTGTCATAGCAGTGTAATATGAAGCTTTGTAAAAAAAAAAAGTGATTTTCAAACTGCAAACCCTCTAAGTGAAAGAGGTTTTCTCTTCTCAAGGTCTGATCAAATGCAATAATTCAAGCAATGAATTAATGGATTCAGCGGGTTCAAAAGAAAGCGAGAAACAGGCACTTTACAATATTACTCCTACTGTGACTGCAGAAAAATGCACCTGTAATGCCAGTCATAATGGCAGGTTTTAAAACATCCATTCATTCCGTCATTTTTTGTCTTCTTCTGTCGAGGGTCGCAAATTTCCTAAAAGCTTTTTGGCATTATTTCACACTGACAGCAGTTAGCAGGTTGCATGCCTCCTCGTCCACCAGATATACTTGGGTGTGTTCACAAAAGACAAGCAATTAACAGCATTTCAATATTGACTGCTCCTCTTGTTCACGCTGATAGCATGAGTTCACATTAGAGATATTTCTGTGACGCTCCTGCTGTTAGGCGCGCATCACAGGTGGAAATGGGTGTAAAATGAACAAAAGCATGTTTCATTTAATAATTTAGAAGCTTGTGGTGTTGTGAAATCACTCCTGCGAACGTGAGTAGCTCTTGCTCCATGATTTCTGTAGTCGAGCTGTAGCCACAGACAGTAGCATATTAGTCAGAATGTCAGCTCCTCCTTTCTTCTTCTTCATGGGCCATAACTTTTATATCACGCCTCATCTCCCATGTTTTCTCCTCTCCTTTGTCCCATCAGCCCACTGGCTATTGCGTTGACTCCATGTGATGTAAGGAGTCATCTCTTGTAATTATGGAGTGATTAGTGTTTCATGATTATGCAAACATGTTTGTAGAAAGAATAGGATGCAGAGGCATGGTGTTGAAATGCCTGTGCTGCACCGTGGAATCATGTCATTTAGATCCGGTGGAAGTATTGTAATTCATCTGTCTTGTGTATATGATTTTGGTGTTGTCTTTTAAATATGTTAGCTGAGATAGCACATTTAAAAGAGATTCTAAATGCTATGGAATAAAGGGGTATACAACAAAGATTAGAAAATAGCATTAAAGAATATAATACCTGCAGCGAAACACAATACTGCAGTAAGCCATATCATAGATTAGAGTAGGTGTACAGGGAATGAATATTTAATACTGAAATACAAAACTCTTAAAGTCTTAAAGGATAAACATCTGGCGTTTTTAATATGAATGTGTAATTCATCGAATCAAAGGGACCTCTCGATATCTTTGACAAATTTTTCTAGAGCAGGGTGACTTCATGGATACACTTTGATATCTCTGCATTCAGTGCAAATGGTTTGCTGTCAGTGGCAGTGGCAATGTAAACATGATTGTAGGCAATGCAGGATTCAAACATATTCCAAAATAGTGCCTATCTGTTGCTGTTTACTTAAAGTGTTAGACTTATACTCATTAGCTCTGCTCCAGTTAGCAATCAAGAGGCTTCCCTTTACCAAAAGAAATCATTGGTTGCTTGTTCAAATGCCATTATGTTGCCTTTGGTTCCATGTGAATAATGACTTTTGTCTCTCAGATGAAAGGCTTGATTCTGTTATAGCAACACAAGTCCTCTCATTAAGGATGTCAGGGAGGAGTCGGCAAAGTGGGTGACTTTTACATGCTCAGACTGTTCACTTTCCTTTATCCTTAAGTTAATATTGTTTCCTTGCACCATCACAATAATCCTCCCCTAACCTAAATTAATTAAGGTCTGTGCCTTGACAAAGCAATTTCATATCAGTCATTTTGTAATGGTTTTAGAATGCACTGACAAAGTCCTAGGGATGCTGGATCAATATAACACTTTGAGAGCCAATGATAAACCTGTTAATTTGTTTAGGACTTGTTGGGAGGATTGCCTGAATGGTTTGTGGTGTGAGGGAAAGAGACATAAACTATGGTCTCTCAGTTCAACGTCATAAAATTTTACACAAAACCATCCAGAATGTCTTCTTAAAAGATTGAAGGGTGGTATAACAACACTGCACCACTTCCACCTTCTTTAAATTTGTGTTAATTTATGCCAATATATGCTCTTACGTCTGTTTTGCAAATCCAGGGCTCGGAGCCAAAGAGGCGTCATATCAGATTAACCCTCGTGTGACCCCTGGACATTTTTGTCCATTTCCAAAATTCAAAACTCCCTCACAGAGAGATTAAAGGTCACAGGGGGGTGATTTTTTGCATGGGGGTGTCATTCTGGGTGAAATTTCAAATTCTCAACTTTCAGCATGAAAATCCATTATTTGACCCTGTAATGCATTTTTATCCTATCCATGACCCTTCAAGTGGACAAAAATGTCCACTTTCTAGGAAGTGTCCAACAAAAGGTCACAGGGGGGTGATTTTTTGCATGGGGGTGTCATTCTGGGTTAAATTTCAAAATCCCAACTTTCAGCGTGAAAATCCATTATTTGAGCCTGTAACGCATTTTTATCCTATCCATGACCCTTCAAGTGGACAAAAATGTCCACTTTCTAGGAAGTGTCCAACAAAAGGTCACAGGGGGTTGATTTTTTGCATGGGGGTGTCATTCTGGGTTAAATTTCAAAATCCCAACTTTCAGCGTGAAAATCCATTATTTGAGCCTGTAACGCATTTTTATGCCGGCAACAATACAAATGGCCAAATGACAGGTGGACATTTTTGTCCACTTGAAGGGTCATGGATGGGATAAAAATGCATTACAGGGTCAAATAATGGATTTTCATGCTGAAAGTTGGGATTTTCAAATTTAACCCAAAATTACCCCCCCTTGCCAAAAATCAACCCTCTGTGACCTTTTGTTGGACACTTCCTAGAAAATGGACATTTTTGTCCACTTGAAGGGTCATGGATGGGATAAAAATGCATTACAGGGTCAAATAATGGATTTTCATGCTGAAAGTTGGGATTTTCAAATTTAACCCAAAATTACCCCCCCTTGCCAAAAATCACCCCCCTTGTGACCTTTTGTTGGACACTTTCTAGAAAATGGACATTTTTGTCCACTTGAAGGGTCATGGATGGGATAAAAATGCATTACAGGGTCAAATAATGGATTTTCATGCTGAAAGTTGGGATTTTGAAATTTCACCCAGAATGACACCCCCATGCAAAAAATCACCCCCCTGTGACCTTTTCTAGGACACTACAAAAGTTTCTAGAAAGTGGACATTTTTGTCCACTTGAAGGGTCATGGATGTAACTTTTTTGAAGGGGAACACAAGGGTTAAACAGAGGAGCCAAAGCAAATTTTGATCAAACTTGAATCAGCTGCTATTGCCATACACAGAATACAGTGTTTGTTCTTTTTGTGTTATCAGATTGAGCATCGTTTTAAAAACAATATTGCTTCAGTTCAAGTTGAAAAATGGGAGCATGTCAGTAAATCACATTAATTTCAGTTAAATTGTATCAATACTAGACATTCACCTCCCAATTTATCACATTTTGTCAGTGGCCTTTCTACATATTACATGCTAGATGTCCTCCTGCATCTGCTGTTGACGTTCTGGGACCACTACCAATACCTGGATGTAAACAAAAGCACTTAGTTGCGTTAAGGCAACAAAAGCCCATAGTTAAGGAAATCTTACGGGAAACGAACTCCGGGCTCGCAAGTGAAAGTGCAGGGTTTGTTGGACCCATCCACAAACAATCCGGCCCACCCTGCAGGGGCTTTGCAACTCTTTATGTTGCGTCGTTACCGGCATTGTTTCAACCTGTTGCCGTCTAGTGGAATATCATACCACCTTGACAGGAGCCGTACGGCTGCATAAAATGGCACTGCCCAGCGGTGTATCGTACATCGCAAAAGGTGCTTTTTGCATCAGGTGTCTGACGCGGAAATTACTGACAAAGCAGCTGTATTTGACTTCAAAATGAGAAGGGGCTGAGCAGTTACACTTTATGTTTTCAATACATGGTCAATGATTAAGTCTTTTTGACTGATTGAATCTCCCATTTTTAACCCTGGGGAATTTTCATCACATTTGTAGCGATAAGAAGCACAGTTTTTATCCAGACAGACATTAAACGTGGTAACATAACTTTGGCCTTAACTTCTCTGTCTTTTTGCTTAGTTTTTTTCAGTTCTCAGTAACTCTTTTCCTCTTCAATTTACCCTCTGGCTCTAAGTCGATATCGAGACCATCTATTTCATCTGGTTCATCTTCCATCAATTTCATTAAAATCTCCTCTGCTGTGGTGAGCTTACACCCTTTTGGCACTGAACAAAGCTCTACCCATTGTGCTTTGTTCAGTGCCAAAAGGGTGTAAGCTCACTTGTGCCCTTTTGGCACAGACCAAAACCTCACTTTTCTAGTTATACCTTTAAGTTTTCTTTTAATGACAACATATCAGCCATCATTTCAGCTGTGTCCATTTGGCACTGAAAAGATCTCATTTAGAACTTTCATTTATTGCTTGCGCTTTTTGTGATTTGTGATGGCATATGGCCACAGGTCACTCACCACTCTCATCTAGCCAACTCTGCTACCTGGCTGGGTGAGCTTTTCAAACATAAACGGATGATCACCAGCTGCAATCCTGATCACATGGACAGGCGAAGCACACTGCTAGCCACTGTACAGGCGTTGGACAATAAACTGAACAACCTTTGAGCCTGTGTCAGTTTCCAATGGGATATTAGGAAGTGTGATGTCCTTTTTTTTCACCAAAACTTGCTAAATCTGCTAAATCCTGGAATACCAGACAGCATTCAATTATGTGACTCTAGTTTTCGATGAGGATCTGAAAGAACAGAGGACTCTGGCAAGAAAAAAAGGAAGAGGCATGTGATTTATGAGGAATGAGGATTGGTGTGACAGTAAGAATATTGAAATGGTGTCCCATTGCTGCTCGCCCTGCGCCACAAGGGGAATAGACACTCTGGATCTCTGTTCTACACCATTCAGAGGCAGCTGTAGTGCGAGTTGTTGAGTTGTTGTCCACGTCCGGTATGATCATGCGAGCATCTTGCTGAGGTCAAGATATATTAAAATAACCACTGTGCGTTCCACTGTGCCACTGTGTACACCCATACTACCATACTACTATATAGTATGCCAAAGCAATATTTAGTAAGTCCCATTACATAATATGTCAAATGCAATATGCCAGAAATACCAGGGTGTTCTACAACACACGGCCTAATTTTGCAGTATGCAAGCCAGCATGCTCTTCTGGCTATTCTGACCCACAGTCCTCTAAGCAGCAGACAATATGTCACATTGACTGAGCCACAAACAGATGACAGCTTGACAGCTCATTGACAGCTGTTTGACAGTAATGTTATGAGAAAGTAGTATGTCCTGATTGTGTGCATTCTGCATGCAATAGTACATACTTTTTAAGGGCAGCTGCAGTACCTACTGAAAGTGAAAAAGAAAAAGTACTCGGAACACACCCCCAGTGATGCCTGAGGTGACAAAATGGTCAGACCAATCAGAGGCCACTGTACAGTCTGCACTACATATCGCAGTCTGGAACACATTCCAGTACATCAGTGAATTTAAGGAGTAAAATGAGAATCATTTATACCTAAACGACCATGAATTACCATAAACATGCACTGCAGCCTTTAATTTAAGGCTGACAATACACTGACAATTAGGAAGCAGCAGCCTATAATTTAAGAATAGAAAAGGAAACAGGGTTTACAATGCAATGCATAAGTTGAAGGAAGTGATAGGATTGTAAGGACTGTAAGATGTTCCTCGTCATGAAATCACAAACAGGTAGTTTTAGGCAATTTGAGGATAATGAGATACTGTATCTGGACGAGGAAAAAAGGTCAGTAAAATAAAACTCTTTGACTATTCTGCCTCGGCAAAGTTACAATAAACAGCCGATGGATGCAGTTGGTTCATTTCACACTTCATTTAGTGTTGGTGCTATGTTTCTTTAAATGCAGAACACATTCCAGCACTTCCCCTCTGCTCCTCCACTTTCCTGGCCTACGTAACCAAATCAAATCTGACCTTGCACACAATGCAGAATGCTGTTGCAGTGGAGGCTGTTGATCCTCGGTGCAATAGTCTTGTTTGTTTACAATCAATATATTAGTGTCTGGAAGTTATTATGGTAAAGATTTTTTTGTAAACACATGGCAGAACAGACCCAGAAAGAGCTACGGAGATACAGTTCTCATTGAACTGCAGTTTTCTCTCATGCATGAATGCTTTGTTCAGTGACAGAGTTGTGGTTGAGACAAGTCTATTGTCCTTCACTCTGAGGTTGAATGTTTCTCCAGGACAGAAGCAGAGCAGCCTCCTCCTCTCGATCACCAGCTGTGATGGCAGTGACGAGGACTTCAGCCAGCACAGAGCTTATGGTTTCTGACAAGTGTGTGATGGGGGAGTTATCAGGGCCAGAGGTCCACGGAAGCAGCTTTTATGAAAGAGACTCTACTTCAGTGTTTGATAGGAATGTCACGATTCTCCAAATCCACAATACGATTAGATTTTCATTTTTTTCAGGTCACGATTGAATTCAGTTTTTGAATTTTGATTTGTGGAGATGATAGGCAGTGTATAAAGATGGACTGCATGACAGGAGTGCAGCCAAGAAATCTTAAGTGCCCTTTGGTGGCTGGATGCAATATAGGTCATGAACCCTGCCCCCTCTGTGTTAGCAGATGGTGCATCGGCAAATAAAAACATCAGAGCACACAGCAAATCATTGTTTCCTAAAGATTTTTGTCATTTTGTTTGGACTAAGACAAGTTCAGTTTTAATTAGACTAGTTATTAAATGCTATAAAAAGGGGTTGTGACATCGTGATTGACAGCTCTTTGTTAATAGGTGACCTTGCCATCAATGGCTCTGCTTGCAATTGGGTCGGATAGGTGAATGGGCAGGAACTGAATGGCTCCCCTTTGCGATTGCTACTGCGCAGACTCTGGCTCCAAATAACTTCACCAGCACAAGGTGGCATTGCCTGGATCCAGGACATATTAGCTTCTTTTTTGTATGGTGGGAGGGCGTGGAGAGGTGTTGTCCATCTAAATTTACAGTCAAAGATCAACAGATCATGGGTTTTCTGCCCTGAAAATCTCAGAGCCCACTGGCTATTGGTCTGACAATGATGAGCATCTGGCAACGGCCAATATTTTGGGGGTTCCAGTGTAGCAGGCAGACATCCAGGCCAAGACTGCCTCTTCTGTGTGCCAGTCATTTTGGTTAATCTCAATGAACAAATATCTGCATATGAATGCAGATAAATTAAAAATACAACTAATAAAAACCTATAAATTAGATTGAATTTTGATTTAGAATCAAAATTGTGACAGCCCCAGTTTGACTATATTTTATATGGATGTCCTGATCTGTAGTTACTGGGGTATGCTGTGCATGCTAGCTTCAGTGGTTTGTTTTGTCCCCTAAGGATCAATATTTTTTACCCAAAAAATGCATCTGCAATATCATCTTACATTGTAGACTGAGCCTGAAACAGAAAAACATGCCGCCCACTCCCAAATGACATGGAGAATTCTCAAGTTTAAACCAGGTGTTACGAGTAGTAGATGGCAGAAAAACTCCTCGGTGCACAGAAAGTCGTGAATCAATAATGTAAGACTGAATTATCACTAGTTACAGCTCTTCACAGTATGTCTTCACACAGGTATGAAGATGGAGACATGTCATGATGTCTTGGCAGTAAAGTCCTATAAACCTTCAAGAATTCACACAATGATTTACTATCACTGTTTTGAGCCACTGCAGTGGGAAGTTGTCTTGTGTAGTTTCAAAGGAATTTGAATTGTAATAATTCTGACCATCCCCTCTGTGTGTTAAGATTGCATTTTACAATTTTCTACAATTTTAAAGATCATAAACACTACGGCTGTAACCGACTCAGAATTCTATCAGTTGATTCAGATTTGGCAGTCCACTATGAATGTTCAAATGCTTTTGGCTCACACTAGATACCAAACAAAAGCCGCAGACTTATTGTATTAAGTTACTGAGTGCCCGCAGCCTTTTGTTCCAAGGTGTAGAGTGAAAGTTAAGAGCGCTCACTCTGCAGAAAAAAAAAGACTGCTCAACTTGAAGCAGTCTCAGTCAACTTAGGAGTCTCCCACTGATGATTTGAGTGTCCGCTGTACTCATGTCACTAAATACAGAGATGTTGGTTACATGGCTTATCAGTGACAACACTGCAAAATGTGATCATAACTGAGAGGAATGAAGACCTCAAAAAATCCATATCAGAGCATATCAACCGTTAAAGTGTTAAACAACAAAGTGTGTAATAAAAAAATGGAGCTGATACACGTATGTGGTGACACAGCATGCAGCTACAGTGATTAAAATTTAAAAAGCCCACGCAGGCATGTCATTGACAGAAAGCCACTGTGTCATGAGGTGCAGGCTTTAGCGTAGCCGGTGGCTCTTCTATCTTCTGTTCCATTTGTTTGTGTGCGTGCGTGTGTGTTTGAGGTGGGGGTGTGTGTGCACAGCGTGTATTAACAGTATGTGCATGCCTCATTATGTACACAATGTGATTCCAGGCATTCCTTGTTTTCTGTGTGAAGAGGAGTCTCTTGTCAACAGTGTTATGACAAATAGCAGTACAAAAGGGATCAGCAGTCTTCATGTCAGCAAACCCTCCTGCAAATGAAGCTCTCTCACTCTCTGACTTGCCCTTGCTTTGTGTTACCAGGGGTGTAGTGATATTCAGGGGAGCTACAAATCAATAACGCAATTGCCTTTCAACAAAACTCACCCCCCTGCAACATTTTAGCTGTCTTTTATTCACACTGCGCTGTATTTGAGTTCAGATCCACAAAACTGGCCTGAGTTTGAATTGCCCCAGTAAACCACAGTAAAATGGTGAAAATGCATGTTTGCTGTTTTCTCTTTATTCTAAGAAACATACAGAAAAAGCTTTGCTAAAATAACTAAATGTCAAAATCCTTGCTAACCTTTCTGGTTTGGAGATGTAAGCTGGTAACCAGTTCAGTCGGACACATTTACATCAAGGAAGTGACCATTTATAGCAAATATTTGTTCCATTTGGCAGAAAAGGCTCCGCTCGTTTAGGGAGTTCTCAAAGAATCAGGGCACCAAGGATGACTTCTCTCAACACACACACACACACACACACACACTGAGACATTATATTAGTAAAGTCAACAATACCAAAAGCATATTCTATACAGAAGAGGCTGAGGTGGTGGAGGGGACTGCAACAGGGAACAGATTTAGCATGAGTGTATCAGCAGAGTAATTAGTTAGAAGTGTCAGGTTATTAAGGCCACTGAGTACCCCTTGTACAGATATGATTGGATACTACTAGTCATCTGGTAGCCAGGCAGCTGATGAATGAGCCACTGATGATGAATGAAGCAGCTGATGCCAATCAAGGCATGGCAAGTCCCACCATTACCCACTTTTGACTGAAAAATGCTTCCACAACATAAAAATAGAAAACACATGACATGATGTTGCCTGAGGTTTTTATCTAAATGTGCATGTTCATTTCCATTGTTATTGGTCTCAAAATGGCTCTATCCAGCTGCTGCATATTTCTCAGCTCAAGCCCCTGTTTGGTAAACAAGCTAAGTCATAATAAGTTACCAAACTGGGGAGGTCCACTCTATTATCAGATAACACACATAAGTAATAACAATAAATTAGGGTAAAAAGGCTGTAACATTTGGTATCATTCACCACCACCACAGATACCTGACTGGAAAACTAAGAAAGAGGATTATTTCTTACCATAGACTGTTTGAAATATTACATGTAGCTACTGTGATGTCACCAATTGGTTCGTCGACCGCCATTTTAAAGTCTTGAGTTCAGCATTTTTTTATTTGGACCAGAGGGTGGAACTGTGGAGGTGCAAGGGGTGGAGCCTACTCCTAGACAGTGCTGCTGCCTCACACACAGTCTGTCATTCAAAGTGGCCACATCTGTAATTGCGCGTAACTTTAAGCCTTAATAAAATGTGGTGAGTTAGGCCTGCATTAAAATTCACCACAGATGTCATGAATCAGGACAGGAGATTAGCTTTATAGACCAGGCTGTAAACATGCTTGTTTCTGCTGTAAGGTTTTTTATCATGGAGATCAATGGGAATTGACTCGCTGTTGGAGCCAGCCTCAAGTGGCCATTAGAGGAACTACAGTTTTTGGCACTTCCACGTTGGCTTTATTTTTCAGCCTTGGAGGTTGCCACTTGTTTATAACAAATGTTAATGGATTATATTCAAATAAATGTAGGGCGTGTCAGCAGAGACACTGGCTAATGTTAGCTAAACAATTTGCAAATATTAATTTAGGTTATAGAGTGCCCCAGGAATGAGTCAGCGTTTTTGCACTCCTGGTCCTCTTGTCTTAAATTCAATGGGGTTTTGGCCTGAAGTAATGTTCTTGGTTAACATAAGCATAAGAGGCTCTCACGTTTTGTTCGACGACATTAAAATACGTCTGTACATACTTCACTTGTAAATTTTAAAGATTTCATGCATCTTAAAAAAGGCGATTGATAACAAGTGGCTAAATGAGACTACAGAATCTCATCACACTGAACATGGCTTTACAGCCTTGTTGTGGTGGGAATGTCCCGATCACATTTTTTTGCTGATACGAGTCCTTTATTTTGAAATCGAGTCTGATACCAAGTCTGATCTGATACTTTGCAAAGCATTAAGAAAGAAAAAAAAGAATGCATCCAAGTTGTCCCATAAGGTTTGTTTTTTATTTAAATAGTATCCAAAAAGCTTAGCAGTGGTTCAGCATCTTCTTCTTGTCTTCAACAAACAAAACAGGCCTATATCTTCTGTAGCAGTTTGACACATGAAACAGATATTTTTTCTTTTACTCAGTCAAACCCCACAGAGAAACCATAAAACCCATAAAACAGGTTCCTCAACACCAAAATTAAATTGCTTTTACCTGGTTTCTGTAGAACAAAAGAATTATGCTATACTATACAAAAATACAACTGTAATCACTTTCAAGAAAGTATATATTTTTTCCACCAAAGAAGAGAAATGTTCTGTTCCGTTCAGTCAGTTCAAACAAAAAACTCCACTCTGGGATTTCCAATTAACACATCACAGTTCAGTTCAGACCATTGTTGTTGTTTTGATTCTTCTGATGCTTTATTACCAATTCCGATTTTGTAAAAATAACGTGATTGGCGTAGAAACCCGATGGGATGTTAATTTAAGAGACCATAGTTGGTGAGTTTATATCCTAACATTAGCTTTATAGTGTTTAGGCTTCAAACCCCATAAAAGTAATGTTTTGTGGAAATTATCTATCAAAACATGTAAGTATCATAAATGTTTGTAACAGAGCTAACTTTTTGCAATAATCCAAAATCCAATTGAAATATTTGGTAGGCTGTTTGATGAGGGAACTAGGGTGACGCTAACTTCTATGTCAGCCTACAGAAAAAAGTAATCCCTGGAGCAGTTTGTTGAACAAAATAACAGGTAGCCTATTGGTAAGTGATAAAGTTCCAAATTATGATGCATATAGAATTTGGCAATTAGCACTTTCTGACAATAATATAGGAAACAGTATTGAGAGAGCTGGCTAACATTAACCCTCCAGAATATTACTGAATATTATCAATCGTTTGAAGTGATTGGTTTCTCCAGTTAGATGAGAAGAAAACTGTCAGGACCAGTGACCAATGAAAAAGTCTGTGCTCACTTTAAAAGTCTGTCCAAGCAATGTAAAGAAACTTGGGAAACATGTTCAGGCTTTTATCTCTAACAGTCTGGACTACTGCAATGGATTGTTCAGAGGTCTGTCTGAGACAGCAATCAGACAGCCTCAGCTGATCCAGAATGCAGCTGCCATGGTTGTAACAAGGACCAGAAAGGTTCAGCATATAACTCCGGTGCTCAGATCACCAAACACGCTCATTTTCTTACAGAGTCATATTCTATTGCTTGTCCATAAATCACTATATGGTTTAGGTCCAAGATACTTGTCAGATCTCCTGACCCAGTATGAACCTTGCAGACCTCTGAAGTCGGCTGGTTCTGGATCAATGGTTATTCCCAAACTAGACTGTAAACATGGCGATTAGCTTCTATCCTGCTCAAATGTGGAACAGCTTGCCAGAAAAGCAAAGGCTCGAGACAATGCTGAGCACTTTCAGATCAAAGCTAAAGACCTATGTTTTCACCATTGCTTTTAATTAATTCTCTTTTAAGTCATTGTTATGTGTTTGTTTTATTGTTTTATTTATTCTTTGCGCTTTTTATTGTTTGCTCCATTGCTTTTTTTATTGCTTTACTCTGTGTGCTTTTGTCTGTTCTCCTTTGTTTTTATCTTTTGATTGCGTCTTTTTATTGTTTTTATCATTTGTTTCTTGTGCTTTTACTTGCGAATCTGTGAAGCACTTTGGATTGCCTTGGGGTCTGAAATGCGCTATGTAAATATATTTGCCTTCCCTAACAGTAGTTATTGATTATCAAACATGTAATATCACCTGCTTCAAGGACAAAAGGAGATTGGTCACATGCTTCACAGTGACATAATGACTTTCGTTTATAGTTTCCTTTCCCAACAAGGGGAGTTTCCTGAATAATAATTAGTAATAAGTAATTTTAGTCTCCTCTTTAGTCCATCTGTTGAGTATAATTTTAGAACAAACAGTAAAATCTAGAGTGTGTCTATTTCAGTGAAGGAGGAAAAAAGGAAAATGCTTGGTTGCTTTTGTTTTTTCCCGATTTTACATCCCCAACATTATTAATCCTAATCCTCTACAGGAGAATGTCCGTGGCAATGGTCACAGTCTGAGGTAGTATTCGAGTGTTTGAAATGCGTACTTGAGTAACACTTAGTAGCATCAAAGGCATGAAGACACAAAAAGAGCAAGAAACAGTGTGCTGTCTTGTTTATAGGGCCTCTCGGCTGGTTTAATAGGATTTTCACAAATTAATGGTCTGATGTTTGTTTGATGTTGTTGGAAAAACTGTTGGTGGCAATTCCGTGAAGCGTTCACAACCAGCAGCTATTAACTAACTCATTACACTCTCTTCTCACGTCTTCATCTCACTTTCGTTCCCCATTTGTCTTCACGGTGGGTGGATTACCAAAAGACACGAGCGTCTCCATCTTCTCTCCCCATATCTTCCCTCCACTCTGGTTTGACTCTGCAGCTGTCCTCTTGTTAAGACTGGATCATCAGAAGCTCAATTAACAAAGCTGATCTACGACTCTCTGAAGGTGCCTTTCAGGAAAATGCTCAATATGCAACTGGCATTTGTAGAATGTCTTTTGATGTCACTCAAATGAAAAGCTTCTTTGTTTGTGATTCTTAATTTCTAAAATCATTTTTCTGTTGCTAATGGCATGTGCATATTGAGAAGGATCAATGTCACATCAGATTAAACCAGCAGAAGAAAAACCGCTGGAGAAAAAAAAATGCAATATTGAACAGCAGAGCAGTTGCAGTTTGCATGCGCAAGGTCTTTCAAATAAAAGTAATTTGGTTTATCTTCCTGAATGAAGCATGAAGGACTTTTCTCCCATTTTGCACAATTCTCTTTGGGGAGGTCCTTGAAATAACATTGAGTCTACATCAACCAACTGTTTTGCACAACGGGTTATTTTGGTATCTAGGGTAACCCAGCTACAAACACACACATATGTTTTCACACAGGCCTTTTTGATGATAAGCAAATGTTTGTCTCTCATCATGGTAAGGTAAATGTTGGGTAGCTTGAGTAGTTTTTTTCATTATTGTTGTTTTCCCTTCCACGGTCATTTTGGATCCACTTAGAAAAACACAATCATTTACAAAAAAAACCCTATTATTTTCTTTCACTCAGTGCCTTTTTTTTTGCTTTTTGTCTCTTGCCCTGATTCATTTATTGAATGCAGTCCTCCCAAAGCTTTGATTATTTAAAGCATGTATCTGTCTAAATGTGGAAAATGGCAAACCAATTTTGTAGTGGCCAGTTATAGACTTTCCAGATCAACCCTGAGTCCTATTTATAAACCACTAGTACTACTACTATAGCTACCGCTGTAATTACTACTTCACTTTAAAAGAATCAGAATGCTGCCTGGTTTATGTTTTTTTGGAAACACTGGCAATAAACAAGTTGCAAAGTGTATGGCACTAGAACAGTGACAGTAAGATTTGGCATTGAAAATAAAATTTGGGCTTGAAAAAGGAAACATTGGCAGTGGAAACATTCCACTGAAAAATAAAACACAGGCATTAAAAATTTTCATTTTGATATTATTTCTGCAACCTGATGTGTTTTTTTATTGAAAATCTTAAGATGTCACTCCCTCTCAGTGTCACTTCTTTTATGCTGATGGCAGAAATGCAAAATTTTATTCTGATGCCAAAACTTGCTGTCACTGTTCTAGCTTTATACAAAATGTTGATACTAAACGTATCTGATCATTGTTTGTCAGCAACATATTTATATTCATAGATATGTTTGGGCACCCACCAACCCAAGCGCTAGAGAAAAATATTGGCATTGTACGTTTCTGCAAACCATGGATACTTTACATCAGTATGATTGTGGATACGTTTAAACTTTATGATTTAACAGTGCTGTTGTTAATGTGTGGCCAGGTTGTAGGAACAAAAAACACTTGGTTGTGGTTAGGAAAAGATCATGCTCTGGCTTAAAACACCTGGTTTAGGGGGCAGGATTCTACCCAGAAATGCAACAATGTCTCAGTGGGAAAAAAAAGCCACTTCTTATGGCACTATCCTGGGTAGACAAACAAGAATGGGTTGCTCAAAAACCACCCTTGTTTAGAGTCTAAAAAGCCCCTGGAAAAACAGCAATGGGCCGTTAAAAAACATCTGGTTTTGTTGTTTGTTGGTCTCAAACAGAAGTCTGCTGTGGTCTGCAGCTTGGTAGGCATCCTACCTAACCCATCCACAATCCACCATCCTCTCCAACTCCTGCTGACAAAGTCAGCTCTTATACTCTGTCACAAAAACATTGATATGATATGTGTGAAATATGCAAATATAATTTGTGGTTTGCTGAAACGCACAATGCCAACATTTTGTTCTGGCAACTGGCCTGCACCCACATCACTTGGTTAAAATTAGAGAAAGACTGTGGTCCGTGTTAAATATTTAAAAAGTCAACAGGGACATAGTATGAGACTGGATGAGTTTTCCTCTTCTACATGTAACCAAACCCCCAACCTTAACTTTGCCATCATTAGAAACCCAGTCTCGTAGCACTTTATTCGCAAGGATAAGAAGTTGCCAGTGAGCATCTGACCCGCAATTATGTTGCCTATCAAAAACTAACTAGTAAAATGAGAAGTATAATTTCCAAGGGACAGGGTTGTCTGTTTTTAGAGCTCCTTATGTGTCACAAAATTCATATGTGAAATGAAAGACAAAAATGGAATTTAAACAAAGGCTCAATACTGCTTAAAGTCAGAGGTGAAATTAGACTTTTCTGAGTCACTTAAGTAATTTAATTAGCTTCCTTCCCTTTGTACCACTGATATGGTTTGAAATAAATGTGCATTTATTACATAAGAATATAAGGGGGAAAAATAGGTTGTATTGCAATCCCTCCAGTTCTCCAGTGTGTAAATATTGTGCATTTGCTTCATAAATCACAGTTTGAATCCAGAGTTTTGATATGCAGAGCAATGATCTGGACCTAACTGCTGTAAAGTCATTATACAGTGTCTGAGTAAAACTGCCAGGAGATGAGAGATAGAAGAAAACTGTGTTTAGAGGAAATGGGCTCGCTGTCGGAAACCGTGTATACATGCAAATATCCTGAACACCTGCAAAGACAATTCCATTTCTTTCTCTTTTTTTTTCTTGTTTTTCTTTCTCTGTGTCATTCAAATGTTCTTATGATGAGTTCAAATGAGAATGCTTTGTGGCTCACCACATTAACATTAACATGATTGAGACAGCGGCAACAGAAGAATCGTAGAGCTCATTCATGCTAGACTAATTAGCTTACAGCTGAAGAAGGATTTTGACCATAAATTATATTTAAAAAAACTTATACAAAAGGAATGTGCTGGCTGTTTGGAAAAACATGTGCAGAGAGGACACATTTCAGTGGGTGTCATTATTCTGTGCAAATTCATTTTATGTAACAGAGGTTTGGGTCATGCATCAATTACACGAGGTGCACACATGTTGCCAGTCACATGTCACTTTGTAGCCTATCTATGATCTGTACACACTGAGTTGTTCAGGCTAATAGGAACAAACAACTGAATTCATGTGCAAATCCCTGTGAAAGGCCTCAAACTGACCATGCATTACTGTAACCTAATTTAGCATGGTTTTTGCCTGAAGATTGAAAGATGTGGTGCGGCCCCATGTGTGATTTGCAATCATTTAATAGAATCGTAAAGCAGTCTTAGCATAGCTTGTGGGCTTTTTATTAACCAGCGGGTCAAGCTTTTACCCTGCAGAGGGCCTTTAAATAGACACTCCCCGAGGTATTTTTCACAAAGAATAATGACGTAGAGGCAGATCTAAACAATAGCGTATGTGGGCCAATGCCACTGTGATTGTTCAAGTGATAAACAACACAGAGGTGTGGACTCGAGTCACATGTCTTCAGAATCGATTCAGAATCGAGTCACAAATTCAGTCACTTTAGACTTAGGAAAATCAAAAAGGACTTACAGCTTGACTTGGACTTTAATACCAATGACTTGTGACTCCTGGACTTGAGCCTTTTGACTTGCTCTGCTCTACTTCAGCACCACTGCTGGAAAAAATCCCAGCGGAACACTGTCCTGAATCTACCGATGTTAATATTAATCTTTTTATTTCATTTAGACACAAACCATGCAACAATGTACAGTATTACTTCTTACAGAACATGTCCTACAAATCATGAGAGAGAAAGTTACAGACATTATTCCAATTAAAGCAGAGTTTACAGAATGACAGGCCAGAGACACATAAAATTCATTCTGTTGCAGTACAGGCTAAAAGTAAATTATGCTATGAATGTACAGTGTCAGCACTACTGTTTATGCCTCCATGCTGGCAATAGCTGTGGCAGGAGGCATGGTGTTTCATGATGTCCGTCTGTCTCATTCTCATCAACATGATATTTCAAGAATGCCTTAAGGGAATTTTTGCAATTGTGGCGCAAACATCCACTTTGACTCAAGGATGAACTGATTTGATTTTGGTGGTCAAAGGTCATCGCACTGTGACCTTGCATCCGTCTCATTCTTGTGTAAGCAATATTCCCAGAACGCCTTGAGGGAATTTCCTCAAATTTGGCACAGATGTACACTTTTGGTCCAGGATGAAGTGATTCGAATTTGGTGGTCAAAGATCACCGTGACTTTTTTCAGTCTGGCATTGCGGTCGAAATCTCAAGAAAACCTTGAGAAAATTTCTTCAAATTCTGCACACGTGTCACCTTGGACTCTAAAATGAACTGACTACAATTTGTTGCTGAAAGGTCGAGGTCACTGTGACCTTGCATCTGTCTTATTCTTGTGAATGAGATATCTCCAGAACACCTTTAGGGAATTTCTTCAAATTTGGACTCAAGGATGAACTTGAAGCACCCATGTTTTCACAGACATGTATAGGCTACTTTAACTGCTACGGTTCGTGGCGGCATACAACCGTGAGGCAGTAATTCTAGTTTATGATTAAGGTCAGTCACTCTTGAGACTTACTCATGACTTAAAAGATGATGCCTTGGTCCCACCTATGACACAAGATCACATTTAATATAGGTACAATATGAACAGTGATGGAACTTTACTTGGTGTTTGAAATTTATCAGGGAAAAAAGATGAGGGATAAAAAATAAATTAATTAATTAATGTATTAGCCATTTTGTTTATTAGAATAGTGAAATAATGATTTTCAACTAACTTTCTAATGGCTCCTCAAGCTCAGGTTTTAGATTGCTGCTGTAAAATTGATTCCGTGAGTGCCTTGTTGTTATCACAATGCGGTGATGTGTAATGTGTGTGCCATTTAATTTCCTTACAATAATTTCCCACATTAATGTGCCTCAGGAGATAGCATTAGTAGCAGACACTCACCTATCCTCCTCAGTCACATACTGTACTGAACTGAGACAATCTGCATTGCTCTGCTCAGTGGCGTGTTTTGACTGCATCAGCAGGTTATACGCTGGGTTGATTCCCTGATTTGTTATGTTGGGCACCGAGCTGTGCCCTCAGGCTGCCTGTACGCCATGATAGATCTGAGACACCTGGGCTGTGATGGACAGATAGCAGGGTACGACTCCATCGTGGCCCCCGTAGCTCCTGCTGCTCCTCACCTCCTGGTGCACAGTGCTTCGGCTCTCCGCGGGGGGGCTGACAGATAGATGTGCATCGAGCCCCCTGCTGCACAGAGCTGCAGGTGAAATAAACCCGCCGCCCGTATGTGTGTGTGTGTGTGTGTGTGTGTGTGTGTGTGTGTGTGTGTCTGTGATAGGCTATTTCAGTCACTCAGCATCTCGGTGAGAGGAGTTAAGGTGAAATAAACCTGCAGTCTTCCATGAAGCGCGAGATCATTTTGTGTGTGTATGTGCGTGGCATGCAGAAAGTGAGGTTGAAGTGAAGTCTTCGACAACAGATCTGTGTGTGTGTGTGTGTGTGTGTGCTGTATCCTCCAGCCTAGCTGTGGCACCATTCATAAGTGTCCGTCAGCGAGCAGCAAAGCGAGGCATTGTGTCGATCACAGTTAAGTTCTCCCTCTTTCTCTCCCCGCTGCTCCCTTTTTCAGCCGGCCCCAGTGGACGGAGGGAAGCACTAATGGCCGCTCGTTATAGAGAAACAGAGACATGAAACAGGCCTTAATGAGCTGTTTTCTGTTTTGTGTTTTTCTCAGGGGGTCATTGTTATTGGTGAGAAATTGATTGGCAGCTGCTCTGCACCCATAGGGGCTCTGCGATATTCTGGGTGATAGCAAAGTTTTTGCAGCAAGGGCAGCTTTGTTTAGATGTTTGCAGCTGCGGGGTGTGTGAATGCATGTGTCTCAGCAAGTGTCTTTGCATGAGGGAGTTGGTGTGTGTGTCTGTTGGGTGTTGGGGTTTTTTATGTATGTAAGAGAGAGAAAGACATCAGGAAACCCAAAGATTCCATTTGCTTTTCTGCAGTTGAGGAGGAGCAAACAGTTTTCAGAGAAAACTGTTCATATTTTTGAAGATTTGAGGATTTTCACGTCCTAGAAATAATATGAGCTGGCATTTTATGCATGCAGTGGTTGTTAATATGCTATAAACCAGTGTAGAAGCTACAGTATCACTTTGTGCACCTGTGCTCTTGCATTCACAATAGATTGTGTCTGTCTGCCTGTCACAAAAGCAAATTGTTTGCATGGGATGTTACAAAGGGTTGGCGATATAAATAAATTAAAGTAACCAAGTCCAACATAACCAACTCTTTTTAGCTCCTTTTAGTCTAGTTTTGCTATTTAACTGCACATTTACTGTTCGGTTCCGTCTCAGTGCCCTCATCAATCATGTATCCAGCAGTAGCAGAAAGCTATTTTCAGCAAACAAGCTGTGATAAATCCACTGTACACTACCTGTCCATCACCACACAGCAAACAAAGTTAACAACTAGCTGGTGAAAGAAAGTGGAACCTCTAGCAGCTAATAAGCCAGGTATTTTTCTCAGGGGTTGGTGGCGACCAGAACAGAGCCCAAAGGCACTTTTTCTCCTACAGGACATGAAACACATCTCCAAATGATTACTGCTGTTGCTCCATGTCTGCAGCATTGGGTTTGCTATGTTGGTAAAGATTCTCAGTCTTTCAGACCATGGTGATTCTAAGTGCTATATTGTAGGCAACTGGACTTGCTTGAGTTTCATGAAGGCGTTTGACCTTTCATCCAAGAGGCTTCTTCAGTTGCAGCCAGCGACTCTCCTCCAGTGATAGCATTAGGTTGGGCTTATATTAGCTTAACATGTCAGAGATCTTTTTATCAACAATTTAAAAGAAAAATAAAATAATGCAGTTTAGATGAAGTGTAAATTGTAGGTTGATGTTACCCATTGGTGTGTGAACTGCCGTTTTGGAGCCTGGAGTTTGGCCTTTCAGCTGTTGCCGTCTTAGTTTTTGTAGCCACTGACTTTGTCTTAGTTTGTAGGTCATTGTCATACTGACAAATAAACTGTAATAATGAAAATTTAGATTGGAGGTGGTGGCCATTCTGTTTTGTTACAGCATCTCCCAAGCAGCGACTGCATCTTAGCGTGATCAAATTGAGATAATAACAAATGATTGAATGGTTGGTTGTGGAATCAATTCTTTGTTGATTCTCTCCAAAATAACTGCAATCAAGTCAAAATGATTTTGTGTTGCAGCCACTTTTTGATACAACGTGTTGTAAATCTCACCTATTGCAGCTTTACAAAGCAAAAACATTCAAACTCAAATGCATGTCAGATTGTATCTGTGGTCCTTTCTTCAACACAAAAGTACCTCACCACCCAACAGTGACAGAAAGGTCTTCAATTTCTCCCCTGCTAGGTGGGGGTAGAACCATGTTTATTACCAGCTGCATTTGAATAGTGTTAATCTATGCATCAAGCAGCAGCACTCAGTCTGCAATTGGTAGATAAAGGCAGCTGGCATGCTCCAAGGCCAGGCTGAATATCAAACAACTTCAGATGAAGCCTGTTTCCCTCCAAAAGAGGCGCGGGAGCCGCAAGACTCCTTCCATGATTATAGCCTGTCCAACCACAGTGCCTCCATTACTGACTTGAGATGAGTAAAGATTGCGCTATTATTCAAAATCGATGGAGAAACACAATGTTTTTCACTATGCTGCAAAGCAATTCGCAGAGCTGGAGGGAGAAATTGCATGAAACCATTCAGTCCCCATATTTAGCATTCAGAGACAGTATACAAACTTTCATAATGTAATATTTTAACACAGTATGATGTAGTTGTGAGCAGCTGTTAAGACATATACGTTACAGTATCTATCAGCAATTATACCCTCTCATATTAAGACATATTTTATACTATTTCAACTGTGTTTTTTTTGTGATTTATGATCTGTTTACACACGGCGCCACTTATGTGTGCCCACAGGAATTATATTTTGACTTACCACTACATTATACGGTTTTGTAAACCATTTCTTTTATGTTTAAATGTTTCAAAATAGCGTTACTAGTGAGTGGTCTGATGCTATTTCTACCTCCAGCTGAGAGAATTGCTTTGCACCATGCGAGAAACATTGTGTTTCTCTAGCGATTTTAAATAACAGTGCAATCTTTTCTCATCTCGTGTCACTTTTTGAGGCGCTGTGGTTGGACAGTTACCCATTCATGTTCAACAGAGTGGCACACAAGATTCACTTAGAGGTCATGCAGACATCATATTTTACGCCCGGCAAGAAACAGATCTGAAATGAGCCTCCTCGTGAGGGACACAAGCTGTGTCCTGTCCACTTTAAAATCAAAACAATTTCCCTCCTATTCAAGAAGCGGTAAAAAAAACAACAGTTTAGAACGGCTCGGTGCATTTACTTTTTGTATTGTCCGCGTAATGTGTGGCTTCTGTTGGACCCGTGTCCTTTATCTCACCTGCATGCAGCATTCATGTGTCTTGTGTGTCCTCTGCTTACTCTTAGCATGTGTTTCTGTGACATTGCAGGGAGTTTGGCCGCTGGAAGGTGAACAGCTTGGCCCTGGAGAGACAAGAGAACAATGGCTTTTCCTTGCCACTGGACCCCGAATTCCTCCAGACCATTAGGCAGCTGGGCAGGAGGCCCAGTCTCAGCGCCATCACTGACAACATTATCAGGAAATACGGAACCCACTTCCTGCTCTCCGCTACACTGGGAGGTAAGTAAAGTAGACGGGCTGTGGTTTTATTTGCTTTTATTGACCTATCTTTACACCAGGGAGAAAGGAAGCGTTAAAAGGTGAGGTTTGGGGCATCAAGGTGGCCCAAGTCCAGGACAAACATGTGGCCCATTTCTACAGCAGAAAACCTTTTAGGTAGAGCTGGGTCATATGGAGGAAATCAAATATTATAATAATTTTAACCAAATATCTCTATGGATATTGTAATAGTATTGTGTGGTTAACTTCTGGTGCTTTCACCAAATATTTACACAATTTTTTGATAAATAATAATCAGTTATGTGGATATAACGGCTGGTTTTGGGTTCACACTGGACGTAGAAGCACTATGGAGCATGCTGACTTTCCACAGAGCGCTGCAAGCCACCTTTCAGCACCCATATTAGGTCACTGAGTTGTTTACACTGGATGCTCTGCAGCGCCAAGCTCCGCTGCCGGCTTGCATTCTGCAGCGATAGTTTCAGTGGTCTATTTTTTCAGCAAGCTAATCTGGCAAGAAAACAATCTGATAATCAATTATGAGCAACATTAAAGATAAATTATGTATGATATAAATGATTTGATTCTTATACATGATAAAATATGCATCCCATGCTTACTTATTCCACAGATTTGTCAGTTGTGTCTAAATAGAGAGCGAGAGCGTTAAGCACATACACACACACACACACACACACACACACAAGCAGACAGAGTGCGTGTGATCAGAGAAGAGCAGAGGAGAGGATGCGCTTGCTGATCAGCATGGAGAAATGCACTTCTAATGTGAACGACCAGGCCATGACTTGAGCAATAACTGTCATACTGCAGCACGTCTGCATCCAGTGTGAACGTGGCATAGGTGGGTAGAGGCAGATGATAAAACAGCAAGAAGATCAGAAAATAACATCACTTTACTGTAATGCAGCCTTTAAAACCCAGAAAAGACAACACTTATGATAACCAAAATCGAAGGCAATATCTTGCTCCTATTACAATAACGCTATAAGAGTACAATTACACGTGAGGGAAATTAAAATTTGCCGTTCACTTATAAAAAAATAAAATAAAACATTTGCCTCCACTGGCAAAGCTAATTTGCATAATCACATTGCGTGGAGTTCAACTTTGCTGAACTCTGACAGGCGAAGTCACAGCCTCAACCAACAGGAAAAAGTATGTGTGGAGGAGACATTTTCTGTTGTCATGCATATTATATAATACTGGGTGTGAAAAATACAAACTGCCACACATGAGCAATGTTGCCTGGCTAGCAGTGGGTCTGGACACAAGCGTGGAACGTAAGAAAATGGAAAATGGACCAATAACATTATATTTCACAGTAGTTATCAGCAAGCTAGCTAATGACAGCTAGCACGCTAGCTTCTTTGTGCGTCACAATCAGCAGTGCCCACATTATCACTTTGGCAGGCGATGGTCACTCACCTGCATTCACTCATGTGTGACCATACCCTTATATACATATACTGCCTAGCCCTAGTTGTGAGTGAAACAAATTGTAATTATTCTGCATTTCTTAATTGTTTCAAACACATGCTAGAACTTAACTGCTTTGAACACCTGTGAACATCCCCTTTACAACAGCCATTCAAATGTTGAATTAATGCAGCAGTAAATTGCAAAGAACTATGTGATGGATACGCACCAAGAAAGCTGATGCTTCCCCTAATCAGTATTTCTACACATGCGGTGGAATGGAAACCCCAAATAGGAAATGGCCAAAGGGACTATAATTTCCCGTTCTAAATGTAGTTCCTGCAGCTTCTGTTCCTTTGGGCCAGTAGCCTAATTACACAACCACTGTGTCCTAAGCTGGAACCTTGTCATCCACATCTTTCTCCACTTGTGTTGCTATAGACCATCAGCTGTCAAATAAAATGGGTAATTACCATAAAAGAGTAATCTTCGACACCACATTTGAAGCTCTAAAGCTTCTTGCATGCTCAAACAACCAAATATTTAACTAACTATTGTCTCAGCTGTGACTGTGGGATTGTCTGTGGTTGTTTGAGCTCATATTCTTTGATTCAACATGTAAAACCTCTGTTTAGAGTTGTTTGACAAAAGTGTCAGCGGATCCTGTCAGTGTTTCCATAACAATAGAGGAAAGTTAGCCAGAGTACTGTAATGCGCAGTAAAGCTCCCATGGCTATCTGCTGCACAATCTCCTCCATCTCCTCTGCTGGCTCTTTTCATCTCTTGTCTCTTGTGCATAAACTCTCAAAGTCATGTTGAATACCAACAACAGTATTTTAAATAGGTTGGAATGAATCCTGTACATCATGTTCTGCCAACAACAGCAGCAAAGTTTATGCAGTATATCTTGAAAAACACTGTGATTCCTGGTTAAAATTCATAATGATAACAACATAAACAGGCTTGAATTTGTAACATCTCCCATTTGTGTGCCCGTTTTGAAGCCTTGTGTTTGGCATTTTGGCCATCTTGGTTTTTTAAAGCCAGAAGTGACCATACTTGGAAGGCAGGCGAGGGGTGGATCTGACTGAGAACCCAAGGACACTGACTGCCGACAGCCTGTCACTCAAGAGGCCACACCCTTTATTATGCATAACTTTAAGCTTAAATAAAATGTAAATAGTTGAGTTATATAAAAACTCATCCCCTGCACATTTTTCATGAACAAGAAAATTTGCTACAGACACCAAAACCGCTTTTGTACCAGTCTGTAAACATGTGTATTTCTGCTGTAAAGCTGGATATTTTAACTTGGGTGTCTATGCTTTTGAAGCCAGACTCAAGGGGCCATTTGAGGATTGCAGTTTTTGGCACTTCAACATTGGCTTCATTTTTCAGCCTCAGAGGTTGATGCTTGATCCATACATTGCCCCTTTCTGAACCGTTAATCAGCTGCCCTCAGGCATGATCAATGTTTTTACAAAGCCTTGGGCAAGTCTATGAATCCACTGGGAAGTTATATGCCTTTTTGTGAAAGGCGACTCCCATTACCATCCCCCCACCCCACACTTTTAGCCAGTTGGCATGAACACAAACATATGCCATGCCAAATTTCAGCCACTTAAGGCAAAAAATATATAGATTTTTTTTTTTTTCTTCTAACCAGCTGACCATCCAACGGACAGTGTGAGCTATTGAGCTGCTGATTGCAGCTAAAAAAAGGAAAAAATCTTTCATATTTTACAAGATAATCTGTTTTTCCAAAGGATTTCCCTCTTTTAATGATTTGCTCTATAAAAATGTGTCTATATCTCCAAATAAAAGAAAGATGCTTGTTGCAACACAATTGAGATTATAGCTACTGCGCAGCGATGGGTCGGGTCCGGGCATTTTTAGGCAATTCTGAGCAACAAGCAGAAGAATTGGAAGACATTTAGGAATTTAGCAACACAATCTGCCTTTTGCATCAGCTGAGGCTCAAACCCGCAACCTCTGGAACCTAAGACAGTCATCTACCGCTCTGAGCTAATTGGCAAGTAGCAACTCAACAGTGGCTTCACAGACTGAGTAAGCCTCTTGCTGTTGTGTAGGAAAGCAGCCATCCGTGCATGGAAAGGCAGATTTGAAACCACTGTAAAAAATTCAGTTATTCTGAAAATCTGAAAATACACATATTGCACCTAGACAGCATGGAGATGTTGGTAATTTGTTTGTAACAATGATTGATTTGCTCCATAAGTGAAAAACTGATGTTTAAAATTGCCATTCTTACATTGACTCCAATTGTTCACATTAGAGCAAAATTCAAAATGCTGTCAAAAATTCAGTTTTTGAGATAAAAATGCTGAAATTTGCCACACATCATCTGACTCATCATGACTCTAGAATTTTGTCATTTTTTTCATGAACATTGAAGATTTATTTAGCAAGAATTTGCATGTATATGTTTACAGTACCGTTTACAGTCAAACATTTTGATGCACTGTAGGCTCAATTTTTGATAAATCAAAAATCTGAGAAACATAGCTTTTGTAGGACAGTCTGAAGATGCTCTGTAGCAAGTTTGGTGTCAATTGAGTAAAAATTGTTGGAGGAGATAGGAGATAGATAAGAAATGATGAAAGTTGTGAAATTGTAGCATGTATGGTTGATTTGTTATGAATTTTCAAAGTTTTGAACTTCAGACGCTTGCTGTAGCGCCACCATCAGGACTATTGACTTGAGTTTACAGCTGAGGATATCTGGCATGAGACCGGACCTTTGTGCAAAGTTTGGTGAGTTTTCACCCATGGAAAGTATGATTTCCTCGGAAGAAGAAGAAGAAAGAAGGAGAAGAATACCTGGGATTACAATAGTGTCCTGGCAGCTTAGCTGCCCAGACCCTAATAATTAGGCTGTAGTATTCCTGTAACTTCATTTGTATTTAAAAAACATGGTTCTTAACAAGGTTTCAGAACTCAATAATAGACAGAGTGAGTTATTAAAACTGATTTTTCTTCTCACGCTGCGTTGGAGACAAGTGCTAACCTTTCTCTATCCCCAGTGGTAATGTACTATATATTAGTTTTAATGCCTCTCCAAATTAAAGCCACATTCCACATAAAACTTAATGCCGTTAGAAAGGATTTTTCCATCGATCTTTCACTCTTTCCATCGTTTGTCAATACACCATCCTCTGAAAGCTTTGGCTCTGTTTTTATTGAAAGATTTGTTCCATAAGGCATCTCAATTTGTGCACGGTGTAGCTGCAGACTTATCACCCAATTGACACAATGTAGACCACAGTGCAAAATTAGCAGAGGCAGATAAATTTCTCATTAGCTGTCCACCTTCAGAAGTACTGTTTATCAGCCTACTGAATGTGACTCTATAATGAGTACTGGCAGGTGTTAATGGGTTAATATTTACCACTACACCACTGAGAACATTATGTCTGTGTATGTGTTCAGGGGATGATTCATTAATGGAGTGTGCGTACGTGCCTGTGTGCGTGTGTTCACAGGGGAAGAGTCATTAATGATCTTTGTGGACAAGCGGAAGTTGAGTCGGACGTCTGAAGTGAGTGAATCCAACGGCACAGCTGTGACTCTGGAGGCCCTGCACCAGCTGGCTGCCTCCTACTTCATCGACAGGGAGAGCACCCTGCACAAGCTGCACCACATCCAGATTGCCTCCACTGCCATCAAGGTAAAAAGCTTGCTGCTCTGAGTCAAACACAAAACCGATTAAAAAACAACAACAAAAAACAGGTGCTCATTTGTCACAGCTTTAGATTGCTCCCATTGTAGGATTTTTTCCACTGCCATTTCATTGGGACATTATTCAAATTACATTTTGTTTCAGTGGCTAAACGTAATTATTGTATTTTTCAGAAACATGGCAAGTGGTCTTGATTAGCTCAATCACTAAAGAATTAATGAAATCAGGGCCAGTATGGAGCATTTGAATGGAAACCCTACAATCAGCAGGTTTAGCTCATTTTAATGAAAAGAGCTTTTACTGCTAACCAATCAAGGTCCACCTTTTTTCTGTCTCTGTGGATTTAGTCTCCAAATTCATTCAGTACACATCCTTTCAATCACTACATATTTACTACAAACATTACAAATATTGAGTTATTGAGTTACTGGCCTAAATGTCAATGGTTCTCAACCTTGTTGAGTGTGTCAAGACCCCTAAACTGATAAGCATTAGGTCACGGGCACCCATTAATTAGGTCAGGGACCTCGGTCTGAATTTTTTTATATTGTAAAATATGATTAAAGGTCACATATCGACACTTGGTTATGGAGTTTCCATGTCAACATATGACGTGCAAAGAACCCTGGGGGCATTAGTTGTTGACATTCTGGGACACCTTAGGCCTGTTACATGCATCGTCTGTTTTTAAATTACACTTTTGTTTTCTCAGGAAATGTACAGACTGCATACAGTGTCTTAAAACATAAACGCACTACGTTGTTGCAACACCACAAATTGACGTTTTTTCGTTTAGAGGAATATTGGCAAAAGTGGTGGTATGTTTTCTTTAGTGCATAATCACTTGAATATAAAAATTTTGGGGCTTTTGCTACCTTAGAAAGAGCAGTCAGTTTTTACAAAGTGAGCAGGTCCTCATCTGGAGAGATTGCCATGTTGCACCAGAATGTTTCTACAGTAGCCTACAATAGACAAACCAAACACTGTCTCTAAGGCCGTTTACTTCTTTGTGTGAGCCACTGTAGTTTGTGCCCCCTCTGCCATGAGAGCATTGAAAAAACATTGATTTTTTTTTTAAATGTGAAGCTGCTTTATTCAGTGCTTTTACCGGTTTGAATCACTAGGTTCATTTATTGTGAAGAGGAAGAGACCTCCGCGGATAAATCAGCTCCTGGAAAAAAAACCCCGCTCCTGAACACTTGGATCTTAAGTTATCAGAGAAATTATGTGAGCACACGTTAGCTAGGCTAGCAGCCCGTCTCCAACATGCCAAACAGCATCAGAGAAATGCTGATTTGTTACATGAAACTGCTTTATTAAGTGCTGTTTTCGGTTTTAATCACCAAAGGTCTCCTTTATAAACATTGCATACGCACAAAAAGGCCTGAGAGAGGGGTTCGCCACTTCCCACGCAAAAGATGTGATCTACAAAAACAGACCTAATGAGAGAAACTTTGACCCATGCTTACACACGTTTTGCAGACGAGAGATTGGCAACACAGATGGTGAGGTGGAAGCCTGATAGCAGAAATTGTGTAATTTCTTATTTTTTTTTTTTCTTTTTTCTTTTTTTTTTTTGGTGCATGCCATTTTTGGCTTTTGGCAGTGAAGACCCCCTGAACAATGAACACTAAAGGAATTCTAACCAGGAGAAGTTTCAGCTGGCTACAATTGGCAATTCTCACCGCTAGATGCCACTAAATCATCTCAAATCTTACACCCTTGACCTTTAGGATCAAAACACTAAAGCTGTTAACTACAGTACAGTTGAGGAGATAACCATGGAGGAAGTAAAATAGACAGTAGTTACTCATATGACTCTTAGGCACATTGAGTTTGATTCTATAGTGAACTGAATAGTGGAAATAAGCTATTCCCATTTTGCTGGTGACCCGGGAGCTATATATATGACACTGAAGTTTAAATAAAAACACTTTGATGATAACATGGGATAGACGATGGGATATTTACATTGTTTGACTGTGCATGAAACCAGCAGCCTTAAAGGGATAGTGCACCCAAAAATGAAAATTCAGCCATTATCTATTCACCCTCTCTATCTACTCGCCTGAGGGAGGCTCAGGTGAAGTTTTAGAGTCCTCACAACACTTGTGGAGATCCAAAGGGAGAGGGGGTAGCAACACAACTCCACCTAATAGAGGCTTATGGCGCCCCAGATTAAAACGTCCAAAAACACATCATTGAAACCATAAAATATCTCCATACTGCTCGTCCGTATTGATCCAAGTGTCCTGAAGCCCCGACATAAAAAGTTGTACAGAAAAAACGTCATTTGAACTCTGTTTTTAGCCTCACTGTAGCCTGTAGCTCTAACTGCTTCTCTGTGAACCATGCTCACATGTGCACACTTGCACGCAAGTCCAGCGAAAGCACGTGAACACACATGAAGGCGGTGCCCATGTCTCACGGTCACGCACAAGCGAGTGTGTTGTGAGGACTCTAAAACTTCACCTGAGCCTCCCTTGGCATTTGAGTGAGTAGATAATGGCTGAATTTTCATTTTTGGGTGCACTGTCCTTTTAATGGATGCTACAACATCCACACAGTTAGTTTGGCTTTATTAATTGTTCTGAGAGAAGCTCATGATGTGTCTTGGACAAGACACAAAGATATTTTTTTCCAGTACAGTAGGTGGCACAATCTTTTGTACAGTAAAAACAAAATATATCCTCTTGCTGTTTATGTGCTCATGATTTCAGATAATAATGACGCTTATGCTCTCCTCTGGGCATAAGTATTGGAGCAAATTAAGAAAATCACCCTCTACAGTGGTAAGTACTTGCCAAGTACTTACCACTTACTACCAATTACTGTATGCAGTTGGCGACCCATCAATAGGCCCTTGGTGGGCTGCTCTGGCCTGCTTCATATGCAGAATACCATCATGCTACAGATTATTAAAACATAATTTTAACGACGTATAGCAGACCGAACCCTCTGTATGGAATGATGAACTTGAGCTACTTCTCTTACCATTTTTAATTAATGAACCCTTCATAGTGAATGCACTTTAAGACCTCACCTAATGTTCTAGCCAAAAACCCAGGGGCAGTCATTTCATAGGTTACCTCAGGGTACTTCAGAGGCAGAACTCTTCCACATACAGTAAATATTTCCAAGTACCATAAGGGAAAATTAACCAAAGAGAATGCCATTCATGAGGAAACCCTTTTTTATTATTAAATAGATTTACTTCACAAAAACGTGTCCCACAGCAGCAGTTCACAATCTTTCTTTCATTCTTTAACTCCTTTCCCCTGTTTTCTATCTGTGTGCTAAGCTTGGCTAAGCAGCTGCTGTTAGCTTCATATTTACCACGCAGACAGTATGCTAACTAGATAAAAAGCATTAAATATTTCTTTATGTCACTTCAAATGTTAAAGAATATGACATCATGCACTGTTTCTGTATTTCATGTCTCTTTCTCAGTTGCCTGAAGCACTCATTGTCTTTGTTGGCTACAGATGGTTTTGTCTCAAAATGTCTCTTGAGCTTACTTGGTACCACTGCTGCATTTGACAGTTTTTCCCTGCCAGCAAGTCCTCATTAAACAACAAAATATGTTGCTTCTCTGTGCCCTCCAGAAAGATACATTTTCTTTCTCATTACTATTGACAGGACAGCATTACTGTTACAAATCATTGTTTCCAAAATCCAATCTTTTTTTTTTTTTTTTTTTTTTTCATCTGACCCTATGGTTAAGGTTTGGTTGGGTTTAGGAACAAATCTACTTGGTTAGGCTTCTGGAATGATCATGATTTGGGTAAAAATCACCTCATCAAAATAATTATACTTTTATCATTCTGCTTACACATTGCCACTTGTTAAAGGTATTGAATGAATGCCATTATGGCTTGAAGAAACCCAAGCTGACTGCAAACAAACAGGAGTCTCCTGTATTAACGTCCAATGTTTCGATGACCCATCCATCCACCTCCCTCAGCGGACTACTTCATCCTTTGTTCTGGACAGACAAGAGCCATAATTCACATGACTGATAGAGGGCTTTGTCACTTGAACATAAACACATGTTGTTTTGGGGCATCTCTTCCCTGCAGATAGCTTTCCCTATCAAAGAAAACCAAGCAGCTTCCACTCTTCGGTCTGATTTTAGTTGCTTTGGTCAGCTCAGACTGTGTTGAGTACTGAGATGTATCAGCATTTCTTTGAGCTATATTTACAGTGACAAATCTTTCCATTGCATGCTCTGAAACTTGCTTTTTTTGACTGCTGTGCAGGTGGAACAGTGTATTTAATATTTTAGTGTGATTTGAATCTTTCCTTAAGGGACCAGGCTACTACGTCACACACTTTGGAAATCTCTGTCCTGCCGTTGGCGTCCCATGTACCGTTATGACGGAACAGCTTTAATCTGGAAAAATATATACTTTATGAGCCACAGATGTAGCTGTTAGACCTGAAGAAACTGAAGTCAAATATTGTTTTTAATTAAAAAAACATACAATATAAATCACACTTACTGCATGATCTACTTGGCATTCAGCTGGTTGATTAAAAATATACATTTTTCCCATGCTAATCTTGCATTGTATGCATTTTTTAGTGCTTTGATGTGACATTGGAGAAAACATGTACATATGCATGCTCAATGAGCAACACCGCTTACTTCCCCCCTCACTCTTTCATGTGTGTACAAGCTCATATGTGGAACAGCACGCTATGCATATCAAGATATGCTTATGATGTAAATATCACCCTGCATCTTTTACTGCTTAATACCTTCAGGGTGTGTTCATTCATCACTCTGTCAGTTGTTATCAAGCAGAATGAATTGAATCGGCTGAGTTTGCCCTTCGCACCGCAGACTGAATTCTCTTTGCTTTCTGTTCCCTCACGTGGCTTTAATGTGTTTACACTCGCTTGTGGTAAACAACAGATTAACGTCACAGAATGTAGGTAATATCAGCAAGCTGCAAAAACACCCATCTGAGACACTGTCAGCTTTTTCAGTCTGTTTGTGCTGTATACTGTGATTTCAGCTGCCTCTGCTGTGGTAGTTTTGTGACTGGATAGACAACAGCCAAACACAGCTGACCTGTCTAATAGATTGCCATTTATTGTTTCAGTATGAGCTTTTGTTTGTATTTACTGCTGTGTCATTTGGTAAAACTGATGTTTGGTTTGAAAGACTGCTTACCTATCTTTGAGTATGTATGTATTTATTAACTGCATTCACAACATGTAGTACTGAAATTATATGACATGACAGAGAATATTACAGAGTACGGCCACATTTACCATAAAATACCTTTTAAACATGAAAGTTCTACCTCGATGTTGACATGTATGAAATAATCTCAACTCAAAGTTCCATGCTTTTTTTTTTTTTAGCTTTCATCTGCATCTCAATCCCTTTTAAAACAGAGATTTGCAAAACTGCCAAAAAGAAACACTGAAACACTGCGGACATAATGCTGCCCTCAGTGTGTGATTTTATATAGCATGCCAGCATTCCAAAAGCAGAAGTGGATTGCCATGTAGATCTAGATTAATGGCTCCACCATTTTACACTGATGTCAACTTGGCTCTATTACCACCTCCACCACCAGCTTAATGGTGGAACAATGATGTCCCCGCTGTGCTTTTTATACAGAATGGTGAGGTGGAAGCTTTCAGCTTAATTTTTTGGGAAAATCAAATAAGGTTTCAAGTGGTTTGTTAACCTTAAGAAAAAGAATAATTTTCTCAGCATACTCTTACTGCAGATTTTTTTTAAAAAAGAAAACATGCCTTGAAGGCACCAAAATTACACCATTCATCATAGCCAGAGACTGTAAAAACAGCAATTATCATCATATTTTTACATTTCTGACAGTGCTTGGACACATTATGTTCGACAAACGCTTCCATCAAAATCACCATATTTTACATCTCATTTAGAATTTGACTAAAACTAAACCATTTGTAAACACTAAACAGCATGAACAAGAGTGAAAGGATGAGGCTTTTTCAACTCCAGGATTTAATCTTCAACTTTTAACCTTTAATTGTTAAACACCAAAGGGTAAGAGTTTTAAAAATCTAATAACTCATTTATGGTAGAGGGAGGGTTCGTTTTTCACCAGTCATTCAGGGAGGCTCTTAGAGGGTCAAAAAAAATACAAAAAAACAAAGTCACACCCCAGCCACTCCCTCCTCTGGAAAAAAAAAAACAGTCCCAATATAGTTTTCTCTATTAACCATTTGGTCTATCATATGCCAGATACCAGTGAAAACACCTATAATTTTCAAAAGCTAATTGTGATATATTCAAGTTGCTTGGTTTCTCAGACCTCCATACCACATTACAAAATAATCAAAATCATTTATTGAATGATTTTGTCAAAAACAAATCAATTTGTAAACTAATTGTTTTTGTGCTATTATGATATTATTTGTTTTAAAAACAAATACTAAAGAAATCTTGATGATATATAGTGAGTACAAGTGTTGGACAGTGTGTCAATGGTCAAATAAAAATTGCAGTTTTTGGTCCAACACACGTGTTGCTGAAACATGTGATGTGAAAGACCTTAAGAGTTGTGAATACTGCCTATGGGCTATTGCATCAGCAACATTTGGTCAAGTTATTAATTGGGTAGCTTTGATTCTATATCATAAATAAAATGTGAAATTGAAAGAAAAACTGGCCATACATATTAAAACACATTCTCTTTCCCAACTTGTGAATATTGACGGTTGGTCACGCCTCTCGGTGTCTGACAACGATGCACAACGCACCTTTTAGCATATATATGAGACACAGGTAAATGTATTGATGGCAATATTAGATGCTCAGAACAACTGACGCAGTATAAAGAGCAAGAAAGTTCAGCTGGAAAGGAGGTCAGGTGGATGGATGGGTCAAACAAACACAGGACTTTGACCTAGAAGATAGCTGTTTCTGTCCTTTGTAAAACCAAAAGTCTACGTCAGTTTACCCAAACCATGATCTTTTCCTAATCTTAATCAAGCAGATTTGGTTTAGAAACCTATGTTAAAGTTTACAAAAGTTTATTTTGAATGGAAACTGTACATTACTTGTGAACCAAAAATTATTTATTTTGAAAATAAGCAGAGACTGACATGTCTGATGCTGGAGGGGTATCTAGAGTGTCATAGTTTGAAGCGTAGGGCCACTGACCAAGCTGCTGTATTTGGCTGGTTTGGAGTGAGAGTGTGTTGGTCTTTCTCCAATATGTGCAGTATAATATTCTGTGATGACCTGTGATGCAAGCTCACAATTTTCTATTCATTTACAGGCCAAGATTGTGCCTACATAGTACATTAAGCAGTCATCAATGAGGAGCAGGCTCTGAGACAGAACTCCACTGAAAAAGCAGAAATCCAGGGTCCATTTCCGTCATTCTGACCATGTAGCTGCAGCTCAAACACTAAATTGCTTTCCTTCTTCTGTGCTGCAGCCCATTTTTCATTGACTTGTCCTTAGTGATGGCCCGCTATAGAGTCCATCAGAGATAAAACTGTACATTCTCTAAAGTGAATTGGCAAGAGGACGTCGAGCTGATTTGGCAGCCGCCACTGAACCAAAGTGCTGCTAAAAACCTCTCTGATTGAGATGAATAGAGAAAGGGCCCTCTGGGGTACATTTGTTTGTGAGGCATTTTCAGGTGACTGATGTAAAATATTCACAACGTCAGCAGCCTCTAATTCAGAACATGGGTTTTTACCTCACTCAGATGAAGACGGATGCCAAAACAAAGCTGCCTTTAAGAAGAGCACTGGTCCCCTGGTTTTAGGAGATAACATATTTTAAATGGTACAAATGCCTGGCCTTAAGGCCTGGAGGACTGAGTGGAGCAGAACTGGAAAATAATCACAGACGGGAAAAAATGAGATAGGAGTGTGAGGGAAAAAAGTCTCTGCTGTTACATGGTGTGATAAATCAGCCCCCTCCATTTCAGTAATTTCCTTCGAGAGGCTCCATCATTTGTCAAACATTTTGTGGTATGAGTTAAGGTGTCATATGCGACTGAACAGAAGAGATGAGACGAGGACAGACAGGCCTTATTTAGCAGTCCTTTTAGCCCGGGATCGAGGTGCAGCCATCGCACAGGAAACGCTGCATCAATCAACGCGCTTACCTTTGATTTGCAGCCCAGGCTCTCTGTATTGAAGATTCATTAAACTAAAGTTGGGAGGAGAATATCATTGACGGGGAGGAGAAGTGATAAGGAATGTTTGACCCAATTCGCCGTGCGAGCCTCGAGTGTTCAGTCAGTCATGCGGCGTCACGCTTCATTTGTTGGCACAGATGAGAACACAAGTAAGAGTGGAGCCTCAGAAATCAGATAATGGCTGCTGAGGAGCGGTTGCAGAGAACACAGCTCCCTGAGTTTGGGGCAGTTTTGATGGCGGGATAAACAAAGCCAAATAAAAAAAAAAAACAAAGCACTCCGTTATCACAAGCGTGGATGAATAATTCATTATGGGGACTCTTTTTTGGCATCTTTATTATTCAGAAAGGAACATAAATGTCCTTCTTTTTGTCTTCTCACCGTGTCTTAAACCCTTTTAACCTTTAACAACATCCATAGGTTTTCTGCCTTGATGTGTGAAGGGTGAGAAAGCCTTGATTATTGTATGGTATAAATAGAAAGATGATAGCTCCTGGCTTTAGTCTCATATCTGACTTTCCGATGTCAAGATTTTTAAGAATTTCACTTCTTCCAGCTATTTTTCTTTAATCTGCAGCCTGTTCAAAGAAGTGAAGCCTGGAGAGCAAAAATAAATACACAGTCACATTTGCTCTCTTGGCCTCTTTTCAAGTGACTGGTACTTCCTGTAAAACAGCATAGCTTAGCTTCCCTCAGAGAGTCTCAGTGAACATAACACCACATACAGTATTAAATTTCACTTTCTTCTACCAAAGGTTCCCCTCTGCTCCCCTGTGGCTTCGAGTGGCTTTTTTTTCCCTCACACAATAATCTCATTCTGATGCTATTTTCCTCCTCTTCCCCCTATTTCTTGCTTATAGTTTATAAGCTTATCCCTCGCTGGTTGACATTAGAGTGTAAGCCAGTGCAACAAAGTGGTCTTAAAACATGCATTGAAATCCTCAAAGACTGAATAAACAGGCGGAAACCTATCTCAGATGCAAATGTGGATTTGCACATTGACTGTGCCGTGGTGATTAAGCCAAAGACAGTTCTTGAAGGTGCGGCGGAATGAGGCGATTTTGAAATGAACGATGATTTTCATGAAACATTAATGCTATCTTGTACTTTTTTCCCCCTCCTAGCAAGCAGAAAGTGCAGTCATTTAATGCCCATTGTTGCTCAATCTGACAACACAAGCTCACTAAGTGACATTTTATGCTGTTTTTGTGGAATTATTCATATGAGGGATTTGCAGCAGTGATGAATCTTCATCAGTAAAATGCTCTCACCTAGCTTGCAATAATATTAAAGCCTTAGATTTTTAAATAATGGATGAGCCTCAGAGCCGTCTGCATCAGTGGACCATGTTAACGGGGCTAAGCGCCGCGTTGCCCTGCAGAGGCCCCACACCAATAACACAGAGGCTATCATCCATCTATATACAGTGCAAAACAAACCATAATCTGATTTAGATAATACTGGTTTTAATTGCCAACTTGTAGCATCATTTCCTTTTATCATGTTCATGTTATTCAATTTGGTTCCAGCTTCTCAGTATAATCAGATATTGTATAGTGGTGTCTTCCTCTTTAGTCGAAAACAAGAGAGAAGATAATTCACTTTATTATTTTATGTTATGTTACTGATTAATGAACATTTTTGTGTGTTCTTTTTTTTCATTATCCTGCTTTCTTTACTTGCTGTGTTGTTTACTTGCTTTTTCGCAAATAACACTGTTATTCCCCGTTCTTGTAGCAAATAAAGCATATTTGAACTTGATAGTGTTGTAGTGGGAACAACAGAGCCAGCAATATCTCTCCCTTTGCTGTAGAAACTGAGTAAAACTAGCAGCTGAGCAGTTTGCAATCCAGTTACAATGCCAAATCCTGGCTCTGGCTCTCACCTGCTCCAAAAGTTGAAACGACACGTCCCGAGCCACCACACTTGTGCGCTGGGTCGCTGTTGTGTCTGAGAGTGGAACTATGTCAACTTTCCAAGCAGCAGTGTTTCACTGAACAATGTGTCTGGCAGCAGGCAGAGCTCAATTTTCACCAGCAGAGTGTAACACGAAGCTAAAAAGGATGCCTTCAGGGCTCACTTGGGAATGTTTGCTTGCTGCTTGAATATACAGACTGGTAACAAATTAAAGGAAAAACCTGAATATATGAGCGGAGACACATAACAAATGCTGATGCTTCCATAGAGGGCACGAGAGCTCAGTGAATGGCTTTATATGCTATTACATTTGCAGTCACTGGATCTCACCTCAGTTGAGCATCTATGGGAGAATTTAGATGCACATATAATTTATTTATTTATTTCTATGGCTCTGCAGCGAGGATAGCTGTGGCTGGAGGCATTGTATTTTTGAGTTGTCTGTTCCTCCCATTCTCTTGACTATGATATCTCAAGAACGCCGTTAGGGAATTCCTTTAAATTTGGCACAAATTTCCACTTGGATGTAATGATTAACTGATAAGATTTTGTTTGTCATAGGTCAAAGGTCAAGGTCATTGTGACCTCATCAGTCTCATTCACGTAAACACCTTGAGGGATTTTATTTTATTTTATTTTTTTTTTCAGATTAGGCACAAATGTCCACAGGGTCAACTGAGTGGGTTTTGGTGGTCAAAGATCAAGTTCACTGTGGCCCTGTATGTTGCATTATTGTGAACACTGTATCTCAATAACACCTTGAGGGAATTTCTTAAAATTGGCATAAATGTCCACTTGGACTCAAAGATGAACTGATTAGAATTTGGTGATCAAAGGTCAATGTCATTGTGACCTCACAAAACTTGTTTTTGGCCACAACTCAAGAATTCATAAGCTAATTATGAAAATATTTTACACAAATATCCAATAGGATAAAATGAAAAATCTCTATGTTATATCCAAAAAGCCAAAGTTCAACTGTGCTTTTCTGGAGATTACTCAACATCCTGACTCAGGAACCCAAGGGAAGACATTTGGTCAGATACTGAATTGGAAACACTAATCTTGGGTGTCTGACTTGGAACTGTTATGATTGTATCGATTTTCTGTGCTGATGGGGGGAAGATGTGTGTGAAGTACACAGACATGGACGTAAACTGTAACTGCAACTTGACAGGTTTGTGGAGGTATACAACTGCAAGGCAGTAACTCTAGTTTTTATTCATTTTACCCTTATTTAACCAGTTGAGTAAATTGAGAACCAATTCTCATTTACAATGACATCTGGACCAAAAGGCAGCAACAGGAGGCAAGTCGATACAAGAATTAAAACATAGATACAGCTGGTGCAGTACAACAACATTGGGCAAAATGAAAAAATCCCAATATATACAGCACAGACAACAACAGTATGCGTAGTGTTCCAGAAAAGCAAATTCAAAAACGGGTAGAGTGATCAAAAGCTATCAATTTGAGGTATAAGAGGAGGGTAAAGGAATGAAGGTGTGGTGTTTTAGCATCTTTTGCAACTTGTTCTAGTCACTAGGAATGGCAAACTAAAATAAGTGACGGCCAAAGGAGGTGCAGACTTTAGGAATGACCATGTTAATGAATTTACTTAAGGGTAAATTGGTCTCGCGGGGAGACAGAACCGTTTTAGAACATTGCAGGGGAAAGTTTCAGCAGTGTGAACTGTCTTGTCTCAGATAGACTCAAGCCGACTGATGGTGTTGACTTTGACTCCTCTTGTCAAGTTGCCAGTGGCTGGGTTTAGAACGAACGGCAATTCATCTGTTTCAACAGCCAATTGTCTTGTAGCTAAGTCAGCTGGCTAAGTTCTGTCAGTAGAGGGTGTGATAGCTTGCTGTAGCATTCTCTGACAACAGAGCCCGACTGTCTAATATACATGACCGCGGCTGTTGACACACAAGGTTGTCTCCGTCTTCACGCTGTGTCAGAGGAGTCAGAAGTTGGAATGGAAGTACAAAGAGTCATTGCTATGGGGACGATACACTGTCTCAGCTAGTGTCATTGGTGTAAACTGGCAAGTTTCACAATGTTGCAGAGCAGCACAGAGCATTGCAAGTAGCTGCAGGTTTCAACTTGTCTCGTCACTAATCTTTAGTCTGAACTAGGTGTTAAACAACACTCTCCACCAAAGCAGGATGGTATTCATCCATCTTATAGAGTTCTAGAGACTCTGAGAATCTAAACCAAGGAGCACGGAAGATGTTACAGCAGCTTGTGGTAATCAAACACTGTACTTATGGCTCATTTCCACTGTGCGATATAATACAGCTTGATTTGCCTCACTTAGAACCATTCATTTTGTTTTTCTATCGGCAAAAGTTTGGGTAGTCCCTGGTGCTTTTTATGTTATCACCTTAGTTGAGCTGCCACTTACAGCTAGAGTACCACTGATTGGTTAAAGAGAATCATTAGAACCATTACCAACGCGATGAAAAGATTGCGTTGGAGATAATGTCATGGCAGTTTTGCACAGCATCACTATGATGATCAGCTAAGAATCCCACTTATATCTACAGAGTACTATGTGCAGTGGAAAAGAAAATTATGAAAAGCTTCTGGTACCGAGAGGGAGTGGAGGTGAGTCGAGTTGAGCCGAACCATGCGGTGGAAATGAGGCTTAAGATACTTTGTGATTCTTAAAGTCATTTGTCACCCATCAGTAGTTGACTTGCTGACTGTTACCTTTCCCTTTTCTTTGCTGTAGGGCAATATTTTAGAGGCCTATATGCAGATTGTAAAGCTTACAGCACTGATCTGATGGGAACTGAGCTTTTTTCCTTAAAAGCTTGGTGGTTTAAGGATTCTGTGAACAGTGGTAATTGGCAGAAGACAGACAGATACAATGCAGGAGGGAAATTACTATAATAAAGGACAAAAAAAATTGCAGCTTAATAGAAAACTGAAATTGGCATTAGCTTTTGGATGATTGAAAGCCAATCATGATCATTTGCTTTTTTAGAAACAATTTCTTGTTTTGCAGCCATGCCACCATGGTGGATCCAGCACTGCTGCAGAATAGCCCACAAAGTTTCTCTAATATAATGCATAAGTAGAATGCAGCACTCAGTGACCCATGATGTTGAATTGTCACAGCTTCTCTGGTATATTAATTTTCAGCCAAATCAGTCAGCCCTAAAGACATTCTAAAAAGCTAAAGACTACAGGTAGGTTACACAAGGTCTATTTTCAGGATGAATTAATTCTACAGCAGCATTTAGGCAGAGAGAAGACATCAAAAGGCAAGCCTAGAGGGCAAAGTGAAATTCATCGAGATAAAATAAACAAGTCACGTCCACAGCATGTGCAAGCATCACAAACTGCTTATTCTAGGAAAGCCTTTAAGTGCAATTAAATGTTCCATTAAATGCAGCTGTTAGTTATTCCAACACAGTCAGCACAATTATCTTGTACTCATTTATAGCACATTAATAATTCCCCCACCAACTGATCCATGTCATTTGCATATCGCATTTTTGGAATCACTTGTATGTTTTCTCGCTTTTAGCAAAAAAAGGAAGAAAAAAAGCCTCATGGGGTCTTGAAAGTAGTGAAATATACAAAAAGGATTTTTCTCTATTGGGGTCGATTTCTAATAGAGGAGGCTGACTGTGCACACATGCTCTGCTCCGCTGGGTTCTTTTTGCAGATGGTCTCATTGCTATGCATAGAAAAGCCATCTTTAGATTTGCATTTGGTCAATTTTCCCGTTTAAGTTGGACATCTGTCTGTGTTAGAAATTAATCTGCGGATCCCCACGGAGGCTGCTCGGATTTTAATTAATTGTGTTAACGCGTCAATAATAAAGAAGACACAGCTCTGTCTGCCTGTCCTGCCTGAAATGATGATATCTCTGTATTAAAAAGGCAGTGTACACAGTCATGAATTTAAAAACAATAGCTCTGCAAAGTGTTTTGTAGTTGGAGACTGAAAGAGACAGAGTGTATATATAGTACATAAAGAGCTCCCAGCTTTTATTCATCCTCATGTCTCTCCGTATTTAGTTTCCTCATTGACCTTGTAGCTGTCAGAAGTAGATGTCAAAAGAGAGACAACTTTTCTGCCCACAGCAGCAAAAGTCTTCCTTTTCCTCCTGGCTAGATACTGTAGTTGCTGTCATTAATCTAGGAAGGAGATGTTGCTACTTTTATTGGACCTTTGGGAAAATATTAAAAGAAGACACCGTCATGGTGTTTGGCAATAATTCGCAAGTGACAGCGAAGGAGATGGATTTCCCTTCAGGTTGGCAGTTTATCTTTGCTGCCTGTGGAGCCTGGATATATACGCGTGCTCCAGATCAGGCTTTTGTCAAGGATGATTGAGCTGAGATTGTGAACAATCTAGCCATGAGCTTAAAAGCAGAGGAACGATTCTACAGTCTTTTTAATGTGTGTGCATCTGTGTTTTGTCAGCACAAATCTGGCGTTACGTCTCTGAGCCTCGGATATGGTAGCACCTTGTGAGACTTGCGGCAAAAGTTGTGAGATCTTTTTATGCCTGTCCCAGAAGGTATTCTGTTTTGACATAACTTTTGTTTCTCACTTCTTTTTACCAATTATTTTTCATTGTATTCATGCAGTATGTCTCTGACCTTTATTTTAAGACAGCCTGTTTTCAGTTTAAATGAACTGCCTTTCCACATGAAGTGCAATTATTGGAGTCCGTGCCTGACTGTTTTTACAGATTTTTTCACTCGCAATTTGGCTTTGCTTGTGTGAATGTAAGCCTCTCCTCTCATTATTACTTTTTTTTTTTAAATTTTGCCATGAATAGTAGCAGACATTTTCTGCTCTGAGTTCTGTTTTTATCAATTTATGTCACCATTGTTAACAAAAATTCAATTCGTTAGACCTGGGTGTATATACAGCTACAGCAGCAACGTTAAAAGAGGTGTTTCTCCAAATGTTTTCATGCTCTTATTTGAAATTGTATGATCTTAAGTGCACTCATGCTCAATAAGCCTGTTCTCATTCATAGGTTGTCAAATACTGATGCTTTGTCAAGTCTCTCGGCATGTGATATTCATGCCAAAGGCACCCTTTGGCATTTCTATGAAGTAAACACCAATGTAAACCCATCAGCAGCAATATTTGACGCTCAGAGCAAGTATAAAGTTCGGGAAGGGAGGATGGTGGATGGGTCAAACAAACACAGACTTTCCTCCAGGAGACTGCTGTTCATGTCCCGTGTGAAACCAAAAGTCAGTACTGTTAATGTAAAGTAACTCATGTGCGTCTTTCACTCACATAACGTGATGTTAGTGACAAGTTTATGTCACGTAATATACTTTATTTAACCCAAAACATGATCTTCCTCCTAAACCTAACCAAGTAGTTTTGTTGCTTAATCCTGACCATGATCGTTTCACAACATTATAACCAGGTCTTACGTGTATCACTCAGGAGACAGCTGTGCATCTCATAAAGACGCCAAAGAGTGCCTTGTTACTGAACAAAAAAAATTGTTGCTATTTGACAACCTGAGATGAGAACATGTTGGCTCAATTGTGAGGGGGCTGCCTGCATGAAAACCACCACACACACAACTCATTATAGTGAGACATAAGCTCCTAAAATGTAATACTCTCCAACCATGGAGTGTTGTGTTTGTATGAAATGGACCCCAGAAACTTATTTTTAAGCACAACTCAGACCATTTTGACGATGCACGGGAGAGTTTTTAAACTACTATGTCCAGGCAAGACCCTTCAAATGAACATGGTTTAAAAAATATCCTGCCTTTTTCTCCAGAAAAACACCTCTAGTGACTATGTTTTAAAAGACAACAGAGTCTGGCCTCATGGCCAGCTTTTTCAGTGTTCAAGAGGAACGCTATCAGTATAATCTGTCTGCTACACATGCTTGCTCACACTTACTGTGTGTTAAAACCCCTTTGTCTACAATGTATCTTAATGCATCAGCCTCTTGACAGCAGAGTGTGGCCTAATGGCCGTAGAAAATTGATGCAGTCTCCATAAAAATAGTTGGCTTTCTGGCTTCTATTCTTTGCATTACTGTATCCAGTCAACCCCCTTACTGAATCACAACATTTTAATTTAGAATAAAATGTAAATATAGAATTTGTTTTGGAGTCAAGCCAGCAAGGAATGAGCCGTGAGCTTTAATAGATCGCCCAACTGGTAATAGAAATAAACACATTCAGCTTGAGTGGAGCTGCGGATCAGTTATCTGCCTAAACAGCTTCAAAAGCTTCATTTGTCCCAGAGAATTATTTCCTCCTGGCACACAGGAGGTACTTTTATTAAAAAACAGGAAAGGGACAGGTTTGTTCAGCTTGTTCATAAGTAAATACAAGCAAGCAACAGATGCTGTACAAGTAACATTATCTGGTGTTCTACACTCCGTTAGTTTTGCTGTCATTTTTGTTGTTACATTAGCATTTGACACTTGCTTGTGCTTGTAAAAACTGCTTTGCTCTCACTTTTCACCACACTGGTGTTCACAGTTACGGTGCTGTTAGCCTCTGTCACAGGCCAGGTGAAAAGCTCAGGTGCTATTTGACAAATTTACCAAGCAAATTGCAAATTTATTTCACACAGCTCCTCGGCACAGATACAAGGACACAGTGATGTTTACTGTGACTGTTTGTTCAGACAAACAATGGCATTTTGACAGTCCGGACAACCCATGCACACACAACTCACTGCAACTGTCCACTGGCTTCTGTATGTACACATCATTCCACAAATAAACTCTCTCAAATATGAGCTGGGAAAAAGGCTGGACATACTGTACTGTAGTTGCCTGTGTGTGCTCCAATTGATGTTTTTTTTTCTTCTGTTACTCCTACATGCTTGAACCCGCTCTGAGGTAATTAACCTGACTCAGAATAGGTGTGTAAAACCAAGTCCCCTCTCCGCCTCCAGCTGGTGCTTCCAAAACACCCACTCGTGACAGAGCACTCGTGAAGACTATCTTTCCGGTGCAGTTTGTGGATTTAAGTGGCCTTATGTGATATAAATCCTGATTAATAAATGTACACATAGCTGTTGTGTGACAGATTGTCAGATGTACAGAGACGCCATAATGACGGATGAAGTGTGGATAAATAAGGTGGCCATATCCTCTATAGACTGGCTGGTAGATAACCCTCTCTCAGCGCCAAACCAACAACTGCTGCCAACTTGTTTGGCGCCTCACTTCATGTCACTGAACCGTTTCCTACATTCATACAAGAGTCGTCCGGGGACATGAGAAACTCATGCTAACCAAATGTGGTTTCCCCCTCAAGCTGCAGTAATTTGATATCCTCCAGCCCTCAGTAGCTTACTTTGGGTGTCATTTATTCTCACATGGAGACTTTACACCTCCCACGCATTCCCATCAGTTTCCTCTGGGACGACGCTGTTCTCTCCGTCATCACATTGTCAGCAGCCATTGTGCAAGCTGCACTATTATGAGGAGAATGAAAAAAAAGGTGACATGATTGAAGTAATCACACCTACTGACAATAATAATCCTTTTGTAGTGCTGTTTTCAACTCCGCCACAGGCGCACCAAAATTGCCAAAAATCACTTGTTACACAATGTGAGCTCCCATCATACACCTCTAACAGAGCTTTGTGATGTGTGCCTCTGATTTAGAAAATAAAGGGACACATTTGTTAGAAATGATCTTGAAGGTTCCATAATCATGATCTGGCAGCCACCGGCAACACTTTTTTAACCTAATCCAGCCAGTTTTAGTTCAGTTTAAAGTGAGGAAGTTAGAACCACAATAAACCTCAAATGTAGCAAAAGCGACTGATTATGAGAGATAGCAGCAAGGGATGTTTGTGAAAGGATATTCCAATTCTTCTACCACTAAAGAGTAAAGATACTTGACAATGCTGTATCAACTTAGATTTTTTTTCAAACGTTTTTGTTTGTTGCTGTGTTTCTGCAGGAGATTTTCATAAATAACAATTGTAGTTACGACGAACAAAGCTAACATTTCAGCACAGGTCCTCAAAGTTGGCCTAACATTAAACAGAGATGTCAGGAAAAAAGATATTTTACCTCAAACTTTCAAAAGTGCAGGTTTAGTCAAAGTTATTCACACTTATTTTTATTCCAAGTTAGAATAAGTGTGGGTTTTTTAAGCCAACCTAGCAACAAAGATGGCAACAGACTAGAATATTATAACAACTCTGGGAGGGATCCACATGAAATGTTGTGCAGAAATTCATGGTCCCAAGAGGATGATTCATATTGACTTTGGTGATACCTTGACGTTTCCTTCAGTGCCACCATGAGGTCCACATTTGTAGTTTTGAGTGAAATTTCTCAAAAGCTATTGGACCCTATCTCTTGCTGGATATATATCTATATATCTTGCTATATAATGACGAGAACTCTGTCTGTGTGTCTGTTCCACGTTTTTCTCCTCACTGACATGGTCAATCCATGTGTGGGAGGATGCGAATGAAGCAATATTACATCAATTGGCCAAAGGGGGGCGCTAGAGCAACCGACTGAAATTGCAAACTTTGAATGGGCATATCTCATGCTCCGTATGTCGTAGAGGCATGAAACTTTGCACAGAATTGCCTCTCCTCATGAGGAACAAGAAGAAGAACCCATAACTTCCAGTTACATAGATTTTCCACCATTTTGAATTTTTTGAAAAACACTTAAAATTGATCTCTTCCTAGGAAGTTTGACCAATCTGCATGAAACTCGGTGAACATAATCTAGGGACCAATATCTAAAGTTCCCTCTTGGCAAAAGTTGGAAAACTTACTAAAACTGAGCTTCTATAAGGCAATGAATATTGCGGAGGGCGTGGCTCATCACATAAAGGTGTATAACATCTCAAGGGTTTCACCGATCACCACGCAACTTTGTAGGCGTATGACCACACATAATCTGAGGGGACCCCTCCATTATTGACCCCATCAAACAAAATGGGGGCGCTAGAGGGCTAATTTCTTATCTAGGCCTGACCGCCATATCGATTTTTACTAAACTTGGTAGATATGTAGAACAGGACGCCTCAAGGTGACTGGAGAAATTTAACTCGAATTGGCAACTGGGTGGCGCTATAACAACAGAAAAATGCTTTAAAATGGCTAAAATGCGACCGATCGCTGTGGCTCCCCCTGTGGCCCAATGTTTTGTTTCTTTTCCTAATTTTTGGTATGACTATGTCATGGTATGGTATGCTGTACATAATCACGGAAACTGTCAGTCAGTCATTCTACCAGTGCGCCCCACTTTTAAGTCAATACAAGATATAAACACTTTAACTATCTGCCTTTCAACGTGCTACCTCAACTACTAATGTACAGTTTAGCCCACTAACTATCCCACTATTGGCAATGGTACTACTGTACTTTCAATAAAGCCATCGTACTATCAAATTCACAAAAACTCTGTCTGAATACATTGCTCTCCTTAATGGGTTCAGTTGACTATTTAATCTGTAATTTTCTATGACCTGTATCCCAAACACACACCATGTGAAAGCGTGCGTGGGCAACTGTGCACTCAATGGGTATGGACTAGTTTAAGACAAAATACATCCAAAATTTCCATCAGCTTCATCATGCAAACACACTAAACTAGTTATGAACATGGTAAGCATTATGCTTGCTAGCATGTTAGCATTGCCACTGTGAGCATGTTAGCATGCTGGCGTTTGCATTTCGCTCAATGCACTGCTGTACATAAGTACAGTCTCACAGCCTTGCTAGCATGGCTTTAGACTTTTTGTTTTGTTTAAATCATAGAGCATTTTTATTCAAGATAACCTCATTAGGGAATAACAACTCAATCCTACAACTGCAGGGGACTTAAAACACTATATGAATAAAAATGCAGTCCTTTGCAGGGCAGGACATGAAGAGAGCCATGTTAGCTTGATGCCAATAAATTATCTGGCTATCGTGTATTACATGCAGCCTGGACTGTTTAAAGAGAAAGTCTGCCAATGACACATCAAAGTCTGTTAACTGGTCTTGAGGTGTACGACTAAATATGTGAGCAATATTGTATAAAGCTTTTTGTTGCTCCAGGGTGAGCTGCATGAAATTTGCCAAATTCCCTTAAGTGATATTACCTGTATTGTGGGTAATGTAGTACCCCCAAGAGAAGCTCAGTTCAGACCAGTGATTTGCAATGAGATGACACCATTTTCGAAAGTTGCAGAGACAAGTTGCAGCGATGTGAACTGGTCAGTCTGAGCCTGACTTGAGCTGTCTGATGGTGACACCTGCAACTTTGCTGGTTAAATTGCCTGGCAACTGGTTTTAGACCGTAAAACTTGTCAACTGTTTCTACAGCCAGTTGGCTTGTTGTTAAATCCACCGGTCAAGTCAAAATGACCGCAGTTGGTTTGTTCGCTTGCTGCAGCAGATGCTTTGTTCCTGCCGAGCCCTCTGTTTTCATCCTCATGGTGCGCTGGTGTTGGATGGTGAGTTGCCGCTGCTGCTGCTCGCTGTATGTGCCTAAGCTCTCCACAAACACACACACACACATTCTCATTAACTGATTAATTGGTGCTAGTTATTTGTATTATTGTGGCATATTTTTTATGAATACAGTTCTGATGCTTGTTTTGTTTCTGTTTTCCACTGTTTCATCACCACTATAAATGCAACTGTATCTCACCATCACTATCCTCAATTATATTTTAAGAAGCTACAAATTATACTCAGATACAAAATAAGCCATTGTGGATCTAGCAGTGTTAAAGGCGAGAGCAGTCCTTAATGTGTGAACTACTCAGTTGAGACAAGGTTGAAGAATGATGCCCACAACTGACAGATGGTTTTGTTGTCAATCCTCTCATCACATTTCAGCCTGTGTAGTCCTGTAACAATATTGCATAGCCTACCTGGTGCACCGAGCAATTATATGAATCCTCAGGTGTGTATATAATTGAATAGGACATGCTTACAGTAGCATCACAATATAGATTTTAACATGTTATGGATGTCAAGGGGCATTGTAATGGGGAAACACACTGTAGAGATGAAATTGACAGATGACACCATAACTTCCTCATTATGCTTTACTCCAGGGTTCCTTATCGCAACTCAATTTCCAGCCCACTAGCTCACAAAGTCATTCACCTAGATATAATTTGCACAATGGAGGTCTAAATAATGTGTAATATAATTTTTTATTTCTTAGAGGAGGAGGTTGTAAGGGGAAAGGTTGTTGTTAATGGTATTCTGCATGACAATAATTTGTGTGCTCTCTCTTACTCTTCCTTTCTTTTCTTTTATCTCTCCTGGACTCCTCTGGATTATTATTATTATGTGTCTCTCTTTTCCTCCCTTTAGGTGACCGAAACAAGGACGGGCCCTCTCGGATGCAGTAACTATGACAACCTCGACTCTGTCAGCTCCGTTTTGGTTCAGAGCCCTGAAAACAAGATTCATTTGCAAGGTTGGCCATCCATAATTGAACTCCCCCAATTTCTGATGGAATTGTCACAGTGTCTGTTCTCTGGCAAGCTTATAACTGCAGCGTGAGAGTGTCAGAACGAATTTAGCTTCAATCACTCTTTCGCTTTTCTTGCCATGCATGCTTGCAGAGTTCTGAAGTGAATCCCAGACAGTAATGATTCAGAACAAAAGTAGCAGAACTGTGCAGTAAAAATAAAACTTTAAGTGAATCTCAGCATATTGCATGTGACTCCAAGCATATGTCAAGCGTGGCAAAGAAACAGAGGAAATGAGTGCTGGCCTTCAGTGATTTACAGATCTAACGCACAACGGCCATCTAAACACATTTTCTGCAAAACCGAAAGCACTTACAGCTTCCTCTTCATTCATCCATGTGACATTTCCATGTTTTTGTCCTGTTTGTGTCCTTGCCTCAGGCCTTCAGGCCATACTGCCAGAGTACCTAAGGGCCAGGTTTGTGCAGGCGGCTCTAAGCTACATTGGGTGTAATGAGGAGGGCCAGTTTGTGTGCCGGGACAATGACTGCTGGTGCCAGTGTGCTGTGGACTACCCACAGTGTAATTGCCCCGAGGTGGATCTCAAGGCTATGGAAGCTAGTTTGCTGAAAATCCGAGATTCCTGGAACATGGCCAATCAAGACTTTGAGGAGTCAGGTCAGTATCTTCCTTTTCAGTGGCTGCGACCCTCCCACTGACAGCAAATTAGAACGTATTGATAGAAGAGCCGATAGGCAAAGAAAATAAAGACCGAAAGGCCATGAAAACAAGGAGCAATTACATCCAATCTATGTGATGAATTTTCAACAGCACACAGAGGAGCAATTTTTAAAGCAGTATCTCACAAAATTATCTGAAAACAACAGTGAAGAGAATCTCATGCCTATTAACCAGAATGACTTAGATGTGATGGCTTTTCCCAAAGTCCCGCTGTTAGGTGTAGTGATAGCCATCATTTTTTTTACAAAAAAGAAGACAATGAAATGTTAAAGCACCTTTACATATTTTAAACCTCTCTTTGGTAGGTTGTGAGTGAAACACCGTTGCAAAACAATTATTAGTTATGACTATGTTGCAGCTGATGTTACACAACATAGTAAGGTAATATATTTATCCTGCAGCGACTCTGCATCCTCATATGAGGACATTTCATTTTGGGTTCGGTGCACCTTATATTTAATTTTGCATAATATAGCCCCATTGTCTTCATCCGTGGACAATTCTTGTGCCATTTAGTGGTAGCAAAAGCACAAAACACTAATCCATGTAAAAACAAGATGGCAGGCAACTCTGCCAAGTCGGTCTACAGCTGATCCTGTCACAAAAGTGGACAAGGTGCAAAACTGGATCAAATTGTATGGTTGAAACTTTCTAATTTATGCTTAGTAAAATTTGTGGTTTGATATGGCACACAAACCAATTTTGATTATTCTTACAAGCTAAGACGCTGTTAATTAGGGAGCACTCATCTGAGGACACTGGGACTTTATTATTATCTTGTTTGAGGACACTGGGAATTTATAATAGTTTTTTCGCAACATTTCACACAGGTCAATTAAGTGTGACAGACAAAAAGGACATTCCTAGTTGGAAACAAAAAAATCACAAGGCTTTTAAATATGTTGCATCGTTTGCAATTTTGCTTTGCACACCCATGTTAAGGCACTGGAATAAACTGTTTTATACTTTTTTACACATCTGTGACTATTACAAATAAACCCATTGTTCACATACAAGGACATAATATTTTTTTCCCCCAAACTACTTACTGTTCAAAGACAACTCTTTGTTTTTATATACTTATCAGGTCCTACTAATCTGAAATAGCTAGGAGAAATTAAAAATGCATACAGAAAATGCAGGTCTCAAGAGGATAAATAATGCGATAATGTAACATTTCTGCAGTTTCACTTGAGTAACTGTTTGTAGATAAAATGTTTGATGGACAATCTGCTAAATTAAATGTTGATGATGATGTGCAAATTAAGGTACTTCATCACATTGATGAACAGATCCTGTAAATCCAATACTGCCATAAAGCAGTCCTTCCTATTGATTGGCAACATTCCCCTCAGCGGCCTGATACAGCCAGAGATATTAAAGGCATAGCTGACTCAGTAGGAACAGCATTGAAAAATCTCTACCAGTTGACAAATCTGTCATCTCACAGTGTACACTGTCAACATACCTAACCCTCCTTTCTGGCATTCAGACAACTACCTTTTGCTGCCTTTTGAGGCGGTCTGTGTTCACAAATTGCATGGTGCAAATCCAAATGTCCAGAAAATGAAAGGGTAGCATTTACAGTAATGTGTCGAGGTCAGCAGGGATTCAGTCAAATGAAGGTTTTGCAGTACCGTAGGGGAAGCTGTCAGTCCCCAGAAACAAACTACAGTTGATGTAAAGTGCGGCCTGTGATGTAACCTGTGATGTAATACTTCACAGCTCAGTTGTGGCCATTTAATCGGTTAACCTTATGTAATGTCAGCTTGGTGTCATGGCAGAAACAGGCAGTGAACCATTGTGATCGCAGCCTTCTCTTAAATGGGTGTGAAAAAAGCATTCGTGCAAGCTCCTCACAGGCTGATTTTCTTAATGAATATGCATGCTGTCTGGTGCATGCTTTAAGTGTTGCACTCTCCCGGTGTATCATGTATTTTACTCCACCATAGCTCTGTTTCTGTGCTCCCGTCATGATTGAAACCGTGAGCTGCATCCACAGGCCCTGAGGGCATCTAGCTGTTTCAGTCATTCCCAACCCTGCCTTAAGCTGTTCTTTGTGCACCTTGCTGGCTGAATGTGTTATTACCAGCTACATGCTTCTGTACTAAAGGCAACTTGATTAGCACACAGCTGGCAATAACTTTAGCAGCAAGGTGCCCTGAGAACTGCTCTTGCAGCGTTGTATTAAATAATGAAAAATAAGTAAGTTCCCTTGAAACCCCCAGGGATCCACTTGTATATTTGATGTAATGGAGAACAACTAACATCAGCAGCGGGGAGATTGATAATCATGTCTTGGACTGTTCTACAGTCAGCTGATTGCAGACATGACTTGTTTCGACTTTCCACTGAGTGATGCTTTAATTAGGAAACTAAATATTCTGAGGCTGGATCAGTATTTTAATTCTTAAAGGATGCAGTAAGTTTATTCACTGCTTTAAACAGTTGCTTGAGGATGCTGAGTTTCAGTGAGACAAATAATAGATTCATATGCATAATAGTATATTGAAACAGACAAAGGACTATGATCCATTAACTGCAGGGTGCAATAAAGCCAGGGGGGTTCAATAGGAAGGGGAGAACGGGGTTGGTTGTCACATGGGTTGGTTGTCACAATCATTACAGCTCACTCCCTAAAGGGCACTGTTGAAAATGTCAATACTGAAATTTTCATAATTGGGGTCAGAGGTCACCTACAGGGTCATTTCATGAGTAAGACACAAAATGTAAATATCCAACTCCTTTGTGTATGTCTTCTAAACATTTATACAATGGGTTTATAAAAAAACAATTATTACCATTAAGAAGTATGAAGGGAGAGGTGTAGCGTAGATGTTTTTTTCCTTAGCTAGGCTACAATGTATGGCTGTTAGCTTAGATGCTAGCAAAAAAATCACAGTTGCAGATGCTTGTCACTCTGAGCCTAACCCTGAACTCTGAGATTTTGATTCCAGAACAGCTGATCAATCAACTCTGAGTTCAGTCTGAATTAAGCTTGTGTGCGGTAAATGGAGCTCTAATACTATGATTCACCATGGCAACAGTTACATAAAAGGCACAGCCTCCATTTTGAACCAGCGGACATAGAGATATTAACAACTGGAATCACGAGCTCTGCTGGTGTTACGATAAATTTGTTGGCCAATATGCAGACTGTGCACAATTACAGTCAGAGCAGTAAGAAGTGTCAATAAATTGGCACAATAAGGTGTCATATGGTGTTTCAGTTCATTCATCATTTCAGTCGCAGTCTACATTTCAATTTAAAAATCTGTATTTTAAAAAATATAATTCAAGGACATAGGCCCAGAGACATAGCTGTAATTGGACTGGATAATGTGGTTAGCGATTTACACTTGAGCACAGTAATAGGCAGCAGTAGAGCATTCAGTGTATTTAAGCTACATGGCAACAAAGGTATTAAATTTAAACATGTTAAATTAGACAAACAAGGTTCAGAATTTATACACAGTCTGTTACTAAAAAAAAAAGCCCCACATTCTACAGCGGCAGCATGATCCTGCTCACTCAGAAATATTAACAAATAATCTCAAATATTACCTGAATAATGTTCCATTTGTGCAAACGATCGTATCATAAATTATGGGGATAGTTATTGATTGATCCTACGTGTCTAAAGCTTCATACTGATTTTCACAGTTTAAACTACAGGGACACATTATGTGTAACAAACATTTTAATGATACTGCTTTAACAAACTGACAGCTGACCTCAGTGTAAGAAAAAAGGACATGCAGAGGTTTGATTCCGAGCTGAGGGTGACTTGATGCTGCGTAATATTTGAATGAGGCCAAGAATCGCTGTCCAAAAGAAAATGTCCAACCAGGATTTAGATCGCGACACACAGTAAACCTCCGCCAATTAATGTGCTTCGTTACACAGTTTGATAGAGACTGAATCAATGAGGAAATGAAACAGTGTGTCGGGCTTTATCAGAAGGAGGAGACAGAGAGAAACTCATGGTTTGATGAAGAAAACCTGCCAGTGAGCTGGTTAGGTTCACAGAGTCAGTTACCACAGTAACCCTCATCTCAGAGTTATCACAAAACAGGCTGTCTGGAATATACCCCTGGTTAGGTTGTTGCATCTCGATTAAAACTTTAAGATTGCCTCCACTTTTTATTTTCCCCCATTAAAATAGGGACAACAAACCCCATTGTGTGTGACAACCAAACCATGATGGGGATGGATGTAACAAGTACACAAGACAAATTTGATAGTCCATATCTTTTGAACAGAATGCGCCTAGGAGAGGAAGGTCACCCCATTCCTATCTGACATTTTAGGCTTCCATTACACACTGAAAGAGAATCAATTTTAATGGTTCAAATGAAGGTAAAAAAGTGTGACTACCAAGCCTGTTCTGCCCTAAGGATCCACGAGGTCTTTGTTGAAATACATTTCAATATTTTGCATTTGTTGTAACATGAATTTGCTTAAAATTAATCTTAAAACTACAACACACCATTTCCTAATTGTAACCTCATAATTTAGCAATTTAAGAAGAATCTGCCAGATAATTCTCTTGATACACATCATTACCCTCCAACCCCAATTTATTTGTAATACTGCCTGGAATGTGTCTGTAATCGTGCTCCTCACAATCTGACAGCGTCTTCTATTTTTAAAATCATACAAAGGGAGGAGCACTGCTACCTTCCTGGGTTCAGTGGCTGACAAGATAATAATGGTGGGCAGAGAGTGGGTTTCTAGGGATGAGCTATCGTTGTCTTGGTGATAAAATAATGGTTTGGCTCAGCAGTAACTTGAATGTCCCAGCTTCCCTGTGAAACTCAAGACTGTGAACAGGTTTAGTTACTGTTTCCTGCACTGTACTTAATGAATCAATATTTTTGCCTCAGCATACTGTGCACACACACCAAGTCCATTTGCGATTATCACATATTTAACACCTACATTTAACAACGTTAGTCTTATCTATTCAAAATAATTATCTTCCTGATGAGGCACTTTGTGAAAGCAATATTTAGACAAATCTTTAATTTTTTAACACCATGATTCCTGAATATCTGGTGACACACTACTCACAAGTAATTAGCTTTTTTGTTATCTTTCTTTTGTAATGGTGGTGGTGTTAATTTTTGCATCAATGTAAATATGTTTTTGATTTTTCAGATAGGCTATTTTAGGTATTTTATGAATTAGCAAAAAACACACACTGCTGGGGTTTTTTGCAAGAAACCATTTGATTTATATATATTTAAAAAAAAAAAAAAAAAAAGTTTTATGGAGCACAGAATAAATGGGGCTTGTGATGTGCCATGACTTGGCATTGCACCCCAATGCCCCCCCTTGGCGATGGCCCTGTTATGGAAGCTTATTTAAATAGAAGTCAACGCACATACATACATCACATATTCATTTTTTTTAAATGATTTACATCTGTAGTAGAAACTAATGGGCTCAGGAGGCTGAGTGCAACAGACAGTGGATGAAACATTTCCAGAGAAGTGCCAGTGCATTTTTCGTTTGGGTCTTTTGGGGGGTGATGTGTTGACAATAGGAAAAATATTAGCCATTAAACTCCCTATATAATTGTAATACAAATGCATATGTCAAAACGCAACGTCTTAACTGAGCACTTGGAAACAAATGAACAAACATTCAAGCTGCACCATTTGGTTTCTTTCCTCCTCAGGAGAATGTCTCTCATTTTAAAATGTAGGCCATAGAAAGCACCCCCAAATACCCTTTTAATATATTTTATTACAAGCTGTTTAATCAACTTATTAATTTCACAGGAACATGTAATACACCTTGCATAATCACCAGGGAAGCCATTGACACTTAATTGGTTTTCTAATCAGATGCTGTATTATCAAGATAACGGTAACTAATTGCAAACAGTGAAGTCATTTTCTCATCAGTGTTGTGCTCTGCATCAATTTTCCATACAACCAATCATGATTACAATGAGGATGATATTGGTATTGAATGCCTAGTAAATGTAATGTGTTTGCTGTGTACTGTGTGTGCAGCAGACAGCAGCTCAAAGGGGCTGACATCGTAAATTATCATCTGTGCTCCCTGTCCATATAATTTTTTCACAGACAGACCTGCAGTGTTGGCCCTGGAAAAGCTGTTGGCTGTTCATTAATGGGATAAAAAAAAAAAACTACCCCAACCTTGTATTTAGCTCTGCCTTTTTCCATTAGCATATGCGTCAAACAATATCACTTCCAGTCTGCCCTGCAGCTCTATAGAGTCTGTGTGGCCTCTGCAAAGTGATTCTCTCGTTTGGTCTGACTAAATTAGTCAAACATAGTTGGAAGGAAGTGAGAGAGTTAGTTTGGCCTGTGTTAGAAAAGTGTTCAACTGTCGTCTTGCCTCTCTCCATGCCCTCCAGATGAATTTCAGAACTTCGTTCGAAGGCTTCCCACGTTCTACGCCCTGAACACGTCGGCCATCCAATACTTTTGGAAGATGGAGCCGAGCGTTCACCAGCGCTACAAACAGCTGGAGCTCAGCACCCAACAGTTCCTGAGCAAAGCACGGCGCATCGTCAACAAGCTCTTCACCCTCAGCAAGAGGTGTCGAAGTCAGCCCAAAATTATTATGCTGAGGGAGAGGTGAGAAGCTGATAAGTATTCCTGCTGACTTTTTTGTTAATACGGATGTGGATGCGTGTGTGTGTGTGTGTGTGTGTGTGTGTGTGGCTGTGCATGTGTGAAAATAAGCAAAAATTCCAAAGCCTGCAGCCACATCACAAGTCCTTTCAAGCAAGCTGGGAACGGCAGTGCTCATTTATTTTCTGCAGCCCACTCCGTGCGCAGCGCTTTGTTATCCCCTCAACTAGGCATTATGCTAATCATACACACAACATATTAGCACTTTGATATTCAACTGAGGTCCTACTGAAGTGAGCTATAGTGTTACACCTGATGACTTGGCTGTACTCCCAGCCAAGGTCTCCTTTACATCCAGGAAATCAAAGTCATCCTCCTGTGAAATTAAAGTTTGCAGTGTTTTAAAGGAATATGCTAACTTTAGGAGATTTTCCTTTTGGTTAACTAACCTGTGAATAAATCATAGACAAAAAAGTTTTCTGTGTCTCCTCAGTAGATCATCCAATCTATATTTGTATTTTTTTTTTTTTTTTTATCCAAAAGAAAAAAAATAAGATATAGTCCACAGACTCAAGGCTTATGAGAAAGAAATGTGATTTAGTCAGTATAGCTAATGCAGCCAGCTTTATTTCAGGAGCTATTTCAGGTGAGAGACGAAATAATCATCCCCTGCAATGTGATTTTTAGCAGCAGCTATACAGTCTCTCATCGCCCACCACCTTCACCTGCTGTTAACTAAGGGAACATGATCCATTTTCAACATTTTACTGATTACAAAATGTTATCAGACCGTACACACATGCTGAAAATGTATTACTGCCTCAGAACTGCTACATCGTCTCATTTCCTGCTTTTGCATTGCCTTTATAGCCGATGCTAAAGTTTTAACATAGAGCACAAAAGGCAGTGAGTTGCTCCACAATTTTATGGGATTTTTAAAGCCCCTTTTTTAGGCTCTAAAGAGCCAAATTACATTTGTTCTTATTTACTAATAGACTGCACCAAGGTTTTTTACCACCACTAAAAACACAGAAAGCAGCAGAGTTTAAAATTGTGAGTGTGATGTCATGCAATATGTATTTAAAGGTGCAAATAGGATACAGGAATGGTAATACACATAGCGGTTGCACCTGATTTATCATCGTAGCCTGACCACTGCTACAGATGAAACTGCAGCTGAAATTTAATGTCTGGGAAAAGCAGGTGTAAAATCTGTGCCACTGTTGTATCGGACACACACAGTGTGAGAATGTAACCAGGCGCAGTGAGAGACAGAGAGAGAAATGCAAATGAAAAGAAGCATTACAGCGTTACTTTAGTCGAGCTCTCCTCTCAGCATTGCAACACGAGGCTTTTTATGCAGCAATGCAACACCCTGTCATCTTTCACACAGCTTTACCTTTTGGTTTCCTGCAGGTGCCCCCTGCCTTTTTCTCCCGACTCTTAATGGCTCTCAGCAGCTCCAGTCCAGCACAATATGATTGAATGAGACAGTAATAGTCATTTAGTAGGCTGTGATATTGTCTGTTTACAGAATGAATCTAGTCAAAGGGGTTTTAAAAGATTTACTAATCTCCCAGATATCCATAACTCAACTCAGTTGCAGATCTCTTTGTTGAGCTTACATCAGGCCATTTAACTGACATTTCCCAACACAGTGGTTCCCAACTTAGTTCAACCAGTTTCACCACAGTCATTAGTTCAAGGTCCATACAGTTTAATATCTTCAGCATCATACTTGTATTTGGCCATGTCGTCAAATTAATTTGCTGTCTCTGTCAAGTAGCTGTCTGTTAGTCATTCACTCTACAGCACTCTGGTGCAATGGAGCTTTGAAATAAAAGCTTTGCCCCAAAAATTCACTGTACTTCAAAATAAAGTGTTTTTTTTTTTTTTACAAACTTGACACATTCTCAAATTAGTTGCGGTCCATTCAGAACTGACCTGTGACCACTGTCCTAACATATCGTAAGTGACTTTTGGTATGGTTCGGCATACTTTAATAATCTGTTGTGTTCCTTATTTGTTGAGAAAAGTATTTTCTTAAGGCTGTGTTATTATTTGTCCCACTTATATTAAGCCCCTTTTACACTGCCAGATTTTCCGCGAATGTTGGGCCGATTTGCTGGCCAGCTGCGAGCGTTTATACACAGAGGTGGAAAGGCGAGTTGATCCGAGGCGCCCAATTTTCCGCCTCGTAGGGTAGTCATATTGGCGGAACCCTTTAAGCTGGTTTCCGCAATGGGAGGGTCTGTTGAAGACTTGTGGGAGGAGCTTGCGGTGGATAAACAGGAAACAGCTGATAGCAGGAATTAGCGAGCAGCTAGTAGCAAGAGGGAAACACAAACCTGACAGACACTGTAAAGATGAGCAACTGGGGAGACAAGGAATTGCGCGCCTTCCTTGCTCTCGCAAATGAAGAGGCCATTAACTGGCAGATGACAGGAACTGTGAAGGATGGGTCGACTTACGAGAGAATTGCCGAAGGACTGACCAGCCGCGGCTTCCCTCCCACGTCACTGGTTACGTCACACGCTGTGGTACATGTTTTGTTACTTGCTCACGCCCCCATTGCCCCGAAAAAGGCGCATTCTGTATAAACAAAAGTAGATCTTGTTTTCATACTGCCAATGCTGAAAAAAAAAGGGCTTTATAAAGGCTAGTGCTTTTATTTTGAAGGAGTTATGCCAGTAGGAGGCAAAAAGACAAATGGCAGAATGGCAGGAGCGTCGGCACATATACTTAATTCAGCCCAGTTGCCAAAGGAAGAAGTTGGCTTAGAAGGCTAGATTTCTGCAATGCACCAATATGTTCCAATTGTATGTTTCGTACGTATAATGTAGTTTAGATTACATGTACATACAAGCTGAGTTTCTTATCAGGACGAGGAGATGATGGATGATGTGACACCTCGGCCAGACGGCTGCTGTGTTCGTAGCAACCAAAGCGGGTATTTTTCATATACTCCAGGACACGTTGTGACCAAAAACTTGAAAATAGAAATGTAAAAAGATATAAAGCCTCAGCATATCCATTACATATAAAATACACTAATTTAATATATCCATGGTTTGAAGAAATGTACAATGCCAACATTTGTTCTGGTGTTTGGGTTGCTTACCTACAGACTAACTGATGATGATGAAATCAGAGGATGAAGTAGTTAGTGACTTGTAGGACATATGGAGATGAGTCCATAAATAAGTCTCTTCCACATGTGCAGCACCATCTGCACTGAATCTAATATTCAGTATTTCTCAACACTTCAGCTGGACAGTATCTGGGGCAAATTTTTGGAGAGCAGTAAATGCAGTAATGAGATATAGCGTGTGAGTGTTAAAAGTAAATACTTAAACTGGATATTTTGGACCCTGCTGTGATTTAACCTGGTGCTCTTAAAAGATCTAAGGAAGTCTGGCATTTCATATTAACAGAGTTCAAAGCCAAGCAGTTAGTGGAAAAAAGATGCAGTCCCCTCCTCAATTGAAATGTCACATTTTCCTCTATATTAAAGTCTTTTAATTGTGGGATATATTTTGTAAATGAGCATGAAAGATATGCAAAAAAAGACAGTAAATACACGTCATACTTTGTTAAGCTGCATAAAAATGCATAATTTTCCAAAAAATACAATGATTTCCTCTATTCCACAGCTGCTCTTCATATTGCCTTGTGTGTAATGACCTAATTCATGGAGGATTTGTTTTTTCCTTTTTATAAAAGATATATTCATCTATCTCTGCAGCCATTATTCATGTACTAACGCATCATGGTCTTTGTCAGATGGAGAAAAAGCAAACATAAAAATATGATATGCTTTGTAACTTACGTCACAAATCCATTTTAGAGTGCCTATTGCAGCTCTCTAGTACAGTCTTTGAAGATAAGGACAGTGTGCTTTTTTTGGTTTTGAGCTGCGAATACAAGGTGTCAGAATATCAGCGACAGAGCTGCACAAAACAACTGTTGTTTTTTGTGGTTCGCCAAGTAAATAAATATCACTTTTAATGGAAAAAATGTAGTGCATCTTCTGTGGAGGAAAAGTTTTGTGCACGAGTGAAAAGTGAATCTGTGGCAGAAGGAGAAAGTTTGTGTGTGGCATTGATCAGTGTGAAATGAGCTGACAGACAGTGAACAGATTGCAGAGTGAACACCCAGCTTCTCTTTGGCCCGCGCTGCACACTGCGTCTCCATGACAGTTTACATGTCCTGCTGACACAATGCGCTTTATGATGGCGGGACAGCTTCCTCTCTCTTGCTGTGCACAGCCTCCGCTCTGGAGGTGAGATATGCACAACTGACTCTAACTGATGAGAAGCTTGATACTGTAAAGACTGTTAACACGTTGTATCAGCTGTCTTCTGAAAATATGTCGTCAGATTTTAAATTGATGATTTGGGAAAATGTCTTTTGCTCCTTCCATTTTTCCTGCGCATCACACTCTGCTACACACAATGACTACACTGACTGTGATGCTGGAATATTGTATTAAAGTAGCCTGCTGGTTCAAAGCGCCTGTGTTTCTACAGACTTTGGCGCCACATGATGCTCATCATAAAAGAAAACCCCAAAATAAACCTGTCATAGTTGGCTCTATTTCTTCATCACATTTGGATAGTGTAATTAGCCCTGTACTTGTACTTGCCACACACACACACACATACACACACACAAATATAGTATGTATACTCAATTATGTGTAACAAATGTATATCTAGCATTTTCTTCTATTTTCACACAGCTTTATACGGGTCCATGTCATTGGTTCGACGGCCCATTGGTTCGACATCCCATTAGTCTGACTGTCCGCGGTGCTGAACGGCTCGCGGTGGGCATATGGTGCACCGCGACCGGCTCTGGGTCAGCTGGGAAAGGCTTGAGGCGGAGCAGGCTCACAGCTTATGTGTTTGTCACTTTCTTTTTCATTTTAACCCACACCATGATCTTTTCCTGACCCTAACCAAGTGGTTTTTGTGCCTAAACCTAACCAGACCTTAACCACAGGGCATCATGATGATTTTGGAACGGACTTCGGAACAATGAGTTTAATATGGTCGGAACAATGGGATGTCTGACCAATGGGCTGTTGAACCAATGGGCAGTTCCCCTTTATACATGCAGCATACATTCCTGACAATAAAGACAATACTTTATTATTTAAGAACATGCAACTGCACTGAAAATGGAAATTTGCCTCCCCCAGTGAAGGACACCATATGTTGTATGTAATTATGATGGGAAATAAATAGAAGTAGTGTGATGTAGTTTGACAGAGGGCAAAGTCCATATAGGGAAGGGGTTTTGGCGTACGAATTGGTCAAACAAATGCAGAACTTTGACCCTGTACGTGTCCTGTGTAAAAAGACTCAGCATTAAGTTGGTTTAACTTAAGTATATAATGTGAAGTATAAAACGTGAAGTACTTATGTAATGTGACATACATCACATGTCATACGTCATGTGATGTACGTAACGTGAAGTATATAAGGTGAAGTACTTAAGTAATGTGACGTATGCAACACAACATACCTAACATAATGTACGTAACGTGAAACATGAAGTACTTAAGTAATGTGACATACACAACATGACATACATAATGTGATGTACAAAACATGATGCACGTGATGTGGCATGATGTGACATATGTGACACACTTGTGGAATGTGACATACTTGCATAACATGGAGTACTTATATATAGTAATGCATTTAAGTTATGTGATGTCATTAAGTAATGTGATGTATGTAACATGATGTACATAATGTGACTTACGTATGTCAACCCCCAAACAAATACACGTTATTATCTTATCATCATCTTTTCCTAAACCTAACCAAGTAGTTTTGGTGGCTAAACTGATACAAACCAAGACAGTTTCACAAACTGTTTAACCCTTACATTTAGGCATGGGGTTGTTCTCCTGCCACCTGTCACCTGCCACCTGCCACCGGTAAGGGTGCTAATATGAAATGCTCCCGTGGGTAGTACTAGAGCTTCTTTCTCTGTCATGGCCACCTTCAGAAGCTGAAAATAGTTCATGTCCCCCAACCCCACAATTTGAATTAATGTTTGACAATAATTGGGGGATAAACCAATAAAAAATCATCATGAATTGTTTATTTTTAGTGAAATAAAGGTAAGCATGATAGCATCAGCAAACTCTTGTTTGTTTTGCCCAAATAAATTATAGTTATTTACCTTTATTTCACCAGAGGGGTCTCACAATCTGAGAACCACTGTATTAAAGAGTAGAAACAAACAACCTATGTTGTTGGTTGGGGGACTTGTTGAGGATGAAAATGGTACCTGCATGTTCACAATTTTACCTTCATCATCATATAGCATACAGTACTATGACATTATCATGCTAATTTTGCCATTTCTGTGCAATACTCCCAGGAGCTTCACTTAGACTCTAAAACTATGTAAGTTTACAATGTTTCGTCAAACTAAATTGCATTTTAATATGTTAAGTCTGACATACTTCTATTAGGTGACATTATCAAAAATATCTATCCTGCACTTAATATGAAGCAGTCTTCAAATAAGACAGCTCCATGTCCAAAGTATCAAAATGTTTATTAATAAAGTTGGAGAGAGGGCTTTGTTTTAAAATTACTGCAGATTACTTTCATCTGTTCTACTTTGGTAACAGTGCTGTGTGTGCCCACATGCATTCAACATTTATCATCATCATTTGTCTCATCAAACACTGGGTAAGGAAAAGTCAGCACCAAACACTGCTATTTCCAGCTGTGTAGAAATGAGAAATGTTTCTCCAGGGAATGAACAGAGGTCGACCTTTACTTTGAAATGCTGAAATACACATCGTATATTTGCTCTAAACTTGGTCGGTAAAGTTGTGGAGAGAAACTTGGTTGGCTTTCAATGACATTGATCAGATGTTCATCCTTAAAGTTAAAATTCACAGTGCAGCACACACTTTGCAGCCCAGCTATTATTTAGTCAAAACACTGTTGGGACAAGTGTTGAATTTTGCCTCCAAGATATGTTTTTGGAATGTAAATGACTTATACATGCACCACTGTTTGGTCATAAATTAATTTAGAAGCTGCACATGACGACAATAACAAAACTGCTAACTCTGCTAGAGAACGAAAAGGGATTCAGAAATGTGACAGATGTGGAACAAAGAAAGCGAAAGACTGATTTAGGACATTATATTCTTGTTGTGCGTCCATCTGCTCCTTTTTTTCATAAACAATCTCAGGAATTTTGATTTACCATTACAGCTTGTGTCTTAGAGATAGAGTAATGCTGGTTGTTACTCATATAGTCCTAGTCGCTGACTCTAAAACATTACTTTAGAGTGAATTGTCTATCAAAAATACATACATACCCTAATGTTTTAATATCAGATAGTCTGTGCAGGTATTCATAATGTTAAACTTCATCAGCGGGGGTTTTACATAAAACACTACATTATATTCTGCCAATGTGGGAGTTATTTCAGACTAAAACCAAATACAGTGTATGGATAGTATCATTTCTAGAAATATTTTACCAATAGGATTTGAATGTAACACTTAAACGTGGGCCTTGCTCACTGGGCATGAGTCTCTTGAGAATATGAAGCAATACAGAACACCGAAGGACTGTTGGCCTTCACCTATCCTTCCCTCGCCCACGTTGTTAGATCAGAAAGCTGACAATGGAGATGTTAGACCTCAGCCATGTTTTTTTTGCCATTAACATTGAAACATGCACCACAAACCCATGATATTACTTTGCAAGTCGTTACAAGCCACAAGCTAACAATCAAGTGTGGTTTAATATAATGGGAGGGTTTAGTTGGTCAACTGAGGGCAGGAAGTGTCATTAACAACACTGCATGTTCATATCATACGGGAGAAAAGAGAAATAGTGACAGGAATACTCAAAAATGTTTTTCTATTATTATAACACAACACTTTATTTCATTGGAAATTTAACTTCATCTTTAAAGACCGGATAAAACTACTGCACTATATTTGTTATTTTGTTCCCGAATATACAAATGTTTTTTGTCTACAATTTTCAGGCACCTACAGACTTTGTCACATAACTCAAAATAACTTTAGTGCGGTCATTCCCTTCATGCATGGATGGTATCCTGAACAGGCCCACCAGGCACAGGCCCAGGGACCCAAAGTGTCAGGGCACCCCTGGCCTTCACCTGCAAAATGTCACTTACATTAAGATGTACCAATTAGGAAGAGACTCAAAATAACCATGAAAGGACAAAAAAAAGACCCATAAAGAGATGCAAAATTACCACAAGGAGAAACAAAATTATCACAGAGACACTAACCTCAAAAAGATGTAATTGCACAAAGATGCACACAAGATGCAGCAAAGAGATGCAAAACCTCAAAGTCTGTGTCTTGCTCTGAAGGAAAGGTGGTGGGGCCATTTGCATATCTGTTTCCAGGGGCCCACTGTCTCATAATCCGCCCATGTCCACATGACAGTCATTTCTTTAGCTTACAGGTTTCTGAGGAAGACGGATTCTTTTTTCATAAATACTTAAATTTATTATTCATATCTACAGTAAATCTTACATGCTGCTCTGTTTCTGTTGCAGGCCCCTCAGCTACTGGCTGAACTACATCCTCTCCATCATGTACTGCAGTGAAAACAACCACATCGGCTCCTACTTGGAGGAGACCAAGAGCTGCTCGTGCCCCTACGAGCACCCCCCTTGCCAGGGCGTGATCCCCTGCACGGTGGGCGAGGGCACCTCCTGCGCCTCCTGCTCTTACGAGAACCGCTCCCGCTGTGCCACCTGTAACCAGGGTTACATGCTGAGCCAGGGTGTGTGCCGCAACGAAGTGCCGGACTCCACTGACCACTATATTGGCTTCGAGACAGACCTGCAGGACCTGGAGCTGCGCTACCTCCTGCAGAAACGTGACAACCGCATCAGCATCCACGGGATCTTTGTCAGCAACGACGTCAGGCTGAATAATTGGTTCGACCCATCGTGGAGGAAGAGGATGCTGCTGACGCTGAAAAGTAATAAATACAAGTCAAACCATGTCCACATGCTCCTGGGGATGTCTCTTCAGATCTGCCTTACCAAGAACAGCACTCTGGACCCCCTGCTATCTGTCTATATCAATCCGTTTGGGGGCAGCCACTCAGAGAGCTGGATCATGCCCATTGATCAGAACAACTACCCTGACTGGGAAAGGACTAAATTAGACCTTCCTTATGATTGTTATAACTGGACTTTAACTTTGGGCAACAAGTGGAAAACATTTTTTGAGACAGTCCACTTTTACCTAAGGAGCCGAATCAGAGGGCCCTCAACTAATGGGAATGGAACTGTATATTATGAACCCTTGGAGTACCTGGAACCGGGGCGAAACCTAGGCTACATGAAGATAAACAGCATCCAGGTGTATGGCTACAGTATGCACTTTGACCCGGAAGCGATCCAGGACTTGATTTTACAGCTTGACTACCCATATACTCAGGGATCGCAGGACTCTGCCCTGCTGCAGCTGCTGGAGATCCGGGATCGGGTCAACAGGCTCTCCCCGCCTGGAGCTCAGCCTCTGGACCTCTTCTCCTGTCTGCTGCGGCACCGGCTCAAACTGTCCACCACGGACGTTGCCAGGATCCAGGCAGCGCTGCAGACTTTCAGTGCCAAGCAGCCCAACTCGATGGAATATGAAACAACCAAATTATGTAGCTAATAAGTGGGCGGGCGGCCAGGTGCACAGATGGCACAGCAGTTATCACACAGGCCTGATGATGGTTAAGAGCAATTCTGGAGCCGAGCAAGGGACATTTGGGGGACATTTCCATTGTCGTCATGGATCTCAAGAGTGCATTTGAGATTCTCATGTCAGCTTTTCGTATAAATTTGTACAACATTGTAGAATTATGGAGGATTTCACCAAACTTGCCTCATAGCTCTTTTTTTCTCTCCTGATGAAAATAATAACTTTGACAGTTAATAATATAAATTTAAAACTCTACCACCACTGATATGTTGCCAGTGTGCTGACATTTGTAGGTTGCACAAATTTGAAATCGCTCACATACGTAAACAAAAGCTTTTGCTGATGAAGTATTACCCAAGCAATGTAATCATCTCACAGATATAACCATTTCAACACCAGCATGACTTTTCGTTTGTATTTTTCTCATCACATTTATTTCACGGGTGCAAAAATAAACATTTGTTTTATAATCATGGCCTTCCTTTTTAACCTGGCACATGATGGGCACTTCATTGTTTTTAGCTCTCCATTGAACAGTAAGCTCACTCCTTTTTTTAAACTGTACTACACATTTTTGTAGGAAAAGAACAAAAAAAACTGAATAAACAAATTGAGTAAATAGACGCTGTATTACTTCAGATTTGCCGAGAAAAAATGACACCATGATCACAATATATGTTATATGTGCTTTTATTTTTATAATGCTGTTGTTTGTGAAACAAAAGTAAAGAAAAAAAACACTGTCTATAAAATGTATAATACAATTTGTTAATACACTAAATAAAAACATTTTTATGTGTGGTCTATTAGACGGTGTATTTTTCATGCAGGAGATACTTATGACACACAGAATTTTCACAGCGGGTGTAGATAATGCCATTAATAAAGAGAGTCCATTACATTTGGGCGTTACAGTGAGACAGCATGCAGAATACAGAGAGGCCCTGGAGCTTGATTGCTGCCCTTTATTAGGGTTATTAATAACACCTGCGCTCTTCCTGCTGTGGCATGTCAAATGTCTGCCGTGAAAATCCCTGGGGCCTGTTCGTGGATAACAGGATTTGTCACAAGCCTGGGATTTTCAGTTATTCGAAGCTGATTTCAGATTTATCTGGATCTGTTGTCGGAGCACTAACTCCACGAGGATACACCTGCAACAGCACAGGTTGATTCACTGTTAGCTGCGAGCTTAACACAGTTTCAAGGTAAATCCTATGAAGTCATTGTCCAGTACAAATGACTGCCTTTCCAGAATTATGATGATATATGTTAATGTAATAATAGTTTTGATGTTTTTATTTCCCTCACAATAAAGAATCAAACCCCTGCGTGTGATAAAGTGTACAAGAAAAGGAAATAATTCAACTTTAAAAACGTACTTCATATTGGCAAAATGAATTAGTAATGACTTGCCAATCCAACACATTCTCACTCCAATCTTGTCGCATCTTGACGTTTGGTCATGGACTTTGCACGTCGACATGCGACATGCAAGGTACCCTGGGTGCGTTGGTTGTTGATGTTCTGCGGCACCGGGTCAAGTTCTGCCATGGTACATGCATTGTTTTCTTTCAAAATACACTCCCGTTTTCACAGGAAAACGTTTACATACAGTCTGTTTCAAAATAAACACATTACATCGGCAACAACAAACACACATGGTTGCGTTTAGGCAACAAAAGCACATGGTTAGGTTTAGGAAAAAAGAACAAGGTTTGGCTTTAGAACATCACTCTCTCATGTGTTTGTTGGACATCCGCCACCCCTTGCGCCCACCTCAGTTGGACTTTCGCTGCCTTAACTTTCATCCTTGTCCCATCGCATTTCCCCCAACACAGCTGAGTGTTGTTAAACTATAACAGCAACCAGCTGCCTATCATGCCAACGTTATAGGACACTTTTTTATCTGTTTCTGACCAGATTTCGACAACTTCAGGGTGAGACTGGGCTCCCCAATCAAGTTTTTTTTGGTCCTGATCCCAATCTGAGTACTGAGTACAAGTATTAATATAATAATATTAAGATGCTGTATCTGATACTTAAAGGGAAATTTGGTTTATTTCAGCCTGTCTCCTATCGTCCTAAATTTGTTTCAAGTGACTAGTGACGAAAAATAATAGTTGTTTCAAGTGACTAGTGACGAAAAATAATAGTTAACATGTTAGCCGTTAGCCTAGATACAGCCGGGGCGAATAGTAGCGTCAGACCTGTTAAAACGTAAGTGAATGGGCATCCCTTCAAGTGCAAAGTTAGTCCACTAAACAAGCTTTTTCCACAAAGACCGCCTCATATCGTTAGGATAAATGTCAGAGAACATACAGAAAACGACATGTAAATGTGTTGTCTTACCTTTCCGGTGTGCTGCCATGTTTGTTTATCCCTCTCACTCTGCTTTCCAAAGCGCAGCTGAAATATATCTCGCCAGCTCTAGATACAGCCCAGCTAGATACTAATGTTACTCCAGGTGGAGGTGTCTCGTCCTCGGTCACATCCAGACCTTGAAAATAAGGCTTCAACCGGTCCCATTCCTTGCAACAGAGGCATTCCTCTTCTGTGGGCATTGGGGCACAGCATTCACAGGTACACCACCAATCTCCAGAGCTACGCAGCCTTGCAGCAGCCATTCCTCCTCTCTCGTCCTCTACCTGTTGCGCCTCTCTCTCTCTCTCCTCCTCCGTTCTTCAATTTCACAAAGCTCTTCGTCAGTGTATACTTCCAACTGTTGCTGCTTGTTCAGGCACGCTATGAGATCGCTGCTTGTTCTTGCAATATTTCGGCCGCGCTTTGGAAAGCGGAGCTAGAGGGATAAACAAACATGGCAGCACACCGGTAAGGTAAGACAACACGTTTACATGTTGTTTTCTATATGTTCTTTGACATTTATCCTAACTACATGAGGCGGTCTTTGTGGAGAAAAAGCTTGTTTAGTGGACTAACTTTGCACTTGAAGGTTGCCCGTTCACTTACGTTTTAACAGGTCTGACGCTACTAATGCACCCCCGGCTGTATCTAGGCTAACGGCTAACATGCTAACTATTATTTTTATGTCACTAGTCACTTGAACCAAATTTAGGACAATAGGAGACAGGTTGAAATAAACCGAAATTTCCCTTTAAGAAAGTACTCAGACACCATCACTTTTTGCACATTTTAATATATTACAGCCTTATACTAAAATTGATTAAATTCATATTTTCCCCTCATCAATCTATACTCAGTATCAGTGTTGGGCAGTAACATTACTTTCTCCAGTAACGAGAAGTAGAACTAATCACAATAAAATTTCAGTAATGATATTACTGGTACTCAAAACCTAACAACTCATTCCAACATTAATTTTGTCATCACCCCACTACTGACTTGAAATACAACAATCACATCAGTGGATTCATGTTCGTAATCCTTGTGTTGTGCACATCACAAAGCAGCAAGCTAAGTTAGTTTGGAGGACAGAAACACTTACCTTGAGCAGCTGGAGATATTCCTATTACTTTGATTTTGTTGAGAGGAAAGATGACAAGAACACTGTTGCTCCAGGTGGTGGTTCTTAACTCTTTCCAAATAAAACATGTCCTCAAACATCCGGTCTGAAACACCTACAACAACAGCTCCAGGAAATACACCCCTCCTCAGCTGCAGAGGTTGGCTGTAGCCTTACACTGGCTAAACAGCCAAAACTGGATTTTAATGGTGGACAGCTGCAGGCTACAAAGAACAAATGAAGCTTGTGGCCGGATATGTGAAAGGTGAAATGTTGCTGCATGAGTGATTCTCCGTGTTTCAGGCAGAGCCTTGGGAAAATAGTGGTCACAGACAACAGGGGACCCCAGGTTAAAGACATGATAAGATACATGATAAGTCTGAATTTTGAGGAGCTATGTAATTACCAATTTTGTGGTGTGTAATGGAACAGCAATAACAAGTATTGTGGCTAATTACTGTCAGCACAGAGTAACAAGGAAAGTTCCCCAAAATGACAAAGTCAAAACAGGAGTTTAGACATTTCTGCAAATTTATTGAAAAGGAAATAATTGAAGTATCAAGTATAAGCATCAGATTCTTTCCCATGATAATTACCTCTGGTGTCCCCCATTTCTCATGATCACCTCTGAGATGTAACTCAACCTTGACTGGAGTCCACCCATGGTAAACTTAATTTATAGGACATTAAAATTAGAAAGGGCACAGTCTATGTAGGGTCTCACAGCTGACGCATACATGCATATCAGAGCAAAAACGAAGCCATGAGGTCAAACAAAAGACCCACAGAGCTCAGAGACAGGATTTTGTCGAGGCACAGATCTGTGAAAAGTTCTGCTGCTGTAAAGGTTTCCAAAAGGGCAGTGGCCTCCTGATTCTTATATGGAAGGAGTTTGGAAGAACAACCTGGGTGAGCTTGCTCACCAGCCAAACTGAGCCATTGCGGGGGAAGTTGTTATAAGAGAGTTGCCCAAGAAAACGATGGTCACTGTGGCAGAGCTCCAGAGATCCTGTGTGGAGAAACTTCCACAGGGACAACCATCATTGCAACACTCCAACTGATCTGGGCTTTATGACAGAGCGGCCAGACAGAAGCCTCTCCTCAGTGAAAGACACGGGAAAACACCCAAAGGACTCTCAGATTGTGAGAAACAAGAGCTCTGATCAAAGCCTGGTCTGATGAAACCAAGATTGAACTGTTTGGCTCAGTTCCAAGCATGATGTCTGGAGGAGACAAGGCACCACTTATCACTTGCACAATACTATCCAAATGATAAAGCGTGGTGGCAGTGTCAAGCTGTAGGGTTTTTTTTTTTTCCCAGTAGCAGGGACTGGTCAGGGTTGAGGTAAAGCTGAATGAAGCTCAGATGGTACCAGAGCATGAGAATGGGCACATTAGTAATGATACGAAAATATATATGCTAGGATCCTGATTATGTAAATGAATACAAATTACATTTCTTCTAGATTTTTTTTTTGGGTGAACCCCCAACCTTGAAGTTACCATAGTCAACTGTAATCAAATAAAACCTCATTTCTAGGCTCGTAAAAGTGTTTAGTAGCTTGTAACTGTGGAAAATAGCCACAGTGGCTGGTGAACAAAAAATTTAATGTCAAGCCCTGACCAGGCATGCTTCAAACTCATGGTGTGCGCAGTACCAGTGAAATTACAGTGGGATGGAGCAGAAGATAAGGCGACACTCCAGCTTTTTAAAACATCCACTCTGCGCTCCATTTTAAATCCTTCAGCAAGTGCTCCCAGCTTGCTTGTGCTCTGCTCACATGGTCTGTGAAGCACTGAGGTATTCTCAATGAAAATCTGGTCCAGAAAGCTCAGGGCTTCAGCCTTGGCCAAAGGTTCACCTTCCAACAGGACAATGGTCCGAAGCACACAGCCAACATAACACTGGAGTGGCTTGGCAACGACTTTGTTAATGTCCTCTAGCAGAACAGTCAGAGGCCGCACTTGGACCCAATTAAACCTGTGTGAAGAGCACTGAACATGTCTGCCCACTGATCTGCAGAGAAGAGAGGCAGAAAATCCCCAAATCCAGTACATGAGACAGATAATCCGTGAAAAAAATCCAAACATTTAATTTCCATATTTGGGAAGCACTTCCTAGTTTGATAGTTTGACCGCCATTCATGAACAGTGATCAACATGATTGACAGCTGTGTTAAAGACTCCTTGGCTCTGACTGGTTGTTTTCATTCAGCTGCAGTACATTCTTGGAAATGCCATTAGAAGCTTAGGGTGTAAGTCACTGGTTTGATCACAATACGATATTATATCGATTCTTTGGACAACAATATGATATTCCAAAGTCTGCCATGATACATTTCGATGCGATGCGATTTAGTGGCCTGCGATCAATATGAAACGATATTATATGCTCATGTAACACACTGGTTACAAAAGAGGCTGTCATCCATTTTCTTTCTGCTTTTGACCATAAAAGATAAAGACAACACATAAATAATGTGAATTACTGTAACTGCTTAAGCGCAGTAGAGTTTACTTTAAACTGACTCTACTAACTCACATAAAGCAGCACATGGTAGGCTATAACCTTCAAGGCTTTCTGACAGAAAGACCTTTCTGGAAGAAATCTTTTTATTTTAACCCAAACCATCATCTGTTTCCTAAAACGTCAGGGCTACCTGACTTAAAGCACTGAAGGTAAACTTTTTCCAACAGCCATAAAACATGAATTAACAACAAAGATTCATGGACAAAACAATTGTTCTTTGCTCGTGACCCATTATTAGCATAAACATGTTTACATTAGGGCTGCAGTCAACCAAAGAAAATCTTGGTCGACTAAAGTCACACATAAACTAATCGATTAGTCGTGGGGGGCGGGGGGGATCTGCACGTTATTTTAACTTCTGCGGTGGTGTGTCTGTGTCACTCTGCAGTTACACCTCCAAAACACTAGTTGGCGGTGAAGGACTGTGTTAAGTGCTGTAAAGTTTAGTTCAAATCAAACTTTATTTATAGACTGTTTCACTTATGCTCTGTTGCTAGGGCAACAGCTTTGGTCCCTGTGCACTTCCTGTCAGCTACTGCATGAACAAACATTCTAGGAAGTACCAAGGGACTCATTAGAATGTTTATGTTGTCAATTTTGAAATGGTCTATATAGGCCTAGTTGGTTCAAAACACACATTAAATATGGCTTAATAGGGACAATTTCAAACACAAGTACACAATTTGGCTTCACTATAAATCGCAGAACTGACAGACAAACACTTGTCTTCATCTGGACACATTTCCACCACCAATACAACATGCTAACGTTATTAGCACAAGTCTATGGCATTTTACATTGTATAAATTAGCCTAGCGTCTAGCGATCTTTTCCTCTTCTCATATAAAACCAGGGACAACAGCAACATGTAAAGGGGCCAGTAAAACAATTGTTTTCCTATGACACGGCGCGTCTGACCAGCGTTCAAGCGTCTTTTTAGACAGGCGTTTTTCCGGCGTCTTTTTAGACACGCGTTTTTGTAGACGCTTCTTTTTAGACGTGCATAGACGCTGAAAAGTTGAAATATTTTCAACTTTTTGAGCGTCAGACGCCAGTAGCACCATTTGTCATTGTCGTCATTGGCCCAGGCAGCCAATCAAATCCTCCTTCCTGTTTTGTTGTGGCAGTTAGGTCAGTTACGGCAGTTTACGGCAGTTACGAGTGCCAGACAACACAAAGCAATCCTAAGACGAGAAATTTATCCTGACAATATTTGATTTTTAAGATTAAGATTTTAAGATTTTTTTTCCAACAGCCATAAAACATGAATTAACAACAAAGATTCATGGACAAAACAATTGTTCTTTGCTCGTGACCCATTATTAGCATAAACATGTTTACATTAGGGCTGCAGTCAACCAAAGAAAATCTTGGTCGACTAAAGTCACACATAAACTAATCGATTAGTCGTGGGGGGCGGGGGGGATCTGCACGTTATTTTAACTTCTGCGGTGGTGTGTCTGTGTCACTCTGCAGTTACACCTCCAAAACACTAGTTGGCGGTGAAGGACTGTGTTAAGTGCTGTAAAGTTTAGTTCAAATCAAACTTTATTTATAGACTGTTTCACTTATGCTCTGTTGCTAGGGCAACAGCTTTGGTCCCTGTGCACTTCCTGTCAGCTACTGCATGAACAAACATTCTAGGAAGTACCAAGGGACTCATTAGAATGTTTATGTTGTCAATTTTGAAATGGTCTATATAGGCCTAGTTGGTTCAAAACACACATTAAATATGGCTTAATAGGGACAATTTCAAACACAAGTACACAATTTGGCTTCACTGTAAATCGCAGAACTGACAGACAAACACTTGTCTTCATCTGGACACATTTCCACCACCAATACAACATGCTAACTTTATTAGCACAAGTCTATGGCATTTTACATTGTATAAATTAGCCTAGCGTCTAGCGATCTTTTCCTCTTCTCATATAAAACCAGGGACAACAGCAACATGTAAAGGGGCCAGTAAAACAATTGTTTTCCTATGACACGGCGCGTCTGACCAGTGTTCAAGCGTCTTTTTAGACAGGCGTTTTTCCGGCGTCTTTTTAGACACGCGTTTTTGTAGACGCTTCTTTTTAGACGTGCATAGACGCTGAAAAGTTAAAATATTTTCAACTTTTTGAGCGTCAGACGCCAGTAGCACCATTTGTCATTGTCGTCATTGGCCCAGGCAGCCAATCAAATCCTCCTTCCTGTTTTGTTGTGGCAGTTAGGTCAGTTACGGCAGTTTACGGCAGTTACGAGTGCCAGACAACACAAAGCAATCCTAAGACGAGAAATTTATCCTGACAATATTTGATTTTTAAGAGCTGAGCTGGGTGAGCAGCGCAATGAATTTGTCTGGTGAGTACAATGTAATTGACAAAGACGATATTGTCATAGCAGCTAGTTAACTTTCAGACAGTGGGATATGTGACAGGGCTGGTGACCTTTTTGTGCTGCATTTTTATGTATGAAAAATGCTATATAAACAAAGTTGGATTTGATTTGATAGCTCATGATAGTTTCATGTAAGCTAGTACTGTCTCTACTGTCTTTGAGGGAAACACTATATTCAAGGGGAGACATAGGGAGATGACAGGAGGTGTGTGTGTGTGTGTGTGTGTGTGTTGTGCATGCACCCCCGCTCCACAGGTGCTCCTTGCTGGGGTTTTTTGTCTAGCGCGCACTGAATAAGCGCTTCCAGCATTTCAAGCGTCTTTGAAGCGTCCGTGTCTCTAGCGTCTCATTTCTGTGTGATCGCCCCCTAACAAAGGTAACGGTAGCCTACATAATTTGGCTCCATTATGACTCACAACATTCACCGACAAAACAACTGTCTTACACTAAACATGATTTCCAAACAAATACAATATGCTAACGTTATTAGCGCCAGCCTATGGCATTTTACATTATATACATTAGCCTAGCGACGAGCAGAGACTTCCTCTGCTCATATGAAGCCAGGATAAATCCTGAAGTATGAATCCCTGAAGGATAAATCATACACACAACTTAAAATGCTATTTTAGTGGAGGCTTTACTGTCTTCACAATTTATAGTTTCTTATCTGTGAAATACAAGTAAATACAAGCTCCGTTTCCACTGAGAGAAATGGTTTCAGCTTACAGAAACAGACAGGAGGTCTGCGTCACCACGACGCTGAGCATGAGGGTGGGCGGGTCCATCTTTCTGGCAAAAACGTTTTTCACACGAAACTTAGCCTGTCCCCCCGCCGCAGTAATGGATTAATCCTGGAAAGCTGTTGATGTAGCACTTTCGTCCTTATGAAAGTAACACCGCGATTATTTGACCAATGAGAATTTGGCCAGAAGCAGAAAAGTTTCAGATAACACTATGGCATTATTTTTCTTGCTCACTGTTGGTTTAAGTCACTGCATCTCCCGACAGAACAGCACAGTTAAATTTCAGCCTGTATGCACGTTTATTCAGCCAAACATTGTTGAAACAGGGCAGCTAATGTTTCTGTAGTGAGAAGACCGACCAGGTAGGAAACGATACGTTCTGTTTTATGTCGTAATGGCATTGTTTCCATGCACAATGTGCTCTGTCTGTTGACCTGAATTTTGTCCGCAATCCAAAATATTTCCACACTGCTGATTTATCACAGAGTAAATAATGTTATCCTCATGGTCTTTCTCCTGGCTGTTTGCCATCTGCCTGCTGCTGTTTGATGGTGACACACACTTTCAAAATAAAAGCATATCCTTAAGATGATGATGTAGATCAATGTTTTCACATTGCATTAATGATACTGGATTGTTGATCATCGAACCAGTATATAAATCCAGATCGATGGATCATTACACCCCTATTAGAAGCACTGTCTGCAGATTTTTTGTTTCATGCAATACTGTGTGGATATAGTGACAATTTCAACTAATATGTCTAACTGTTTTTTATAAAAGTTACCAAGTACAGCTTTATGGAAATGAGCCATTGTTAATGTAAATCAGTTTCACCTGTGCTCTTTCTGCAAAGACAATTTAAAAATGTCTGCTGTGGAAAGGTCTGTTGAACAGTGGTGTTCCAAAATGCAAGTTTTTTTTTCCTCACAAATTATCTTTGGCTGAGAACAGAAATTGGCTTTCAGAGAACACTTTAATCAGATTTTGGCCAGTTATCAAGTTACTCATGGAGTTAATATCTCAGCAGGTCATATTCCTGATAACACAACATTTCTAGAGTATCTCGCTTCAGTATTGTGACAGGACTTCCAAATGACACAGGATGGGCAGGCGGGTCATTTAATTCCATGGGATATATTGTTGGGAGGAATTTGATTTGATCATTAAAAAGTGGGTAGCAGTGTTTGTCAGGGAGAAAGAGATGAAGCTCGTTGTAGTTGCTGAGGCAGTCCACTGTGTAATGTCTTGTGCATAATCTGGAGCTGTCACAGATACTACTTTCCTCAAAGTGAATACATTCCAGCCAGGAGGTCCATAACAACAGGAGTTAGGCAAGCAGAATGTTAAGTTTGAGGTGGCATACACCTGTTGAAACACCAGCGTACCATACTGAGTCTATCTAGCTATACCTGACAAATCTTAGCTGTGTGCAACTATAACTTGCTGACTGACTGATTAGCAGATGTCATGATATTACTGATTGAAACTGGTTGAGACAAATGTAAGTACACCTCATATTTTGTTTTATAGGATAAACACATGATTATATTTTGATTAAAGAATATGAAGTAATTGATTCTTTGCATTTTTTGGCATATGTTGTTAAATAGGTGCACAATAAGATTGTGGATGTGATCTAAAAGGGTTAAAAATGCATTTCATTCATCTCAGCTTTAACTGTTTTGAATACAACTCTTAATTGCTGATGCAACCCAGTCTCACCCTGAAGTCTTCAAAGGCAGTGACTTGCAGTGCCAGACACAGATAAACCAAGCTGTCCTTTTATGTCGGCATGATAGGTGGCCAGTCACAGTTATAGTGTAACAGCACTCTGCGGTGTCAGGGGGAAACGTGGCGAGACAAGATCGAAAGTTAAGGTGGCAAAAGACCAAGTGGTGTGAGTGGGAGGGGTGAAGAATGGCTCCAACGTGTGGTGTTTGCATCCTGTAAGATTATAAAGCCAAACCCTGTTCTTTTTTCTTAAACCCAACCACATGCTTTGGTTGCCTAAACCCAACCACGTTCACTAGTTATTGAAGGAAAAAAATGTCAATTTGCGATGTTGTATGAATCTAGTGTGATTTTTTTGAAAGAAACTGTATGTAATCTGTAAATTTCTTGTGAAAACAGAAGTGTATTTTGAAAGAAGACAATGCACATAGCAGGCAGAAGTTGACACACTTTCCCAGAACATCAACAATCAATGCACCCAGGGTGCCTTGCACATTGTATCTGGACATGGAAAGTCCATGACTAAACGCTGATATGTGACAAGGTCGGAGTGAGAATGTGTTGGTTGATAGTAACTGTCAGAGCTCAGCGAATCGTGTATTTGTCTTACCTCAGTGTCAGAACAAGGTCACTCACTGCCCAAATACGTTTTCACACACGCACATGTATTTTTCCTAACAATGCCCATGCTGTTAACTCCAGCTGCTGTGAAGGAGAGCTGAGCTACAATAAGACTGAGGTGGATGAAACACAATGCAGTGGAGAAAAGATCTGTTTTTGAGTGGCTTCAATTTAGACGATATTGATATTATCTATTAAACCACTGGCCCCAATTAATTTGGCACTGTCAGAAGACCTATTTAGACCTATATTTATCATTTAAATAGATAAACCAAGTATTAGGGTGGGAAAAGGATTCCCAGAAGCTGAGAGATGGTAGATGGTAGATGGTGCTTTGGATGTAGGTTATCAGCTTTGTCTGGATCTTTTAAATCAGATGTATTCCTCTGAAAATCCATTCAGGATATGAGACCTCTAAAGGACAGAAATTGCTCTCTCTTTTGATGTGATAACACTTTACAGAGCATTAAATATGCATTTTTCTGTGTTTTTATGTGTAATTGCTGCAACTGATGACATTTGGCTGATATTTAAGGCATGCGCACATGTTTTGTAGTAACAGGAGAGAATTTCTGGGCTTTAGATCTCTTTTGGAACCGTGTTGATGGATGGCTGCTGGAGGACACAGCATCAAAGCTCAGGTGGTTCTCCCACCGGTTTGTAGTCTGCTGTAATTTTTCAAGAGTTTATGTCTTACTCCAAGCCGTGAAATAAAAGGAGCACACTCCCCCAAGTGCTTTGTGCTGTTCATGTATAGCATGCAGCCCAACTGATCCACGCGCAACCATTCTCTTACTCCTCTCTGATCTTTAACCATTTCATATGATGAAAGCAGTCAGTGTGGAAATGCAGGTTCAGAGACTCAAATCGCCCAGAGTGTTCCCCATCACATGTTATGGCGGCAATGACGCTTCCTGCCAGAGATGTCAGAAAAAATGCAAATTGCTCTTCCCTGCCAGCATATTGGAATGAAAGGAGAGATCAAATTGAAATTACAGGTAGAATTTGAAAGATTTCTCAACCACAAGTTTCCTAAGACTGTTTTAACTAACATGACATGAGCATTACTAAAAAAAAAAAGAAAGAAAAACAAACTCTGCACTGCATTACTTTTGACAAAAAATGCACTTTGATTTGAAGTATTTTCTGTAAAATTAAATACATACAGAGAGGTGCAGGAATGAGCCCTAGAACCCAGAAATGGGTTAGTGTTTTAGCACTTACGGTTGCCTCCTCTTGAAGTCAGTGGCTCTTGTTAAATGCCTGAAATATGGTCTGTGGTTAACACAAGCTTACAACATAAAATATGCCAGTAAATACCACACTTGTAAACTCTGAAGCTGTCATACGTCTAAAAAAAAGTTGCGAACCAGTGGCTAAATGAGACTATGGTTAGCTTTTCACTTCTGGCGACTGCATTTAAGCTAAAATCATAAAAGTGGTGTTCAATTGGGGAAATTATCTCGCAGAACAAAACAAGTAAGTATTATAAACTTTGGTTTGCCACAGAGTTTATTTTCTGCAATAATCCAAAATCCAATGGAAAAATCCCACTGTTTTTTCGCTGAAGGAACCAGGGTGAAACTTTAATGTTGACTTACAAATAAACATCATCCCTACAGCACTTAACAAGGACATCGTCACTCATGAGTGAATCAGTTGGGTAACCATTGCCTGCCGAGGCGATAATTGTGCTTAATGTGCAGTGGCAGATGTGACACACATGGAAAGCTAGCTTGCTAGGCAAATGTTCATTAGCTGGCTTATGAATACCAGGAAACATGATGTTTTTGTTACATTTTTCACTGTCTTACATTCCATGCCTGTCTCCTGATTCATTGCCACCCAGGCAGCATCTCTAATGTGGGGCAGTTTGTATTGTGAATGGCCAATATCGTATAAAATACTCTGGTAGTTGTTTTTGGAGTCACGGAGGATTGATTAAAAGACAGGACTCAGCTCACAAAGCCAGAAAATCTAGTGAATTCATGGACTCAGACTTGAATTTCAATAGCCACATCAAGACAATTACAAAGTCAGCCTACTATCACCTTAAGGATATTTCATGAATAAAAAGATTTCAATCTCAGCAGGATTTGGAAAAATTTGTTCATGCCTTTATCTTCAGTAGACTTGACTCCAGTCATGTCTTAGCAGGTCTCCCTAAAAAATCTAACACCAAGAAAGTAAACTACATCACTCCAGTTCTGAGATCTTTACACTGGCGTACTGTCTGTCAGAGAATTAATTTCAAAATACAACTGTTGGTATATAAAACACTGCATGGTTTAGGGCCCAACACATTTCTGTCCTTCTGCTAAAATATGAACCACTGAGACCTCTCAGGTCTTCTTGGACAGGAATACTTTGTGTCCCCAGAGTCAAGACTAAACATGGAGGAGCAGAACTTATTTTTTATGCACCACATATCTATCTATCATATCAAATGCAAGACTGCTTCAGCTCTCAGTTCTTTCAGATCAAGGCTGAAGACTTTTCTCTTTGCTGCTGCCTTTTATTAAATCAAGTATTTATTAGTTTCTTACACAGCACAGTAACTTTCAATCTTGCATTTTATACCCATCTTAGAATTTTTTTAGCTTGTTTTTTATGGAGTTTAATTGCATTTAAATCTGTTTTTATTATGTGTTTCTTTTGCTGTTGATGTTTTATGAATTGTCTTATTGTCTTGTTAAATAGACTTGCCTTGGTTAGACAAGGCAACAATCAGTGACCCCTCCACACAGCAGTCAAAGTTCACTAAAGTTGAAATCCACCTGATGCAAAGATGTGGATTTGCTTTGCCAGCAGAAGTGAATGTTTTCCTCACCCCTCTGCTCACACTGAATGGAAGGTAACAGGAGATGAATATTTGCCAACGTAACATGTGAAATGCTCAGTAATGCAGCCCAGTGCATGCTGGGATATGTTTCAGCAACCTGTGCCCCTGAGTAAAGAGAATGGACTGATGGAGGGGTGAATGGAGGCTGCATTTTGGAAAAAAAAACAGTGTTATGTGGCCTGCACTGACATACTGTAACATTAGCAGTTGCGGAAAACATACATTTTTACTGGTTGAATCAAATCTCACAAGCATCAAGGCCTCTTTCATTTCTTTTCTCTCATCTGTACAGAGCCCCTGTAGCATGCTAATATTGTAATTACACAGTACCAGCAGGGAATTTCCCCCTTCCAACGTTAAATGGAACAGAGCATTCGCCCCATCATGCACCAGAGTGGTGGGTGTTTTGCTTTTGTCATTATTTTTCTGCATAGTGATTTGGTTTGAAATTATCCATGCATTACGACAATCAAAAGAAAGGTCTGTGCACATGTTTTGCTCTTTGACTTCATGTATCTTAGAGCGAGCCAACACTTGGATTCACACCAGAAATGTGATATTTTTATTGAACCGCAGGTGGGAACAATGAGAAAGACTTGAATCGAATTTCTTCATGCTCAGGCAGCCATCTCAATCCATCCAGCCAAACAAAGAATAGAAATAAAGAAGTCGAAATGCAAGACCAGTGTCGACAACATATTTTAAAAATGGGACATTCTACAAGTATTAATGGGACATTAACCTCAGCGCAGGTGGTAACTAAAGCAAAGGAATTCCCATTAGAGAGTCTTAAGACTCATTTATTCTGACGACAAATGTGTTTGGGCCACAAAGAATTTAAAAGATAAGATTTTTTTTTAAATTTTTGCTGCTTTGCTGATAAGGACCATCTCCGACATCAGACAGGAGCTCACTGATGGCAGCTCCTTGATATTTGGGACATAGCTGAATGATGTGGTGTTATTGTCTGCACTTATGGGTGTCCGGTCTTGGCCTTGAGATTAAAAGGCCAAGATTGATTAAAACAGGGATTAAAACAGAAATTAGAACCATTTAGCTGTACAGCCAATACACAGTCATCTCTTTTATTGAAATTAACAGAAATTTTAATTCTAATCAACGGATGATTAAGGGAGCTTTAATGTGTGAACGAATTTTCATTAACTGACCAGTTATTACCCAGGATGAGGAACATTTATTTTTTGTAAGTCAATTCCCTTTTTTCTGAAAATGATATAACTGTGACACACACAAGGCAGAAAAAAATGTCACTAATGTTACCATTCATTAATTAAGTTCCAACACATTAACAACACGTGCCAATGCTCAATAAAAGTGAAGAAAAAATGATGCTATTCCAAGAATAAAATAGAGTCAAACTAATCCCAAGACTACACAACGTTCCCATGTGGGGAATTCCCATGTGCAGCTCCACTTCAGGCCAGGGAGCAATCAAACCTGATGTCCCACAACAGCTCAACTCTGACAAGCACAGCAGAGCTGTGGTGGCATTTACTGAGAAAAGTTCAAGTGTTTCAGGCTGTGGTTAGAGCATGCAGCATGTTCCAAGGGTTTTGGTCTTCAGAATTTGTCAGTTTAAATCTGCCCAATAGCTCAGGAGCATTGAAAGCTACTTTTTAAAAAATCCTCAAAAATAAAATTAAATAAAATAAGATAAAATAAATAAATAAAAACAGTTTTATCAATTCATGTCTTGAATAGATAAAACAACAAAATTAGATGAATGCAAGATTCTTTTGGTTAAAATTATTAAGTTTTATAGTGTCTAAATATTCATGTCATTTAGCTCCGTTTACCCACATCTGCATGAAGATGTGTAAATTGGGATGTAGGCACATGTTACACCACCCTGTCTATGGTTTCATACTATTCCACTAATCTACAGTCAGTGTCTACAGATAATGCACCAGGGTATGCAACAATGTGCCAGCAAAGAAAGAGCAGAATATGACTGCAAGCTAGTAGGCTAAACATAGTTGTAAACAAGGCTGACTTTAGAATTCTTAAAAAGTTTGCTAACAAGAAAATGCCACAGGATTTCTGGCCATCTGGGGGCAGATACAAAGTAACATTAGCATTCATTCCGAATTGTGCTTGTGGCCACCTGGCAAAGATAAGGTCAATGTTCAGTCTCCTTTTAGCTTTGTTTTTGGTCCACACTATGACCTGAGCAAAATATATTTAGCTTGTTAATGCTCCACTAAGCTTACAAGATATTTACTAGCTTTATCTGCCTGACATTTGGTGCTGGGCAGGCAGTGTACAGTGAATTTTTTTGTTACATGCCCCCGTGCCAGCGATAGGTGTGGCTGGCTATCTGTCCATCCCATTCATGTGAACATGATGCTTCAAGAACACCTTGAGGGAATTTATTTACATTTGGCACAAACGTCCATTTGGACTCAATGATGAACTGATTAGGTTTGGTTGTCAAAGGTCAAGGTCACTGTGTTCCCTTGCATCTGTCTCATCTAGTGATCACAATATTTCAAGAAGGCCTTGATGGAATTTCTTCAAATTTGGCACAAACGCCCACATGGGCTCAATAATGAAATGATTAGATTTTGGTGGTCAAAGGTCGTGATCACTGTGACCTCACGTCCATCTCATTCTCGCAAACATGATATCTCAACACCTTGAGGAAATGTCTTCAAATCTGGCAAAAACGTCCTCTTGGACTAAAGGATGAACTGATTACATTTTGGTGGTCAAAGATCACTTTGACCCCATAAAGCAAGTCTTTGGCCATAACTAAAGGATTCATTTGTTAATTTTGACAGCATATCACACAAATGTCTAATAGGATAAAATAATTAACCTTTGACATGTCATATGTTAGCGGTCCTGCAAGAACACTTCTCTGGCCATTATTCAACATCATAACTCAGGAGCAAAAGGGGAGACATTTGGTTGAAAACTGAATCGGTGACACTAATCTTCGGTGCCTGCCTAGAAATTGTGGTGATGGATTTTCTATGCCGCCGCGATGAAGATGTGCGTGAAGCATCCATGTTTTAAAATATGTAGGTTCTTGGCAGCAACCTCCATATTTGAAGCACTGTCAGCTGTCATGGGTACATATGAGTGTGGACGGACATGTCACATCTGTAGCTGCGACTTGACTGGTTGACCATGGCATACAGTAAAACTGTGGCAGCTGTGACAGCTAAACAATGAGCGAAAGATGCCCAAACAGTCAGTAAAGCTGAGGAACTTTAGAGCTGGGTGATGATTCTCTTCGGGTTAAAGAGCCACAGTTTTCTCACAGAAGTCGTGTGAGCCATGATGTTAGTTTCAAAATAGCATAACAACTTTAACTCTCCTTTAGAATGATAAATTGGGAAGGCATGCAATGTTCTTCTTGTATTCTTCTTTCTGAAGCATACACTATCATTGAACACCAGGCAAACAAGAGGCAAACAAAAGGTTCATGCCCTTCCGAATATAACTGTATGCATAAATTAGATAACGTGTGTTTCTCAAAACAAATCAATAAAATTTGGAGATACAGGGCTCTCCCAGTTCATCCATCCCACAGCTGTTGGGTCAAAGTACTGCTGAACATTAAGTTTCACACTCTAAAGTAACACCTTGCACAGTACATTTGATATCACACTCAAAGGGAAGCATTAACCTCAGCACAGTAACTGATGCCAGAAACACTGAGCAAACACTATATAATATCTGTATCTCTATAGCAACTATATAGCTTGGTATAAAATAGAAATGTGATAATAAATTCATTCTAAAATTGAAAACAGGTAACTTAATTCCAAAGTGTGATATGCATGTTGTGTAATGAAAACAAATATAATTTGGCCTTATGGTACTCTGAACATAACTGGCATTATTTGTTACACGTATCAACAAGTTAGAGAATCTCACCATCTTTTGTTTTCAAGATGTTTATTTTATAGCCACTTTATCATGCAAGAAAATGCTTATGTCTACGTCTTCTATTTCTTTTTTAAATGATAGTGCCTACAACTTTCAAGTAGCAGTATTTACCTCCTCAAGAGACAGACGCTCTGAGGATCTGTGATTTTGAGAGTCAAAATATTTCCGCAATCAGCGTCTGCTGCTGTGCTTTTATTGTTCAGCATTGTGTTGTTTTTCCTCAGCCTAGTCCTAGCTGCAGTTCCCCACAGAGCAATCTGTACGGCTCTTTGAAAATGTACTTCATAGTTCACCACACAAGCTGCAATCAGACACAATTCCCAAAGTGACCCCGAAAGTCGCAGCCCTTTCTCCAACAGAAAGAAAACACTCATGCAAACTCATAATACCTTAATAGTGGCACTAAAACATAATGTTAAAGGATGAAAGTGAAAGAGTGCCGTCTGCACAGAACGTGGTGGGTGAAGGTGACAATATTATCATCATCTCAATGCCAGATCCTCAGAGAAAACATTCCCTCAGAAACTTAAAGTAGGCAGTGAGACATGGTGTCCTAGCCTAGAAGAGGGAGCCTGTGACTTATAGAAGAACTCAAATGAAAACACGAGAGTAATTCAGTTCCTATCACAATAAATTTCTGAAACATGAAGGAGTTTTGAAGGTTATTGACATTCATGTGGCCTACCTACAGTGTACTTGAGCTGAATATTTTGAGAACAAATGTTTAGGGGTATAAGTTATTTTTATGCACATTTTGCTTCTTTGCCAGAGGGGGTAAGTGAATCTAATTTAGCAGCAATAAAACTAAATTAATGGACTACAAGCATTGGAGCACATAAAGAACTAATTCCATCTGAAAGTAACATTAACACAGAGAATATGTAATTGCGAAAGGGGTCTATAAAAAAAAGTGATTTGGTCCGCCAAATGCAAATTTGTCCCTCAATCAACTGCCAAGCTCTGTTTAAGTGTAACATACAAACTGGATCTAAGTCAAGCATTTTTTTTCTTAAATCATCAGATTTCAGAATAACCTTGAAGTGAATTAAATATTTTGGAGAAGGACATAGCACGATTAGAAAACCTGCAGACTTTGGAGACTCCTTCAAGAAATACATAGCCCACTGAAAACTTCCCTTTAGTTAGGCTATAGGTTGTTTATCCCTTTCTGTTGCTTATCTTTAAAGCTGCACTTAAGTCAAAAGCGGCTGCCTGTAATATAGTTTTTATTCAAATCAATGGAGTATTTAAACCAATTTTGGCTCATAGTTTTGGTTTTTTAATCAGGAAGCGCTTTACTCAGCCACATCATTTCCAGTTGCAGATAGCTGTTTTTAGCTAATAAGCTTTTATAAGCTTTACATGCCTAGCAATAAATGGCAGGACAGTTAGCACAAGTTAGTGACTAGGCTAGGTAGTTTCCTTGGGATAATGAAAGGAAAGTAGCCTAAACGTTAGACTTAGTCTTTCAGCTAACTGTTGTGGTACACTCTCAGCGCTTCCGTTAGCAAAGGCTCTGATAATGTTTATAATGCCTAGTGACCACAGTGGAACACTTGCTGATTTGCGTTTAAAGAACCAGGTCTCACTCCTAAGTCATCGAAATCCGGTGCTTGGTCAGTGACTTCCAGCGTTGGATACAGACGAAAAAAGCCTTCCTTTCACATTGTCATGATACATAGCCACTGTTAAACAATTGACCTATGGCTAAGCCACGCCCCCCTCCACTCACTCGGACAAAATATCAACATTCAGTGACCAGCACAGGAGGCAATTGATGATTTTTGGGGACATAACAATCAGATGTCATTGAGAAGTAACCAAAAGGGCCTAAACTACTCATTGGAGGGATATATTCATCTTTTTATTGTTGAGAAGGTCGATGAAAAGCTTAAATTTCAAGCCAAAATTTACAGGTCCCAGTGTACGCTTGTAAACTGCATGTTGTTGCCGTCACCATCAAAGACTCCAGGGCTGCCAACTCTCACGCATTGGCCGTGGGACACACGCATTTGATTGGCTTCACACGCTCTCACGCCACACCCCTGATTTCTCACGCTGAAGTGTCCGGTGAGCTGGCTGTCGGTGTCCGCCAAGCCCCAACCTCCGGGAGAGACGAGTGAGACCAATGCGGAAGTGCCAAAAACTGCAGTTCACTGACTGTCCACTTGAGGCTGGCTCCGGAAGTGAGTCAATTCCCATAGACCCCTTTCGGATAATTTTTCAGGCAAATATTGGAGTAATATGGCTTGCTGTTCGACTAATTATACCAACAGACCGTCCAAGACGTCTGTGCTCCAGGTTTTTCGGTAAGTGAAATTCTGAAATTCTATTATTATTTTATTTATGTTTATATGTTAGCACTCATTAGCGGTCACCATCTAGCTTGTCAGCAGCGTGTATCGGTGTTTGCGGTCACCACCTAGCTTGTCAGCTTATTATTATATTATTAAGTCTTTATTTAATACATGTAAAATCACGTTGATACCGGAGGTCTCATTTTCAAATGCGACCTGTATCACAGCAGCAACATCCACATCAAGTTACAGAGCCACAGACAATACGATACAACACAAGCTTAGCTCGTTAACTAGCTAACCGGCCAGCTAACATTTAGCCTTCGAGCAAGACGCCAGTCCGGGGATGCATCGAAGTCAGAGCCTGACAGAGAAGTGTTAGGATTTAACGTTAGGCATTTAGGGGGAGAATATTTTGAACAAAAGGCTGAGGCTGTGTGAGGTTTGAAAATAAAGGTCCACCACGTTAGTTAGCTAACGTGTTGCAATGTTAACGTTGTCATATGAGCAGTGTAACGTTAACGTAACATTAAGGCTATACTTGTGTATTTAAATTAAAAAGTGGTGAACTGTGTGAAATTACAATAAGGTGTGTAACGTGATTGAAAAAAAACTAATGTGACATTTGACTGTCACATATAAAATATTAAGAAGACTAGTGTATGATATAGGCCTGTAGTTACACAACAATAGATAATGCACAGACAGAATATGAGGACTGTGATGGCCACCACCGTTTTGTTTTGCTAAAATAAATTGATTATGATCTGTTAAACATTGAAGTAAGTTAAGTTGTATTGTTTGCATGTAAAGGTGTCTGTAAAGTAGGTAGCGAACACATATATTACTTTTAATATCTATTTGTCTGTGTAAAGTTTTCCTCTAGGTGACCCAGACAGACTGGACCAGTGGACACTCAACACGAGGAGACAGAACTGGACTCCAAACAAGACTTCCCATCTGTGCAGTGAACACTTTGAGAGTCATCACTTCAGCACTGACTCCAGGATAAAGACACCTTTTTTTATACAGTACCTCACAAAGAGTCAAGAAACTTATTAGTTTAAAATTATGAATTATTGTCCATAATACATTTAAATGCATTACATAAATTACTAATTGTCATACATTACTAAGTACTCGATTAGGGCACAGCTTGCTCTGTACTATTCCCGATAAGGTGAAATTACTGACACATCAGTGCAGTTTAGTGTTCCCCTGATGCAAAAGGCCAAATGAAGATTTTATTAATCAAGGAACATGACATGTATTTACCGACTTTAACATTTTAGTGCCTTTTATGCAAAGACCCTTTATCAAAGTGAGAACTACTACCTTTTTCCCCACACACAGTCTGTGAAGAACCAATGGAAAAAATATTCTCATAATGAGACAGCCGAACATAGCATGATTCCACAGTGGCAGTGAGCTTTGAGAACAGTTCAGTTTCCTTTTGATAGCAACAATTATTTTAATGTGGATGAATTGCATACTGTACATTCATACTCCACTTGTCTTGATAGTACAGTTAAATTTAAAATCACATTCAAATATAAAGTTGAATATCTACAGAACTTAAACACAAAACTATTTTATGAATGACAGCCACTTACTCAGCAATAAGATCATTTTGGTGGTGAGTGGGCTTTTAACCAAGACAGGCTGTAGTCAATGTTTTCTACCTGTGTTTTTAACCTATTATCTTTCTCTCATGTAGGACACTTGAGGAAAGTTACAACGGCCAATGTGATATTTACTCCACAGTAAAGAGGTTGTTTAACAAGAAATTAAGATTTTGCAAATTATGACACTGGGTCCTAATCCATAGGTTTTATAATTACTGTTATAAATCTTTTCATTTATTTCATGTGTACTTTTTGTAACATTTTAAAATTGATGTTTTCATGAATGCAAGCTTTGACTTAATTTTGTTAAACTGTTTGTGAAATGGTTCGAATTTTTGTGATATAAAGTGGATCAGACAAAATTTACTTTAGAATAAAAGCTAATTTCTTGAAAGCTGTCTTTCATCAGTTTCCTGTGATGATTGGAAATATAGTGGTGATTTAAACCATTAACAAAATATAATAGTTATTAATGGCATCTTAATGTTTTCATTTATGTCTTAACATTTACCCAAGTTTGCATTTATCTTAGCAGAATTTAAAAAAAAAAAAAATGAAAAGCTGAATGTTATGTGCTGGTTTTGTTTGGACATTTCTTTAAGACAAATGAAGAAAATTCACTGAGAAAGTCTCCTCCTTTTGTGAAAAACAAGGAAATATCTGCACATTGAATAGTTTTAAGTCCCGTAGGAGGTATTATTTATTTGTGACGTTGTGACATATGAGAAGGTTCTGTGGGTATTGCTCGGTATTGAGACTTATATAGTGAGGCTAAAAAAAACCCAGCAACACATAATTGGCTGATTATCTTTCTGCTTGCCTCACTATAAAAACGTCACAGTACCTTTGCCTGAGGAAGACCCTCTCAGAGTTGGCAACATAGCGAACAAGTGATACCTCCTTGGGGCTTCAAAACTATTGTGTCCAGCTAATTCTTTGTTTTTCACTTTGAGCCCTTTTATCCAGTCACATTCTTCTGTGTTAAAACTAGACTTCTAACAGAGCAGCAAACAAAGGTTACTCTCCAAAATCTTCTCAGGCTCTGCTGCTGGGTGTAAGGTGCTTAGTTATCTTCAAGTACAAAGTTAAAATAATCAGGCCCACACAGAAATGGACAGCTTAATTTTTTGTCAGTGACAATGTTAAACATTAATGCTTAATGTTTTGTCTGTAGTATATGATTTGTTTGTCCTTTCAATTGACAGTCAGATTTGATTGTGAAATACAACATTCAGTCAGTAACAAAGACAAAAGGAGTGCAAATGTAAATAGAATTTATTGAAATTTTAAACAAGTTATAGATGAATATCAAAACTCAACATTAGCCATGACAGCCTGGGCTATGATCAGGCCTAACAAAATGTGTCCTAAAGGCCAAATTCAAAAGCAGTGACACTGCCAACTGTAAGCAGTTCACTGCGTTTGGAGGTGGTCTTTAAGACAATTAACTAATTTACTTAAAAACATATAATTTCCCATATGTGTGAGATGAATGTGTCTGATGTGAGGGTGCTCAATTATGGCACCATTTAAACTATGAACAAATGTAGCCATAACACACATTTCCTGGCCTTATCAATCTTTGCTGGATTGCCACCAGCCTCCCACCTGCATCTTTGGGCCAGTGAAGAAAATATTATCTTAATGCCAGGATGCTGGAGGTGAAGCTGGTGCAGGTCCTCCTTCATCATGCTGACCAACTTGACACTGCTGACCTTCACCATGCCATTGCCGCCACAGTGGATGAAGAGGACATCTGGTGCTGCTCTTCCTCGAAGGGAGTGCGAAAAGAAGGAGAGAAGGCCTCCCCACTGCAGTCAGCCAAACCAGCAGACACGGACGCCCGGTATGCTGAGGGTGCTTCCCAAGGTCTCTGCAGCTCTCTGGACACCACGCCGGACATAGCTGTCACCAATGATCCACGCTGTGTATATGAAAGTAAAATGAGTGTAATAAATTATTAGCGTTATATATTTTTAAAAAAGTTGAAGCTTTTTTTTTAAGATAACAGCTGAATCATTGTTTCAAAGTTTGTTGTATAACGTTAGTTTCAGCTAAACTCAACTTACCTCAAGTTTCGTGAGGGAGCTGGCACCAAGGGAGCAGCCAACACCACAGGGCTAGCCAAAGTAGCGTAGCTTCTTAGCCTCGTAGCTTCTTAGCCTAGCTTGTTAGCCTTAGCTAACTTAGCAGCGCCGAGCAAGGTGGGCGTGTTTAGGCAACCAGGCTTCCTTTGGCCCGCCTCTTTGCCCATTTTTGATTGTCCGGGAGTTGGGCGGAGTCAGGCACTGCCAAGATGGCGACGTCCAGAGCGGAGTATTTTGAGCTTCAAATCCACTCTTCAGAAACAGACGGATGACGTCACGGTGACTACGTCCATTATTTTATACAGTCTATGGTGTCCGCTCAAAATGGTACACAGAGGGTTAACAATCGTTGGTGACTACCATAGGTCCCGCCTCTAACCTCGTATTGCTCATTGATTGGCTCTACCATTATTTTGGTAACGTGTGATTGGTCCTCCCCAGCTCCGCTCTCTCCACTGACTTTGTGGGTGCGCGTCACCGTACAGTTCACGGCAGTTCGTGAGGGAACGACACATACACGCGCGTCACCATTAGCGCTCCACACCGGAGCGCCAAGTGTGAACGGTGAGTCGGTTGGTTCAGTAAATAAGCTAAACAAACACCTGTTGATGTTAGGCCAACTGAACAGCGCTCCTTGGCAACTCTTTGCTAGATAATGAGATGCTAACAAGCTAATACTAGCTAAGCTAAGTTTGGCAACTATTAGATCAATATTATATGCCAGAGAACATGAAATTCCACTTCACATGTTCCATCAGCAATCATAGATGTCATGTAGTGATGACACAGTTCAAATTAATGTTTGTAGTAAGATGACATGATAGAAACAGTCTGAATAAATAAAGTGTAAACACTATAAATAATAGCTCCTTCAGTGACAGTCTTCAGCATCCATGGTGTGTGAAGGAGAGACTTAGGAGAATAGAGATCCATTGCTCCCAGTAAAAACACCCAGTAAGAACACTGAGTCATATTTATGTAATAGATATTGGGTGTAAGTGCAACATTTTACACACAGTTGTATCATAATGATTTTGGAGCATTTACATTTTTGTTGATTTATTTTATTTATGTCTAACATGATGAAGCTGACTAACTTGTGTTGACATTATGGCTGTTCTTTAGCCTATATACATTCAGATGTTGTTTAATGAATTACACAATTGTAAAACATACAGTATGTTTTCCTCAGGCTACAACAATCAAAATCTATGACTGTTGCATCTCAGATTGTCCCACTGTTCACATGTCTTGCATCAATATATTTTTTGTCAGATGACAAGTAGTAGAGAGACTGGAGATGGAGGAGGAGAGGCAGGAAGAGAGACAGAAGGAAATGGAAGAGAGACAGGGGGAGATAGAGAAGAGACAGGAGCCTCACAGGTGAGACTGAATCATGAAGGATATATGTTGATAGTGAGATTTAGCATTGTGACTAGGGGTAAGTAAAAATATTGATTCATGCATAATATATGTTTTTACCCAATATCAATATCAATTCAGATCACTATTACCAACCCAACTGCAGACCGCAGGCTGGTACTGAAGTTACGCCCCTTCGGAGTATACTGTTATTGTTGTTATTATAGTTTACCCTGGGAAGCACATGCGGACAGATGTGGTGAAGTTATCAGTGTATATTCATGTAACTTATAACATTAGAGAATACATTAACCAAGACATTCTTGTATTTAGTGTAGATATCTAAATATGCATTATAAAGCAGTGATCAGTTTCACCCCAATTATACAATTATACAAATTTCAAATCATCAACGTACAGGTCGCCGCCATGGAGCACTTTTATGTCCCTACCAATGTGAAAATCAAACCTACGCCCTTGGAGCCAAAACCAAAAAAAGTCCCTGTTTCAATGTGCAATACACCTCCCGACCGCTACATTGGATATTGGTGGTGCTGTGGCCCAATTGACACCAGGATAGCACTCAGAAGAAGAAGAAGGAGAAAGAGAAGAAGAAGAAGGAGAAGAAGAAGAAGAAGAAGATCGATTTCCCCTGCTCTTTTCAGGTATGTATGTTAAGTGTTTGTGCTCTTAAACTTTAAGTAATGTTTGCATATTTGTTTTTTGTGTGTTGTGAGATCATTTAAAGGCATTTCGAGAGCTTTGTACATATTATTTTGAGGTTTCAATGCAGCTGTAGAAGTATACTCTAGGTTGATGCCTAATTAATTTTGTCTGTTTTATCTATACAAAACCATTCCTCTATGCTGCTTTATAACTGTATATTAATTACTGTATATATAGTAGTATATACAAATTAGAATAATTTGTTACGTATGTATAAAGCATCATATACAGTAGGTGCGTACATTTTGTTTTGGACAAAATTAATTATCAACCTTTACTCATCTTTCAAAGGAATGTGAGATTTTCTTTCCACTGTGTTCTTGGTTCATTCTTCATAGGTGACAGGGTTAAGTCTGTTCATGAGGCTTGCCACCATTGCAGAGCTGGTCCTGGTGTTACCCCACTCCAATGCAGATGCAGAGAGAGAGACTAAAACCAGGAACAGCCTGGCTCTGGATGGAACCCTGTCATCAATAATGACAATAAAGATGGCTGGCCTGGAGTCCTGCTTCACGTGGGAGCCCTCCCCAGAAATCATCAAGGCCTCAAAAAAGGCCACAAGCAAGTACAACAAAGCACACAGATCTTAAGGACATTGACAGTAGCCTCCCTATTTTGGGAATTGTTTGTATAAATGGTTAAACTTTAATTTTTTTTATTTAAATAGGTATTAGCTGCATGTAGTTTGGGGATGTTCAAAAATGTCACAATAACATAGCTTTTGGGGGGTTTCATTTTTATTTAAATGTTTCTTGCATGATGTTGCATAACTTTATTTTTATACAGAATCCCAAAGTAAACATGCACAAATTTGAGCCATGCTGTGTCTTGTGTCTTACTGTTGGGTCAGTTGGTTCAATTGGTACACTCTGAGTAAGGCTAATACATTAAGAACTACTGATGTATGGAAAATGGTATATTTAAAAAAACAACAACAACAAAAAAAACGTTTTTGCTGTATGGTAATGACGCTGAATGGACCATACAAAAAATTGCAGTGTATGTGGCAAAATTTCGGTTGGCCCCACCAAATCTCACTCCAAGGTTTTTTGAAAAGTTGGCAGCCCTGCAAAGACAACAAGTTAAAGTGCCACTGAAGTTAAGGTTTTTGGCTTAGAATATGAGAAAAGGATAACGGCCTTTTTACCATCTTTACCAAGAGTGTCTCTCCGTTAGTTTGGTGCTACAACATTGAATCATTCGGCATAACGCTTGTCAACCTTTGTTATCTCTGCCATTACAGATAAGTTAATGAAGCTAAGCTCCAGAAGTTAACGTTAGCTTAACTAGAGCCCTTTGGACAACAGCTAACGATGATGTACGATCACCAAAGTACAAAACTAGAAAAAAATAGGCTAATGAACTCCCAGCAAACAAGGTGACATGATGAACAACGCAGCTAGGAGCTAACATTAGGCTAACTTTAGCTAACGTTAGCTAGAGATGTTAAAGATAACTTTATATTTCTTTCCAGCAAAGTGACAATATGTTGCCTCAAACACGATGTTGACTTACCTTAAAACAGATAGTCAGGTTCACTGTGTACAAAAATGTACTTTTGTGGGAATTTTTTGGGGATTTGTTGACCTATACATTTTTGGAATCTGCAGACCTTGGGGAATCCAAAAACCAATGTTGCCATTTGCACAGACACCTGTATGGCGGCCATTTTGGAATTTCAAAATGGCCGCCAGCTTTTGTTGCGTAAACCCAACCACGCGTGTTTTGGCAAAATGTAACCACGTACATTTGTCGCTGAAGGAAAAATTACGCCAATTTGCAGTGTTGTACCAACGCAGTAGTCTATTTAGAAAGAGTCTGTATGCAAACTGTACATTTCTTGTGAAAATGGAAGTGCATTTTGAAAACAGACAATGCATGTCACATGCAGAACTTGACACGGCATTTCAGAACGTAAACAACCAACGTAACCAGGGTACCTTGCATGTCGCATCTCAGTGTGGAAAGTCCATGACCAAATGTCGATGTGTGACAAGATCAGATTGAAAATGTGTTAACATTACCAGGTTAGGGCCGGCACGGTTTTGTGGTGGTTAGCACTCTCGCCTCACAGCAAGAGGGTTCCCGGTTCGATCCCGGGTGTGGGAGCCCCTCTGTGCGGAGTTTGCATGTTATCCCCGTGTCAGCGTGGGTTCTCTCCGGGCACTCTGGCTTCCTCCCACAGTCCAAAGACATGCAGATTGGGGACTAGGTTAATTGGTAACTCTAAATTCCCCATAGGTGTGAATGTGAGCGTGAATGGTTGTCTGTCTCTATGTGTCAGCCCTGCGATAGTCTGGCGACCTGTCCAGGGTATACCCTGCCTCTCGCCCAGTGTCAGCTGGGATAGGCTCCAGCCCCCCGCGACCCTCAAGGGGATGAAGCGGTTAGAAGATGGATGGATGTATTACCAGGTTAAATACAGTAAGTTGTGCTTAGACATGTCTGAGATGGACCATTTCTGGAGTCTGGCCATAGACCAGACTCCAACACCAACACCAACCAAACAGGTTGCGGTAAAGTCAGTTGTGCTTCATCATCATTAATCAGCATCAAGATTTTGTGACAAAGCACATAATTCCTTTTAACTGTGTCTGGGAAAAAAGCAGAGGGAAAAGAGAATGGCAAGTGCTTGGTTTCTACTGATGAAACACAAGCCCTGCTTTGGAATGAGAAGACTGTGCTGGTAGGAGATGAACATCGGGCATACATTTGTGCAGTGCCGAGAGAAAATTAAAAAAACTCAGTTAACAGTACATAAAAGACATCGACCACAATAACACCAGCGGGGTGGACAAAAAAAGTTAAAGACACACCTTCAAGAGGGTAACCCTGCTGTGTGGTGATGCAAATCCCTGCAACAATGGGCAGACAGGCCAAATCACTTTTGTCACGCCACACCAGTGCATGTATGTGGAGGAGGGCTGCTAGTCACTAAAGAACTAGATATTTCCCCCAGGAGCTGGTGGAGACCAAAACTTTTCCAAAGGCCAAGTGAATAATGTGTCGTGACTTATTTTTGCCTAGTGAAAACAAACACAAACAAACAAACACAAACACATAAATTCAATCAAATATCAGCCATCAAACTTCTGCCAGTATGAGCTGTAACTTTTTTTTTCTTTTTCAAGTGTTTTGGTTGTATTCTGGATGTTTGTAATTATTTCTCTCTTTTTTCCACCTACTTTCTCAGTGCCACTGAGCCAGGTGTGGGTGAAAGTGTCTTCTCCAGGGACTCCGGGCTCACTGTCACACTTTCAAGCAATTTAATAAAATCTCTGAACAATTTGATGAAAAGCCCACTTGAAATTGTATTAGCATTTTCTGTCTGTAGTTGGTCATATTAGACAAGCTGAGGAGTAAAGTCCCACTTCACTGCACCTTTAAGTAATAATCTGCTCATGCGACTGGAAAAACAATGTGTTTAGTTGCTCTGGGTTAAAGCAGCTACAACACAATTTTAAAATAATCCGAATTTAATACCAATGCCTTCACCCACACAGGCAAAAAAGACCATCAGCAAGAAGATTGGCTGTTTCCTATCAGTGTTGCAGTACTCAAGATGACTCTTAAGAAAACTATTTGAAGGCCTTGGTCTCATCACAGAACAGGCCGCATTTGTACTCTAATGCTGGGTACACACTACACGATATCAGCCCAATTTTAGCCTGACTCTGCGTCGTACAGTGTCAGCACGGATCGCGAACGACAACGTGTGTTGTTGGCGATAATTCATTGTTTTATCTTGTGTAGTGTGTCATAGTAGACAACAACTGATGCCACATCTGGGATGCCTCATGATGTCCTGACAGACACTAGCATGTTTGATTTTCTTTTCACGACTACTCCCATCACAGCCGTCACTTTGCTTTGACCAACAGAAACACAGAGCCATCTGCTGCTGTAGACAACTGTACAGCAATGACATCCCAGCCTTTTTGATATTTCCTATAGGGACTACCACACAAAGTAAAAAAGGAAAAATGATGGTGTCAAACAGCAGAGGCACTTTAGCCAACATATTTTCACCATGATCTCTTCACAGCTTAATGTTTGGTCATGGACTTCTCATGGACTTTCCAAGGTACCCTGGGTATAATGGTTGTTGACATTCTGGACACCGTGTGAAGTTCTGCCTGTTACATGCATTGTCTTCTTTCAAGATACAGTTCTGTTTTCACAGGAAATTTAAGGTTTACATAAAGGAAACGCACTATACTGGTAGAGCACCACAAATTGACATTTTTTTTTCCTTCAACAACAGACACACATGCCTGGGTTTAGATGAAAAGAACAGGTTTTAGCTTTAGAATCTTACAAGACGCGAACTCAGGTGAAAGTTGGTGTTTGTTGGACCCATCCACCACCCCTCCCGCTTGCCCCACTTGGATTTTCATCACCTTGACTTTCGTCCACTGCATTTCCCCGTTGCCACCAGGTATTGTTGAGCTATAATGACAACTGGCCGCATATCATGCCGACATTAAAAGGATACCTTTTTTCTTTGGTTTCTAACACCACTAGTCACTGCCCTAACGTCGGAGTTCAATAACTTCTGAGTGAAACGGGGCTCATTTAGCAACCCAATGAGTACTTCCATTAGCATCAAGCTAGCAAACGATGTTATTTCTTCATAATGGAGGATATAAAGGAATAAAATTAGAAAATAGCGACAGGCTTTTACTTACCACAACTGCAGAGGGTCACAGCTTCATCTGAAACAGTCTACAATATAAACAAACTGCTAAACAGGTTATTTATTATTCCCCATGTATTTTTATATTTTTAATTTTGATCCGCTCCCATTCGCCTTGATAAAGTTAATGCATCGTGCCACCATTTCAAACTCAGCACTTCCTGTAGCTGTTTCAAATTGAAAGCTCTAAAAAGACTAAAAAGGCATCTGATGGCGCTTTTTAGATTCCTACAATAACATTTCAGCTGGCTCATGAACAGCCAAAGTGACTGACATAATGTAATAATAATAAAAATAGGACATGAATAACCCAATGACATCACACATGTCGTGAGAGATGGCCCGGGATGATTGGTGTGGACCATTGTATAGTGTGTCATTTCTGTTGGCCAAGTCACGGCACAGTTTTATGATTCCACAATCGCCTACTCTGACATAGTGACAGTTGGAACAGAGACAAATGTTGTGTAGTGTGATCCCGGTATTAATTTCTCCCAAACTGATCCTGAATTGTCCTTCTTTCTCCGAGACTGGTATGTAATAAGTCTATTTTATTTATGAAATACATTGCGAAACTTGTACTCAATAAAGAAATTCTTGGTCGACTAAAATCGTACATAATCTTCAACTAATCGATTAGTCGTGGGAAAAAAAATTCTGCATGTTATTTTTACTTCTGCTGTGGTATGTCTGTGTCACTCTGCAGTTACACCTCCAAAACACTAGTCAGCGGTGGAGGACTGTGTTAAGTGCTGTAAAGATTAGTTGATTCAAAACACACATTAAACATGGCTTAATAGAGACAATTTCAAACAAAAGTACACAAACTGACTTCACTGTAAATCGCAGCATTCACAGATAAACACTTGTCTTTATCTGGACACATTTCCCTCACCAATACAACATGCTAACTTTATTAGCACAAGCCTATGGCATTTTACATTGTATAAATTAGCCTAGCGTCTAGCGATCTTTTCCTCTTCTCATATAAAACCAGGGACAACAGCGTCATTTAACAAAGGTAACGTCACACAATTTAGTTCCATTACAGCTCGGTGAGACAAAACAACTGTCTTATACTGAACACGTTTACCAAGCAAAGACAACATGCTAACGTTATTAGCGCCAGCCTATGGCATTTTACATTGTATAAATTAGCCTAGCAACTAGCGATCTTTCCCTTGTCTCATATGAAGCCAGGATAAATCCCTAAGTATAAATCCCTGAAGGATAGATCACTCACAAGACTTAAAATGCTATTTTAGTGGAGGCATTATTGTCTTCACAATTTATTGTTACTTATCTGTGAAATACAAGTAAATACTAGCGCCGTTTCCACTGAGGGAAATGGTTTCAGCTTACAGAAACAGACATGAGGTCTGCGTCACCATGACACTGAGTGTGAGGGTGGGCGAGTTCAATTTCCTGTCAACAAGGGGGGTGTTTTGAAAACACCTCCATTTTCACACGAAACTTAGCCTGTCCCCCCACCGCAGGAAATAATGGATCAATCCTGGAAAGCTGTTGATGTAGCATCTCTCTCCTTATGAAAGTAACACAGCGATTATTCGACTAATGAGAATTTCGTTGGACGAGAGCATAGGGACCAATTAATCCACTAGTCAACCAGGAGACAACACTTCACTGTCATGTTACAGTTATTAATCTAATCTATAACCACTAATTCATACATTATGTAATTGCTATGCATCCTGCAAACAACTGTGTTTAAAAAAGTAAAAATTAGATAAAAAATAAGTTATATTTTTTATTTTACTCACTTCCAAAACAAATGTGTATGCTAGCTTCCAAAACAAATGTGTATGCTAGCTAGCAAGATCTTTACAACATGAAGTGGTGGTGCACGTGGAAACACCAACACTTTTGTCCACAATGGCTACCAAAATCAACACTAAATAAAAGTTCTTTGTAGTTGCTTTAAAGAAAGCTGATGATACACTTGTATAGAGTAACATTTATCAAACTTTCAAAGAGGTTTAGAACCTCTGATGTTAAAATTGAGCTATTTCTGCTGCAGGCTTTCAAAGCTCCGTCAGTGGGAGCAGGACACACCACACAGCCCTTACAGTTCTTATTAGGACTCAAAGCCCATTTCTCTGATCTCTTTTCATTCTTTTAAGAACAGGAAAAGGAAACGTGAGACTTAAAAGAAAAACTACAGTAACAAAAATACACTAACCTCATTTCTTTAGAAAAAACACGTCTCTTTTTGTTCCTGCTCTCTTATCAGCCGCTCTTTGAACATCACAGCTTGCCCTCTTGCCCAACCTACTTATGCATGCCAGAAAAAAATGTATTTTGTGTCCATTTCTTTTCCAATTGCTTATGATAGCAGGAGCGCCGTGGTTTCCTCTGGGGCCGAGAAATGCTCATTTGAAAAATCGCCCAGACGTGTATGGAGGTTGCCAACCTCAATTTTTGATGCAGTAGCTCATTTTGTGTGTCTTCCTCAGGAGTCACAGCCCAGCCCCACTGGAGGCCTGGCCACACTAGCCAACCAATTATCAGGGCCTTTTCCTGCACCTGCCCACTGCCACCCTGTGTGGGTCTGCAGCTCCCCTCCAGGCCAGGGAGCAATCAAAGCTGATGCCCCACTACAGCTCAACCCTGAGAGGCTAACGGTGCTGTGGTGGCATTTAATGAGAAAAGTTCAAGTGTTTTAGGCTGTGGTGAAAGCATGCGGCGTGTTCTGAGGTTTTGTTCCTCAGGATTTGTCAGTTTCAATCAACTCAGTAGCTTAAAAGCACTGAATGCAGCTTTTTAAAAATGCTCAAAGAAAATAATTTAAATTCTTCCACTGTCTTGGCTGGAAGATTAGAGGATGAAAAAGAGAATTAGCAAAATGCAAGATTTTTTGGGGGGAAAATATCAAGCTTCATAGACATTCAAAACCCTTTTTGCTTGTATGGAGAGTCTGAATTGTCATTTCAGTTGACTCTGTTGATGTGAAGAATATACTTTCTTCCCATTAAATCCAAGGTATTAACAAACCTTGTGCTAACTTTATGTATATATATATATATATATATATATATATATATATACAGTACAGGCCAAAAGTTTGGACACACCTTCTCATTCAATGCGTTTTCTTTATTTTCATGACTATTTACATTGTAGATTCTCACTGAAGGCATCAAAACTATGAATGAACACATGTGGAGTTATGTACTTAACAAAAAAAGGTGAAATAACTGAAAACATGTTTTATATTCTAGTTTCTTCAAAATAGCCACCCTTTGCTCTGATTACTGCTTTGCACACTCTTGGCATTCTCTCCATGAGCTTCAAGAGGTAGTCACCTGAAATGGTTTTCCAACAGTCTTGAAGGAGTTCCCAGAGGTGTTTAGCACTTGTTGGCCCCTTTGCCTTCACTCTGCGGTCCAGCTCACCCCAAACCAACTCGATTGGGTTCAGGTCCGGTGACTGTGGAGGCCAGGTCATCTGCCGCAGCACTCCATCACTCTCCTTCTTGGTCAAACAGCCCTTACACAGCCTGGAGGTGTGTTTGGGGTCATTGTCCTGTTGAAAAATAAATGATCGTCCAACTAAACGCAAACCGGATGGGATGGCATGTCGCTGCAGGATGCTGTGGTAGCCATGCTGGTTCAGTGTGCCTTCAATTTTGAATAAATCCCCAACAGTGTCACCAGCAAAACACCCCCACACCATCACACCTCCTCTTCCATGCTTCACAGTGGGAACCAGGCATGTGGAATCCATCCGTTCACCTTTTCTGCGTCTCACAAAGACACGGCGATTGGAACCAAAGATCTCAAATTTGGACTCATCAGACCAAAGCACGGATTTCCACTGGTCTAATGTCCGTTCCTTGTGTTTCTTGGCCCAAACAAATCTCTTCTGCTTGTTGCCTCTCCTTAGCAGTGGTTTCCTAGCAGCTATTTGACCATGAAGGCCTGATTCGCACAGTCTCCTCTTAACAGTTGTTCTAGAGATGGGTCTGCTGCTAGAACTCTGTGTGGCATTCATCTGGTCTCTGATCTGAGCTGCTGTTAACTTGCGATTTCTGAGGCTGGTGACTCGGATGAACTTATCCTCAGAAGCAGAGGTGACTCTTGGTCTTCCTTTCCTGGGTCGGTCCTCATGTGTGCCAGTTTCGTTGTAGCGCTTGACGGTTTTTGCGACTCCACTTGGGGACACATTTAAAGTTTTTGCAATTTTCCGGACTGACTGACCTTCATTTCTTAAAGTAATGATGGCCACTCATCTTTCTTTAGTTAGCTGATTGGTTCTTGCCATAATATGAATTTTAACAGTTGTCCAATAGGGCTGTCGGCTGTGTATTAACCTGACTTCTGCACAACACAACTGATGGTCCCAACCCCATTGATAAAGCAAGAAATTCCACTAATTAACCCTGATAAGGCACACCTGTGAAGTGGAAACCATTTCAGGTGACTACCTCTTGAAGCTCATGGAGAGAATGCCAAGAGTGTGCAAAGCAGTAATCAGAGCAAAGGGTGGCTATTTTGAAGAAACTAGAATATAAAACATGTTTTCAGTTATTTCACCTTTTTTTGTTAAGTACATAACTCCACATGTGTTCATTCATAGTTTTGATGCCTTCAGTGAGAATCTACAATGTAAATAGTCATGAAAATAAAGAAAACGCATTGAATGAGAAGGTGTGTCCAAACTTTTGGCCTGTACTGTATATATATATATATATATATATATATATATATATTTGTTTTGAAAGCTAAATCATCAATTCAACAATCCACCTTAACACATGGGTGTTTCAGACTCTACCTTTCTTCAGTAAAAATACATTTTGGGTCAGCACATATAGAAAAACTTAATAAAAAAACAAAACAGACAGATGTATATTCATAGTAAATCTGTAAGCACACCAATCAGCCACAACATTAAAACCTCTCACAGGTATAATGAATAACATTCATTCATAGTCTGTGAAAATAGTCTGTGAAAATAACAGATGTAGCTACCATGATGCCACCCATTGGTTTGTGAACTCCTGTTTTGAGGTCTTGAGCTCAGCATGTTGGGCGTCGCCAACATGCAGCTGTCGGCTCAAAGAGTGCTACACAGTAAGAATACATGGGTCCATGTCATTGGTTCGACAGCCCATTGGTTCGACATCCCACTAGTCCGACTGTACGCGGTGCTGAACGGCTCGCGGCGGGCGTATGGTGCGCCGCGACTGGCTTGAGGTGGAGCAGGCTCACGGCTTATGTGTTTGTCACTTTCTTTTTCATTTTAACCCACACCATGATCTTTTCCTGACCCTAACCAAGTGGTTTTTGTGCCTAAACCTAACCAGACCTTAACCATAGCGCATCATGATGATTTCGGAACGGACTTCGGAACAATGAGTTTAATATGGTCGGAACAATGGGATGTTGAACTAATGGGCAGTTCCCAGAACACACACACTCTTCTTGGTGAGAATTACATGAAGACATAAATATCAGTCTCATGTCTGAGTATGAATATGAGACTGGTGTCAGGACATAGCTAGCCTAGGCTGGCATAAACACTAGATGCAGGGGGAGCAACTAGCCTTGAAAGAAAAAACACGTACAGGAAACCACAAAATGCTGTTTTTACATTTCTGTTCATATACAAATTAAACAAACATGATGCAATGCGTTAATTAGTGAGTATTTAAAGGTGCTGGTAAGTGTATTTCTAAACAATGGACAGAGCTAGGCTAGTGGCTGGAATTGGGGGGGTTATATCACCACGATTCCCGAATGCGGCACCGCTGCGGCTCACCGCTCCCTCAGGGGTTGGGTCAAATGCGGAGAACAAATTTCACACACTCAGGTGTGTGACAATCAGTGGGACTTTATTTAGGCGAGAGGCTGGCGCTGTGGAGGAGCAAGGGTGGATCTGACTAAGAGGCTGAAGACACTATCGGCAGACAGCCTGTCACTCAAACCCACCCACTCTTAATTATGTGTAACTTTAAGGCTCAATAAAATGTGAACATGTGAGTTTTATAAACATTCACCCCTATACAGTTTTTATGAAGGGGGAAATTAGCTGTAGGGACCAAAACTGTTTTTTGCACCAGGCTGTAAGCATGTTTAGTTCCGCTGTAAAGTTGGGCATTTTAACATGGGAGTCTATGGGGATTGATTCCTTTCTGGAGCCAAAGTGGTCAGAGCCAAGTCCAATCCATGGCTGGGCCTCCTTGGGTGTCCTGGGATGTCTGGCACCAGGGTGTTGGCAGCAGATCGCTGGAGTCCTGTGGGTTGTGATGTGGGGCCTCCATGGATTGACTTGTTCTGGCACATCCCACTGATGCTTGATCAGATTGGGATATGGGGAATTTGGAGGACAGATTGACGCCTTAAGCCCTTTGCTGAGCAGTTTTTGGTGTGTGGCATGGCACATGTCCTGCTGGGCAGGTCATTGCCATCGGGGAGTGCCGTTGCCATAAGGAGGGGAACTTGATCTACAACAGTGTTAGGTTAATTTTAAGTGGCATTCACATGAATGTTAGGGCCCAAAGTTTACTAGCAGAACATTATAATGAGATGATCAGTGTCAATCATTTCACCTGTCAGTGGTTTTAATGTTGTAGCTGATCGGTGTATATTCTAACCATGGACAATTGGGTTTAAATATCTGATCTTCTGGCTTTTAAAAAAAGTTAAATGAAAATATGAAAATCCTTCCATTTTTGGATTTTACCATCTGCACAAACCAGAACATGAAAATATAGCAGAAGCAATTTCCGCTCCCAGCTAGCCCTAATCAGTAATTACCTCTCGCCCAAAACTCCTGCTTCCTCTCCGCCTCCACACTCTCTCCTTCACCATCTCCATCATTTATTGTTACTGAACACTTGTATTTTGTCGATAAAACTTCCATGTGTTCAGTCTGACTGCAGCTAATGGAGTGAGTAATGTGGCGGATGCTGCCTGACTTGCAATTGCATTATGGGGCATCTGTCCGTGGGATGGAGCGATCTTGGAGCAAGGGAGAGCGCAGGCACTGTGACTTTCCAAAAATCTGTTCATTACTCCAAGTAAAATCACACAAGTGCACTCTGCTCGTGTACGCATACTCACACAGTGTCAGTGAAACACATAGGCTTCACTTCATGTGAGTGTATATAAGCGATTCTGAAATGTCTCTAAAGCCAAAAAACTCTTATCTTTTACCATTTTACTGGAAGCCATTTTAGGGATACATTTCCTCTGCAAATCACAATCATCTGGCATAGTGATCAAAACAAGCCAAGTGATGAGCGCTGTCCTGGATGTAAATTAGTGCAAGTCTTTTTTGCTCCAGCCACACGAGACACAGGAGATTGAGCGTTGAAGAGATAAGAGGAACTAGTTGTCAGTGTGAGGAGATAAACTGATTGGAGTCTAGATTGGGTGTAAAAATGGTCTGCACAAGTAGCTGCTGTCATTCACAATCAGTTCGACTGCATGAGCAGAAATCCCAACATGCAGTACTTTGTTTGTGCACACTCCAGTCTCCTTATCACATCCTTTGTGTGTGATGTGACAGTTTTTACCAAGTACCCTGGATACAAGGCCTTTAAGATGCCATCCATGTCTGACAGCCGTAATGGAGGACCACTGGTCTTGGTCAGTAAAGGGTAAATGATATCATCACAATTATTTTTGTCTAGAAGATTCAAATAAAATCTTGTCTCAAAGCCTGTTAGTTTTCTCATCACCAGAGATTTTGAAACAAGCATTAATTTCTGATCCAATAAGATCAGACTAGGGTTGTTGTGCCGATGGGGGGGGAATCAACGCCTCCGCCTGCTTGACACTAAAGGCCCGAACATACTCGGGCGGAACGTACGCGGAGCGGACTCTGTGGAGGTCCGCCCAGACCAAAAGCAGACATCCACAAGCCCTGTGCGTGCAAAGCTCGGATTTTACGACTGCGCGGACTCTGCTCCGTGCACCAGTGACTGCTCAGCATGTATTTTTCACATTGACGTGCAAGAATTGTGGGTAATGTAGTGTGTTTCACTGACATTTTTACAGGAAACTACAATGCGGAAGTGCGCTCGACTATGGAAGCCCAAATGACTGCGGACATTTTTCGCATTTTTTTCATTTTCCGCGCCGCTTATAGTACGCCCGAGTATGTTCGGGCCTTAACGCGCATGTCACGGAGCGGTTAACCAACCAAACAACACAGTGTCAGGAGAAACTGAAAAGATACTCTGTCTATGTAAAGTCAACTTGCTAGTTAAGGAGCCATTACACGTTCAAGAGTTTTATAAAGCTTCTTCGACACCAGCACCATCTTCTTCTCCTTGCCACGGCAATGCGTCTCCCCCGCCCCCCCAGCGATGACATCGTTCTTTGGCGATTTCACTCAATGGCGATAGGACGATAGGATATGGACAAGATCGCCCAAGTCTAGATCAGACATCAGACATTTAACAATAGAAAAAATATCCAAACAAATTTCTAAGCATTATCTAGGTTTGAGGTATCTAGTCACACTAGAATTACATCATCACCAAACTAGTGCTAAATAAATCACTTTTGGAAAGTGCTCTCATGCACATCTGGGCAGCACACCAATTTCCCCACCCAAGTTGAGAATTATGAAAATTGTAGAGCACAGGCAGCTATATAACACCATCTTGCATTAGTGGATATTTCTAAAATTATTAGATTAGATTAGATTAGACTGGTTTTACTGTCCACCTCATTGGAAATCTGTGCTTCCCCCAAGTAAAAGGAACATTCAGTGTACATAACACAACACAACAAACAATAAATATACAGTATACAATGTACATTGGTGCAAATGGGCAGGTGGAAGCATTAATAATTAATATAAATATAAACCATATAAATAATAAAGACAGTGAATCTTATGACAAATGTTCCCTGATGCAGTCATGCTGTGTTCAATGCCTGCATGACATAGAAAACAAAAGACTTATTATATATGTTCTATCTTGCCCTTTGGAACCTGGCGCAATGGCCAGATGGGAGCTTCTCAAACTCAGAGTATAGTGGACGTGAGGTATCTGGAGTCGTATGTTTACTCTTCCTGTGTACAACACTGTAAAATAGATTGCAAGGTTGCTTCTGTGACTTGTCAATCACCTTCCCTGCAGTACTAACAGACTTGGAGAGCTTGTTTTTGCTGTTTGCACTCAAGTTGGTATAGTAATAATAATATGCTTTCAACCAGGCATGTCTGTGCTGTTTCAAGTATATCTTTGCTAGCGCCGAAGCTCCCAAGCTTTCTGACTGAAAACAGTGGCTGACTGGCTCTCTTAAGAAAAAGTACTATACCTACCAAATCATCATTCAAAATGTGAAGTGAGTTTTAAAGGAGCCACATCACCATACAAAGTCAATGAATTTTCTGAGAGTGGCACAAATTGAGGCAAAGACTTGTCCACGTATAGCTGGAGTGTGGGACCTTTGCATATAAATGAATGACCATTACATTCAAGCCCTTTGCCAAACAAGTTCACATAATGCTGATTAAAGCTATCGCCACCATGAAAAGCTCTGTTGTTGGCAATTAAACAGACTTGATGATTAAAACCAGTAAAATCACTGAATAAAACAGTTTTACATTAAAAATCAGTGTTTCTCCGATGCTGTTTGGCATATACATGTAACACATATAACGGGCAGCTCACCCATCTGATGCTACTGTAAAATGTACACACCTTTTTTCTCTGATAACTTAAGATCCTCATGTTCAGGAGGTTATCGCAAGGAGCCGAATAATCCACAAATATCCCTTCCTCTCCAAAACAAACGGACCCAGTGATTTAAACCGGTAAAATGCTGTACAAAGCAGTCTCTGACTACACATCAGTGTTTTTCTTCAACTGCTTGTCACAGATGGCTTCTAACAATGTTGGCTGATGTGAAAATGTGAATGGCCCTATCTAGAGCCAGTGTTTGGTTAGGTTAACACGGACACAGTCGGTGGTTGCATTTGAAATCACATTCAAACATAGTTTTCATACTTGGTATGACATAATATTGAGTATTTAGTGTGTTAACACTGCATGGTATGTGAACTTTGGGTATACAAGAAATCTGCGGAGGTATACTACATTAGCAAGAATGTTTGAGTATCAGATGCAAGCTTACTGGACATACTCTGATTTTGAGCCAGGCTGTTAATATGTCACTTCAGTAAGTTTTAATATTTTTTCAGGCAATAAAGTTACTATTAAGAAATCGTAATGTGCTCAATTAATCCAAATACCGGCTCTCTGGAAATTTCCACAGCCTCCTGGGGGAAAGTCCTGTGTTGTTTAACCAATTCATTACCCCGACTGCCTCCCTATGCAGACTTTTGGTCTTGATACTACTTCTGTCTTTACTCTGCTCTGAGCATTGGCTACGTGATTGCAATCTTCCTGATTACATGGGATATACACAAATGTATGGGTTATATACAAATTGTTGTGCATTAGTTTTCATAGGTATAGCATACATACAAACAGTGTATGAAAACAGCAGCAGAGTATGCAGCACATACACACTGGTTATGTAGAAGGCAGTAAGTTAGTATGTGATTCCAAACACAGCTAGTGTGTCTGTTGCTAGCTAGCTTACAGCTTATGTCTGTAAAGTCAGTTGTTTGAAGGGAATAAATACAGTGTTTGTCAAATTCATGCAAATGACACAATGTGAAAATTTGCTTTACTTTTTGTCTGAACACACCTTGAGATTTAGTTTGTAATGCATATACATCAACTATTATGTTCATTTTGCTTTTAAAAAACAGATCAATGTTCTACTGTCAGCAATGGCTTGATATTCTGTAATCTAAATTTTTCCTCAAGGCATGCAAGTAATAACTTTCTATGTCACAGTGGCAATTTTCTTTTCTTTTTTTAATTTGATTTCCTAAACTTTAAAGTAATAAAAGCACATAGTGTAGCTGAGTTTCACTCCTTTGCCAGAGGGAAAAACATGTAACTCTGCTATATTGACGTGGGCGAAACTTTAATTCATATACAATTCGGTTTGGTCAAAATGGGATTTGAAAGTCCTCTGAAAGTTGACATTGTCTGTTTAAATCCATAGTACAATTTGGACGGATGGACCCCGGTCATTTGGCTTCTGTATCTCTGAAAAGATGAGCAGTGTGACATATTATCTTGACAGATAAGTGTGGAGAAGTGTAATGAGCTGCAATATATTGTGATGCTCTAATATGGAAAACAATATTCAGTCAATAACTGCACGGTAATGCTTTGGCAAGATTTCATATTGATATAATCTCATCTCTTGATGGATGGATGCATAATAAGAATCTGTTTGTGCAGCTGATGACACTTAGAAGTTCTGAGATAATTATTCATGATGTAAAGGTGTTAAATGCCTTCACATAGATTTATAGTTGAACTAGCTGGCCAGAGATTCTGTGTGAATCTCATTAATAAAGCAGATTCATTCTCCAGAATGATAAAAAGAGCAAAAAACTTTCGGGGTGAGAGTTGTACATTCCTGACTTACTTACATATGATTCATTTTTCAAAAATGCCTGTGTCTTCAGTGTAAAGATCGATTGGAGCTGTCTATAATTAAACTTTAACAAAACAAAACAGATTGGCCTGAGGCCCAAAGTGATTAGGACTTATCATGATCTCTTTTTTTTTGGAACATAAATGATCAAATGAATGTGAATTTTACAAAACCTGAACATATTTGACACTCCCACTTTCTGTAAAAGCTCAGTGGATGTTACCATCTTGGCCTTTCTGCCTCTAGTTGTGTAGCCTTAAGCCAATAACAAAGGTTACAATATTGTAACCTTAGTTCAATGAGCACAGGCAAAGCCCTCCACTGGACTATGGGTAATACTCTCCTTCAATCATGCGCAGGTATTCGCCCAAATTTGCACAAATAAAGCCGGCCAATCAGGATGTGCCTACTTAAATACATGTGGACCCCACACTATATATTGCAGCACACCCTCTGTCTGCTATCCTACACCGTCTTTGGCAAGCAGCACTTGCCCTCTGCCCAGGGTAGAGGGCTGTGCCTTTGCAAGTAGAAGTAGGGTTACAATACTGTAACATTCAATGTCAGACAGCAAACACGTTCTGACTCTGACTTCGTCACATACTGATGTTTGCTCATTCCACGTCCACATACAATGTGCAAGATACCCTGGGTGTGTTGGTTGTTGACGTTCTGGGACACCGTGTCAAGTTCTGCCTGTTACATTTATTGTGTTCTTTCAAGATACACTTCAGTTTTCACAGAGAACTGAACGTTTGCATACAGTCTCTTTCAAAATAAATGCACTACATTGGTACAACACGAGTTGACGTTGTTTTTTGTTTGTTTGTTTTTTGTTTTCCTTCCACAACAAAAACACATGGTTGGGTTTAGGCAACAAAAGCATGTGGTTATGTATGGGGTGCCATTTGTAAAGTGGCTCACGCTGAAAATAACATCAACATTTTGCCACATTTAGCTTCAAACAATGTTTAAAAAAGTATTGTGAATTTTTTAACTTCACCTTTTACCACATTTACAGCAATATTTGTTAACTTAGAAATATATTAAATAGTTAAATCTAAATATTAAATGTGGTACCTAAATGTTAAATGTTAAATATAACTAAGACATCCGCTGGGAAAAAATATTTTTTTCACAGACCGTTTAGAGTTAATGAGTCATTACAGACACCGCTAACGGGGCTAACGGTTAGCCCAGCTAATCTATGATAACCATGTTATTTACAAAAAGTGCACACAGAAATAGTAATGTTTGTTCAATCACTGTGTTTATAGACTTTACAAACACCAGATTAATCTAAACGGTGATATAGTGACCTGGAAAAAAATGTGAGATATTCATATATGTAGCTAAACTCTGCTGGTTTTCTACCCAGAAGTATTTGTAAACAACAAGGTGATTCCCTCCGAAGGGACACTAACAACTCAAAGTACACGTCAAATAAAATTTCTCCAAACATGTTTCCTGTTATTTTAGGTAGTTATTATCACGCTAATGTATGTTCAAGTGTTCATTTCCCCCGATAAGTTGGTTTTAATTGATTATTTGGTTCTATAAACACAGTCTGACCATCTCAAGCTTTTAATTTGGTACTTCCGGTGACCGGCAGTGTGAATTTGCATATTAGCTAAATATTTAGTTTCCCCCAGAACATTTAGATTTAACATTTAACATTTAGATTTAGATTTAATATTTAGATTTAGATTTAGCATTTAGATTTAGATTTAATATTTAGATTTAGATTTAATATTTAGATATAACCATTTAATATATTTCTAAGTTAACAAATATTGCTGTAAATGTGGTAAAAGGTGAAGTTAAAAAATTCACAACACTTTTTTAAACATTGTTTGAAGCTAAATGTGGCAAAATGTTGATGGTATTTTCAGTGTAAGCCACTTTACACCCCATAGTTATGTTTAGGCTACAAAAGCACTTGGTTACATTTAGGCAACAAAAGCAAGTGGTTAGGTTTAGGAAAGAAGAACGGGGTTTGGCCTAGAATCATTCAGGATACAAACACCACTCTCTGGGGTTAAAGTGTTTGTTGGACCCATCCACCACTCCCTCCCAACAACCCCACCCAGACTTTTGACCTTGTCCCACCAAGTTTCCCCCTGATGCCGCCAGGTGCTGTTAGACTATAACGGCAACTGGCCGCGGATCGTGCCAATGTTAAAAGACGCCTTTTTCGTTGGTTTCTGACAAGTGAGACCAGGCTCCACACAGAATCTACCCTCAACTGGACTCTATGGGTAGAGTAGGCAGCTATCTACGTTTATGCATATTTCAGTGGGCTTATGCCTGCTTGTGATTGGAGGAGAGTATTATCCATAGAGTCCAATAAAGGGTGGAGCCTGTGTGAGATATAACTTTGCACAGGTGAAGTTGGAACTTAATATAGCAAATATAGCTAATTAGCAGAAAGCAGCACTCATCCAGCAGGAGGCTATGAGAATTGTGTACACAGTGGCACATGAAAATATAGTGAGGCAAAATGGCAAGTGACCACAGTTCATTCTAACATGAGAGTGAATCTGGGTTTGGCTTTCACTATTGACTCTCCTGGCAAGCACTGAGGGAGAGGACGGGGATGAAGAGCATCATAAAGTTGGCCTATTTTTTGCTGGAAAAGTAGGTGCCACCATTTAGCTTAGTTAACTTACTAGTTAGTATCAGCTTTTCAGTAGTAGCTTCCAGTGTATGTTCAGGCAATGTAGGGTGGTGGGACTAAGTTTTAATGTTGTGTTTACAAACAGCAATGGACAAAAATATTTAAAAAGATATATATTAAAAATAGTACAGAAATATTTATGATTAGTCAAATTATGACTTGAAGGAATAGCCTATATCCAGCGTTAGTTCTTAATAATTTGTCATTATTTGGAATAGGAGGGCTTAATGTTTCCCTTTGGTAATGTGTATTGAAAACTGTATTCCACTATTTTCATGAGTGAGGCTCCTCTACTGTGGGGTCAAAAATATATAAATGCATTTGCTACCAGAAGTACTGCTAGAACAACTCTTTCTACTGTATATTCAGTCCTACTGAATTTTAATATACAGCACCAACCTTAATAAAATACCAGAATATGCTCAAAAATACATTTTTATGCATTTTTTATTTCTTTTTTTCTGTAAAACAACTGCATGAAACTCTGGAGCATCTACAACTGAATGTTACTAACATTCTCTACAAACACTTGCTTTGTATGAAAGCAGTCTTTATTATACATTTTGTTAGACTACACATGAGTTGTACATTCTTATGATTATGTTTCTGGCACTAGAAGAAGAAGCTGTCACCGCCTCTAAACAATATGAATGCAAGCTGTTTGTCATCGAAGCCGGGGCCATTTCTCCAGGGTATTTTCCCATTTATGACAGGATTTATTCTCTCCCTCTCCCTCTCTCCTTTTCTCTCTTGCTCTCTCACTCTTTCTATTTCTTTAATATATGTCCTGACTTGCGGGCACTTTCTCATTATTCCTATCTTGATATCTGCCACTGTTAATGAGTGGAGGGACTCAAGTTGCAGAGTTTGAGCATTTGGATTAATGTGGGCACTGCAGCAGGGAAGTTTGGGAATAGTGCAGGCTCTCACAGTTCATTACTGTGGATATATGACATTTTAAGGCTGTGAGACGCCAGGCTAATGATGCTCCTCGGTAAACACTGGAGACTGCCAGCCACTGCACCTGAGAATGTTCCTCTAATAGCAGGGATGTCAACATGGTGACAGGTCCACCTCCTCTGTACCCACTGTACTGCTGCATTTTATGTACAGGAGAAAATTCTGTTAATTGATAATGGACACATTTTTAGAGTGCATGGCGTGGACACAATAACACAAACACTTGTGCAGCATAACAGCATCCAAGCTTGTAATGTCAACAGTGACAGTGTCCAAAAATGTTCAAATCTGTGGTCAATTTTTTTAGATTAGTTCGTAGTTTATTATTTGGTTGGTCCAGCGAGGCAAGTAACCTCTGCTGAGCAGCACCCCATATGGCCATACGTGACAATGACTGACTAATATCACATGGACATTCTCTTTGTCTACCAAGTTTCTCTTGAGTCAGCCGCTTTTAAGATGTCATCATTAGGTCACCTGACTGACAGTGCGTGGAAAGGGGGATCCACAAGGGGACTGAGTTTCTCAGTGAAGGAGCTCTTCAGGCATCAGTGCTTTTGGGCCCATAGAGCATGAACATAAAATTCCTCTGACTGACTCTGCACACACATGCATTGCACAAAAATAATATACTGATATCACTCCTTTTTTTTTATTTGTTCCAAATGGATCTATGACTCTGACATTGTGTCTGTATGTTATGTTCCCCCTTTGCCTTTTTTGTGACTTTGCGACATTGGATCTAGAAAGGTGCTTTAAATACTTCCTTACTTAATAAAGACTAAGATAACACAAGGTCATTTCTAGTCTCGCCACCAGACAGTCAGAGATCTCCGCCTTCTGATAGTCTGGGGACACTCCTTTCTAAAGTGTGTTTAACACACCGGCGAAAACGTCCGCAAGGAAACAAACACACAGAGAGCTTGAAAATGGATGCCAAGAGATTTAACTCCGTTTTATCAAACGTGCTCATCCGTGAAGAAAATATTTTTTCCAGCGGATGTCTTAGTTACACCATGATTGAGCTAACTGGAGTAGTTTCATGTCGTATCCGACAACGGGAGGCTTTTAACAGATGGCATCCTGATGTTAGCTTTGCTGCTGCTGTTAGCTGTCCCTGTCAGCTGCAGCCACTGATGCTTTCTAGACATCGTGATTTCCCAAAACTGAATAAATAATGTTACCACACATAGCAACACAAAACTGCTTTGCTAGCTCAATCATGTTGTAACTAAGATATCCGCTGGAAAAAATATTTTTTTCACGGACCGTTTATAGAGTTATTACCTATTACAGACACCGCTAACGGCTAAGAAATAGTAATGTTTGTTCAGTCATTGTGTTTATAGACTTTACAAACATCGAATTAGTCTAAACGGTGATACAGTGATGTGAAAAATGTGATATATAGATATATATAGATATAGATATAGATATAGCTCTGCTGGTTTTCTACCTGGAAGTATTTGTAAACAACAAGGCGATTCCCTCTCACGTTATAGTCCGGCCGGACGGATGAGTCATGGCCTTATAAAAGATTATGTTTGTTTCTTTTAGTTGGCGAGAATGTGTCGCCGCAAATGTGACAAACATCCACTAACTTTGACAGAGTTTTCTGCAAGCACGGCTGAGCCATTTTGTTCCGCTACACGTGTTTCTAGTCAGACTATGTTTACAAGCACAAGAGTTCAGCGAAGGACCGCCCTGCGGATTTACTATTGGTTCTGCAACGTAGGGAGTTTTTTTAAACTCTGAAATTGTATCCGCCCATCTAAACACAAAATCAGGGAGAAAGTCATCAGTCTTTAGTTAAGCAAAGCATCTAAAGACTGACTTGTGAGCCTAGGTCATTTCAGAGAGTTGGTGATTCTTTGTATTGATTATGAAAAGGGAATTTTATTCTAATTCTGCTTGCAGCCAGTACACCAAAATAACTGCGCCATGAGAACATGGTACCTTGTGTTTACCAGTACATTATAGTATATTAGTATACTATATATACTGTATATAGTATATATATATATACTATACATAGTATATATATATTAGTATATTTTACTTTTGTAATTAAACAGTCATCAAAATTGATGCATTCATATCAGTTACACACACAGACTGAATAAAAATAATAGACTTAGCCACCATGACGTCAACTATTGGTTTGTGGACTCATGTTGTGAAGCTGGGCGGCACGGTGATGTGGTGGTTAGCACTGTCGCCTCACAGCAAGAGGGTTGCCGGTTCGATCCCGGGCGTGGGAGCCCTTCTGTGCAGAGTTTGCACGTTCTCCCTGTGTCAGCGTGGGTTCTCTCCGGGCACTCCGGCTTCCTCCCACAGTCCAAAGACATGCAGATTGGGGACTAGGTTAATTGGTAACTCTAAATTGTCCGTAGGTGTGAATGTGAGCGTGAATGGTTGTTTGTCTCTATGTGTCAGCCCTGCGATAGTCTGGCGATCTGTCCAGGGTGTACCCTGCCTCTCGCTCGATGTCAGCTGGAATAGGCTCCAGCCCCCCCGCGACCCTCAAGAGGATGAAGCGGTTAGAAGACGAATGAATGAATGAATGTTGTGAAGCTAGAGTTTGGTATTTTGGCCAATGCCATCTTTGATTTTTGGTGCAAGAAGTGACCATTTTTGGATGAGAGGTAGGAGCTGTTGAAGGGTGAGGGTTGGATCCATGGATGTATAAAGAGAACTGGATATAGTGTTAGAGGCAAGCCTGCGTCCATTCCTATGAAAGTTGTTTAGTGGCGCATGAAGGCAAAAAGGCTCTGTTTCTGTGGTGTTGCCTGGATCTTTCCTAATGTGGGGCCCATAGAGCAAACACACTAGAGACTCGCCAGCCAAGCAGCTAATTTCCGATTTAGCCCTCTGCCAACTTGAATGGGGATAAAACTGATTTAATCATGTGGCTTTTCGAATGTTATTGAACTGTATGGATCCAGATAATGAAACAAGTCATTTTTCAGAGATGGATGCTCAAAAAATGTGCCCACTTATTTACAGATGTCTTTTTCATAGTGTAAGTCTATGGGAAAAAGTCTTTTTGGGACTTGTGTAATGTCACGTTTAGCCACTACGTAAAATTGGCTTCAAAGACCAATGCTGTTCCTGGGGGCTTGTGTGGATCAGACCCATAAGGTGGGTTTCCATCCACCTATTTTTATTCACATTTTCAACAATTGCGAAAAGAAACTTGAATGGAAATGCCAGAAATTCAGAAAAGGGCCGAAATATCGCAAAAATGTTTTTACGCTTGGAGGGGGTGGAAAAGTTAGCGTATCGATATTAGGAAAATGCGACTTTTGGCAATGGAAACAGACTTAGCGAATAAACAATGACAGAGGCTACCGAATCCTACTTCTACTTCACACACACACCTGTGTGAACTTAGAGAGAGGTAATTACTTCAGTGTTAGGTGAGTGTAGGCTATTTTACAACTTACCTGAATAGACTGGATGTGTTGAATACCGCTGCATCATGTGCGCTGCCTGGTGTACCAACACAGACATCACGGCATTATGTAGGCTACACTGACAACGCTGATATGAGTGTGATGAGAGCTCTCGCAATAGCCAAGAAGTTCCCAAGGAATCTCTCCATCTCTTCGTAGTCATGGATGTGCCGGTAATTGTTTACATTAGTTGTGGACATGAGACGCTCTCCATGACGTCATCTCACAGCGCCCTCTTCTTCTACGGGTGTTCTTTTGCATTTTACTTTTCATGAGAAGCGCCACCTTCTGCTCAACCTGTTGATTCCCAATACTCGCAAAACAATAATGAAAGGAAACGTGCATAAATTCGCATTTTCTTTTGCGCATTTTCACAAAATTCGCTTAAAATTTTCGATACATTTGGATGGAAACCCAGCTATAGACTGGAGTGATGCATTGCAGACAGCCTGCCACTCAAAGCAGCCCCACCCTTAATTATGCGTAACTTCAAGCCTTAATTACTTCTAAACGGGTAAGTTATATAAAAATTCACCCCCGTAGAGTTGTCATTGATATCTACTGTAAAGTTGAGCATGGGTGTCCTTCGGGAGCCAGCTTCAAGTGGCCATTCGAGGAACTGCAGCTTTTAGCACTTCTGTTGGCTTCATATTTCAGCCCCAGAGGTTGCTGCTTGGTTACACAACAACTTAAGTTTACTAACATTAGCCACGATAAGCCACATCATGTTTCAGTCTGACAAAAGTTGATAAAGGTTGCCTGGGGACTGCCTTGGCACTACTATTGGGTTGATGAACTGGCCTCATTCAAATGAGGGAGGTGAGTTTTTCATGCAGGGCTAATGTTGGTTTGCATTTTATTACCTACGATTTAGCTTTTCATTTAAAAGAGGACGCTGTGTTGTTTTTCTTTCAAAGAGTATGTAGTCTCACATAACTTCATTCAGTATAACCTGTTCAGGTTCACTCCTTGAACATTAAAGAATGCATCCATAAACAGTAAGACAAGAAGTTGTCGTGTGGACTATGTCTTATCGGATAAAAAGTATTGTCACTCTCCTTAGTTTCATTTGCCTGTTGGCTATGAATCTCTTGTTCACACTAATATTGATTGGGCCATGCAAACACAAAATGGGCAATGAGGTATTTGTTGAAAGGCATTGATCACCTCAGAGGCCTGACAGCGAGCTTTTTTTTATTTGAAGTAATGTCATTGTGCAAATGGAGGTCATATTTCAACTTTATCGAGTCTTGCCCCATCGGCATGGCAGCAACACGGAGTCAGCATAAAAAACGCCTTCGGGTAGCAAGCCCAACCTCTCTTTTGGGGATAAAATATGCCATCCAAACACAGGAAGTATTTATCAAGCCTCAAATTGATAATGTCAACAGCTCGGCCCTGGCATAGCCAGCAGCACAACCCAACCACTTCACATTTGCAGCTGACCTAATACAACTCCAGCGTCTCTCACAGAAAGCCTTTACTTGAGCAGGAGACAAATTATCTTTTGATTTGAAATGGACCATTTCCTTAAATACCTGTATTCCTAATGAGTCCAACCCCCACCCCCCCGCTCTCGCTCTCTGCTTGTCTTGCTATTAGTGTCCAGGGAGCTAGCAGCGAGCTGCCCGACTGCCTGGCTGCCTGAGTGATTAACTAAGGCTTGGGGCTGACAGGCTAGCTACCCCTGATAGAAGCAGGAGGGGGATAATGTGGGGCTCTGTTTAGCAAGGCGGAGAGGACAGGAGAAAATAGTGGATGGGTTCGAAAGGAGCGGGGAGGAGGTGGGAACAGGGGAGGCATAGATGATAGAGAGGAGAACAAATGGACAGACTGACTGCAGGGTGAGAAGAGGAGAAGGACTGAGCAGAGGAGGGGAAAGGTGGTGGAGAAATGAGGATAAAAATATGTGAAAACAAAGCTGTGCGTGAGGAAACTAAAAGAGTTTATAACCAAAGAAGACAGGATATAGGGTGGAGATGAAGAGAAAGGCTGCAGCAGTGAAGTAAAGGATGATGGGGCATCATAGGGAGAAGGATTGTGAAAAGCGGAGGAGGCACACAAGGGGAGAAGCAATGCACAGGACTGCAGGTGGGAGTCCCTTGTGAGATAACAGTTAAGTCTATGTAGTGATAGGGGCTCAAGCAAAACTAATGATCTCATCCAATTGAGAATAGGCCACCTGAGACTAGCTTATGTCTAATGGATGGTGTAGTAGGCTTTGCAGGTGTTTCGGACTGCCTTTAGAGAAGTTCTCCCTTAAGCCCTCCTATGTATAGCCCATATATTGGTATTGAGTTCCTCTGAATCATACATTTATGGACAACAGTTATGTTTTCTATGCCAAGCTAGTGACTGTTGTGAATCAAACTGACAGCTGCAGGTTGCAAGTCCATGAAGCGCTGATGAGGCGCTGCACTTTTAGAAATGATTCTCCTGTGCATGCGACGCTGAGAGTAAAAATAGGTTCATTAGCACAATGGACCGGTTCATGACAAAGAGACAAAAAAAAGAGATTTGCAACTTCTATCCGTTGGCCCCACACGTGTCATTTCTGTTTCGATGAACACATTTCAAAACAACTGAGTCCCTCTGGGCTTTTTAATTGACATTAACTATCCAGATGCAGCAATTAAAAAGTTCCATTTATAACTTCAGCTTTAAGCTTTGGCTAGGAGAGTTTAGACTTTAAAGCAACACTCATGTTTCTTAATGTTTGTATGTACGTATAAGTAGCATATGAATATAATTTTTATTCACAATGGGTTTCTGGGATTTTTTTTATGTATACAATTTCTGAGCAGTCAGTAGTTTTCTGTATAGCTGAGCCTCCTAATTTTCCATCTCTTTCCTGAAATAAACCAATGCAAAAAGCCATTGGTCATGAAAAGATGAATATTACTGTGCCAGCATTTTTCTGAATCATTATGCATTAGCCGCAAATAAAAGAGCATATCACACCGACTTCGTTTCCCCTTCTAAAAAGCCTGGAGAAATCCAACAATTTTGGTGGCAATAACTATTGAAAAATTCTGAGGGTACAGATAAGATTCAGCATTGGAGTAGCACGGCACATTAATTTTCTTTTCCATATGAAATCACGGTGGCAGCATTCTCCCCCTAGAAAATGCTGGGCTCTGTATTTTGTCACCTTATTAGTGTCTTCCTGTCCTGCTGCTGCTGTGGGTATTTTCCATATATGACAATCTGACAAGCTGTGGAAAGCCACTGGGCACTTTCAGGTGAGGAAGTGTCACTGAGGAGCGATGAGAACTGTGTTGAAAAATAATAAATTCTACACTTAGTGAAGCCTAGGGGCCATATCTTCATTTATGCTTCAATACCCCTGGTTATGGTAATTTGTATTATTGATGTGGAGGTGGATATTAAAGGTGTGGTCCACTGAAAATTTGCCAGGAAGAAGGCACCTGGTTAAATTCATATTCCAAGTTGCTGTAATAAGAGACAGGAAAGTTACATTTTTGAAAACTAATTTGTGCTCTACAAGGATTTTTTCCTTTTGTCTCTACTGAGGCAAAACAAGAGCAAGAAGCTCATACAGAATGTACACATTCATGCACACGCACATGCACTTCCTGTTCTGCATTTATTAAAAATGTTATCAGCCATTCTCCTTCTTTTCTCCCCTAAAGTGAGAACCACCATGGACCCGTGAAGCGACTTCAGAGGAAACCAGTGAGGAAAACTCCGCAAAGGGTGATTCACAATCAACATACTGCAACCTGTCATTTTCCATCTCAGCTACTCTCCTGGCATTGTCCTTTTGAAGTCCTCTCAGAGGTATTAAATCATGGTTGATTACCATAATAGAAACGTAATGGCAGCAGTGCCAATCGCAACATCGAGCAGCCATTAGTAGGCATACATAAACAAGGACAGGCATTGATTAAAAGAAAAGTTGTTGACTTGCAGCGTGAAAAAGTAGAAAAGTAGCTCTTTGATTGTGGATTTTCATTAATGGATATTTATTGCATATAAACGCAGATCTAAACAGAGCCAGTGTTAAAAGATGCACAATTCATAGGCGTTATCACATCCGCGGCTGAACCCAGGAAGACTGACATGTATGCCTTTGCACAGTGCAGCCAATTATTTCCCTCTCCAAGTGAGTACTGCTGTGCTGACTCTCAAATACTGACACATTCAGCAACAGCGTTTGAAGAATATTTTCCCCCTTCACCTTCTCACTCTCTCAGAAAAAAAACCCCAGCTACTTCAAATGTGCGCTTTTGGAATCAACTTATTTCAATCAGTCTTGCATTGAGTTCTCCAGAGGTTTTTATAACAAATACCTTAAAAGCTGCAATTATTGCATTTATCCATTTGCCCGTATTGTTGCTGTTGCTGCAAAAGCCCTGAGGGGAAACACAGAAAGGTGAAGGCTGCACAGACACAGAGTTCAGGGATCAGAGATGAGAGATGACAAAAGGAAATCAAGCCTGGAGCCCAACCCGGCTTCTGTTCGTGCATCACATGCAGAAATGGGGTTCACAGAAACCTCATTGAAGCGGGAATTCATAACCACATTAACACTCTCGTATCAACCTTTAGCACTTTTCATTGTAAACAATTTAAAACACAGCCTGGTGGGAAATGGCAGGCAGGCATCTGTCACCGCAGTGCTTCACTCCCTCTCAAGCATATTCAAAGAGCCTTTAAATCTGCCTGACGAATCATCACAACGATGACAGTTTCTTTAAAAGCGGTGATCATACACTGTTTTTGCCTGTGCAGACTTTTTTTTCTGTTTTGCCTGAGGGGAACCCAGGAAGATCTGAGAACTCCCATCTCCATACCCCTCCACCTTTTTAAAGTCTTTTTGTTCCTTGTTAATAATAATAAAGACCTGCACACATTACCATACTGACATATGTAAACAACAGCCTTGTGTCCTCAGAAGACATGGTTGCTTTGAGCGAAAGCATTCTTTCCATGAAGTTTTTCAACCATTGTGTTGCTTCGAAATTACTTTTTTCCCATCAAGAGGCTTTGAGCAGCTTTTCACTGACGTCAATTGATTTATAGAGTTGCATCCGCGACATTGCTTCACCTCCTTGAAAACAAAAGCAAGGCCGAAGCAGAGATGCCTATTCTACATATCAGACAGCAAAGCACAATTAGGAGGGAAAAAAACAATGACAAGCTGTCGCTGTGTTGCCTTCATTCCCCTACCACAACGCACAGCTTGATCTGCTGGCTGGCTGCTTTCGTCTGACTAAATGCTGAATTTATGAGTCTTTAAATGAATACTTTAAGGAGGGAGGATTTACATCCTGCTGTGGTGACTTAAAGCATTTTTGTTTAGCATTTGTTCAGACAAGATGACACTGAATATTTATGATGTGTCTTAATTTGCAAAAAGCCATTCAAACTTTATGGAAAACAATGTAAAACTCTACAATAGACAGCGATATAAGTATGTAAGATTGTAAAAACAATTGTCTGTCCATGCTAACTGTGATAAACAGCTTGTCCATAGTCTCAGATTGTAGAGATGGACGCCAGTTTTTTTGTTTTCAGGGCATAACAAAGACAAATGCTAGGAACATTTATGTCTTTCCATATAGTTGCTATGTCAGATAAGGTGATCACAGTTCTGCCATGACTTGGATGAGACAGGTCAGACTGTTGATCCCTGACCAAATAAGTATGCAGTCTTTTTCAGCTCAGTACTCCTACTAATTACATTTATCTTAGATGATTTTGCTGAGGTGGAGGTGGGGATGGGTGCAGTGGATAGGCCTATGATGCATTGGAGTTATGCAGGACACCAGCGTTCATTTTCTGTCATAGACCTGCAGTAAACATTTGCCTTTTTCCTTGATGTAACTACAAGCTTTACATAACCTCAAAGATTTTATTGAGGACATTCAGAGCATTAATATAGCAGCACACAACTATTTGCTATATAAAGTAAATGGGAAATGGTCTGCACTTGTAAAGTGCCTTTCTAGTCTTCCGACCACTTGCACTATGTCACATTCACCCATTCACACACACTGCTGGCCAAGGCTACCTACTCAGTAAGCATTCACATGCATACACACACCGATGGAACAGCCATCAGGAGCAATTTGGGGTTCAGTATCTTGCCCAAGGATACTTTGACATGCGGACCGGAGGGGCCGTTGATCAACCGCTGATCTTCCGATTTGTGGACAACCCGCTCTTCCTCTGAGTAATGGCATCCTGAGCAGAGAATGAATTCAGGCTAACTCTGTGTGTGTTGTAATCGGAGCTTCTCAGTTCTTTGTTGTGGTAGACGGTCTGGCCGTGCATGCGAGTACGTGTGGGTCCTGTGTTTGTATCCCACTAGCAAGTTAATTGCTCATACAGTACTGATATCAGCACAGTATTGGCGCAGAAGAGTAGCGCCCACCCTCTGGTTCTCCCCGGTTGACACCATTAGCTTTGTCAGCATTGTTGCCATTGTAAGCACTTTCTGGGCTGTTAGCTCCTAGCCACCGGCTTAGTCACCTCCATATTAAGAGCCATGTGCAGACAACCTCTGAATTATAGTCATGTTCTGAATATTGTATAGAGCTCCTTTAATCAAATGTTTCAGATGCTAAACCGTAACCAGGCTTAACCATTGTTGATTTGTTGATCCTTCCTCACCTTAAACATATGACAGCTGCCATGTGTACGTATTGTTGAAATGTAAAAAAACAAAAAAATAAATAATGTGCATGACATGCAAAATCAGGCAACGGGGTCAGAGAAAGACTTCCTAGATTAGGAATATCAACGGCCATAGTGACCAAAGCATTATATTTTTTGTCAAACTTGGCGAGAGAAGGTGTCCTAAACACAGAATTGGTTGTTTTTCAAAATAATATGCTCCATAGGATAACACTACAAATTGTGTTTCTGAACACCCCCTGGCTATTAGGCCACATTTTGGCTGACACTGTGTCTTCTGACCGCCCCTTGAGGCAGTTGAGCACATCACTTGAGTTCTAATATCTCTCTGGTGACTTCCAGTCTATCAGATAATAGATTTTTGAAATACAGCTACTTAATTATTAATGACTGATGGGGGTCAGACAAAACTGCTTGCAGGTTTTTCCCCAGAGTGAAATCCAGGTACAGTAAGGTTGCTTTTAGTGATAATACTGCATATATTTGTACCAAATGTATAAAAGACCTGACACTTGTCTCAACAATTTCTATCTAAATCAAAGCCGGCTACCAGTGTGCTTATTGAAACTTAAGGCAGCCACCTTTTTTCCTGTTTTCTTTGTTTTTCTTTTAATCATGTCTTTTCATCCATTTCATGCCATTTATTCTGTTGTTTCAGCATTGATGCTTCATCTAAGGTGTGTTTTTTTGTCTGTTTCATGTTTGTTTTTTGTAATAACACTGGGTATAAAATGTCCTAAAGCTGCCAAGCCTCTCCTTGGTGTATTGCATTGTCAACATAGTTTGATGGCTTAACTGACCCTCAGGACTCATGATGCCGAACAATCTGTGAATCATATGACCTCAAGGTCCTGCAGCATGAGTGACAAGAAGTATGCAATCAAAAGAAAAACCTCATGTTATCTGTCCTTTCAGGGTCGCAGTCAGCTTACATTAACAACTTAACTTTTCAAGGGTTCCACTGTGGATCAGCAGCAGCACATCTTGAACACACTAAGGACAACATACAGAACAGGGTTAACAGGGTTCAGGTGCCACTCATTTGGTTGTTTTCAGACCTCTGAACTTCAAGCTAGTTGTCATGAGAACAAACATCTCAAAAATATGAAAAATATAACATTTACTGCAGTAAGTCATGCAGGGGTTCAGTCTGCTTACATACAAATGTTTGGTCCTTTAGAATTCTGCAAAGATGAAGTCTACTGGTCAAATAAATCTCGATGGTTATTTATACATTTATACACACACACACACACACACACACACACATATATATTCTTTTTCAAAATTTTTCAGAATAAAAGGGAAAACCTCTAAATGTAGCCATATACCACCTCTATCAAAATAATTAAATCATACATCTGACTGGAAAAGTGCATTTTAATAGAACTTGGATTTTACTATGTAGCTTGGGTCTTTTCTCCTATCCAGTATGATAAAAAATTACTCATTAAAGTAACTGTACTATTTGTTGTCCCAGTGCACTTAGATCTCAGCATTGACTTTGGTGAGTATAATTCCATGTAAGTAATAGAATTGTAGGCTGAAAATAAAACACAGTTTTCTCACATCCAGCCATTTGTTTACCATTTGCCATCACCACACTCTTCCACCCACCTGCTCACTTGTTCTCACTTCCCTTATTACCTCTACAGCATGTAACAGACCACTTATTCCCTGCCTGACTGTCGTTTTGCCCCTGCCCTTTTGCTTTCAAGCCTCCTAAACTTGAATCCTGTATTCTGTAACTTATGATCTGTACCTGGATCTGTGCTTGCCAGTAGGCCTAGGTACCTTCTCAGTCAATCACTGGGCTCTCCCTGTCTGCACGGACCCTCTGAAATTGTAATATTAACTCAAGTAACTGTCCAAAAAGCAAATTAAAATTGAGCCCATTTAGGTGAGGAACAAATGACTATTTCATGTTTGATTCATCTGAAATGTAAAAAAAAGAAGCCCAAGAGGAAAGATGGCAATTTTCAGAAATACAAGGGCCATAGCTCTTGGGTTGGCCGTGTCAATCTGCAAATCAGTCATTCAGTCATTCAGTCCACTACTTCAGTTCAGACTGAAATATTCAAACAATTACTTGAAAGACTGCTGTCTTTCAAGCTTCTGCTTGAATAAAACATTCCCCCAAGAATGTTTCCTACCAACTTTAGTGATCACCTCAACTTCTCCTCTTGTATCACTATGACAGTTGCATTTTTGGTATATGATGAAATGTCTCAACAGTAATCAGATGGATTGCCATGCCGTTTGTTACAGATATGGTACAGATACCCACTGATTTTTGTGATGCCTTGACCTTTAATCTAGTGCCACCAGGTGGTGAGAGTTTTCTCTTAGAAAACAAATTTCATACAATGTATTTTTTTGACTTTGGTGATTTCCTTTTTTTCTGTAGCACCAACATGAGGTGCACATTATGGTTTAGAGGGAAACAACTATCAACAACTACTACAACTATTGGATGGATTACCATGAAATCTGGTTCAGATATGGTGATGTTCTACTGTACTGCCATCATCTGGTCAAAATTCCTTTTGTCCGATACTTGGCATGGTCAAATATCTACAAAACAAATCGCATTGCCATTAGTCTAAGTTGTACTTTGTATTAAGTGCTAATTAAAGGAGCTATATGTAAGAAATCTAAAGCAAATAGTCGTAAAATCATCCTAATATGTCACAGAGACTAAGGAATAATGTTCATATAACATACTGATCTCAACAATTACAATAGTACAGCCAGAATATTCACATTTAAAAAACATTTTTGCGGTCTGCAAATCATGTTTATGTTTTGAATTTGTGTTTTGGCCTGTTGCGCCACCCACTGCCATCTACCAGTCACACAGTCAGTAGAGTCTCAGCATCAGTTACAGTTATGACTGAGCTACAGCAGCACAGCAAGCAGCATTAGCAGTGTCCCAGTACATAGCAGTAGCAGCCGGCTCCTCCTCAGCTGTATCCCAGCAGCAGCGTTAGCAGTGTTCCAGTACATAGCATTAGCAGCCAGCTTCTCCTCAGCTGTATCCCAGCAGCAGCGTTAGCAGTGTCCCAGTACATAGCATTAGCAGTGTTCCAGTACATAGCATTAGCAGCCGGCTCCTCCTCAGCTGTATCCCGGCCGTTAGCAGCAGAGAAGCAGGACTTGCTCGAATGGTCCGCTGGAAAAGCAAAGACCAAGGACGCGGTGATGTGACCCTGCCACAGCAGCTGCCCATGGGCAAACAAATCAGTCTCCAGCGTGCCGCTGTCCAGCAACCTCAAATCTGTAGGGGAGGGGGGGCGGACACAACTCATGGCAGTATTTTGAATTTGAGTGCAGTAACCGTTTTGGTCACATTCTTACATACAGCGCCTTTAATGTTAGCATGCTAATATATAAAGGTATTGGTCCCTAGATTATGTTCACCAAACACTGTGACAAACTTCCTAGGAAGAGATTGATTTATAGTGTTTTTCAAAAACTTCAAAATGGTGGAAAATCTTTCTAACTGGAAGTTATGGATTCTTGAGGCAAATTTGTTCCTTATGAGAAGAAGCATCACTGTGCAAAGTTTCATGTCTCTACAACATACGGGACATGAGCTATGCCCATTCAGAGTTTGCAATTTCAGTCGGTTGCTATAGCGCCCCCCTTCGGCCAATTGATATAAAATGCTTCATTCGCATCCTCCCATGACCCTCTACCACTGTGCCAAATTTCACATGGATTGACCAAGTCAGTGAGGAGAAAAACGTGGAACAGACACACAGACACACCCACAGAGTTTTCGTCATTATATAGTAAGAAATACCTCCTTAACTTCAGCATTTTAGCACTGTCACAGTGTGAACATGTTAGCATGCTGATTTTAGCATGTAGCTTAAAGCACCGCTGTGCCTACACAACCTCACAGAGCATGGATGTAGTTACATTCTGCCAGATTTCATGTCTCAAACATCACAGGAAAATGAAGCATCGCAGAGAAACACTGACTCTTTAGATAAAATAAATAGGCTTCAGTTACAAAAGCACTCGCTGTGTCCTTGAACATCATTATCAGTAATGCCAGAGTAAAAAGGGAGGAAATAATGAACTCACCGATGTGCTCCACATCACTGGATGGAGAGGGTTAAACATAAACAAATGCTCCATCACATGGATAGCCACTTGTGCTCATGCATTGTGCTTCTGACCATGGATACTTTTCTGAGAACATCACTTTTTCTACTGTTTAACCTTACAACAAAACATCATTCAGGTTAATTGCTAGCACTACCTTGACCATACACACAATATCCTCTTTGTAACACAAAGGAAACACCATTTTTGGAAAGCATAGAACATAGACAACTGGAGTCAATATAAAAATGCCAATTTTAAACATCAGTTTTTCACTTATGAAGCTTTGTTTCGATAACTGAATTTTTTACAGCGGTTTGAAATCTGCTTTTCCATGCTTGGACGGCTGCTAAACCTGCACATCTGGCTTCGTCAATTTGTGAAGCTACACATGAACTGTCATTAACTGATTAGCTCAGTGAGATAGAAATTGATTCTTAGTCTCAGAGGTTGTGAGTTCAAGCCTCAGCTGATGCAAAAGGCAGATTGTGTTGCTAAATTCCTAAATGTCTTCCAATTCTTCTGCTTGTTGCTCAGAATTGCCTAAAAATGCCCGGACCTGACCCATCGCTGCACAGCAGCTATAATAAAATATTGAAAAATGATTGTGAGACACTGAAATATGTCATGGACTTTATTTAATGGATGAAATCAGCCCTGAACCCAGTGTCAAGCCTGATGAATACATTAATTTGTTAGGGCTACAGGAGTACAGATGATTTTATTATGCATGAGGAACATGTTAGATCACCTTTAGTTTAACTCAAGAGTAATAGGCACTTAAATGCATTTTTTCCTTGCACTAAATGAAAATTTAGTATAATATTGTTCCCTCCAAGAAACCAGTTTCATAGCTTTCCCCACTTCTTCCTGCTGCTACAGTACAAATTCTGCCTCTTTTACCTATTCATACTAATTCATATTAGAGCACAGAGCGAGGCAATCACTCACAGCTGTGTTGCAGTGACCCATTCCCTGGCAAGGAGAATGACTTGAAGAGCAGCACAGATGATTTCATGAGACTGCTCAGTCCACCCACCTTTAACTAATGACTTGGAAGTAATGGCCTCCAACAATTTTATATTTTTCATTGACAGTCTACATTACAGCCCGCAGCATGATAGAGAAACTAGACTGTGATAAAGAAAGACACGCGTAGAGAGGAACAGGGAGGAGAGTTCAAGTATAATATAAGTTCCTGACATTGTCTGCTCTTGTCTAAGAATAATTACCATAAATTGCATTTGATATCAACCCTGCTGTCTTCTAAAATTGCATTCATTTGCAACTAATCTGCAATATGAATTTGTTTTGGAGGAAACATGTCCAGAGTAACTTTTTTTTCCCCACTATGATAAGGAGACACTGAAAATTATCTGCCGTTCACTTTAATCATAATACTGTTTCCACTATAGCATCTACAACTGGCAGCTAAAGCTTGGTTAAAGGGGAACTCAATGTGCTTATTTACAGGTTCAATTTAATTTTCAGTTTCTTCTCCATGCTTCCTGCTTTAATGCTCAAAAATTTTGTTTTTCTCATGCTGTCTATGCCAGGACACCTGAATTTACCCTTTGTTTCAGACGCTTGGTTTCAGTGCCTGTCTCTTTAAGTCACCCTCCCAAAGAAGCCTAGTCTGCTCTGACTGGCCAGTGTATCCAGGTTTTCCATACTATCTATGTGTCTCTCCACTGACACTGCAGTCTGAGCATGACTTTCACAGAGCAGGCTTTTCTCATGCACCGTAGGTACAATTTCCTACGCAAAGTAATGCACCAAAATTTCATACATATCCCATTAAATCAAGCTAGTAATTTGTGTATAACCCATGTTTCTAGAAAGGCTGTGATCACGTGACTGCTTTACTCCTGCTGCTGGGATTAAAGAAGGAAGTGGTCCCTTAAAGAGGCAGGTTGGGGTGGTGGATGGGCACAAAGCACTGGACATTCCTACAGGACTTTCCCTACGAGACCGGTGTTTAGAACTTTGTGAACTTTGAGTCATTTTAAAGTACATCCTCAACTTGTTTCATTTCCTAAACCCAACCACATTAACTTAATGGCCTAAACCTGACTTCCATAACTTTATGTTAAATACTTAACTCTACCTTAAAGGATAACTTAGGTATTTTTCAACCTGGGCCCTATTTCCCCATGTGTATGTGTGCGTATGATTCATAGGTACAGCTCATTTTAAAATTGGTTCAGTATTGAGGGAGGCGGATGCAGCCGGCAGCCGTGAGGTAAATATGGGGGCAAATGCGTCCCGTATAAGTTTGCGCATTAAAAGGGCTTTTTTTCGCCACTGACCGGTTCAGATTGCCAGTGGTATCTCTGTAAATAGCATACCCTTACCTCTGGGCTGTGTGACGTCATCTCGCGAGAGCTTTGCTCGTTGCCGGAAGAAAACAACAACTCTAGGTATCAATATTACATGCATAAAGACATATTAGTCATACTTACTTGACGGATAGTTGACCATTTGGTCCCTGTGGTTTTGGCCGCCTCCTCCAATTTATTTTGGGCACATGAAAAAAGGTATCCAGCACTGCCCTGTTGATCAGAGGGGGCAAATCCTCTAACGTAGTTACACAGCATTTGGTAGTTTCTGTATCATCCCAGGACACATCGAGACCATGAATATTGGGCAGCAGGTCCCACTCGTTGCAACACAGACATTCTTCCTCTGTGGGCATGGAGTCACAGCAACCACAGGAGCACCACCAGTCCTCAGAGATTCGCGTTCGTGCCGCCGCTGCATCACCCTGATCTGCTCGTTGGCCCTCTTTCTCTATCCTCGTCTGCTCTTCAATTTGTAGGAGCTCCTCGTCCGCATACACGGGCTCAAATAAGTACGGGCGGCCATCGTAATAAAAGGGCTCATCTTCATTCTTGAAATTGGGTAAATATGCAGCCATGAAACCGATGCAGTAAAACTCTCAACAGTACTCTGGGACAACCAGCGCCACTCTGAGTGGCGCTCAGCATGGCTTCTCTGTTTTCTTCCGGCAACAAGCAAAGCTCTCGCGAGATGACGTCACACACAGCCCACAGGAAGTGAAGGGTAAGGGAAATGCTTAGTATGTTATTTACAGAGATAGCACTGGCGATCTGAACCGGTCAGTGGCGAAAAAAAGCACTTTTAATGCGCAAAATTATACGGGATGCATTTGTCCCCGTTACCGATTTAGCTCGTTTTGCGGCTCCCGGCTGCATCCGCCTCCCTCAATACTGAACCAATTTTAAAACAAGTTGTACCTATGAATCATACGCACACATACACATGGGGAAATAAGGCCCAGGTTGAAAAATACCTAAGTTATCCTTTAACTATGTAACGTCATTTGTAGGGCGCAAACTTGTAGGACATGCGAACCGTTGTGTGTGCATTTTCATAAGATGTCATACAAACCATTTTATAAGGATATGCTAAGCGGAGTATAGCGGCACTTTTTCCATGAAAAATCCCGAATTAAAGCTTCTAAATCAGGGTCTTTAAAATTGGGGTTAGTTGGGGAGAAATTAGCAGTATCATTGGCAACCAAGGTAACTGGTTTCTCCTGATTAGCATGTAGCAACTAGGTGTGTGAGTCAATAGTTTTATCTAGGGATGGGCAACACAAGCAAAAACACTATTCGAAAATCGTGGCAAGTATTCGACAATTTTTCTAATAATCGCCCCCCCCCTCCCCGGGCCACGCACACAGAGATCCATTCATCTTTAAAGGCCCGAACATACTCGGGCGGAACGGACTCCAGGGAGGTCCGCGCGGACTCAAAGCGGACGTCTGCAAGCCCTGTGCGCGCACACCAGTGACTGCTCGGCATGTATTTTTCACATCACGGGGATTTTTCACTGACATTTTTACAGTAAACTACAACGCGGAAGTGCGCTCGACTATGAAAGCCCAAATGACTGCGGACATACCTCACGGAGTAGTAAGGCCCGAACATACTCGGGCATACTATAAGCGGGACGGACTCCGCGAGGAATGTCCACAGTCATTCGGGTTTCCATAGTCGAGTGCACTTCCGCGTTGTAGTTTCCTGTAAAAATGTCCGTGAAAAATCCCCGCGATGTGAAAAATATATGCCAAGCAGTCACTGGTGCGCTGAGCTTTGCGCGCACAGCGGACGTCCGCTTTGAGTCCGCGCGGACCTCCGCGGAGTCCGTTCCGCCCAAGTATGTTCAGGCCTGTAGTCTCTGCATGTTTCTCCTGTTTGTAGAAGAGCATCTCACACTGCTGTAGCAATCCTAGACTGCCTTCGTGCGGTTAGGAGCTGAATTGCATGTCAAATAAAGGGGGGAAATAAGATGGCGAATAGTAATAGTCGCATTAAAAAATCGATTTTTCAAAAATAAAACGACTATTCGAAAATCGAAAATCGTGACTCATCCCTAGTTTTATCACAATAAAATATTACATGGATTCTTTGGGCAGTGAAATAATATTTGTGGATATCACAAAGTCTGCCACAATTCAGTTTTGATTCAGTTCAGGAGCCTGCGATATGATATGCCCATTTAATACAGTCAGTTAATGAAGAAGCTGCCACCTCTTTATGGTTTGCTTTTGGCCATAAAAAATTTAAAAAAAGAAAAAAAGAAAAAAAAAAAAGAAAACAGTAATTGACCCTTTGCTAAGTCTCGCCCCTGGATGCGGACTGGCCAATCATAACGTAGCATCGGGCCAGCTCAGACCAGGGTCCGACAACAACACACCCATGCTCCATTGACTCGTTGCAAATGTAACAGGGTAGACTTGTATCGTTTGGTTTCAGTGATTTATTTTATTTATGATTTGAGCACCCAGTGTGTGTGTGTGTGAGAGTGCAGTGGTTAGTGGGTGTGGTTTCCATGTTTGGTGAATTGCTGTGGTGATGGGCTGATGGCATGCAGGTGTGATGGGTGTTACCTCCTAATTTGCTGAGTACTTATCAGACACACACACACGCACAGACAGTTTGTTCATTTCGGCTGTGAATCTCCTCTGCAGGTATAGGCTTTTTCCTTTTTCTCTGGAAACTTTTATTGAGTACTGCTGGTCTGTTGATGTGGGATGCATTGCATGTTGTGTTGTATGTTGAGCCATGTTTGCTGTTTTGTTGTTTGTTCATTTCGGCTGTGAATCTCCTCTGCAGTTTGGGTGTGCTGAGAGGGCTGCTGGGTCTACTACACGGCTGGGTCAAGGTGGAGAGCTGCCTGGTCAAGCAGAACTACTAGAAGCGTCGTGCAACGCCGGACCTGACCAGCCACATAACAGTGACCAGATACAGATACACCGACCTTGTTGTAAGAATATCGGCTTCACCATACACAAGGACAGCACACCCAGCCACAGACATTTATTCCCCCTCTCAACTGAACTGGCTTCCAGACCCATTTTATCTATTTTCTCCCCTAACTTGGGCCCCCATTTTTAACTTTTTTTTTTAATCTATTGAATTGTTAATAAAATTACTTGCAAATTTCAGCTTGTTGTGTTTTGCCCATTTCTTCCACTGGTTGGTTAAGCCGAACTGGGGTGTTTTTACGCAATCATTTCAGATTTCCTTCATTTTCAGGCTGGTTTTGTGGAGCTAAATGTTGTGTCTGGGGCACGTTGTGCATTAATGATACTCCTTACCTGGAGAGGTTGGAAAAAGATACGTTTCTTCCCTGTTTCAAAACCAAAATCAGACTCTGAAAAGTGTAGGGTTAGCTAACGTTAGCTAGCTACTGAAGATATAACGTTAGCCTACTGAATGTATACATATGCTGCATTTGCTTTTTAATGATTATAACAGTGGGAAAAAAAAGACAGACCCTGCTGTACAGGAACCAGTGAAGGGAAGCAGGGAAATTTTGGTGATCTCGAACCAGCTGTGTGTGTCATCGCATTGTGCGCAGATGAACATTCAAAATGAAGGCGTATTCTAAAGATGATGATATGGATCATTGGCTACGTTTACCTGCACACCATATTCCTATATAATTCGGAATATACTCAATATTCCGGTTGTGCACGAGTCATGTAAACACGTGCATAACCCGATTAAGGTCATATTCTGCTTGGAGAATATTCCAAATAAGACCCCTGGCATATGCCTGTTTTAACCAGAATATTGTGACATGTATACACCTTAATCGGAAAATACCCTGTACCGGAATATTCAGTTACGTCTGCGCATGCTCGATTCGCAAGGAATCCTGGGTTGTCGGTGTTGTCATGGTTATGTCAAGCGGGGAGAACAGCAGAACTGGTTTCGTACCTTCGTCCACAGACTCCGGGGGCTCTGGCTGGCATGAACGGCATAAGCTGGAAGGAAAGGTCCATAAACTCGTTCGCCTTTACTTCTCGCTCTCGTCTTTCATTGTTGAGGACAAAATGGATCAGCAGGAGTGTTGTAGTTAAGTTGTGGTGCAAAAGCGCAACTAGGACAACACAATGGAGGGGTATGTCGGAAACATACATTACAGCTTCTGTTCATTGTGAACACTACTACTACTACTACTACTTCTTCTTCTTCTTCTTCTTCTTCTGTATTTCCAGCAGACCAGACACCTACAGGCGTATCGCTGCCCCCTGTAGGTTGAGTGCTGTATTAAATAAGAGAGATAATGTCTTCACCAGGAAAACGGCAGTATTGGTCATTTGCTCCAGCCTGTAAAGGTGTATTCACATCTAGCTGACCTCAGAACATACCAGCATCTTCTCATTTCTGTCTTTTTCTTATTTTCCTCTACTCTCCCACCTTTTTCTCTTCTCTGTGTATATTTATAAAATGGATTCATAAGCGTCGGAATCAGTGCAAATTTTTCACTCAAGCTGAAACATTTTCAAATTGCACGGACATCTTTACCTCAGTCCGCACCACTGAGAGCAAATTTGCATTTGTTTGCTCCTGCTGGGAACTTTCCATTTACTTTGTATGCAATTACACACATCTACAATTTGCATCATATTTCTGAGTGTACCTTAAGGGAGGAGTGTGGGATGAGGAATGAAGATTTGGAATGTGACCCCAGAGGCCACTAAAGGCCTCACATGTCCCTCTTTCTTTTAACTATGACAGCTTTCTGCCTAACCTTTACAAAGTCATCTAATTTGCCTAAAGAGAGAAAAGCCATAACCAAAAATGCTTGTATAAATCATCATTGTAATGAAAGTTGCTAATTTGTTTAGTAATTGGGTGTCCATTCCCGGGGTGTTGCTTTTGGGTGATGGCCATTCACTGAGGTAAACATTTATTTTGAATAATAATAATAATAAAAAAAAAAAAAAATCAACATCTTGCCTTACTCAAGATCTTACACCAGTAAATTAAAATTACTGGCATCATCACCAGGCTTGAGGGTATGAAGTTATTTTGTCCAGAGTATGTACTTTTTCTCAAGCATTACATTGACGAAATGCGGTACACCATATGAATAAAACATGCTTACTTACTATTTCATAACACATTCATGCAGAGCCACAGTTCAGTACAGTGCTCTGGTACTTCTGCCTCAGGAATATACTATTTGAGTGAATTTCTCTCGTAAATGTATTTCACAAATATTCTGCTCAGATTCTCACTCTCATTTGGTCTCGCTATGTTCCAATTTGTTTTTCCGACACCTTGTGTGAAGAATGGAAGTTTCATTTTTCATGCGGTTAATTTGCTTCGATTTTCTTCACTTGTGTTCTCTGTTGGTGTCTGCTGATTTTATAAATATTCAGAGATGAGAGGGCAAGTTTTCTGGAATGGAAGCTTTCCATCAGAATGTGGGAAAGACATATTCAGATCTTTTAAAATGACAAGGCAAAATACACTGTCACAGTCCTGCACTCAGAATGGTACTTAAAGCAGCACTAATCAATATTTGTATATTGGCAATGGATTAAATGACTGTGTTATCTGAGAGGTGTCGCTCATACTGATGAACCCACAGAGAAATTTCAACCGACTCTGCAGTTCCCCTCAGCTCTACAGATAGTTGTTTTACTGTCTTTCAGCTCAATATTATGACAACTTTTTGGTTCATATGGTTGGGCCATTTTTGAGTTTGGTATCTAGTGCATCTAATTAGGATGACAAGGGGTTCTGCTTTAAGCAGGACTGCAGAGCAGTTTTATGCATTGTCCTGCATCCTACATATTGAGATGATGTCCTGCATTTTGACTGGCTCTAGTTTTCAAAAGTCAAACCACTGCAGGGCAGATGCTTTTCTAAAAATCTGGCTTTTATCCAACAGCTGTATGGAAGGCAGGGAGGGCTGTAATCACAGTGCTGTGTTTGATGTTAATCAAGCTGTGCACAGGTGGATCGAGTGCAGGTGATCCTGTCACTGCCGTATACGCTATGCAAAATGGGGAAAATTGCGAGTCACCATAAAGTTACAAGCTTTGCAGATTTAGGTGGAATATCATGGAAACTTCAACACAGAAAAGGAAAAGCATTTCTCAGTATTTTTTGCAAATTTAGCCAGTTTTTAATGTCGCACAAGGGGTAATATAACATATAGCAACATGTGAGGCAGAATATAAGTGTTTATTTTTTCAAGTTATGGATGGACATTATATCAAAAAAATTAGACAACCTCTCAGTATGGTAGCGTAACGTAACCCACATTGTCACACACAAACATCATTTTTGTCCAACAACTGGTTTGTTTGGATCTGGTCACCCTACTTTCTATAGGCTCATAAGCATTGATATTTCCGGAAGGATTTGGCACAGACCAAACCAGAGATATAAGAATGGTGAATATAGGACATATTTATCAAGTGGCTAAAGAATGTTTGGTGATAATGTAATACATATGCCTTACATGTGAGCAGCAGTTTATTGTTTTAGCTTTCTAAGATAAAGCTGATTTTGCAGAGCTGTGGACTAGAGTCACATGACTTGGTCAGAAATTTAATTATTCTAGACCTGACTTGACAAAATGAAAAAAGCCACTTAGAGTTTAAAACCAATGATTCGTGACGTAACATTGACTTAGCCTTTTGACTTGAAAATACTTGAAACCTTCCCCCTAGCTAAAGTTATTTGAAAAGTGTGCCATGAATCAATTAATTTCCTTTCATACTAATGATTAACACTATTGATTCCCAGCGAATCAACACTTAATTCCCCAGATCCAAAATCTGAAGCATTCAATCAAGTTGCAGGACCATGAAGAACTGTTAACTGTTTAACTGTTGCCAGTTTAAAAAAAAAAAAGGAAAAAAAAGATTCTAAGATAATTTTGTTTGTGTACAAAAAGTATGTGTACACAAATTCAGAATGCAAGCTCGAAAATTACAGACACACGTCTTCCAACTTGGTCCGATATTGGAAGTTGCACAAAGAACAGCAGTTCATCATCTTCTCCGTGGCTGCTTGCCATCTGACAGGTGCGGTCACCCTGACAGTGACAGAAAACTTCAAAATAAAGGTGTATCCTAAAGATGATGATATGGATCAATGCTTTCACTTTGTATCAGTTTAAGGCTCTTATTGGATTGTTATTTATTGAATCGATACATTGATCAACATCAATGGATTGTTAGAACTGTAATAACCACATAAAGCAATGTAGGCTATGTAATGTTAACACTTCATACTTGCCAACTCTCCTGATTCACGCGGGAGACTCACGATTTTTAACCCTATCTCCCGTGATGCTCCAGGTCAGTAATTTCTCCTGCTAATCTCCCGATTTTACAGTGAAGGAAACAAGTAATGTTGTGGGGGATATTTGTCGCAGTATCTGGCAACCCTGGCCTGCCTGCGCATATGATTCAAGCCAGTGACGTGACTCAGTCACTCGCTGGAGGCAGTGATACGCCAAGTAGCATTGATACTGCCGGAAAAGAAGAAGAAGAAGTCACTCGCTGGTTTCTGTCTTCCGCTCAGTTCAGTGCCCAGACAGAGATGGATAGAGAATGAGAGACACCTCCTCCTCCAAGGGTGGCACAGTCAGTGGCACACACTTTTTAATTTGATGTGCAATAAATACTGCATACTAAATGCACTGCAGTGTAACCACCTTATTATTTAGCCTTCTGGTACTCATTTCAACAATTAAAACTGCTATTTTTTTCATTTTCCTCAATGGTAAACAGAATCATTTATTGAACATCAAAGAAACAACATTTTCAGAACAAGTTTCCTTCATCAGGTTTAAAATACAAGGCAAGAAATGCCGACAATTATACGCACGCCCTGCGAAGGAACCTTGTTCCTTGGGCCGATGCACTGATGGAAAAAATCTCCCTATTTTTCACAACCCAGTGTGTACTGTGTGTATGACATCAGATAAAAGCATAAAGCATACCAGGTCCCCTTTGAGTTTTTATGATTGTTTGATCAAATCTACAGTGACATGCAAGAGTTTAGGCACCCCTTGTCAAAATTTCATTTACTGTGAGTAGTTAAGTAAATAGAAGATGAATTAATCTCCAAAAGGCATGAAGTTAAAAATGACATGTCTGACTTCTTTCAATTCTTGTTTGGGGAATTTTAACCCATTCTTCAGTGCAAAAGGCTTCTAGTTCTGTGAGAATCTTGGGCTGTCTTGCATGCACTGCTCTTTTGAGGTCTAGCCACATTTTTAATGATGTTCAGATCGGGGGACTGTGAGGGCCATGGCAAAACCTCCAGCTTGCGCCTCTTGAAGTAGTCTATTGTGGATTTCAAGGTGTGTTTAGGATCATTGTCCTGTTGTAGAAGCCATCCTCTCTTCATCTTCAGCTTTTTTACAGATGGTGTGATGTTTACTTCAAGAATTCATTGGAATTTAACTGAATCCATTCTTCCCTCTACCTGTGAAATGTTCCCTGTGCCACTGGCTGCAACACAAGCCCAAAGCATGATCAAACCACCCCTGTGTTGCACAATTGGACAGGTGTACTTTTCATGAAATTCTGCATCCTTTTTTTCTCCAAACATACCTTTGGTCATTGCATCCAAATGTTCTATTTTAACTTCATCACTCCACAGGACTATAAGCCTTGATATTTCCCCAGAGATTTGGCACAGACCAAACCAGAGATATAAGAATAGTGATTATAGGACTTATTTATCAAGTGGCCAGAGACACACCTTCAAATGAATGCTTAAATTGTAGTTTGGTGATAATGTCATACTTATGCCTTACATGTGACCAGAACAGCAATGACACACTGACAGTTTCCGTGATTATGTACAGCATACCATACCATGACTTAGTCATACCAAAAATTAGAAAACAAACAAACAAACATTGGGCCACAGGGGGAGCCACAGCGATCGGTCGCATTTTAGCCATTTTTAAGCATTTTTCTGTTGTTATAGCGCGAGTTACATTTCTCCAGTCACCTTGAGGTGTCCTGTTCTACATATCTACCAAGTTTAGTAAAAATCAATATGGCGGTTAGGCCTAGATAAGAAATTAGCTCTCTAGTGCCCCCATTTTGTTTGATGGGGTCAATAATGGAGGAGTCCCCTCAGATTATGTGTGGTCATATGCCTACAAAGTTGCGTGGTGATCGGTGAAACCCTTGAGATGTTATACACCTTTATGTGATGAGCCACGCCCTCCGCAATATTCATTGCCTTATAGAAGCTCAGTTTTAGTAAGTTTTCCAACTTTTGCCAAGAGGGAACTTTAGATATTGGTCCCTAGATTATGTTCACCCAGTTTCATGCAGATCGGTCAAACTTCCCAGTTAGAGATCGATTTTAAGTATTTTCCAAAAATTCAAAATGGCGGAAAATCTATATAACTGGAAGTTATGGGTTCTTGAGGCAAATGTGTTCCTCATGAGGAGAGACATCTCTGTGCAAAGTGTCATGTCTCTACGACATACGGGGCATGAGATATGCCCATTCAAAGTTTGCAATTTCAATCGGTTGCTATAGCGCCCCCCTTTGGCCAACTGATTTAATATTGCTTCATTGGCATCCTCCCATGACCCTCTACCACTGTGCCAAATTTCACATGGATTGACCAAGTCAGTGAGGAGAAAAACGTGGAACAGAAACACAGACACAGCCACAGACAGAGTTTTTGTCATTATATACTGCTGGGTAGCTTTGATCATTTTTAAGATAAGCTTATGTTTTATGCAACATCTTGATCTGAAAAATGACTAGCTGTATAGGACCTCTATACTAATTTAGTTTCTAAAGAATGTATTGGAGAAGTAAAAAAGTGCAAGGTCTTCAACTTAATTCATTTTATTTGTGTATAGTACTTGAATGAGTGTACTTTGTTACCATCATTGCTTTTCAATGATTACTCTTGTAAGTAGAAAGCAGAGGTATGAAAAGAAACAGAAGACTGATAGACAAAGTGAATTACATGTTTTATCACTCTTAAAAGCAAGCTCTGAACACTGTTTATCGTTTTCATCATGGTTTACCTTACATGAGAAGATTAAGAAGACCTCTCACTTATCTCCGAATCGGTCCTGTGGGGTCTAATTATTGTACGGAATGTACTATTCTGAAACAGACTTTTTTTTTTTTTACTTTCCTTTGTGAGCGTCTGTTTGGGGAATGTTTTGCAGACGGCTAACATTTCTTTTTATTTTCTAATTTGCTGTTCTTGTTCTTGCATTATTTACAGAATCTATATGAATCCCCATCTGATTATTTACTTTGTTTATGAGCTGGGGTAAAAGATCTTTTACATTTAACTGGGGCAGAGGAGACCACTTCTAACACCACTGTGTTTTATCTTCTGCTTTAAAGCAAGTGTTTTATGTGTTTAACACAGGATAGGAAGTTGGAGAGCAAGCTCAAAGAAAAAAAAAATCTTAATTGCTTTTTAGAGAGTGTTTGCCAACAATAAGTCAATTTCTCATTTCAGACTGAGAAACAAACTGAAAGGACCGTTATTTAGAAGACAGATGAGGAGGTGCCTTGATAAATGGGACTGAAGCAAGCAAAAAAAATCACACAGCTATTTTACTTGTCTGTCTTGTGTTTGACAGCCACGAAAATGGTAACATGCTGGTTTAGATTTTTGGAGCCAAAACATTCTCCTAAATTACATTCTGTTATTATTATTATTGGGTTCATCCACAAAGCATTCTTTTGTTCATCTGGAGCAGCTCACAATCAGTGAGTAAATTGTTATGGCTGCCATACATTACAAGACATCAGCTTGGTTCAGGTCTAACAGCAGTCTTTCACACACACATTAAAATTTACGAAGGCTGAGAATCAAGAAGCATCTCACATTTGAATACAAGATATATTTATACTTTAATGAAGACAGACGTGCAGACATAGGTAGTTGGTAGAAAGCTAACAATGTCACTGTGACTGCAGACGACGCATACAGAACGTAGCTGAAAGCAGAAACAGTCTGATGTACTTGCAGCCATTGCATTTGTAGACACATGTTCCTTCAGTCACAGTAGAACATTAGCTTTTCAATGTTTATAACAGCCTTCTTTCACTTGCAGTGTCCTTGTCAGAAAGCTGAAGAAAGCACACCTGATGGTGAACACAGAACAGTGAAGGAGTACAAATCACACATCTTGAACTCGACCAGAGCTGGGACACTATTCAAATGAATGAGCTAAATGTTACATATAATATGAGTTCATAATAAGAGTGTTCATCAAAGAGTGTGTTTTTAAGTCTATAATAAGATCCATGAAGTTTCTTTAGCAGAAGATTGTGAAAGGACACTGTCATTGGTGAAAATTCTCTCACTTCATCTCACATATTCATCTCTCATTTATATATTTTCTCTCTTTTTTCTCAGGTGTCTTTCCACAGGCCCTGAAAACTGCAGTCATCAAGCTACTCTTTAAAAAGAACTGTCTGGACATGTCACTTACTGGATGAGTAGTTGTTGGCCCGTGTCAAAACCCCCATTGTATCACCCCCAGGTCGGGGAAGGTGATACCACAGAGTTTTTGTTTTTGATCACTGATATCAATACAATACTTTTTATTAAATTTAATATATATATATATATATATATATATATATATATATATATATATATGGGGGAATGCAGTGTTTTTACAGCTTACAAATGTAACATTAACCAACAATGAAGATCAACAATATTAATTTCACTTGCATAATATACCTGGATATTTCTTGTCTGAGTCAAACTCCCTCAGTTTAACTCTGTCTCTGAGTCAGAGGTCTGGATGCAGAGTCATCCCCCCCCCCCACCTCCCGTTTCATTTGCAGCCCCAAGTTTTTTTCTCATGTTTATTTCCTCTTTCATTAATCCATTACTGCTATTATGTGTTAAACTAAAGTGGTCAGGACATGCACGCTAATCTATTTATAGTACAGCTGAGGATCTGCATCACGTCAGTCCCCAGCAGGAAACAGTAGGTCTGGGATGTGAGCTTACTGTCCTCCTTCTGCTTCCATCGGATGAAAGTGAAACTAAGGAGACACTGCTGGGCCTGGAGTAAGTTGCTTGATTGCAGACAACACAAAAGCAGTGGAGAAGCAAAGAGTACATGCACTAGATGTGCTCACAACAATGGAAAGTTGTTTGCACAGACAGTTTCACTCTTGAAGTACAAATAGGTGTGATGTAGACGAGGGAAACTAATACCTTTATTTGGTATTGATTTTACTGATGCTAGAATTGATCTTCAAAATGAAAACATAGTGTCAAGAGTATCAATATTTTGGTATCAATTGGCCTACACCAATTTCTAAGAAATATCATTGAAAGGGCTGTTTTTCAACGCTGAAAAACTTCTTGGCACTAATCAGCTGTTCTTCTCCTATCAGGTTTTCAACCACACCAGAGCACTGAGACTGCTCTTATGAAGGTCTTCAATGACATCCACTTAAACATAGATGATGGCAGAATTTCAGTCTGAGTATTACTGGATCTCAGTGGTGAAAACACCATATTACCAGACAAACTGGAAAACTGGGTAGGACTTTCTGGCACAGTGCTAAATTGGAGTGAATCCTACTTAAAGGACAGGGACTAATTTTGTGTCTATAGGTAATTATACATCTGAGTGGACAGAGATGGCATGCGGAGTTCCCCAAAGCTCCATGTTGGGGCCTTTTCTGTTTATCACCTACAGGTTTCCATTGACTTGGGTTATGGAAGAAAGCATACTATGTTACCATAATTGTGCATATGACACACATATTTACGTATCCATATCACCAGGGGCCTATGGTCCAATTCGGTCTCTGACTGAGTGCACTGAACAAACCATTGATTCAATGTGCCACAAGTTTCCTCAGTTAAACAAAGACAAAACTGAGATAATTGTTTTTAGAGTCAGGGAGGAACGACTAGAGTCAGCACTCAGCTTCAATTGGCATGTTAAAAACTATACACCAAGCCAGAAATCTTTGAGTAGTCATGGACTCAGACCTGAATTCCATTAGCCAAATTAGGACAATTACAAAGTTAGCCTACAACTTAAGGACATATCAAGGATAAAAGTACTTATGTTTCAGCAGGATTTGTAAAACTTTGCCCATGCATTTTTCTTCAGTAGACACAATTACTGTAACAGTATCTTTACAGGTCTCCCTAAAAAATCAATCAGACGGCTCTAGCTGATTCAGAATGATGTTGCCTGAGTCCTCACCAAGACCAAGAGAATAGATCACATCACTCCAGTTCTTGGGTCTTTACACTGGTTTCCTGTCAGATAATCAATTTAAAAAAAAAAAAAAAAAAAAATGTTGGCGGTTTATAAAGCACTGAATGGTTTAGGGCCTAAGTACATTTCTGACCTTCAGCTTAAGTATGAACCATTGAGACCTCTCAGATCTGCAAATCTGCTTTGTGTCCTTTGTGTCAAGACTATACATGGAGAAGCAGCATTTAGTTTTTACGCACCACATACCTGAAACAACCCCCAGAAAACTGCAGGTCTGCTGCAACTCTGTTCTGGTAAATTAAGACTGAATGCTTTTCTTTTTGTTGCTGCCTTTTATGAAATCAAGTATGTATTAATTTCTTACATGGCACTGTAACTTTTATGTTTCTACATTATACCTGTCTTAAAATTTGTATAGCTTGTTTTTATTTTCCATTCTGTATCTCTTTAATTAAGATTTTAATTGCATTTAAATAATGTCTTTCTTTTGCTTTTGATGTTTAATGTACAGCACTATGAATTGCCTTGTTACCTTCTTAAATAAACTTGCCTTGGTCAGACAAGGCTTCAATCAATGTCTCCTCCACACATACTTATTTGTTATTAGTTGAGGCTACAACTTCAGCAGTCAAAGATCACTGAAGTGAAATCCACATGCAAAGATGTGAATTTTTCTTTGCCAGTGGAAATGAATGTTTTACCCGACCCTCTTCTGCTCCCTGGAGCCTTAATTACGGGGTGTCACCACTAATGGCTATACTGGGGCTATTTTGGCTGAAGCCTGCTGCTCAGATGTGCATTTCCTACCTGGTTTCCATGCCTGTGGTATAGTTCAATGTTTGGCATGGTCTGCAGTTGGTGTGGATGGTTCAGACACTGTGCCTCTTGGCGTTTGGGTGCCCAGCGATTGTAGGCATAGCTAGCTCATTTCAGGGAGGCGAATCCGAGCCGACATTGCCTGCTTCAACCTCTTGGTTAGCACAATTTTATTGTTGAGTGGGCAAGCTACAGCCTGCGCCCCTCATCCCCCCACTGTCTGGGAGCCTGTGACTCTGCTTTGTGGCACATTTATGCCAGTCTGTGCATCACAGCGCCAGCCGTAGTTGTTGCTTCAGCCTCCAGTCCCTAGTAAGACTGCTGCTTTGTTTTGTGTGTGTGTGTATGTGAGTGAATGAGTGAGTGAGTGAGTAAGTAAGTGAGTGAGTGAGAGAGTGAGAGAGAGAAAGAGAAAGTAAATTAGGCTTTATTCACAGTTGACCTATTTCAAGGGCACAGTTTTCATTTTAAAAAAGAGTAAAGAAGATGTGAAACATATTAAATACATTTATATTTGTGTTATTAGGAACCATGTCTATGTCAAAGGGAGTGCAAAAGAGGGGAAAATATTTGTAATAATTTCCCAGGAGTAAAATTCCCCCAGCTGGTGTTGTTGACAATACTTAACTCTAAATAATACAAGACTACAAAATAACGTGATCAGTACCCGGTGCTGCTCCCCATTTGGCGCTGTCGGCAGTGTTGGCAACAGTGGTGATCCCCAGTGATCCCTGTCACTCTGCCACTCATGTTTAATCACTGCTTTCAAACTTTACCTATCAGTACTTTCAAAAAACAATGCATTGGATGACTACTTGTAATGTGAAAGTGTTAGCTTGTAGTGACCACCTCATAGAGAATTACCACCCACTTCTCTGTTTCCTTCAGTTCACCGGAGCATTTTCATGTCTCTCAACTTATTGTTCACACTTCATGGCCTGCAGCTTTACCATTTTTCAGAACAAGATATTTCTCTCAGGAGTTGGTGGAGGCCAGAGGTTGGCGAGAGAGTGAATGCTGGACTTACCAGTAAATCATGTGACCAGGAACATGACTCCAAATGAATTCCTACGTTGCCCTGTGTCTGCTGGATATGATAATAAGCAACTGTTTGCTAACAACTTTGCCAACTTATGAAGGTCATAGCATGTCAGTGTCATATGTGCAGCTTGTACTTCTGCCCCAAGTTACCAAAAAAAAAAAAATCTATTAACACTGCTTTAGGTATTGAAAGTTACAGTATTTGTAATGCAGGATGGTTCCTTTCTGAATGTCTGCATCCAAAGTAGTTGGGTTTTACGAAGAAAAAGAAAAAAATAACAGTAAATGGCAAATGGGAGCTGTGTGTGACTGGAACATACTGAGCATACAGACAGGCAGATGAGAAGTGCTTTCAGAAGTTCCTTTGGACATTTTGATAACTCTTTTCATTGTGAAACTGGGTCGCCATTGAAATCCATTATACCTGCAATGAATCCCAACTATAAAGCTTTACACTTTTCAAAGACAACTTTTAAGTCGACAGGGGTTGAGTGTTTGATGATGGTATTCTTTTAATCTGTAAACCCAATAGTAGATATAGCTGTCAAATACATGCAGCATAGTAAAAGTAGCATATTTCCCTCTCAAATTATGTAAAGTAAATGTACAAGTTGGCACAAAATGGAGATACTTATGTAAAGTACATCAAAATTGCACTTGCAGAAGTATTTCACTGTTTATGCAGCAGAAAGATGCAAATACTTTTCAACTTGGTGCTATATGACTAAAGGAAATGGAGAAAAGGGACTGTGATGTTCACTTTTGCTCCAGGGGTGAAACACCTACAACTTTTAGAATGCACTGTGGCATACAGGATCAATAAACGCTCCCAGTGGTGGATGACATTATGCGAGTTATCCGTCCCTGAACAATATGGCGGCCGGCTGGTAAACAATCTCATATTATAGTTAAGCAGTAAGCTAAAATATGTTTTTGACAACATTTTAGGTTGACACATAGGCAATGCAGTAACAGAGTTTTGGTTCATATCACTAAGCACTGCTGAATTTTACCATTTGATGTCAGTTTTTTCAGCCTCCACTTTTCCAATACAGGAAAAAGTAGTGCACCAACTTCCTGTTTCCAAACTCTAGTAATAGGCTACAGCTTAACAGGTGAAAAATACACAATACAGTGACAGAATCTTGGGTTATATTTGATCAGCTCTGCCTAGTTTTACCTTTTGATAAGAATTTGGTTTCAGAGAGAAAGAGTTTCGGCTCTCCCGCTCGATCTGCTTTGCTCTGACATTGCTGACAAACATGTAGGAGCAACAGCTACAACCTTGTGGAGACAAAACAGCAGTTTCACTGGAAGTGGAGGCTGAGAATTTGGAATGGGCCTTCACCATGATGCACAGGCTGGCATAAATGTGCCGGAGAGCAGATCGAGACACAGCTTCCCAGAGAAAAGGTGGATGAGAGCCACTAGACCACCACCACAGCTTACTCTCTATTAACAGCACCACAGAGACCAAGAACAGAGTAACGCTTAGCCGCAGGCCAAACAGAAGCTGCCTGAACTTAGCAACATAAAATATACCAGCTCCACAAACAGCAAAGTTGTGTTAAAGCAAAGGCTTGAGGCGGACAACATCACTCTGATCCATCCAACAAACCATGAGCCAGCCCTGCTTCAAATTGCTTGGAAACCCAGAGAGCAGATCGAGGCACAGTCAGCTTCAAAGACAAAAGGCGAATGACTGCCACCAGGCCACTGCTCACTCATTCCATAAACAGCAAAGTCTTGTTAAGCTCAAAGTTGATGTCACTTGGATCCATCCGCCGTAAGATGAGCCAGCCCCGTGTCCAATAGCTGGGAAACGTGACTGAGAAGAGTCATGATGTCAGCAGCACCACTGATAGGAACGCCAGGTAGGAAACATTCACCTGAGCAGCAATCACTTGGCTACGTATACTGCTCTGCGGCACCACCTTCGTAACTCAAGGCCCCTGAGGAGTTATTGGATGCGGCAGCCCTGTGCCAATTAACATGCAGAAAAACCCTCTCTGCTACATTATGATACAAAGCTGGTTGAATATCTGCAAAGTATTTCTTTAAGTAGAGCACTTGAGTTAATGTAGGCTATTGAGTTACCCAAAGCCATCACCTGGAACAAGACTATAACAGTACACTACAGAACTCTCTCCAAGCAGCCTCTCACCCTGCAGCCAAATTTAAACTGGCTGTGACATTTTATGCCGGGCTTTGCTGTCACTGTTGTATTACACTTCATTTTCTCATATCACAATTAATAGGCTAAAGCAACTACGGCACGTGGAGACATGTTTGTCAACTCAGTGAGCAACATAAATTCAACAGCATCCTCGTCTAAATGACCAAAAAAAGTAATTTATTGCTGCGGCTCCTCCTGAGCTCCCTGCAGGGGATCGGAGATGACAAGAAAATGAAAGCTCCGACAGCGTGTCTGAGCTTATTTGCTGTGTTGTTGTGCATCTTATGTTGAAAAAAAAATCCTGGAAAGGGCCTAAATTGAAGCAAAGTAATTCATTTTGCTTTTCTAGTTGATGAAGCATCATACTTCATCAAGGTCACCCACTTCACGGCTGATGAAATTGATCTGAAGGCAATAACATTTTAGCTTCTGACAAGAAACAAGTCACTCAAAATCAAGCTCATACAGTATGCAAATGGTAGACAGCAGTTAGATGGTAATTCAAGTCTATCAGGGGGAGCAGAGGCAGAGACTGTCACCCACTGCATTACAATAAAATAAGATATCTTCATTGTTGAAACATATTTGCTTGTGATGTGTTTGTACTTGTCAGGTTTGCTACTTGAAATTTCTCCCTTTACCACTATTGAATTCACACCAGCAATGCTTCAGACATCCTCATAGAGAATGGGTCAACTTTGCATAATTAGTAACTGGTGTGGAAGTTGTAAAAGATCAAGCAGAATAAAAGAGTCTTCTCACGGTAAATTAGTCAAAGGCTTTCACAGATCACTTATCACTTATCCAGGGAAATAAAAAACAATAGGCCAACAAACGAGTGCTGGAGTTTTTGTCAGTCTCTAAAACATGTCGTCGAGGCCTAAACCTCCTAACCACTTGAACCTTGGTAGCAAGTGTCAAACGTTCACTTTCACTTTGCTAATTAGTAAAATGAGGATGCTAATTTAGGCTTGCTCTCTTGCCTCTTAATTAAAAAAATGCAATTACTGGTGTAACTATACACCAGTCCTGTAAGGTAGCTTATTAGCATAGCTGACCTTTTCGGTTCAAAGTAGCTGCACACGCCTGTAGCTACAGTATCCAGATTATCTGCCCTGATTACCATCCACAATTACTGAATTCAGAGGCTGTTAATTCAGTGTTTTAATGTGCTCAAATAATTGGCTTCATTATAACCAGATTAAAGTGACTTGCTGTCTCATAGTCCTTTTAACTAGTCTATCTAAAGCTAATTAAAGGTAGTAGGTGGTGGTAGAAAGATGTTCTCATTGTCTCATTTAAACAGCGAAACTAAAAATGTGTCAGTTTCAAGGCAGTAATTCTAATAATTGTAATACTAGTAAGTCTAAATACAAATAAATTTAATTTGCTGTGCCATTATTACTAATGACTAACAACAGTGGATCACAAAAACAACAACAACTAATAGTTCTAGTGTTAATGATGTACTGAAGTTCTGCAGGTGGTTTGCCTAAGTGGTGTTGCTGTAGGTAAAAATCAATGTCAAAAACTGAACTGTCTCTCCATTTATTACGTTTAAATATATATATTTTAAAAAATGGGAAAACTAGAATGTTGTATTAGTGTTACTAAGGCTAAGAGACAGAGCACAACACGTCATAATCTGAAAGCCACGCCAGCAAAGGGGAAACGAGGCCCGCTTTCCCCTCACACTTTCCCCCTCTGTTTCCAGCCTGTTGAGTTTTCCCTAAGTCCAAATGCTGAAAAGCTGCTGTGTGGTGGACTGCACGGCCAATAAGGCTAAAAACCCAGAGCTTAGCTTTTATCAGCTGCCGAGCAGAAAAAAGGAACCTTGCAGAAGACAAAAGTGGATACAGGCAATAAAACGTGAGGCTTCAACAGGGAAGAAATTGTGGGATCCTGACACTATGTTAAGCTAAAGCATTGACAGTATGAATGCAACTTCTGTTATAATTGTGCCCAGTGCTCCGCGATTCAAGCAGTCCATTCCAGCGGTCCGCTCTAGCACTTCTATCAATCTACCAGCATGTAGAGACATATCTCAAAACAACAACATGTGCCAGTAGTAGGAGCAGGCTGATGACTGAGCATGCCGAAATGCTCATCTTCTTAAAAAAGAATCTCCAAATCATGTTTTTTCCAAGACGAGCAAGGTAAGGGGAAGGGACACTGAGGTAGATCGGCAATATTAAGCTTATCAATATACCGTTGCCTCTCTGGTAGGCATAGCGTGCTAAAATAATCCTTTGCCATCTTATTATTAGCTAATTATTAGCTAACTATAGCTAACAATTTTAGCTAGCTAGCTAGCAATTTAAGTGCAACACACACCGCAGCCATACGCCGCTTGTCAAAATGCCCGCCTCCATTATATTCTATGAACAAACCCACACCAGCGCCGACCGACGCGCCGCGACGCACCGCACTGCGCCGCACCGCACTGCGCCGCTCTGCTTCAGCCCACTGCTCTATTTCCAGTGCATCGCTGCCAATGTGTGTTGGGGGACGGCATTTGACGGCCACAGTGCCGCGCCGGCGGCAGCGTGTTTTGCACTTTAGTCGTGGAGAGTTGAAGGTGCAGCTGCAGAGGCAGAATGACGGCGGACAAGCGAAGAAGCGAAGGGGAAAGCGGGCCTCGTTTCCCTTTTAGGGGTGTGGCTTTCAGATTATGACGCGTTGCACTCTGTCTCTATGTTACTGTCAATTGTGATAGTTTTTGTAAAGTGTTATGGAAATGATAATTTTATGAAATGTTATGCTAAATTCCTGTCAGAATGCTTCATTCAGGTCTTTCGTTCTTTCGATGCTGACTGGTCTGCAGTCAGTTTCCACCTATTTTGCAAGCACTGTAGTTAATGTCTTTGATGTAGTTTCAACCACAGGTCTGTGGCGATTTGTACACTACAAAATAATACTTTGCCAGCTGGCTTTGTGAAGGTAGTTGCCAGCTGACACCAGTCTGATTAGCTGCAACTGTGTGCTAAGCTTATACAGTAGGTAGTAGCTGAAACTCAAAGTACTTCAATGATATTTTATCTCTATTTTGATACAAGATGCATATTACTTCTGATTTTGTCAACTGGGGTGTCTGGGAGTTTTAAAGTGATATGAACCATTCAAAAGTTCAGTGGTGTCATTATTTTTCTATCACTGTGGTAACAGGAAGCCACTGCGTCGGCTTGACTACAAGAAAGGGTGCGTCAAAGAGACAAAATAGCAGCACAGGATTAATAGCATATTACTAGAAATTAGTTTTCCAATTTTGGGGGTGACTGCCAGCCCCCCTCGTAGATTTGGTCCTCCCAGTGTTGACTTCATGGCTACTGCCCTGGTCTATCTCTCAGCACTTCCTTCTTTCTCACTCTGTCTGTGGCACTCAGCCAAAACCCCATTTATTTCTACTTTAGACACAAATCTTTAAAAACAGGTCACAAGTCTTTACTTTAACTTTTAAAAGGGCCCAGTAGGAACTAGAGTTGAAACGTTAAACAGATGTAAATAGTGTATTTGCTGGGGACTATTTTCAGCAGTGGATTAATCCACATTTGGTGCTCTAGTGAGTATTTGGGGCAGCAGGACGGTGTATGTGTGATGGAGTCTAAACTACAGTGTGTGTGTGCATGTTCATGGTAATGACAGATAATGTCACCCAGTGCAATGGTGTGGCTCACTGATGTGCTCTTAATAGTTTTTGGACAACAAGCTGTAGAGTGTTTACATATGACCTTTTAAAAGGTGTTTTGTTTTTTGTTCACTTTAATCTTGTTATAGTGTGCAATGTAAACTTACTAAAGCCCGTAGGATTTTTGTGATAACATGATATCCTCTGCAGCATCCCAGGTGTGTTACAGATCACAGGCTGGCTTTATACGATGGCAGCCAAACAGCAGACTAAAACACCAGATGGAGACAGATCTAGATAAAGAGATTGAGAGAAAACAGCAGAGATAGTGTTTCATGAATTATTTGCAAATGTAAAATTTTCTGAAAGGTTGTTTTGGCAGTCTAGTACACCTCTAAGTTAAAAGTCAGTCAGGAAAAGAATGGCAACATAAAAACCCCATTCGACTAAGCAACCCTTTAGCACATAAAGAGCACTCAACGGTGTATTTGGCCTCGCTCACAGCTTCGTTTCTTTCCATTAATCCCCCTCTTGTCGGTTCAAACCATGACAAGGATTTCCATATTACTGCTCTGCCTGCCTGCACTGATGTGATCAAGACGTATTTTGCACTGGATTTGCAGTATTGGAATTGGAAGTCTCTGCATGACACAGAAACTGAACTAATGCGGACCCAAGGGAACCTAAAACTGCACAAATGCAGCATTTCATGTTCAAGCAATATCAAATTTGTGTAATTGAAACCGAATAAGAATTCCCTGTCACAGTAAAATCTGTGCATTTAATCCTATTTCGACTGCCAGCATAATGTTTATGTGTGAGTATTTATTCTCAAAGTCATTGCTTGTTGTTGGAGTCCAGGATGTTATATGAAGCATTGGCCATTTCAAGTGCCTATATCCAGTATGAGAAAAAAGCAAAGAAGAAAGACATGTCAAAGTGATTTGTGTCTGTTTGAGAGTCCCAGGAGGGAAGAGCTGTACCGTTGTAAAGCCTGTAAAACACCTCCCAGCTAGAAGGATCTGTCTCTAGAGGATACACATGCAAAAACCTTGTCAGCATGTGAGCTAAAAGAAAGCAAAAGCCAACCTTCCTCTAAAACTTTTTTCTATTTTTTTATTTCTTTATGAGAGAATGGCTGAACGCATTAAGAACAAAAGAAAATGCTGACAAAGGTGAAGCGCTGAAATGTGTTTGCTCCTGTCTTGTGCTGTGTATTAAAAAGCATGGGAATTTATGAGTGAGAGCAGACATTCATTCTGTGTTCTTTTCTCCACTCGAGTGTTTGAGGGGGCTCGTCTTCGAGCCCACTGGATGTATTCATGATGAAAAGTGAAGCATGAAACTAATATGCAGTATGCTTCCTCTTCTGTTTGAGCACTCTTGATGTAAATCAGCGCTAATGATACACAGTGGGCTATCTCAAGACCATTATAAGGATTGAATGTGTTTCCAAAGTATCACTCACTACTATTTCAAACAAATGTGGGACTAAAAATGTATGCTTCAGTTTGATAATTGCAGTCTTTTTCATGCGCAAGCTGTAAGTCGATTGTCAAATTATGTCTGATTTTAAAGAGCATTTACTCAATGTTTTGACATTTCATAGCAAGAATGGCACAGTTGTAACTAATTACATTTGGGTGGTCCAGGTTCAGAGTAATGTATGCTTGTGCACTGGCATGGCTCAGTGGGACACTTAAATGGAATGGAACCATCACAACACCCATGCTTTTCTCTTTGTGAAAGGTCAAAATGTCTGCTATGAAAAAGATTTATTTGACAGAATACAGCACAAATACATCCGATAAATGATCTGAAAATGTTTTGTACCACTTGCTACAGGGTTTGTTTTTGCTTTTCCATTCTTCTCCAGATGCTCTGGGGAGAAACACTGGCCAAGTTCCATGTGGTTTTCTGCCATAGTCATGTCGTATGGGATGGATGGTAAAGATTGGAACGATTCCCACATTTTGAGTTGTGAGAGTGCTCGTCATCAGACAGCTTTAGACGGTGGATTGCAGTGATGGTCATGTGACAGTCATAAATAATGTGCATTAACAATAAAGCGCTTTGGGTCCTACCTTACACCTGCCACACAGCACAACTGTCTTGCTGGTTTCAGACCGATGCAGTTGTCATTTTCATGGCCAGTCCCCAAGTTGTGGAAGTACCGAATGTTCTTTTGCTCATCTGTGCACCCATGGGTGTGTAGGTCTTAAAATAAGGTGTTGTCTGGTGCATTCTTGCCTTATTGCTATTTTGAGGCAGCAGAAAGCGACTGCACCATTGACCAACAAAAATGGATGAGTTAGGGGTGGGTGAAACAATTTAAAAGTAAACTATTCATTACATTCTTTAGAATATGAACATAGCAGAGAGCAGAGCAGAGCTGCTATCCGACTCCCCATTGAGAGAGATGCTGTACGCATTTCGCACGAGAAGCAGTGTAACTTCATTAATTATTTCAGAAACTAAAATCTTAGTTCTGTTTCCTCTGCCAAGTGTGTGAATACAGTTCTTAGTTTTACTGCATAAAGGTCCCACGATATTTGCTGTGGTGACGTTATTGCTCGTACTGCATTCCTCTGGGAAGAAATCTGCTTGCTTTTCCAGTTTGCTGAATCCACCATGTAAAAGGTAGTGGGCCAGGTTCTGGTGGACCTGTTTTGTAAATGGAATGAAAGCTGACACTTTGATTGGGTGAATTACGTAATGGCAAACCACTCCTCTGACTAATTAAGGGACAAAATACAATCCCTCTGCACATAGATTATGCAACGTTTAACTAGCAAAGTGGAGATGGACAGGCTCTAAATGCAATTGCACCATACACTTTAGACCATGGGCTGTAGATCATTTAAATAAGGTCCTAAATTCTTTACATTTTGGTTGAACACAGGGAGCGGCACACTTTAGAGGATGTGAGGCGACAGCATTTGCTTAGTTTTCAGGGAGTTCTGATTTATAAAGCACCAAGCCAGATATATCCAAGCTTTCAGAAAAATCTATATTGCCCACCTATAATTATGACAGGTAATGATGTGAATGCTGAATACCAGGAAAAGAATGGGTAATTCTCAGTAACTCTGATATAGCATCATTGCAGCATTAGGTGAGGCAATGCTGCTGCTTGGTCAAGCAATGGTCAAGGGTTTTCTCGTATGTAACCTATAGCATGTATGTTCTTTTGAAGTTTCTGGAATCAGCTCTATATATAGGTGCAGCAGAGGATGCTGCAGAACAGTGAAAGAAAAATATAGGCTAGAGTAAATGAAATAAGATGTTTGAAAATTCAGATCACAATCCAGTGGAGCAAGCCTTTAAGCAATGAAATGGTTGCAATGGTACGGACATGGTCTGATTGGCTTGGGTTCCAGTTCAAACATGCTGGTGTGGAAGTTGCAATGGAAATTGCATAGATGTACCTCACGCCCACGTTTTGTTCAGGTTGTGTCATTAACAGCTTGTAGTGGAAATCTGCTAAAGCATGTCATAACAAACATCAGGAGCCAGGATACATGGTCTCGAAGTCTTTAACTGAGGCGCCCAACATCAGAATTCACAAATTATACCTTTCAGTATCTAATAGGTTTTTCAGCCTGTGACCTTTTCAAAAGCTATGAAAAGGTACTCTGCTCTTACATGTATGGTCACTGAGCTGTCAGCTACATGTAACAAGCACATGTCAGAGGATGTCAGCATGATGGATTGCAGACTTCAGGGAATGGGCTGGCGGCACAACGAGCAGAATGATGGAATTGTATATATTTCATTCACCAAGTCAGCCACAGTAATTACCAACCATTTCTGACTCGTTAAGGGAAAGGTCAGAGCATCACAGGATTTGTGCAGGAAATGGTCGCAGTCACATCCTGTAATTTAGATTTAATTGTAAAGAAAGAGCTATTCCTTTTTAGAGTGAAGGCATATTCATTGTAAAATGAATAGCATTCATATAATTTTATACATGTTGTGGGTTGTCTTAAGTGTGGTGTTGTATAAGGCAACCTGGATGATGGTCATGGCTGATTAACAAGGCTACTGATTTAGCAGGTCATGTGGAGATTTTTTTTTCCTCCTAAATATTGGGCATCCATTTTCTGTCTTTAAATCCTAAGTGCATTAGAAAATAAACATTACTACAAGATACAGTTATTGCATCTTTGCATTCTAATGGATAAAACACATTTACACACACATCAGCATAAACTAATGAACATATATTTTGTATAGATGGAAACTGATTTGTTTTTCATACAATCAATGTGTTGACATTTAAAGATTCTTGTAATAATTGATCTGTTGAGTGGTCACACAGTTCTAACATGCAGGGATAATGAAGGAAGTCATTAGTCATTCTTGCCCCAGGTGCTGATGCTTGCCTTTGACTGTTGACATGATGCACTTGGGTTGCATACATCGTTGTTTCCATGAAACATTTAGCACTTTGTGTATGTTTTGCTATGAAAATTAATGTTTTAATAAATCACATTACAAAATAATGAGTACTGCGTACATCCAGGCTTTGCATGATTCCGTAGAAGACACCAGACTCAATAGATTAGCATAATTTTCACATCAGGGATCTCTTAATTTGACAGACAGCTGACTGACATCCAGGTTTATTCAGGCACATGCAAATGAGTTCACAAGGATGAACAGTCAACATCAAAACATCATCACATCTATGCTGGCTGTGAAGCTGCGTCAGCTTATAAATAGAGCTGTTCCAGTCACTCTCAAAACGGCTTACATCAGGTGAAAAGAAGTCAGATGCAGGTGAGTAACAAAAACAGCTCTAGCATCTGCACTGTAGACTTCAGCATAATTGATGACAACATTAGCAGTGATGATAAAAAATGATTTACTCCAGATAAAATTAATCTTTATAATATCGCTAATGAATAAGGTTAGCAGACCCACCCATGTGAAAAATAATGATAAGACCCGAACTCTTCAGCAATCACAAGCTTGAATTTAGAATTGTTAATGCTTGCAGCAAAGACTTGCTTGACAGTGTGATGTATTGTAAGTATGGAAAGTTAGCAGCTGGTTTGTGTGCCAAAGATATCTTGCCAGTGACTGACGTTCTTAAAGTGGTTGTTCATCAAATAATGTCAACACGGATTTTTTTTTCTTTTGTAAATATAAACAAGGCTCAAGTAAACACATTGTCCCCTACAAATCATACACTCCATTAGTGACAATATGTCTTGCTGTATTGACCTGTAATTTAAGCTTCCCCCATAGACCCATTTTGAAAATGGCATTATACAGTGGCCAAATGCACCATTTCAAAAGCAGCACTTGGAATTTATGTGCATATATTATTTATGTCTCAGGGAGTAAGATAGAAGAATGCCATCCTTGGAATGGAAACGTAAAACTGAATCAATTAAGAATTCTTCAAGAAAGCTTAAAAGAGAG